>NC_133944.1:4802500-6002500 GCF_031877795.1 Strix aluco
CTTAAAGTAAGACTTAGACTATTAAGTGCATGCAACTATTGAATATTTGATGAAACAAAAAAGTACTATTCAAAATTCTAAGATCAATTATCTTAATGAAATTAAAGAATTAAAATAAATTTATAGGTGAATAGAAAGGTTTCTTGTAGTTAACCAACACTGACTTTTTTCCCTTTTAAAAAATATTTTATAAATTTAATGTTCTAACCCAAACCTGTCATTCAAAATAAGGAAAATATTTGTTTCTCTTTTTTTTCCCTGTTTTAAGTTAAAATTAGTCCTCAAATTTGATTTAAAAAAATGTGCAAAGCTTCAGCATGTCAAAACTGCAAATTTGGGATCCACATTATTCTGCATAATCAGCCAAATGTTTACTCTTACTAAACATACATATGACAGACATCTATATAATGAAAGCCAATTGCACAACAAACGTTGATTTGACTTAAGGAGTTGCCTGCTTTTAGCCCAATGACATCCAGCTTAAAGACATTTAGTTACCTGGGGTGACATTTAGTTTACTGATGCCTGGACATTTAACATAGTTTTCACGGACCACACTAGCTCACTAGAGAATTAATCACCCTTTAGAGACACCTATTTCTTCCCACTGACTCTAGAGGGAAGTAGAGGACCAAGCTATAATCCACATCTCATTCATTAGAGAAATCTTCCCACTTTACAGCTAAGTCTATTTTTCTGCCTTATTTTGAAGATGGTTGCAGAGGTATGTTGATGCATGACCCAGGATCTTCCACATTTTAAATTCTCACTTTTTTTTTTTTTTTGGTGGCTATTGACTGTACTTGGAAGTTTGATGCAATTTTTTAAACATTTTTGAGATTGAACTTCAGAATATTGTCTTTCATGGCAAAGCTCCCAACATACTCACCATAGCAATATTTCACCTTGGAATGAAATAAATTTTTAAAGAAAAATAAACCCCAAACTTCTCTGAGCAGCCTTTATACCTCAGTATTGCTTCTATTATAACAATAATGTGTTCCAACATGATCATTTGGGTTTTGGCGATTATTTTGCAAAAATGAAAAGTATTAGTAACTCATATAATATCAAGTATAAAGTATTACATCTTTCTCCAATAATTAAAGGGAATTATAATTCCCTGTATCTTTTTGCAAAATTCTGCATGCTCTCTATATTAAAAGTTATAAAGATAATACAAGGTTCAATATTATTCAGCATTTACCAAACAATTTATATAACATAAATATTCATGTAGCCTTTAGCATTTTAGGAGTAAGGAATTCTGAATGCTATGCATTTCATTACTTCTAAATATTGCAGCTAGTTACTTATTGCATGACACTAAGGAGATTCTTGGAGGGGTGATATTATGTCGTAATAAAACAGAACATGAACTTTTTAAAACTCAGAACATTATTCTAGAACTACTTAAGTATCCTTCAGTGATCCCTTTGCTATAGACCTTTATTTTCACTGTTAAATGATTTGGGACTATTCTTCATTGAAGCTCTTCCAAACATGTTTTGGTTTATAAGTCCCATGGGTTTCTGACTTCTGTCCATAGGGTAACACTACTGATAGCAGAGAAACAATGAAACTTTTTCTTCCCCGCTATACTGAGCACTGCATTTTTAGCCACAAATAGGAATGGTAAAGCATGAGTTTAATATGGAAGTATTATCTTGAAGACTGCAGTGTTAAATATTTCTTTTTCACTGTTGGGTTCATAAAGTTATTCATAACAGAAAACTGTATTTGAAGTCAATATAACACACTGACTTTTTTCAGCTTTGAAAACCAATTTTCAAAAAAAAAAAAAAAGTCAGTATATGTGCATGGGGGTCAAAAAACAAAATGAGGTTTTAGCATCATTCTCATTAGATTCCATCATTTTACTGGCATTTTTCATTCTTAGCATGGCCCTGAGGCAGCTTTTCCATCCCTATGTGAACCCTGGCCTCAAACACAGCTGACCATTCTGCCAGACAGTTGCCCATGAAGTGTGAACTCTCAGGCACCGAAAGAAACTGCAGCATCTAAAAAGTTTCACACTGGTTTGCTTGCATTTCCCTAATGAACATAAAGAATGTATCCAAGAAATTTCATGACTGAGCCTTACACACTGTTAACTTTATGATTTGCCTAGTATGTGAAATCATCAGGCAGTGTTGCTTATCACACTTAGCTTTGTATGTCCAGAGTATAACCTCCAAACCAGGAGAGTAAAGTGAAGTAATAAACAGGACTATTAAAATCCATTTAATTCTTTAGTCTCCTGGGCAAATTATGGTTGTGTTTTTAAGTTTTTTCCTGCAACTTAGAAGTGTGGAAAGTTTTTATTCTGATGTATTCTCTTGCTTATAGAGCTAAACTCATAAGAAAAATATGGATTAACTTGCAGCTCTCCATTATATAATAAATTTTGGCAATATTTGTGTTTCCCAAAAGTGCACTGAATTTTCAAGATGACTAAATAGGAAGTATATGAATAACATCTGAATAAGTCATCTTAAAACATAAGGAAGGATGTTATGGTTGCTTTATCTCACTGCAAAGTAGAAATTCCAGAGGTCATTTATTCTTTTAAAAGGAAACTGCTCCAGGAGTTTAAATAGGCTCTTTGCTGACCTGAGGCAGGAGGACAGATTTCATCAATGAAAAGCATCTGCCTCCCAACTCTATTAACTGGAGCAAACTGTTAACATTATTCTGTGACTCTGTATGGACTAAACCATCCTTTACAGTTATTCGTTGCAAATGACACGTCACAGCTTGACCTCACTTACAAACTCCTCCCTAAGTGCTTTTCCAATCTACACCAGCAAGTGCTTGTTCTCAAATATATAGTACTTCACTACATAATGTACATATAAAGTAGTCAATATTTTCTCATTAACATAAAATATACTCCAAACTCCAGTGGGGCCAAACTTCCCCACAGGCTGATGCTCTTTTTGTCAACCAGCTCTGTTAACATCCCAAATAGTAATGAATTTATGTGACCTACAAATAGGTAACTTTCATGCTTCACAATAATTTTACAAACTGACACAGATAATGCAGAGTTCTTTGTCCAACTCTGAAAGGAATCTTCAAAATTTGGAATATAAGCTATTTTATTCAAGTATAATAAATATTAAATCTCAACCACAAAGTAGGAATTTATGAATTAAGATGTCAATATATATACACTCCAGGTACATGATGAATACATCTAAACATCATCATTCACCTTTTAAAGCCTGCAGAAAATATCTCCATAGCAACTTGCAGTTGCCAACTGTGGCAGTCATTTCCAACCATGCAAAAAAATTAATTAGCATGCAGGAATTTATGTTCTTGAAAATTAACTCAAAAAGTCAGAAGTAGAAGTAACGACTTCTGTATCCTATGCCAGTGGTCTACCAGATTGGTCTAAAAAGCTCAAGTGATATGCTAAAAGTAAAAATATAAAGCTACAGGTGCTCAACACAGTTCAGAAAAATTAGGAACCAGTATCTCAGACCAGCTTCCATGGGACCCATTCCCAATGGTGATTTGCAACACAAGAAACCACGTATGTGTATACATGAGTAAGAACATATTTCAAGAAGTGCCATCTATCAACACATAGAAATATGCATTTCTTGGCAGTTTACGGGCAATAAAATTCTCACCATGTCACAGATATTACTGACAAGGTTACAATTCACATCAAAACTGAGACCTTCAAAGCCACTTAATATTTCCAAGATGCTCACTTGACAAAATCCCTTACACATAATTAAAACACATCCCAATTTTGTACCCTTTAAGAAATAAGTTATACAAAACTAAAGTTAAAAAATACATCTTCTGGGTTTTGCAGTTTAACATGTGAGGAAGTACACAGCATATGCAATGCAAAAGAGATGAACAGTGCTGCAAGGCAAAATTGTTTCAGTTACTGATTTATACACATTTAAGCCTGTGCCCTTATGGTTCAGTAGCACTTTGTGACTATTCCTCAGGAAGGACCATGACAGAAGCAATACAGGGTCAGAGAGATGAGGAAACACGCTGCTCTGGTCGGTGTAAGGCATCCCAGATTTGTTACAGCCAAGGGCAGAAAAGATACTACACAGAGATCAGAAGGAAACCACAAAACAGTCGCTTGGAACGGTACAAACATAGAAACCATGAAGCCCCATCAACTCTTTCTCACAGGTATCAGTCATTACAAGCATTTAAGTAATAGTCTCTCCACAGCTGTGGTGAGTGGACAGTAGAGGGGAGCATTTATTTTTTCAATTTTTGCTTTTTATTGCCCGCAAAGGAAAAAGTATCAGCAAAAATAACATGACATTTTTTTCCAGTCTTCCTTCCTTAGGCAACTATTTTCAAGTGGAAAAATTTTTCAGTTGCAAGTTTTGACCAGACTCTCATTTCTTAAAAGTATTTGCACCTTTGTACTATAAGGCAATCATATCCTTGAGAAAGAGGTTAATTTTTTAGCTACTGGATAAGAGCAAATGCCAAAAAAATGGCAGAAGTTGTACCAAGGCTGCAGGGGATCTGCAAATGCATCTATAGATGAATCCTAAGTGGATCCACAGACTAAATCCTGCCATTTGCCCTGAAGTCATTTAGAAGTTCTAGTTTTCTCAGAAATTTAACATAAATTAGAATTTTGGGGATACAGCATGCAGAGTTGGAAAGCAAGCACAATTCTCAGCTGGCACATTAACGTCAGCTTACAGCTGTCTTTGGCCCAGGATCATAAAGAATGAAACACAAAAGCTGGTAATTAATTTGTACACCTTTAAAACAAAAGTGAGGAGAAACAAGGATTCCTCACCCCTGAAAAGCTTTGTACCCCTTCCTTCCATACGCTAATAGCAATGAAAACAACAGTCTCAACTACAAACTGACACATCCCACCAGGAAAACTGTCAAGGAGAGGAGTCTTTAAGAACATCCGATGGCAATCACAACGACTATGTCTTCTGCCAAGACTCTATCAAGCAGCCGTGTTCCACCAGATCTTGTACTCTGCAGACCTGTCAGGTAGATCTGGGCAAAAAAGTGTGTTTTAGTGCAGACTTAAGAAAATGAAATAAACCAAACAAACATCTGTGAACAAAACTGCAAAAAGTTTTACTGGAGCACAAGTCCCCGCTTCTTAGCATCAAGCCATTAAAATTCTTGGCAGCAGCAAACACTCCTGGCTTGCCAATGGCCCACTTTCATGCAGCCTATTTTTGTTTAGAAAAAGCTTCAGAAAATCCTGAATATTAAACCTTTCTTCAAGCTATAATGATCATGGAGATTAGCTCTGATCAGCAGTTTTAGGCCATATGTAAATTTGGTATCCCTAGGCAGAGTAGCAAACTATGAAATACCTTCTTTTTTCCCTTTGGCTAGCAGTAATAAGGAGACTGCTCTACAGACCCTCATTAATATTGGTCCACACCATCTACTTAGCATTCAACAGGTTGTAATTCCTGGACCATGTCAGGGACTAGCCTACAGCTAAGGTGTACCAGATTTGCAAGAGAAAACATAATTTAAGCACTGAAGTCAGCTACAATAACAAAGAAACCTTTACCTCATTCAGTTTCTCTTAATTAATGTTTTTTTGTGTTTTCCACTTTGGCTGCTGCAGTCCAAGCAAATTCAGTAGTATTTAAGCAGCCTCACCGTTACCCATCCTTACAGACATGCTTATGAAAATGCTAAAATACATAAGTTAAGGAAGATATTTTTCCTGTACTCTAGCACACATTGCTTAAAACCCTCAGGACAGGCCAAGGATATACCAGTCATAAGAAAGTATCACACCACTTTTTATGCAACAGTATATTTAGTATAGAGCCATGGTGGGAATGAACGAACTCCCTGTTACAGCCTGTGCAGTACAGCATCTCTCCCTGGATGAGGTCTGAGAAAACAGTCCTTGCCTTTATCAGAAAATTTGGTTTAGTTTCATTTAGGAAAGAGATACCTACATTCAACAGCAAACCATACACAGAACAAAGGTTCCTCAACAAACAGTTCCCAAATTGTAGTGCATGGCAGGAGGTGGTGGAATCAGCAGCTCTGAACGTCTCTGTGCCGGGGCTTCTCTGAGCATAGCGTGGACTTATCTGTTCCCACTGGTTTGAAGTGTATGCTAATAATCCTCTAACTGCTGTTTTAATCTATATAGTGATTGAGGAAAACATTCTGAATTTTGATGTCGTTCCCCTACACTTTCCAGTTATGAGTAATTACTTGTACAGGAACTGTCAGAAAAATTGTAATCTAGAAACCAGGAAGAGGGGAAAATGAAAAGATTTGCTTGCTTGCTTCCAAAAGGATTCTTCAGTTTGAAGAAAAAAAAAAAAAGATAAAAAAGAAAAATGAGTTAAAACTTTATTCAATAGCAATGAAGCCTGAAGCTGATAATTTCAACCTTCTTGGATACAGCTGTAGCAATGAGAAAATAAGAGCCCAAAGGATGGATAAACTATATTATCTTAACTAGCAAAGGCAAACCTTCAAAATATGAAATTGGAAAGGAAAAGCTATACTATTAACTTTTTTCCCTGGATAAGAAAATACGATCAAATTTTCAATTGTTTAGTTCTTATTTAGTAAGCCTGCAGCATATACGAAGCCTGCTGAAAGTGTAACCTCCCAAAATTAAACTGCCAAATAAGCAAGATTACAAGCCCAAGAGGCATGTCTATCTTTTTGTCTTATAATTATTTTGAGTACTGTAGGTTTTTGTTAACGGAAACTATGATAGAGTTCAGCTCAAAATCAAGAAGGCAAAACTGTTTAAATTAAAAAACAAGAAGTTTGCAAAACAATGCTTGCAAGTGTGTCCAAACAGTAATGTATGCAATTTCATGATCCATTACACTGTCTGTTAAAAAATGCTGATATGCCTCTATTGCTTTTGTTTTCTGTATCTATGGCCCCTCTCTGCTACCGTTGGGAACTGAGCTCCTATGGCAAGTTCTGGCCGACAAGATTTAGGGATCACTTATCCCATATGCACAAAAAGTTGACATAAGAACAGTACTGCCCATCATATCTTTGTTAAATCTATCATAAACCTTGGTTGCTAAACGAACGTTTGTTTTACTAACATTGTATAGGTTGCTCCTACACAGCAATGATGATAGGCAGTGCAAAATCCATTTATTCATAGCTACACCATAGACATTTCAGTATCTCATTATACCTCCTTTAATGTAATTACATTCTTTTAGTGTTATTTATATTTTTCGGTTTATACAACTACTCATTCAATGTCTGGCCACTCTAATTGCCAGGAATTTTCATAGTGGTTTTAGGCTATGAGCTTTCTCTCCAACAGGATTTGTCCGAGTAGTCCTCAAACTCATTGCAGAATTTGTCAGATGAAAACCTTAAACCACTTTTATTTAGTTGCTAATGGTACTAGCATTATCATAGCGGAGTGTAATATAGATCCTGGATATCAAGTACCTAGATAGCATTTTTCTGTCTTAAAACAATGAACTGATGTCTCTTAGTGGAAGAATCCAAAGCAAGTTCAATTGATAAAGATCAGCGGAATGCTTCCTCATCTTACATTCACCCTGGCTTTATTCCAGGGCTTGCTCAAAACCAGCCCAATCCTGCAAACGTTTACAATTCTTCTGACTGTAGCACTTACATAGCCTGTGGGAGTAAGAGCCTATTCTTGCATATAGAAAGGAACTCTATATTGTTTAATAGTTTGATTTGCTATTATATGCTACTGCATGAATTTTATTTTAATATCATGCAAATGCTGCGATTGCATTTTTATAATTGGTGCTCTACCCCAGAGGAGAGCTTTTTGAAGAGTAAAAAATGCTACCTAGGTGCTGAATCAGAGACTTTACTGAGAGTGCTTTGGGTAGCAGTACTTAGCTACGAAGCTTTCCAGCAAAGGTGCTGCAGGTGCTAAAGAATTCAAACTACAAGATCAATGACATTAATTAATGCTTCATGCAAAATAATATAAAAGAAAATGAAGTTAGTGAATTAAATTTGGAAAGAAAACTCCTGGACAGAATCCAGCTGAGATACTGATGCCCTTCTGAAATTTGTGTATATTCTATCAACTGATCCAGACTTACATTATCTTCATATTCTGAATCAAAGGTGTGGTGATGTAGCAAGAATGATTTTTTGCTATGCTAAATAGTAATGGTTGCAAATTTCATCTCCAAAGACTTGGATTTGCAGCACATGGGTTTTTAGCAACAACAAGCCTGCATGATTTTCACTGACATTCCTACACCCGTTGATTTTACAATATGCCAATCTCAGCTGACACAAAGAATTGTCATTTAACAGGAAAACACAAAGAGTCCTTTCATTAACACTCCCTTTAACTTAAGTGTTTCAGATGCCTCCCAAACTTCTAAGATACACCACAGGAGCACAGGGTTGATGGCAAGAAATGACATATAAAAAACTTTTAATAACTACCTCTTTAAAAATTAAAAACTGTTTTAAAGAAAGATACCGTATTTAAAATCGCCAATGGTAAAAGATAATGATTGTTCAACAAAATTTTTTAAATCAAGCATCACAGAATTCAGATTGTAAAAACATACTCAGAAACTGACAATGTTTTCAAAGCCCAAAGGAACTGTACTTCAGTATAGATGAGAGACTACAGCCTGGAGCAACAAATCAACATATCTTCATTTGAGAAAAGTGAAAAAAGTTTGTCCAACTGAATTCGTAGAGTTGGGGTTTGGTTTGGGTTTTTTCAGCCCTGACCAATCTGGGAAAAACCTCTCTTACCTGCCTCTACGAGATCAAGTGCCCTTTTAAAGTCTAAAGCAGCAAGGCCAAGAAGTACTGTTTGCCTGTGTACTTAATAAAATTACACCCTCGAGTGGGGTGGAAGAAAATACATAATGTATATTCGTTGCAGAAGTAATCATATGACGCCATGGACAAACCCTACAGTGTACCACAGATTGTTTCATTAATTAAAGTAGCTTTGTCTTAAGAAGTGTGTCTCAATTTCAAAACCATCTTAAAAATAAATTTCCCTACTAAGGTTCCTAACAATGCTTTTGATGGTTACAATGAAAAGATATTAAAAGTAGAATGTACTCTTTACTTTTAAAGTAAACATCATATTCAGCTTTCCTCTTAGAGATTCCACAGAGGAAACTGATTTCACCCAGTAACATCAATCTCATTTCTTTGTGGTACTACACATGCACTGTCATAATGTTTGCACGGCAAATGTTGTCACGGAAGCTTGTTTTATTCAAAACTGCATTTTTTTATAGCATCTCTATTTCTTAAAACAATTACTAAATACTTCTATTACTCTTAAAATATATTTTACCAGCACTAAATTTTAGAGTAAAACATTCTGTATAGGCATACTGTTAGAGCAGATTTGGAGCTGGGACAGAACTGTCTGAGAAAACATACATTATTTCCACTAACATAATTCTTAGCACAAACATGGTGCTATACATTTTTAAAGTACAAGTAGTTTGTAAGTATAGTAAATAAGGATTGTGGGAAAAATCAGTTAAAATGTTTTAACCAAATTATTTTCTACTTTTAGTTTTGAATTAAAATTAATTTTGCTTTCATAGTGTTGATTTGTTATACAAAACTGAAAACCTGAAACTGAAGACATACAGTTTCCATCCAAAAACTGTAATACCCCTTAATTTTTTGTTTTCCTTTTTACTGGAAATCCATCAATATTTTCCATTCATTTTTGTCTACATAGCTGGGAGACAAGGGCAGTGCAGCTACTTCTAACACATTACATCCAAAGGAATGTTTTTCAAATTTGAACTACATAAAATCTAGTCCCACGACTCCAATATTGCAGTTTCATGAAAGTCAGAGGTGCATATGCTAATGTTGTGAGACCCGAGATGCTTAGAACCTTCCAGGCCACAAACAGCAAGAAGTCATGTTGTCCCTGAATGGCAACATTCCCTTTTTCTACATGAAGAATGTATTCACTGCAAGTGAATGCAAAAAAATATTCTTCTTCCTGTTAGAAAACATAAAATCCTGGCTCCCCATTTTTTATTCTCAACTATTTGCCTACAAAAGGCAGCAGGCCATTCATTTATATTGATACTAGCTTAAGATGATGAGGATAATAGTAATATTAATTGCTTTATTACATAAACAGCCCATGAAAGTTAGTGATAACGAAACATCTATATTTCAAATATTTCATTAGCTACATGAGAAAAGTGAGATTATCAGTCACAAATTTTTTTATTCTTATTAGCTACAAACAATCACTGCTGAAAAGAATTTGGAGGTTGACTTAGTGTTATAAACTAAAAGGGAGTTGATACTTATTTCTGAAAGCTGTTTGGAAAGTAGGTGCAAAACCGTGATATACTGACATGGCCAGTTAGTTGAAAAATTGAGAAGTGAGAGAATATTGTAGTGACAATTACACACCAGTGTATATCATACATTGTGTTTTGACTTATTGACTATGATGGGATACAAAGGCACTTATACTTTCAGTCAGTATTAGGGAAGGAATCAACAATTCTGGAATTAGATTCAGACACAATCATGGCAGCAGGTCACTCAAACCAAGAGCTGGAATACTTAAGCAACAGTCATATCACAGGGTTGCCAAGTAAGTTAATACATTTCAACACTACATTAACCATAACCTAACTCTTTCTTTTCTTACACTGTGATTTGACCCACAGTGTTTTAAGAGACATAAAGGTAATAATCAAAACAAATACTCTTAGCAGAAAAATGTGAAGGAAACTTATTAGAGCAATTACGGTACCAAAATATGTAGTTCTGTTGCACTTCTGTTACTACTGAAACATTTTGAAAGATTAGGTGAATTTATCCAGACTTTTTATATAGAGAAAATCAGAAAAAGAATTTATAGTGTTAAAAGTCAACCACAAAAAACTGTTCCACTTTGACTTTTTCTTATCTATTGCTTTGAAATGACTTTAAAGTTGAATTAATTTAGATTTATTGATACAATTTTCTTCAAGGTCATTTTCTGCATTTACTGTAACTGAAAAACAGAGCCAGATTTCAAACTCTCAAAATATTTTTCAAATAGACCTTCATTATCCCAGTCATTCCTAATTAGAAAACAGACACAAATATATATATATGCAGTGGCTTCAAATATTTTATTTCCGGCATCTGTTTAATATATACATTTGATGTTCGATAGAATCCCCTTCACAGCAGCCATTGCTACAAGTGAATGGTTTCTAAATTCTACCACACTATCTATTGCACGTTTTTCCACTTTTTTAAACAATAAGTATTCCTGAAAAACATTTGGAAACCACTGGTGAACGTATTCACCATTCAAATGCGGCCCTCCTAACCAACTGGTTCTCAGCTACTTCAAGTGAATATAATTATGTTTTTTAGCCATGAGACACCTTCAGAGTAATCCTCTGTGTTCTGGCCAACACTGTGGTCATCATGTATTAAACCCTGAGAAATTACAGCGCTTCTTAAAACAGCAAAGGGAATTAAAACTCAAGTTGTTGACTGGTCAGTGATCCTTAAATGGGTTTTTTTTGTTGTTATCGTTTTTGTCTGTTTGTTTTCCCCTTCTAGGTTTAGAGTTTTATAAAATAGTCTAACTTAGAACCACGTAAAAATTATAGGATATCCTTTTGATAATAATTGCAATAATGATAACCATATTTTACTGTTGCATGCTTAAATCATAATATTGATGAGCTTCATTTGTATTCCAAAAATCACTGTCTTCAATATGTATCTGTTAATATTTTCTCAGATCCATATTTAAAAGATATTTCTACTGGGAGTTTCCAACATATACCAGCAGAAGATGGATGGAAAGTAAGAAATCTGCACCACTGTGAGATTTCACCTTCAACCTATCACATTTCTTATGTGCGATTCTAAGCTGACAGCAACTTTGAGTTTTTTCTCCCCTCTAAGAAACGCAATAATAAGCTTTTCAACTTTACCAGAATATTCTTGAGGTACAAATGTGTACTTTCTTTTACTTACTTTCAAGCATGTTAGTGCTGCTCACTAATAGGAACTTGATTTCTAAAAATAAATGTAATTTCCCATCTATTTTTATGGACAGCCATGGAAAGCTTCTACAAAACGTATGCTTGCATTTAGTGCAACTATGTGTGCAAATGAATAGCTGCATGCAAAGCTAGACACTTTCTGTACTTGAAAGACATAATCTGAATGAAGAAATCAACAAGTTACATTTTCTAGAAGTTTTGCTCAATATATGTAAACCAAGTGAACTATCTTGAAAATTTCTATAAAGAAAAAAAAATCACTTATAATACTATAAAAGATAGATTATCTATCATTATTTCTTCTGTTTACTTTTTACTGTTTGGTCATTCTCACTAAGGTTCCTTTTGCTATCACAATTGTTTTCAGTCTTCCAAATGTAATGTACAACTATCCTTTGACTTCATGGGACTAGAGACAGCAATTTTAGACCCCAGGCACTATATTTAATGGTGGGAAAAGAAAGACTGTGAGGACATGAAATGAAAGGAGAAATGGGAGAATAAAGCAAAGAAAAACATGAACCTACAGTTTAAAAACAACATCTCTTTTCTATCTCTCTTTTAAAAAAAAAAAAAAAAAGACAATATCTATCTGATAATATCTTTCAATACTATTGGGAAAAATAATCAGATTAACCCTCAAGGGAATAAATAATCCTGCCTCTCTGAAATGATGAGTTTTCAATTCAGTTACGTATCTCTTTCACAATAAATGTAGTATGGATCTGTCTATTGACTGATCCTGGCATTGCATAGTAAGGCAAACAAATCTTGCCTGCACTGACAATTTATAGGCTTTCTTCCATTTAGCACTTGGAGTAGTGGCCACACCACAGCATTACTGTCAAAGGAAATGATGTCCCATTGTTATAATACCTGGTAACACAACTCTAGGATTTACGTCCAGTTGAGTGAGAGGACAAGGAAGGGGGTGTAAGGCTTCAACTATTGTATCTACTGCCATCAGTCTCCAAATCATATAATAAATTTATGGCACATCATTGCAAGTTGTGAGGATTTATCACCCTTTTCATGCACTCTAAAGGACTTGAATGAAATACAGCAGTGTGGATGCTGACAGTCCACTGACTTAAAGCACAACTCGCCATATAGGCTGCGGGGCTGCTGGCCTGCAAATAGGTGGTGGGAAGACAATACCCAGAAATGGTGATTTAGAAGTATATCAACACAAACTGAGGTTTTATACCACTAATAAAGGCTATCAAGAGGGCTGAGCCATTCTCCTCCTCTGCAGTATGCCCCACAGCAATGCATTTATTCAGATAAGATTTTCCTGGCGCTACAGTATCTTCCAATTAATTGATTATATGGATGAGGTTGTCTCATGTGGCCAAACTGCTTGAACCTTTAAAGCTCATTCTTCTCTCTTCTGAGAGGACAGAAGTAGATGCATAAAACAGGTGCAAAAGCCCAGCTGCACAAGCCACTGGTAAAATTTATTAATGCATAAGTTTCCCTTTGCAAAGAATTACACACTGAATTACACAAACTCACTTGAGACCTTGTTTTTCAGTACCCAGCAAGGACTCCAGAATTTTTTTAAAAATTCATTTGTTCTTTAATTAAGAAACATGCTTATTTTTATTTAATGAACCTGGGCTATAATGAGCCAAAAGAGCTAACCAACACTGCTTTCACTGTTCTGTGCGTGGAAGTATGAATACTGTACTGCATGAAATGTCCAAGGTAGAGAGACCGTAATGCTTTTATAACCTTTAACATGAGGCATTAACGCTGATCTGGCCATAAGACTGATTTTTGATATATCATTGTGTGTAACTACAGAAAAGCAGATGAAAGCTCATTTTAGCAGGAGAGGCAGTGAGCAAACAAATCAGTTGTGCAGTAAAAAGAAGAAAGTCAAAGGGAATTTTCTGTCTGGTAAAGAAGAGGGTGGCTGATCATTTCTAGTCCTCTCAAACAGACCAGTCAGTCTGACCTGTGCACCTAAGACTGGTCTGGAGCCTTTTCTGAGTCTAACCTATTTCTGTTGAAAATCAAGAATAATTGAACCCTGGAGTGAACTGCAGAGTCCTGTTTCCAGACAGTCATATCACATATCCAGTTTGAGCGAACTGCTAATTGCTACACATGAGATTATTTTAATTTGCTCAAAATGTACTGGTTTAACCACACTTGCACGGCTGGGCACCTGTTAATCACTGGATAATACTTTAATGGGTTATTCCTCTCAACTTCTTCCAAAAAACACGGGCAGATTAGACTGGATGTACATCTTTGCCTGCCATAATATAATATATTATTAATAAATACATTTATTTTCTTGTCATCACATACGTATACAGTGTATATGTAGAACATACCAGGATCCCTAGGCCCTACTAAAAGATCCGGTAAGTATTTGTGTGTCTGTATATGTTCATCTCTCTGTAATGTATACATATCATATGTATATGTAATGTATAAAAATATACATATATACATACACACAATACCCACATTCATATACAGCTATATTTTATCCCACACAGATTTGAGAACAAATTCCTACTGGGATATACAAAGCAGCTGTGCATAATTAGCCAACTGGCTTCTGCTTGGCTTCTGTTTGAAAATTAAAATATTGACATTACAGATGTTTCTACCTAGTTCACATCCGTTACATTTACAGGCTAGATTACAAAAAACTTCAAGGCAGCAAGTGCATTTTTGCTGAAATGCAGATGATTAATCCTAAGAAAAGATTGCTGACAGTTTGCCATCAACAATTTTTAAAGTATGCACAAAACTACACACATTCATACACAGAACAACATAAAAACTGCAATGCTGAGTTATACCCAAAGCCTAGAATCCCATCTCCAGCAGTGAAAGACTAGTGAAAACGTACGTGAAAAAGGCTTGTTTTTCCAAAGATAGACTTTTCTGTATTCTTTTGTTTTCTTTAACTCAGAGGCTTCTAGGTCACAGTCTCTTTAAGTCCTAGCATGCTGAATAACCTAGTTGCTTATGAATTTTTCTCCCTGAATTTATCAAATTCCTTGAACCAATTTGTATTTGTTTTCTACAACAGTTCATAGCAGTGTTTCAGAATTAAATGTGTAACATATGACATTTCAAACCTCCTCTTATATTGAAGTATCTCTGCAGGAGACACCGCTTCGAATCAAAAAACCTCAGGTTCAAACATCTAATTTTGAGATATTTTCGAGGTGGATTTACCGAGACATTTCAGCTTTGCAGTTCAGATCTATATATACTTCTAAGTTTTCTACTGCTGACTTTTAAAAAAAATATTAATATTTTAATATTAAATAATGAGCTCACTCATTACATACTTTAGCAGCCAACAGAAAGAAACTAAAAATTAATTGATAGGGCTTCAAAAAATTTCTAAAGCACCATCCATAAAGGCAGGTTCTAATGAACACTTAAGTTTTCAACAGTTCTTTTAGTCAGAGCTCTGGTTTACACACAGGATATAAAGATAATATAAACGTCTTTATAAGCTGTTGTTTGTTTTTAAACAAAAAGAACAAATACAAAAAAATCAGGATGAATTCTTCTTTTGCTTAGCTTGAAAGAAAAAAAGTAATTTGGATCATATCAATATAATAAATACAAGATAGGTGAAATACATTCCTCGGGGCTAGCAGATCATGTTCACCCAACTGGGACCAAGACATATAGCAGGCAGGCTATTAAAGATTTAATTTATGATGTAGTGAGACTCCTATAATTAAAATTCATAACAAAATGCAATATTTTGCACACTGCACAGTGTCCAGAGACACTGGCACGGGTTGCCCAGAGAAGCTGTGGCTGCCCCCTCCCTGGAAGGGTTCAAGGCCAGGTTGGACGGGGCTGTGAGCAACCCGGGCTAGTGGAAATTGTCCCTGCTCATGGCAGGGGGATTGGAACTAGATGATCTTTAAGGTCCCTTCCAACCCAAACCATTCTATGTTTTTATTTTCTAGTATTAAAATAATCAAAATTCCTATATCATATAAAGCATGTCTAGAACACATATATGCAAGCTTCCATCATATGAAAATTAAATGTTAGTTTCTTATTTTCCTTGGTAAACCTAGTGGTAATATTTTTTTTTTTTAAGCTGAATACCCCAGAGTTCATCATAATTCTCTTATTACAAGAAATGTCAAAAAGCATTCATAAGTATTTCATTCTCCTTATACACTGTAAGCAGAAAACCATTTCTGCTACTGTCTTGAACTCATTCTTTTCATAGTTTTAAGGCCATCATCAGTGACAGCAGTATTTCAAGCATGTGCCTTTACTTAAAGTACACTTTGAAACCCATCAAAATGTACCTCTCTGTTTCAATTACATTTTTCTGAAATTCTTATTCAAACATTCTGGATTTTATTCTCTTTATGGTCATGAACTCTATCTACACTCAAACTGTTTTTCAAGTATTTGCCCCAGACTACTTTGCTTAGGAAGCAGTTTGCTTGGTGAAATAGTTTTACACAACGGTTGCATTCAACTAAACCAATTGCAGATTTTCTGTGTGGAAACTCAAAAACTTTGTAAATCTCCCTATCATACTTTGAGTAAAATTCAGCACAGTAAGAATCATCAGCACAATAAATACATGCAATCCACACCCTACTTGCGCTAAAGGGGTGTTGACACCGTTTTGTTTTTCATTCTATTTAGAATCTGGTATCCTGAACTACCCACTCCAATTTACTCTTCCAGGAAGTGTATTTTTATTTTTAAAATACATGCAATGCATTAAAAAAACCCCTATGAATGAATGTATGTACATGCAGAATGCACCAGCTTTCATGACAAGAAGAACTGAAGTATCATCTTAACACTGATGCAGGGAGAATCAGAAGCCACTGGGAAATTTCAGATACTACTTTTACCTAGATAAAAAGGAACTATACCCTTTACCTGTTCTCTTCTATGGCTGTGATTTTTTTTAAAAAAATTTTATTTGTAATTTCAATCTTTTGGTTAAAATAAAACCCCTAAAAGCACCCTTCTATTTTCCTCCACGTTATTGGATTTATAGGTCGAAAGGAAGAAGGAGGTCTGGAGACTTCACCAAATTCAATGAAATTCTATTCACTGTACAACTTTGATAATCTTCTTATTCCACAAACCAGCAGGTATTACCAAGGAACAAAAACCAACCACACTCCAGAAGATACTACCATAATATTTTACATGTATCAAAGATGACAACAGGTGCATATCAGACAAAGAGGCTTTATATATCCTTGCCACTTTGCTGGCCAGCCTGACTATAGTTTGCCTTTCTTGCTATCTTTTGATTCTCATCTATCATATCCAATCTCATTTATATTCATTTGTGCACTTGTTATTCCTTGTTATCGTTAGGTACAGAAAAAAAAAACCCCTCCTGGCAGGGTGCTCTTGATAAGAAGCCACCATCTTTAGAAACAGTTTTCATTTATCTGAATCATAGCCATGCCCTGTTATACAACGCATAGCTATCAATGATACTTCAGACCCTTCCTCACGTTTTATCCATTTTTACAAATTATTATTTTATGATACTTAACAAGCCTCTAGGCTACTCTTCTTAATTCCTTCCGTTTCCTCTCTAAATGTCTTCAAATGTCCCTTTATTTCTAGCAATTATTTATAGACATCTATCAGTCCCGGTTTGAGGCTCCCTGGCTGGAATGCAATGTATCCAGGCTATTGTGCATCATGGAAAACGAGTTACTTTTTGTAAATGCGATTCTCAACCAATTTTCCCCACCACTGCAGTTAAGATTTTACCCCACTGGGCTTGCAGCATATTGTTACAAGTCACATAATGTCAAATGTGTTTAAAATAATTTCTGTTAAATGCCTCCAGCAAGTGAAATGAGATGGCTGCCAAGTTCATTTAATCAGCCTTCACTTTCCAACTTTTAAAGAGTGAGATGTCCAAATGTTTCTGCCTGCCTATGTAATCCATAAGATTACAGTCACTCTCATTAATGTACTGAAGTAAATCTGCAGCAGGACACAGATTCTAAACCGTAGAGTTGGCAGCTGGATAGATCAGAGATTATAGGAAATAAACTAGGTCATAACTCATAAAACAAAAACGTGAGAATTCAGCAGTACAGTTAACACAAAACCCATTACAGTCAGTAGAAAAACTGGCATAGGTGTCACTGAATCAGGCTCAACTATTATTTTCCTGGTATATATATGCTGACTTCAGCCTCACAGTGAAATTAGTGTCTTAATAAATTAAAAAAAAAAATGCAAACTATTTCTCTATTGGTCTTTATTTATTTATTTATTAAATAAATAGCCACCAAGTTCACAGTTTGTCCAGGAAAAGACCTCCTAGTAGAAATCTGAAAACATCTATGGTCACTTTAAGCATATATTGGAGTGTACTTTTGTTAGAATTTGACTCCAAGCTATTTCCAGGAATATGACAATTTTCCATGAAAACAGCTAATTAACTGTAACTAACTATATAATGAAATTTCTCCAGGAAAGATATATCAGGAAAGAAATATATTACTAGATCACCTACTATTCACATATTTTTATCATTAATTATAAGCCGCAGCATGCCCCAGCTTGAAATTCATATGAGTATTTATTCACATAATGCATATACAAGTTTATATTCTCAGTAATTATGCCCAGGTATTTGCCTCTCTAGTAAAGTGATGACACACAAATTGCAGATGTCCAAATAACCAGTGGGATTTACTGTGAGTTCAAAAATCACACACACATGAAGAGGTGAATGACCTTAGTAACACAGAAAATGTGTTAACACACCACAAAACCACATCCTCTCTGGGACTATGCACAAAAGATTCTGTTTTCTTCTGTTTGTTTTATTCTGTTTTCTTCTTTCTCTTACTTGTACCCATCTCCAGTGGCAGAGAAAGGAGGGTCCCCTTAAAATAGGCTTGGCACAACATTTCACTGTAACTTCTGTGTCTTTCCCTAATTAAGGAACTAAACCTTCAACTCATTAAAGAGTAAAGTCATTTTGGAAAACAATAAAAAGCTGGAACATGTGGCTTGCAGCAACATCACGAAAGTCCAACACAAACATTCACTTGAATACTAAAATTAAGATTTATACATTTAAGTTTGTGATGCTCTCTCCAAGACTTATTTATTAGTAAATCTCTGATATTTCTGATGAATAATAGACAATGTGTAAGTACAATTTTAGAGCCAATAAATAAGTAGAAAGTCACTAGAAAACTCCATTGGGTTTGTGACTACTGAAATTATGGCCCCACAGGAAAACACACAGGAACCCAGTAATGAATAATTTAAAGCAAGATAGTAATATAAAAATCCCTTAACAAGGCCTCAAAATCCTTTAGACAAGTTTCACAGTCCAGTATATCTATAGCATTCTCTACATAATTAAACATCTCTCATCATTGAATTATTGGAATCCATGGACATTTACAGTCTGACCCAGTGATCATGAAGACAGATACAAGATATCTATATGAGCAGTTTTTTATTTTTCAGCAGAAGACTATTTCAGTAAATGGGTTTGATTCAGAGCTTGAATGAAGATGAAGGTGGCTGTGATAGAAAATAAGGTTATGCATCTAATGCAATGCCTTTCTTTTGGAACTTCAAAAAAGAAATACAATACAATTTTAATACAAAAAGAAGGAATCAGGAATCATACATGCAAACACACGCACATAAAGATTTCTATCAAGCTGTGCAGTGCAGCTATTGATTGGGAGCAGCAAGACAGCAGAACCTGATGAATAATTTTAAGACATATACCATAAAATTTGAAGAACTATGGAAAACAGATGTAAACAACATGAAACCTTGGTGGACTGGATGTCATTTGCATAGAGAACTATGACAGATTCTAGCTAACACTGATTCTACAGGTTCACTTTTGCACAAAATAATTTTGCAGGTATTGGTGTTCTTGACACCAGGAAAATGAGGTTATGAAGTTTAATGGGATGAATACCTGGGGGAAAGAGGGAGAGGATAAGAAAAAGATAAAGTTGAGAAAAATTATTCAAGCTTTGACTAACAGGTAAGGTATTCAAAATGCCAAATGCTACATGGATAAATACCAAAGAGCAGCAAGAGAAAATGGATAGAAACAATTATAGAAGAATTCACTGGAAGTTGGACTGAGAAACATGTCTACTGAATCAGAAACAAACTTCAATAGAAGGAGGGGAAAAAAAGGAAAAGCAAGATTAAGTTTATAGATGAGCAAAAATAGGGAACTGCCAGTTAAATAAAAAATAAAAATCCTTCGCAGAGAAAAGAAACTTGCTATAGAGTTTGAGTAAAGAAAGAACATACAGCAGATAACAGTTAAATATTGTCCCATAACCTGGAATTAACAAAGCTAAACATTAAACTAAATATAGTTTGGGAAGGACATGTCATACATAAGAGGTACAAACTTCTCTGATGGAGAGAGATGAGGCCACTGAAAGTCTTTCAGGAGCTCACAGCTCATACCCAGAGTTCATACAGTACCAGCAGGATTCAAGCCTAAACACTGCAGAGTTTGAGCTGTTTGGCACCACTTTTACTGTAATACTGGATTTAGGGGATGTGAATCTACTAACACTACTCCATCCTACTCAGCAGTCTAGGAATGTGTATCTAAATGGTCATGACAAGAAGATTTAGTTTAAAGGCAAGCGTAATAAAGTTGGTCCCTTGATCCCATTAGAAAGTCACACTCTGCTACATACTATTGACTGTGCAAAGGAATCTCTGACATTCGTTAGCAATGTATTTTCAGTTAATTATTAAATTATTGTTACAACACAGGGTGAATGGGAAGTGGGACAGTTTAAGGAAGTTTCTTTTGAATTCTGAATAAATGATCAATATCTGAAATAAATTAAGAATGTACTAGTGACCTACAACAAAAAAGAGTTAGTGTTCCACTTGCAGCCGTACTCACAAGTATGAACCACATTTCTTGTTTGAATGAAAAGATCGTCAGTTGGTTCATTACAGGCTTGTCACAAGGACAGTAAATGAACATTTACCTGGAAACACTTTTTAATCTGATTAACGAGCAGCTCATAATGCATTTCATACCTACAGCTTGTCAAACACTGGCAACTACATGTGAAAATCAAAACTCACTGAAAAGGTTACACGATTTCTAGAAACTACATAAATAATAAAATAAGGACAAAGAATAACTTCTAGTCCTATCAATATGTAAAACAAGGAAGTGAAAGGTAATGTCTACCCTTGTTCAGAGTAAACAGAGCACATGTCACCACATTAAGCTTCAATGAATATTAAATATTCATAAAAATATAATATACTTGATTCCAGCTTTTTTTTCCCAAATATTTCAGGATGCCTATACAGCCAAAACCTTATGTCTATACTCACTGCTTTAACTGTGTAAAGGAGGATAAGGCCTTGTGTTCAATGATGTATAGAAAGACATACAAATATATAAACCACAAGTCTCATCTCAATTAAATCACTGTCACTCCACTGATATTAATAACAGCTTCTACTGTTTTAGATTTCTTTTACCAAGATCCAGGTTAACTCCATAACATAACCTGATCATGCAATTACTGCTTATGAATGCAGTGGAGATACGTCTCAAGTGGAATGCAACAGCTGTTTAATAATTCACAATAAAATTCACAACAGCTGAGGATAACAGTTAAAGAAAACTAATTCAGCCTTCATCTGCAGGAAGAGTTTAGCTATGATGGTTCTACCCAAATTGAAATTTGGAACAACTTCTTATCTTACAGAATTTTCATCATCAGACAAAATCAACAGTGTATTTAACCAGAACATCTTCATTACTAATTTTAATTCTTGAAATGTGTTTTTATTTTGTTGCAACTCTTGTACCTGCATTTACACAAGTAACTGTTCAGTATTTCAATTTGCCCTACAATATTAGCATATTCATAGTGTGCTTTCCATTTATTCTTATTATTTACCTAGCCTCATGCTATATAAACAAATAAAAATGACCCTTCCAGCAGCTAGCCTTACAGAGACGAAGATGGAATTCCCACTCAACAGAAATTGTACGTTATTTGGTCTGAATCTTAATGATATCCTAGGAATTGTCTTTGCTTCCAGATATGAATAAAATAGCGTAAACCTAAATCAATGCTTTCATTCCAAACTATGTTATTTTACTTTTTTTTGTTATTTTTTTTACTGCAGAGACTTGACTGTTTTTCAAAAATCATTACCTGCTGTCCTAAAGGGCTGCTCCTACCTCTTTAGGCAGTAGAAGGATTCAGCGGGCCACAAAATCAGCAAGAAAAGTTGTACAATATGATAATAATAATGCATTTATCAACACAGAATTTGTTCAGGCATTATTTATAGAGATATGATTGGCATGGACTTACCTGTAGGGGATCCCTCCATGACATGACCAACATAGGGTCCTTCTTTGAACATTGGCCTATTATCATTTTGATCAATAACAGAAATATCTAGGCGGACCGGACCATCAATGGTTTTCCCACTTATATCTGTGACCTCAACTTCAAGCTGTATGAACAAAGAGAGGGGAATAAATTCATTAGTACACTATCACAGTGAACAAAGAGTAAGAAAAATATAGCTCAGATCAGTGCTGCTGTAACCAGACCCTGCCAAGCATACCACTTACAGCCCATTCTTTTGGACTAGGCTCAGAGCAGATTTTCAATCTAAGCAAAAGAGAAAGACAGATGTACATTCAAATCAAGATACTCCTTGGCAGCTTGAAAATGCCATATTCCCAGAAGAATGAAATGACTAGAGTATAAGAAAAAAGGACCCCCTGCAAATTTGATACTAATCATGTGAAGATTTGGTTATAAATTCTTTACTTTTTTTGAGCACATTTAGAGTGGACACATATAGAACTATCACAGTATAATTGACATATCTCCTAATGCTCAGCTAAAAGCAGTAAACAAATACATTTTCTCAGTGATGATGGCATGAAGTATTATGGTAGGCAATTTTGACAGTTCTCCAGCTTTTCTAATAAGGTATGGAAGGACAGAACATCACACGCAGTCTGATATAAGCAGGTATATATATACACATGCACACTCACATCCCAGTGTATGAAAGCACCTGTTGATCAGAAAGCCAACATGCACAGCTGAAGATTTGTTTGGACTTCCTTTACTTCCAAAAACTGGAAAGAGAGATCACACTGTATGTCTCATTCCTCCAATCCACTTGCAATGGAAAGTCACAAGTTACCAAAACTTAATCAGTCATTACGGTGAACCATGCCAAAACTTCTTAGATAATAGAAAAGGTCAATTTAGATTGCAACTGCATGCTATACCTGCAGTTCTCTCTCCTCACCAAGACATCAGTAAAGTACAGCAATAAACATATCAGAGACACAGCTATCATTTTCACCTACCCTATCCATCCCCAGACTCAATTCTTTAATGGAGTTAAGCCAGCCAGAAAATGAACCTGAGTACAGACATTATTACCACTCTCTTCCAGTCTTTCCCTGAGAAGGTGGTAACAGCAGGGGCTGACAGTCTCTGAGCATTTTGTTTATTCTGTTAATTTATTCTTCATTGCCATTTCTTATACCTGTAAGTTATTTATAAGTTAGTAATAAATCCTAGTGGGAAAGAATTAGGTCAGAATTCTAATTCCTTATTAAAATGGATGGCTTGTTATCACATCTCTCTGTATTTTGTTATGCTTATAAATACATTCCACTTCTATAATTCAATGTGCTGGGTGTGAGTAGGAGTATTTGTTATGAGTAAACTATCTACTCACATGCACTATTTGTAAATAGTGTCACAGTCCGTTTTAACATCTACTCACTGCTTATCCTCACTTCTCTAGCAATTGTTCTTGCAAGCCTTTCCCAAGTCTTATTTTTACTAGATATACAGCTTAACAGCTTAAAAGCAAACAAATACTCTAATGTGAAGACAACTGATTCATGTGGCATTGACACAGCTGAAGCTTTACAGGGGCGCATGCCTCTTCAATTTCGAGGGCTTGTTTAACTCTGTACTCTAATGTCAATGTAGTAAACTTAGGATCGCATGTGATGTGATGGGGACTAGGAAGGAAAATGCAGTCTTATTACTGAACTACATTAAAGCTAGCTACAGTTTTAGATACAGTTGGAAACTCTGACAAAAATAATTATAGAATCATAGAATGGTTTGGGTTGGAAGGACCTTTAAAGGTCATCTAGTCCAACCCCCCTGCCATCAGCATGGACACCTTCAACTTGATCCTGTTGCTCAGAGTCCCGTCCAACCTGGCCTTGAATGTTTCCAGGGAGGGGGCATCTACCACCTCTCTGGGCAACCTGTTGCAGTGTTTCACCACAAACATCGTAAAACATTTCTTCCTTATATCTAGTCTGAATCTACCCTCTTTTAGTTTAAAACCTTTACCCCTTGTCCTATCCCTACCCCCTGATAAAGAGTCCCTCCCCACCTTTCCTGTTGCCCCCTTTAAGTACTGGAAGGCCACTATAAGGTCTCCCCAGAGCCTTCTCTTCTCCAGGCTGAACAACTCCAACTCTCTCAGCCTGTCCTCACAGGGGAGGTGCTCCAGCATCTTCATGGCCTCCAACAGGTCCATGGATTTCCTGTTCTAAGGGCTCCAGAGCTGGACACTTTATCTTAATAATTGTTGACTCATCAAAACTATGTTAATTGCTTTAGGAAATGGAAGAATAACAATATTTCTCTGTGAAATTCCAGCAAATTCATTTTCAAATTCAAGATAATTTGCTCTTAATCTATCTCTCAATTTTAAGTGACTATACTGCTCTCTGGAAAGAACAAAGGCTTTGCTAAATATAAAAAAACTACTCCAGCTGCTTTATCAAAATTATAAGTCATCTAAAGCAAAGGCTCATCTAACACTAGGGTTGTTTTGTTTTGTTTTGTTTTTTTCCCCAGACTTGCACAGATTAAGGAAGAGAATAGGAGATTCTTGTTAATGACTGAAGAAGTTGTACTTTACCATTGCCAAAGTCCACTGCATCTGGGACCAACCGGTCAAAAAAGTTGGCGTGACAGTTACACAATCTCTGCTTAATTTTATTAAGATGGCAGAGGACTTTATTAGCCTTTGTACAATCATTTCCAGGCTTGTCCTAAGCATTATGGGTTAACTCACCAGCTCCTTTAAACCCATTCTATCACAGTCTTTTCAAAATAAAACCCTGCAGCACCAAAATTATGACCATCTATCTTTACATGACTAGTTTGTGAAAGAAGCTGCCTTGTATCTTATCTTGCCCAATCAAAAAAACCCTACCAAAAAATCCTTAAAGCCCCACCACCCACAAACCAAAAAACCAAAGAAGCAACAAAACAGCAACAAAGGTATATTGTTACTTTAAAAAACCCAACACATGCAAGAGAAAGAAGCATTCAAGAGACAGTATTGGCACAAAAACCAAATTACTTTGAACAAGCTGTAAATAAAACCAGGTGGAAAGTTAGACTGTGCCTAACTATAAGAATGAGATTTCAGTCTTTCAATAAAGAAGGCAGGAAATGCTATCTAGTTTTAATGTAAAACTTCACTGATGTATGAAAGATACTGCATTCATTCTTTTGATAGCAAGAAATTGTAATTGAACCTTCATAAAGTATCTAAGTTCCTACCTGATTATAACAACATAACTCCAAGGAAAAGTGGTAGGCATAAAGATAGATTTGGACAAACTGACCAAAAGAAAAAAATCCGCAGAGCTCTGTATCTATTAATTATGTGAAAACCTGATAAGACTGACTATGCTTTCAATGTTCCAATATAAAAGTTATGGAATTATGTTCATGATGTTGAAGTTATGTTCATCATAATCTAACCAATCAAATTTTCAGGAACACTTGACAAAAGTATATATGCAAACTACAAAGAATAACCAAGGGTTTATGAGAACGGTTACACCTCACAACACAAGTCTCCATGACAGGATACAAAGCAGACTTTGGCTATTGCTTCTAATATAGCTGAGAAACACTGATAAAATTAAGCACACCAATAAAACAGGGAAAAGCAATATAAAACTAAAAACTGCAGGCAGTAATAGATCTTAGCCTGTTTGTCTAGACAAAGTCTTATTCAATACTCTCCCTTCTCAAAAGGGCCTTCTTGGCTTCTCGTCCAATTTCCTTCACCATATCTGAAGTGAGGATCTTTCTTGTCACTCCAAATATAATGATACTAGAAGTTTAGTAAGCTTATTCAGAGCTGCGCAAACATGTTTTAAGCACTCTGCTTCATTTTATATAGTCTTGATTCCTTTCCACTCTGCAGTCAGCAACAACATTTACAGGAAAAGATAACCAGTCTCATTCTTACCATTACTTAAAGTAATTTCAAATGTTTCTCTTCACAGAACGGTTGTTTTCATTCATTTATTGCTTTTGGTGAAACGATTCTGGATAGCCACCTTCCTTCTCTGCATATAAATGTCTATTTTCACTTTGCAGCCAGCCAGCCAATAGCCCACACAAAATTACTTCGCAGATTTAAAGTTTTTCATAAGTAATCTGGAATATCTTTTAGTACTTAATTATCTTCAAAGTCTAATACAGGTTCTTTAGTCATTAACTGCCTTCTAATTTTAATTTCCAACTTCTTGCTGATAAGAATGTTTCTCACAGAATTCTTCCAGTTGTTTCAACAGATGGTTTTTCTACATGTTCCTCATACCCAGCTTCACCCAGAAAAAAATAAAATAAAATAAAATGAGTCGTTTCTGTGTGTGAAAGCAGCAGCTTTTCCAAAGCACAAGGTCCCTGCAGCCAGAAGTGCACAGGGGCACTGGGTGGCCGTCCCCGGGTGTCAGCAGCGGTGGCTGCTGTGAGGCGAGGTCAGGGCTGCCCCACACCAGTTCCAGCCGGTTCCGCCGCGGCCCCACCTCAGGGCTCAGCTGAGCCCTCAGCGACACTGGTGGCGCCTCTGGGAAAGCGTGTGTAAGAAAGGGCAAAACGCTGCACAGGTGCTTTGTCATCATCTTGACGCGTGAGCTTTTCATCCCTCTGCTCCAACCCCCCGCCAAGGTCAAGCCACCAGAGCAGGAAAAACAGACTAGTAAAATGGGACCAAGTGCGAGGAAAGGTGCAGCAGCCTGGAACTGGGGCACGCTCAAACATCTGAAAGGAGCATGGGACAATTACAAAAGGCTGCTATACCACTGCCTGCCCCAATCTCAGTTGTTTTGAGGTATCTATAGGTAAAGACCATTGCTGGCTTTATTTATTCCTAGCTTGATTAGAATTATTATTGATAATACTTGTTAGGTTTATTTATCATCAATTTTTAAGTGTGGATTGACAGTAAAGAAAGGTGACAGGCTTATACATCTTTCACGTAGGCAATTTCCTGGTAAGAAAACAACATTTGGCCATCTCTGGGTCATAAAAAGTAGTAAAGAAATTCTCTTTGTAGTGAATGGTTTTAGTAAGAATTTGATGCAATTACCTAAACCAACTCAGACAAGACAGTAATTCAGACACACAGAAATTCATTACAATTAGATTTTCCTGTTTTAATAATATGAATAAAACATTAGCTAATTTTTATATGACACAAGAAGAAATGGAGGGAGAGGATATAAAACCAAAACACACTGTTTCTAGCAGCTATGCGTAATTTTATCCCAAACTACTTGATGACAAGGTATCGATTACCTCAGCAAGGTTGTACAGATGATGGTAAAAAATGGCACTACTACCTGCAATGGGAGAATTCAGCCTCACATTCAGAGTTAAAACCTAGGTGGGAAGGGATTACTTAGCTATTCTAAGTACTCCTCTGAGCATCTTACAGAGGCTTTCTCTTGCTAATGCATCCACTTAAAAAATTAGATTCCAATTTCTTAAAGAATATACAATTTATTACTCTAGTATTATTCGTTTCTTATCTGGCAATAGTCACGTAACCTTTTATTAACGTGCCATTTTGCAATACCTTCACAAGTGAAACATAAGCAGTTCCAGTCTGAAAGGATCATTGTAGTATGTAGATACTGAACCCTCCTTTCAGTTAATGTTCAGTACATGGACTTTTGAAAGCCTAAAGCACTGCCTTGGTGATTACAGGTATCGCTGTTTTCTGATGTATATTTCACACTCGTGAAGACTAGAGGTGAAGAAGCAGTGTCTTGGCTTTTATTTTATGATAGGTTGTCTGTCCTTATTAGACATTATGTCTAACATGTTTTGTTGGAAAAACACTATTGGAAGAAAATGTACAGCACTAGAGAGTTTTCTGAATGCAGACTTTCTTTTACCCTAAGCTCTAAAACATTTTATATACTATACAGCTGCTGTAGGTCTTCCAATTCATTCTTCTAACAAGGATCTCTGCAAAGTCTGAAAAGCCATTAGATTTAGAGATACAAAGATAGTTCTGAATTCCTACTAGATCTTTGTGATCATCAGCTTATCATGAGGAAGTCCTCACTTCAGGTGTACCTAAACTCAGGAACCTAGGACTAGCATAAATGTATAAATATGCCTGCCCTACTACACAAAACCACTGAAGTTCCTATGACAGAAAATACAGATTGACTTTCAAAACATTAATCTCTATAAAGCCTTTAAAGAATTTCAGGACTCTATAGATTTCACTACCTAAATAAACCAGCAACTGAACCTTCTGTGAATGCTTAAATTTTTCTCTGTAAACCACGGTAAGTTGGGCAATATCTAGACTGTAACTGCATATAGCCTACAAAGTGAAGAAAGCAATACTGTGGGAATTAACAGTGGGCAAAGATTCCAAACTAGTCATTCAAATAATTTCATTCTTTTTACCTTTTTTTTAAACCTCATTTAACAAAAGAAGATTAAAGATCAAAACCAATATACAAAAAAGCATTTTCTTTCAGAACGGGTGTAGAGGTCTTTCTGCATATACAATATATGACTTAAACACTGCTCACTTTAGTGCATTCTCCAAATTAAGCATTAGGTATTACAATATCAGACGATTTCTATGGTTTCATTGTTATCCAATTCTACTCAGCAAGTCTGAACACTGAAATCCAAATTAAGAAGGGAAAGTTAAATTAAAAAATAAGGCTCATGTGAGTAGGACATTCCCCAAGCTACCTTTAAGTAGTATTCTCCTAAATAGCAGCATATACTTTGCAAAGGCCCAGTCAAACTATAACTGTTCTGCACCTCCAAACCAGGTGAAAGCTTTAGCAAACACCTCACTAAAGGGTTGCATTGACCTATCTTACAATCCTGGAATTACACTGCAGTTATTTCACAGTTCCTGTTTTCTTAGCACAACTACCTCTTAACTGTGTGCATTAATTAAACAATTTTTAAAAAAAAACCCAAGACTATCTCCCAAAAGAATGACAAAGGATGAATTCTTCATTAGGTAAGAGTCACTTCATCTTTAATCATATCAGGTGCAAAGCTTTGTAGACACATTAATAGAAGTTTTGTGAAAAGGAAGAGGAATTTAGTATTATAAACAAAGATGTTCTTTTTTCACTAGTTTTAAAGGTAGTGGTCTTAACATTTTTAATCATTAATCATGTAAGTGGACTGAAAGGTCAATGTCAACATCACAATATTCTGGTTTGTGATGTGTAACACAGAACATTCTTCTGAGCAAGTACCAAGGAATAAATATTTAACTGGTATTCTTTATATGATTTAACTTTTTAAAATTTCTGGGAATATAAACCTAATTAAGCAAACCCCCCCCAAAAAACACTGACAGTATGAATGTATATTTACTTAGCCCACTAGTAGCCTACTTAGCCTACTTGGAAGAAGGGGGGATTTAATTTATGTACTCACACTGGTACAGAACTCTCCATTGGGGAAGTAAGAGCAAAACAAAGTGGAGTGACTGGTCTGACACTTGACAACAAGACCACACAGCAATAGAAGAGCAAGATAAATGTGTTTAATGAAATTAATTGTGCTGCAATTTATTTCTGAAGCTAAATGTCACCGGTCAGCAAAACTGTTTTTTCTGTGGAATGGGAGGGGGTCGAGGAATGGAAAGATATGCCATAAGTGTGAAGTAACAGAAAAAGATAATGAGAGGAAAGAGGAAATGATGATGAATACCATTAACCTTTCCTAGGCGGCCTTGTCTAAGCTGAGTCAAGTTCAGGAATACTCTACAGAACCGAGCTAACCGCTGTCCCATGGTCTAACAGAGGCTGTCAAGGAGTGCTCTGGTGGCAGCAGCTGCCTCATGCCCACCAAATGCAATTCTGACTGCTCCCTGCAACTGCGTCCTTCCCAGCTGCAGCTCCCCTGAGATCATTCCTAAACAGACCTGTCAAGTCTAACACTTTTCTTTCTTTTTGGGAGAAAGAAAGAACAGAGGAGGAGAAAAAGAAGAACAACCTGCATTTTCATAGTTTATACACTTTTTACTAATAAGAACCTTTACCTTTTCAAAGCTAAAGTTGCATTTGAACCTGTCAAAAGAGAGGTTTGTCTATATGTGGCTATAAGTCATAACAAGATTCCCATGTTATTTCAAAAAGGTTTTTTTTAAACAAAACCAGCCCAAGTCAAGAAAGTTGTCTTAATTAAATAACAACTTCCTATATATTTTCCGCATTAATTTTTGTGCAGTAAACCTTTCTGTTGTGAATATCTACTGTTCATTCTTCCCTTGAAGCAGGAAGCACAAGAACACTGTCTTTGCTGGTTTACATTCAGTAAAGGCCAACCTCCAAAAGCCCATTGCACCTGAATCTCCTGTTGGCTTGAGGTAACATCAGAAACTGCACATCTCTCTGAAAATCCTGGCACTGGCAATCCAGAAAAACCACTACCTCTTGGGGGAAGGATCTCCCTCAGCATGAGTATGAAAACAAATCTTGAATGATTAAGTGATAACAGTACTTGGAGTTTTCCAGGTTCTCTACCCTGTACTGGCAGCACTACAGTCTGTCTTCTAGCACCAGCATGCATCTTGATTTGCAGTTCACTTTACAGAATATGCCTAGAAGATGCCATCAGTGAAATATGCTCATTGCTGCAAAATGAAGCTAAAATACTACGTATTTAACATTTTTTGAATATATTAAATTCCTCCATAGCACAAAACTAAGCAATTATTAATTCACTATCCAACTGAATGTATATACTGTAATGCTATTAGTGTCACAGTAAATGTATTTTCTTCCAGAGCTGTGTGTCTCTGAATCACAACATTGCTAAAAACATGCTGTTGTCTTGTAGAACTTAAGTCCTGAAAATTTTTCGCCACTGTGAGTATAAAACGGTCCCTTTTCCTGTGAACAAGATCACATAGCAGGAAAACAGAAAAAATGGCATAAACCTCAGAGTAAATAATACATTAAATACATGCTCATAGAAAGCTTATATCAAAATGAACTCTGCCTTTTCTGCAGGACTAAACCCAATTTCAAAAGTTATTTTGAGGTTTTCAGCTCATTAAAAAATAAAATAAATAATTTGGGATTTTGTGGAAGCTTTCTTCTGTGTCAACAGAAAAAATAAACCCACAAAATGGATAACTTAATCTCATATTTTACCACTTATTCCTGAGGATAGGTTTTAAATATTAAAAGCAAAGCTGGTCATCAAGCAGTAAATGGTATTTTCACTTATTTGTGTCAGTTTGTAGCAGACAAGATTTATTCTTTTGTGTTCTTGAGACTATTAACTTAAGATTTCATAATTTTAACATTTAAATATTTGTAAGATGTAAATCTTTGCACATGACAGATTCCTTCTGATACTCACATAATATTTAGTTTTATATATAAGATCGAATGTTAGTAACTAGCAATTTTTCAAAGGTTCAATCCTAGATCCACCCCTCATAATACTCAGTCCCTCTGATATATGTCACTATCTAGGGAATCTACACTCTGAACAGTCAGGTTGCACAGGAGAAAACTGAGTAGTTGTGGTTTAAACCCAGCCGGCAGCCAAACACCACACAGCCGCTTGCTCAACCTGCCTCACCCAGAGAATGCAGGAGTAAAATGGGAGGGGTAAAGGGAGACACATAGGTTGAAATACAAATGGTTTATTAATTGAAATAAAACAATAATAGTACAAATGGGTAATGTACAATGAGATTGCTTGCCATCCACTGACTGATACCCAGCCTGTTCCCAGCTAGCAATCCCGAAATACCAAGATCCTGCAAGTGTAATCCCAGAAGTGAGAGAAAGCCCTCCTCCCCGTCCACCTCCTTTTTATGTACTGAGCATGATGTGACATGATATGGAATATTCCATTGGCCAATTTGGCTCTGCTCCCTCCCAGCTTCTTGTACACCTGCCCATGGGCAAGACATGGAGAGTTGGAAACTCCTTGATCTCTTAGCAACAACTGAAAACATCAGGGTATTATCAGCATTCTTATACTAAATCCCATACTGAATCCAAAACACAGCACTAGTCTAGCTACTAAGAAGAAAAATTAACTCTATCCCAGCCAAAAAGAGGACACGGGTTTAACTGGTTCATTATACAAAAGTCTCAGTGAACAAAGGAATTGGGAGCAAAGAATGGGAGACACTGGCATTATGCACTGGTTTTGCAGGACACCTCAATTGCACTGCACGCAGCAGGGCTCGGCAGGGTGGGTAGCCTGTAGCTGCTTCAAGGCCCTGTCATCCTGGCAGAGGTTCCCCACAGGCTCTGGGTGCATGTGCAAACCCTGCTACAAGCAACGTAAGATCTTTCAAAAAGGCTCAAAATCACCATCCCCATTTTAGAGGCGGACATAAAGGAAGTATGAGGTATTCAAACTCATTGTAAACATCCTGATTAATTATGATATTATGATGGAACCAACTGATGCAGTATAACAGAGTGTTTCAAAAGAACATCAATTACATAAATAAGATAGGCAAAAGATGGGAGAAGAAACAGAGATGAAATGACTTCACCAAAGCCAGGCAAAATTTAAATCAAGCTTGAATCCAGGTTTTTTGATCTCCAAATACAAGACTGATAGCTAAATTCTATCTCTTGCTGAGAAAGTGATGTAAAATTAGATTTACAAAGGTTATTAAGCTACCAACATGCGCACAGTACGATTTTTCAAAGTGCCTTACAAGACTGGATAATATATCCTATTAAAATCAAAACACCTTTGAAAGAGCTTTGAAAACCTGATTGTCCTCTCAGTGTCTCATTTTTCCCCCCATTAAGCACTATTCTACAGCTGTATGGACACAAAACCACAACTGAAAATAATTTTCTGCACCCTCACAACAGAAAGCTGCATATTTCTAAGGGTCTCTCATATAGCTACAAAACCAGAATTAAATTTACTTCTGAAGCATACTTCCTGTTAAATATTACCTATGAGTTTTGAAATTAGAATGCCCACTCCAAAAATAACCTCAGTGAACAAATGAGAAGTAAAGGACATCCCTCAAATCTGTGGAGCAATACAGCTCTGCAAACGAAGCCATGTGTACTTCACACAGACCAGAAGTATTACGAATGTTCATATAAATACTAATTAAAATCTTCTCATATCACAAGAGAACACATGTTGTGCCCCTCAAAAATAGGGGGGGGGGAGACTAGATACCAGGATTCACCAAAGCAATCAAGTCTAATCACTACAAAAATATTAAATTAAAGAAAATCAAAAAGAGAGGAAGTAGCACTGAAATAAAGGATTAAGACATAAGCTGTGCCAGAATTTCTAGGCTCTATGCTGCACCACAAAAACAACACTTAGAAAATAAAAAATGAAAAATGGATTTGCACTTTTAAATAGCTCCTAGCAGTATTCAAGCACTGCTCACTGTTCTTACTGCTTGAAAATAACTCCAAACAGCACGTAGGAAGTGGCAAGAGTTTAACAAATTTCATCTCTCAGAAGGATTCAAGCAGCAACAGGGTCAGAGAGAGCCCATAACTAATCAGGCCAACAACAAAAATCCAAGATCTAAAATGCATCGGTGACAAGAAAACTGACTTATTTAGGCATAAGAAATAAAGGTCAGTGTAAATGTCAGGTATATATCACACACACATATATTTTTCTTTGTTATTATTGCTTAACATATCTGTTCCTACAAATGAGTAGGAAAAGGTCTTAGAAGTCAAGGATCACTCAAGCTTTTACCACCCTACAGACATAACCAACCAGGTTTCTCTATTTTAAAGCAACAAAACAAGCAATTACAAGAGCACTTGTACAGAGGACTTTACAAGCTGGACTGAAGGGCATGCAGCTTACTGCTGCCTTGCTGCCCAAGTTTCTGGCTCTGTCAGCATTCCTGGGACATGTCATTCTCTTTACACTGTCAGTTTTCGGGTGATAAGCTGCAGCCAGGAATCCTTCAAAGCTCCAGCCAAGAAGGGAGTAAGAGTGCTTGGGATTTAAGGGTTGATGAAGAGAAAAATTTGATGATTTGGAAGGAAAGGTTTCCTAGTGGACCTTCTCTAAGAGATTTGTTTATTTTGTAAATAAATTGCTCTCCTCTTCAAAATATGAAACAATATTTTATAATATACTGTATTTGCCACACCCTCGTAAGATGCAATTCTATTGCCTTTTTAAATTTCACCTTTTTAAAGGTTAGTCTGTAGAAGTCAGATAAAGAGAACAAGATGAGATTTATTTGTTTTATAGGATTTAGATGACTGTACTGCAAATCATAAGGGCTGTGTGTTATGAAACCCATTAAAACTAGACCTGCAAAATCCCCATCGCCAAGAGCATTTGCTACAAAACATTGTGTTATGGTACAAAATATCTGTCATTCCCTTTTTCCAACATACAGAATGCCATGATGATAAACCTGTTAAGTGTCCTGCTTCTGTACCTATACAGTCATTTATTTATTTATTTATTTTTATCCTGCTGCTAAATCTGATTCTAACTTCTCAGTCTCTGGCAGCCTCTCATATACTTGATGCACCTCCATTACCAACTGGAACCTGCCTGTTTGACCACTGAGCTGAACTACCTTCCATGGAGTACACCTCTCCTTCCTTTATATATTCTTCTCTAGTAAACATTTTATGCTTTGTTGGTTCTGTTTGCTAAGCCAAAGATAACGTATTTCAGTGCTGATGATAAAAGGTTTGGGTGCTGGGAATGCCATCTACATGATTCGCTACCTACTGTGTGTTTGGTTATCTACGTCAGTACAAGTGAGTTTATCAATCTTCCTCAAAATCATCATAAGAGGTTGTAAACTGTTAGATAATGAATGTTGAATTTTGACATCTGATTGGCTAAATATATCACAGAAGAGAAGTATTCACAGTGAGAACTTTGCTTTCATTTCCTTCCTGTATTCTTTGCCTGGCCTTAGCAGTTACAATGACATACGAGCACTGAAGGTAACAAAGCACTGTTTATCTTACCCTGTTATTCTGAACTAAATGAGTTTTTGCTGATTTTGTCTACAGTCAGCTTTATTGAATTTCACATTATGCTTGGTTGTTTTTTCCAAGAGAATGTCTATAGCAGATACTTTTATAATTCAGACAGCTGATCTTCCTGGTAAAAACATCTAAATGGATTAGGACATCCCAGATCACAAACATTTAGCAGTTTCTCTGTTTCAGTATAACAGCCTAGTAGTTTTTTCTACTTTGCCAACAATGGCAAGGTATATATTTCATATATAGAAAAAAGGAAACATCTGAATGGTTTCCATGTTATTTTTGTGGAAAAAGTTTGCAGACATGTATATAATGGAAAGATATGCCAAGGGCAGCCTGATCTGAAATAAAATGTTGTTTCTAATTACCTTTTTTCTCTCTCTAAAACTAATTTTTGTAACTCTTAACATGTTGGGCCATCTCTCTACATTAATTGTCAATGAAGAAAGATTTAGTCAATGAGCCACAAATTAGCTAAATTAACACAGTAATAGTCTCTTCTGAGTAGTCAAACAGTTCTAATGTAGCTGCCAAAGGATCAACAAGGGTCTGCAAGGTAGTGACACATCAAAACCCAGAATTTTTCACGTTATTTTATTTTTATTGCTTACACTTAGCCCAGGAACTTTCTGAAATGCTTCACTGGTCTTCAGCTCTGATGACACCATTACCTGTTAAAACTATTAATCTTCAGGTATAATTAGCAGGTCTAGTGTTTCTCACTGGAATTTTTTTTTTTTTTTTTGAGATCTCAGCTAACTCTAAATTACTGCATTGAGCATGCTAGTAAAGTCATCTCCTCAGTGAACTATACGCTCCATCACCACTTTCCCTTAATTCTGAACTCTCACTTGATGTTTACAATATACAACAGCAGCAATTTCTGTGCTGCATTTTCATAAAGTTACATCTCAAAACAAATCTACAGACTTTTGACTTACTGATTTTTCACTATCTTTCAGGTCTTTATCCATGCCATATTCTACACCTATTTTGTTTCTGGAGATAAAGTAGACCTCTCTTTTTCTCTCCCTCATGCTTCTCCTTAAACTGTAAGTTATGACAACACCATGTGAGCAATTTCCTGAATTCCAAGACTCACAATGTAACTGTCATCTTTTGTCTTTCTTCATCCTTTTCAAACCCTTTGATAATATACAAATCTTAACTGAAATTATTTTGAGTCCAAAAATACAACTAAAACTTATTTGCAAGGAAAATTGTTATATTGCAGATCTCTACTTTTTCACTCCTTGCATCAGTTGCATTGAATTGAAAAAAAAAAAAATGCATACAGACAGAAAACTTTACATATTTGGCAACAAAGGGAGAAACGGAAAGTCAGAGTTATTGCAGCAAAAATAAAGTCTGGATATATTCAGTCACAAAATTCATTAAATGCTATTTGCACCAGAAATTGCAAATAAAAAAAGGCCTTTTTGAATTACAACAATCAGCAAGACTCTTCTTCATGTACCTGCAAAATAAATGATAGTAAAAGGAATAAACTTCCAGAACTCATCACAGCAAGCTGTTACAGTAAAATTTGTTTCTCCTATTGGAAAGCTGTAACTGAAAACCCAAGAAAAGTATCTTTGTAACCACAGAGATATTCACTAAGAGAACATCAGGAGTGAATTAAAGTCATAACAGAAATAAAAGTATGTCCTATTACAAACTAATAGCAATTAAATAAAGGCCACTGTAATTTAAAACAAACAAGTTCACCATGATTAAGACTGAAAAATTAAACATCCAGTAGAAACAAATATGCAAAGCAGGTGAAATCTTGCATCATTTTGACCTGCTAAAATCTACTAAGGCATAGCATTTTTTTTCAAACCTTGACTGCCTAGAACAGGAAGTCCTTGAACAGACCCTCTGAAGTTGATGCTTTGAAGCATCACAGTGACTCCTTGCATAGACTAGACTATTCGGCCTTCATGTATTTAGTCCCAAAGTGTCACTGTGCTCACAAAGTAATGGAAATTCATCCTGTGGTATTTTACTCCATTACACTCCCCTTGAGCCTAGCTATGTCAACTAAGGGACTTAACATCACAGTACAGATCTTTTCTAAAAATAATAGCTCTGTGTATATTAAAATCTGAACTTTTTTTTTTTTTTTTAAATAGGGAGGTATTTGAACAATATAATATGATTTTCATGAAAGGTATTTAATTATACCTTGAAGTATCACCATTGTTACCAATGTAATTGCTAGTAGCCCTACTGAATACAAATGGTATCTTATTGCACAGGTTCCTGTCTAAAAAGACTAAAACATGATTGCACCTAGTATTTATTCTTCACCAAATTCTGGTGTCATTTGTGACTAGGTCTCACCCTGGCTCCATTGCATTGTTTCTGTCTCCTCCTACTTTTAAAGTTGATATATGCAGTATACATAATGATCAGACTTTACTGTTCAATAAAATAACAATTAGTTGCAATTTGCATAAAAATTCTTCACTCAGTTCTGCTACATCACCAAAAAGCATTCTTCTCCTTCAACTTGGCAAGGTCACTTTTCATCAACATATTGCTGGTTCAAATATAAGTTCTTTTATTTGGAGTAACCTATTTATAAATCCATCACTATTAAGTAACTTGCTAGCTCAATGTAAAACACATACAGAAACTCAGTCTAATCAATACCAAGAGTTTGATTTTTGAGCTCAAATCAGTAGCAATCCATCAACCATACAGAGTATCTATCAAAGAGAGTAAAACTATTCTGTTTGTAACTGAGGTGTCTTGCAGAACTAAACATTTGTTACTATGACACCAAGTAAATTCTATGGCATCTGAATAACAAAAAGCCCCTAAAACTGTATCGCAACCATATTTATAAGTAGTACAGTATCTTAAGAAATATGGAAGTAACAAACAATAGATCACTGTAATATGATCACTTCTAGTATAAAAATTGTTCAGTGAACACATACTGAAGACACAAATGAAAAAAAAATGTTGCATGAACTGATATCATAGAGCTAAGTTTATCATTTGGGAGAAACACCTTCATAAGGAATGCAGAATCAGCTGTGAAAAAACAGCTTAAAATTATTAGGTCTCCTTACAAAAGCAGAAAGATCTCCAAATATTTTCTCAAATGTAAAGGCCAAGAATAATTATTTTAGAGGCTCTGTGCTTATTTTATGTTAAAGAAGGAAATGAAAACGGAAGGAAACATACTAAAACCTCTAGTAGACTATTCATTTTTCTGTATGTTAAATGTTTTACAAATATGGTTGCATCTCACCTTCTTTCAAAAGAGCTGCAGGATCACATAATTGTTCAATAGATGGCACTCTATGTTCTTCTACAAATAGCTTATACACACCATTAAATGGAGACAGCTGAGAGAGAGATACGAGTGGACTGAGTTTAGCCACCTGCCCTAATTTTACTACAGACACCACTTAAAAAGAATACTCTTTATCAGAAGATAAATGAGCTTCATATTAAGCAATTCAAAGAGAGTGGAAGTTTTAACCACAGAAAACATGCCTGAGAGAAATGTATTTAAAGTAACCAGACCTTCATCCTTCTCACTAAAAGGTCAAAAAATAAGCATGTTTGTGGATTGCCTCTTCAGCAAGGAACTACAATTGTACAACAGCAACGTTTTCCTGCAGAAAAAAAAGACATTCAGAGAAGGATGTAGTGTCTGTTTAGTAGAATGTTCGTAAAAATCTTATAAAAATGCATACTACTAAACACTATTCATAGCTCATCAAATCCTGACATGTTCTGGAATATGCTAGTTCCAAACTATGTCACTTCAACTGGGTTTGACAGCAGGTAAATTATATCGTCTAAGACTTTAACTAAAATGAAGTTGCTCACCAAAAATATCTTGATCTAGATAGGATTTTCAATGTTAGAAAAATGTTCTATGATCAATGAAACTACAGACAAGAAAAGCAACAATAAGTTTATTTTTCTGCTCTATGTTCTGTTTTACTTAGATCACAGAGAGCAGGACTGAATACATGTATGGAAAATTTTTTTTTTAACCTTTCCTCTGAACAGGTTCATTTTCAGAACCATATTTATCTTTTAAAATTATCCATCAAGTGCTGTAATTGAACACATTTCAGCCTTTAGATTTTGAATAGCATTCTGACTGATCACTTCGGTCACATGATATTGCTGGTACACTCTGACTCCACCTCCCTTATAAACATTTATAGGACTGGAATAAGTAATTTCCAGCTCAAAGCTTTATGGCAGCATATTGTAGTATGACTATTCTATCCAATAGCATGACTACTATAAATATTCATATCAATACCAAATTTCTTAAACTCATATTATTTGAAAACAGATGCGTGAACAGCTACTACTGCCATCACAACAAACCTGGTGTTTACTATACAAATAAGTGTTTGACTTGCTGTTTTTCAAGATTCATATCATACAGCTAGTTTAGGCTTTTTTATATTTAATATTTGTATAATAATATTTAGTAAGTAATAGATGTAGTTAGATAATTTAACAGACACAACCCAGCAGCCTAGGAAATGGGCTCACATTGAAACCTATAGTGCAAAAATCTATTTGCAGTTGCCAACAGCTGTGAAGGCTCAATTTTTACCTGAAAACGGTTTTATCAGGCGATTTTGCTGCTGGAAATGTCTTAAATCTTCAGTATTTTCTGGAAGAATGCAAACTATTTTTCCGTGATCTTGCTTTTATATCTGTGCAGTTTTGTAATCTGATCACAAGAAATAAGATTAGTGAATGATATGACACTTGGTCAGCCTGCAGGTGTGGAGCCAAGTATTTTTTAAAAGTCCTTCGCACAGACAGAAACCTAGTATTAGTGTTCATTTTTGTCAAGTCACACAGCATATATGGCTATTTTCTTTTTTGTCATAATGAAACCTTTATTCGTATAAATTAACATCTAAAGATCAAGAGGCCAATTAAAAAGTGTATCATAATCAAAGAATGAAAAAAATAGGGGAATTCTGCATTTACCAAGGTGATAATCTATAGCCTATACTACAATAGCCTAAGAAATATTTCTCTGTCATTCACATCATCTATTCTGTGACTTCCAAGAAACTTCACTTTTCTCTTACCAAGAAAGGTTACTGTACGTACACGTTCCCTCAAGTAAATTTTATTCCAAATCTGTGTATAATTGGTAACATTTCTTAGGTTTATTTCTTGTTCCTTCCACCAACAACCACAAAAGCTCATTTACCTTATGCAGAATGTAATTAGTAGGTATCGTATTTATTTGACAGCTTTCTCATTTTCTCAATTCTACGTAATTTGACAGGGACCATTACAGATCCGTAACTAGTCTTTCAGAATGACTTTCACAAGGTTAGTTCACTTATTAATTGACCCTTGGTAATGGTAATTTAAGAAGCATATTAATCTCATCTGTCAGTTCTAACACATACTAGATGTATAAAATAATTTGTCTTTTGCAAGGAGCCTTGCAACAGAAATGAAGTGTCTAAATTTTTAATTAATATGCATTTTCTTTCAACAAATGAGATTGGATTGGAAGGAGACTTCTTTTCAGTGATTTTCTTTATTGTGCTTTAAAGCTCCTGCATTTTCTTGTTATGAAGATAAACACTATTTCACCAGTCAATAAAGCCTATGATCTAAATAATCTACAAAGGACATTCTGGTATTCTCAACACAGATCCCCGAAACTTAAAAATGTGTGAACAAAGTATTCAGCACTTCAACAGCAGTGTCTTATTACTACATATACAGATTAAATGTTTCTGGAATTCAAGGAGATTTAGTTCACTAAGAATATTAAACAAAAGATTACTATTCAGAAATTGAAAAACTTCAACCAGTATCAGATGCTTCAAGTTGTAATCTTTTTAAATCTGGTTTCTCAAGGCATCATATGTTAAGCAGGGCCTGCAGTTTATGTCTATGAAACAGGTATACAAAATTCTTAATCCAAAGAACTAGTAAGGGCCATATGTAAATTCTCCTTTATTCCATTCATTAACTAAATAATGGAACCAGTTAACAGCAAGGGGAACCAGTTGTGCCCTTAGTGTGTGATCACCTCCAGTGCACAACACTTGGGTGAAACACAGCTCCCCGCACAAACACTCCAAGAGGGCATAAGCCTTCACTGATGAATGTGCACAGTTCTCATTAAGGTTAGCCCAGGCCTGAGGTGGAACAGAAATCCTATGGTCTGTATTTAAAAGCAAAGAAGTCAAAAATGCACAAGGTAAAATATGAGGTCCTCCTCCACCCCCCTTCTACTTTTCCTTTTGTGTTCAAAGAATGAAGAAACCTTGTGAAAGGTACTTTTACAAAGAGTAGACCCTTACGCTGTAAACCCAGGGAGGCTGTACTAAGAAAGCAGGTCAGGCCAATATTTCTGCATTACCCTACAACCTCTTAGAGACTCAGCTATCTTTTACTTCATGCTGGCAGCAGACTTCTACTGTTAACATATAGCAGCAATGCAAAATCCTACCAGCTCTATGGGGTATAAAGCCCTTCCTAGCATCAGCGATCTTACTATGTAGACACCTTGCAAAATTAAGCATGCGGAACAGATTGCCATACAATGATTACAATCAGTGGGTCGGTCCACAACACACTCACAGAGGGCCTTCGGGAAAGAGGAAAGCGGGGAGCCTGCTGAGGGTGGGTAACTGCCCTGGGTGACTGCATTCAGCCCTCTGGGTGGGGGACCAAACGCCATGGGAGGCCACCTCACAGTGCTTGTGTTTTCTACCATGGAAGGCTACTGTGGATTAGGAATGGGAAGTAGATGTAGAGGACACTATACAAAATCCTCGTATCACTCCACACGTGACTTATTCCCCACTAATGATGACTATCTGTTATTTAGATCAATCCAGCTCTGAAGTGGAGTAACAGATGTAAGACCAAAATGTTACCAACCATATTCACAAATGTTACCTTGCTTAAACACCCACAAGTTCCATGGATTCAGATCAGCCAACAATTTGTTAAGAAGTAACTGTTCATGAACAAAACAAATATCTTGTAGAAATGCATTCTGGAAGATATAAGCAATAATACTACGATCCCCTGTTCACTGAAGCTTATCCCACTAGAATATGCAAGCTACTAATAATCTCGATCATTAAAAACTAGAGGCAGCTAGACCAAAAACATGGTTTTCTCTTTACAAAATTTTACAGGTATATGAATATCCATTTCCTCACAGCCATCATGCTAGATTTTATTGGCATGTATTTCAGATACTTAAGAAAAAGGTAACCATCTTATTTATTGGCTATATCGCCACAATGTCTCCCCCGCTGTTATAGTCTACCACATAAACAGGTATTCAAGCAATTTTTTAAAAAACCAAATTACTCACTTGACAGACAATGGTGTCTCCTTCAGAATCATTAGTGTCAATCACGCGAGCACAAGTTTTAAGTGCTGTTGAAATTCATGCTACTTAAACAATTGATCATCATATGGAACCACTTCAAGCTTAATACAGCCCATGAGCATACACAGTATTAGCAACTCAGCTGCTACCACACTATCCTTATTTTTAACAATACAGTAAGAACTTACTATAAAAAACACTTACTTCTTCACTCACAATTAATAAAAGTAACTCAGTTTCTTAATTTTTAACCTTCTAACTTTTGAAAAGCTATGATTTTTAATGAATATCACAGATGTTAGTGTACACAAGGAATGAGCCTTTAAGAAAGGATATGGACCCTGTATCCAGATGTTAGAAGTCAGGGAAATCACACCAGACTGTAAAACCGGTAATTAAATTATCTTGCCTTACTGCTTGTGATTCCTAGAATGCAATGACATCATGCATTGATTTTTGCCAGCTGAACATTTGCATTTCATTTGAGGATCTGAATCTAAAATGATTCTGAGGACTTGCTAGTCTCAAAGAACTCCGTACAGAGGGAATAAGCTTTCCGCTCTGTCACAGTGTATGCTCCTACAAGTTTATAACACAGCAGCAAAGATCAGAGATGACCTGGACCATGTATTACATTCTACCACCATAATTACAAGATTGGCAAGCTACATTGTAATCAGCAACATTTCTGTTGCTGAAAGAGTTATTGACAGCTGGAGAATCCCGGCTGTTATTCACTGTTTTCAACAGCAAGTGGAGAAAGTAACCAAATCGTCAAACCAAATACATTCTTAAAGCTTTTCTTTATAACTTCTCAGTCCCTAACTGCCATCCAGTATCTTCACCTAAGTTACTCTAGATCAATGTCTGTAACAAAGAAATGAAAAATTGTCAAGTGGAAGGAAAAGAGAACTCTTGGACTTTCCGTGAAATCACTCTCATACATTGCAAGGTTTATGAGTAACAAAAAACACATATTTTGCTGTTTGTTCATTTTTATACTCTGTTGTGGCCTATTTTCTGATGATCACTTGTCTTGTATATTTGACAGAAAACCCATATGCCCAAACAACTTTCTTCACTTCCTATTAGGGAGAACAACAAAAATATTCACATACACACATAAAAAGAATATAAACAGCAATATATTAAGTGTTTAATTTCTAGTCTGGATAAAGTATGAACCTTTTAATACCAGAAGCAAAAATATCTCTCTTGAAAATAGGCTGCTTCTGAAACTCAGAAGAGATGAATGCTCTATTTAATACTTTAGAAAAGCTGAATTACTGCATAGGTGCTCATCATCTTAGCAGTTCTTGCATAACTGTAAGAAAACTTCTCACGTAGTTTTGCAGACATAAGGGGATTTTACTGCATTTTATGAAATCCTTCACTCATATGATAGGAATGCAAACCAGTATGTATGTTTGACAAAAGAACAAATAATTATTCACAGTGGTGTGATACATGGTGTTAGTATCCATGCTACAATAGGAGCGCAGAGACCAGGATGGTCCAACACGAGATCCGTGGGGCCAAAAGACAGTGATGAGGACCCAACACCCCCACTCTGCACCTCCTGCACGAGAGCTCCCCTCTGATGATGAACTCAAGCATGAAAGTTGTGCTCCCAAGCACTGCTTTCAGTTTGCTTTCGCTCAGAAGAGTCCAAATCATGATTTCCAAGCCCACTGCACAATCTGAAGCAAAACGCAGTAAGAGGGGACAACTGAAGGATTAATTTCAAAAGCTCCCTCCTGATCTAAACTAAAAGCTAATGAAGAGGCACCATCAGATCAACTTCAGAGTCTCACCTACTTAGCACTCTGCAACCTGTGCACTTCAAAGTCTCATGCAACTTGTCACCAGATGTACCTTCAAAAATCAATTCAGTTCTGGATGATGCCTATTGCTGACCCCACTTAAATGACAAGCTGCAGTATGAAATGTTTGCATCCTGTCTGAACAGCAGGTATGCAAGAAACCTCATACATAAAGTTGTTTGTCCTTCATGGAGATGAAACTCCAATCGAAAATAGACTGTTATGTAGAGAGGGCTTAATTTATGCCTCCCTATATGAGCTCGAATGAAAGCAGCCCCCAGAAGAATCTGAATATTGAGCTTTATCTGTGTGCAAGTCAGAATTCAAGCTTTTAATGTTCATTTTGCTTTCCTGTTTTTCAAATCATTCAGGAGAAAAAAAAATAATTGAACACTTTTTCATATAAAATGTGCATTCTGAATAGCCATTAGCTGACAAAAAAAAAAAAAAAAAGAGGAAAAGCAGGTAACACAACCACGTAAATCTTTGATGAGAATGGAAGCTTCGGGAAGATGTACAAGTCAGCATGGAATATACCTAGATTAAATGGAATTCTCAATTATGCTGTTTGAAAATGAAGTGGGTATAAATTTTGATATTTCTGCAGTTGCAATCCTGTAGGTGGCTTGGTAATGGACATTGACAAATAAGTCTCAAAATCACTGAAATCTTTTCCACAGGTTGCAGGATAAGGCTGTTTCAAGATACCGATGTAATGAAGAGTTTAAGAGTAGTTTTCTCTTTTATTGGAAAATGTGAATGCTATGCATATACGCAGAGATTAAACATGAATAGGGCAGAGGAGAGGATAAGCAGGGAGAAGGGACAGATTTGTAAAAACCCAAGCATGACTTTCTAATGAGCCAAGCCAATTTTGTAAACCAAGCTTTAAAATGTAAATTGCCCTCATTCCTTCAGTAAACTGTCAGCACAGAATTTAAAAATGTGAAAGACAACATTTCTAAAGACTGCTGACTAAAATCTATGCTCTATATTTTCACATTATTTCACCTTATTGCTGCTTATTATTTCTATTATGGTAATAGTGGGAATAAATCAGGATCCTTACTGGGATGAGCAGCATATAAACTAAGCTACATGGTTAGAGACAAGCCCTGCTCCAATAAGCTAGAAATCTAAATTTAAAGATACCTCTGTGACTGCAAGGTGCTATTATTTCAAATTAAAATACTACTTCTGTGCCCAATTTTGTAATAATCTCTCAGAAACAACCTATGTTGTACTGACTGGACACTGTGCCATGATCTAAGCTGAGAAGAATGAATGTTGAACTCTTAATACTATCAAGTCAGTCATTTGTAAAACTCATGGAAAGGTTTTCCTAGATCTTCACAGATCCTTACTTCAGTACGTCATCATCCATGCAGAAAGCACTAAAGGCAAGTTAGCCAAAAGTGAACCAACCATGTAAGAGAGACACTCTTACAGGTTATTGAAAAAGTTACAGTTATTGAAAAAGCTGAAGAGAACTGAGGTAGGATCACCGTACCATGGATGCAGAAAGCCAAAGCTAGCACAATGGTCAAAATCTAATTGTTACTTCACCTAGAAAAATGTCTGTGAGATTAGCTGTAAATCCACCAGTGGTCAGACATCATGAAAGCAAAACAATAATTAAAGGCATATGATGATAACAGTACAAGAACAAATAATTAAACACAAGTACATTTAAGGATGGACATACAGAGAAATTTCCAATCAGAGCAAAGAGAGTCTAGATTAGCCTTTCAATGGGAATTTGAGTGTACAAAAATCAGATTAAAGATGGAGATGGATCAGTTTATTCAATGAACTGCAATGACACAGATCATCCTGTACAAGACCCCTTTCAGTTCCTTTTCTAAGACTTACGATCATTCTGGTGTTCTCACTCTTCTCTTCCCTTTGGCAAAGAGGTGTTAAAACACAGTGAAACACAAAGTGAGATTGTCTTCCTTTTCATTAATAAAAATGTGACGGTTTTATTCATGTTACATTTGGAAAAAAACAAAACAAAACACACTATTTGTCAACACATTCTGGCCCCTGTGGCCAATGACTATGACTCTTTCTACCGTCTTTGCTCTAGATGCCTCTGCTCTATTTTCTATTGTCATTCTTTGTGAAGTTCTGCTCTGTTGCTGTGAACTGCTGGATTTTGCAAATACAGAGAACTTGATAAAAGTGATACTGGTAGCTAAAATGAAAATATCATAAGTCTTTTCAAAATTAAGGAAAATGAATAGCTAAGACAACAAACTGACAACTGTACTCAATGCAGTAATGAATCTGGCTGCAGTAAATCTAGTATTTCACCTTGTGTATGCAATCTGAAAATACTCAGTTTGCCATATTTTGCTTGTACCATATGGAACGTAAGTATAAAAACTTCACTCCCACTCCAGAGCAATCAGCCTTGACTACAGTCACACCTAACATCTTTGCACAAACAGATGGCAAGTCTCTTAATATTTCATGGCACTGCCCCTCATAATTACATGTTTTACACAAATAAACAAAACACACATTACACAGCACTTTGCATCTTGCAGTAAAACAAATCAGTGGTAACATTTAACACAAGTTTAGAAGATAGAAGAGCAGAAAATAATGATTTAAAAAAAAAAAATAAAATGCAACAGACATTTATTGCCTGAATAAATTCTGTGACTTTTCAATAAAGAATGCCTTTTGTAAATATACCTTTAACATTATAAATCTATCACTGAATGATAATTACTACTGTAATAACTATATTGTTTAATAACGCACTCCTTGTTAACACTTGGTAGTTGACGCTTTTCATTGTTTAGTGCTCTCATTTCACATTTAATTATAAATGGATTCTGTTATCTAGTATTAACCACCACATCAAGTATTATTATCCGATTAGTAAAGAGTGATTATTTAAAAAAAAAAATTAGATAGTATTTACGAAGCACAAGAAAAATATATAAGGCATATATGTATGTTCCACAAACTAAGTTTAAGCAAAGCTAAAGGTCTATCCAAATAGTTTAAAGTAATTGGACAGTAAAATAGTAAATCACTTACTGATTCTGATAACTTTTCCCTTTCAGCTGACTTGAAAGACATTAAACAATTTTCCAATCAAAAGCTGTTTTTCTGTATTTTTAAGATTTTGACATGAATTGAGGAAATGAAACTCAAGATGAAGAACCACATTCATATCTCTTAACATTAATTATCTATGGGTTCATCTTTCTCAGCTATAAATTACATGTTTAGAATGTAAGCCAAAAAACCATAAAAGCAAAGGGAAGTCTCCTTTATTCCTTTTGTATTATTTTGCTATGCTATTTGCTAATCTAAATTGCATTGAAAACATAGGAATATGCCTAGTAATGTGTTGAATTTGTTCTATAGTCTTGCCACAGGAACCGGACAGGGTTCTCGAGGTAAGAATTGGAGATTTTTATCATTTTTGCCATTTCCATTTGGACCTGCAAAAGTCAATTAACCTGAACAGCCATTTCACATCCTTTCATATATCCTTCTGTTCTATAGAAAACTCATATGGAGCAGCATTATATGACTTATGTTTAATTTCCTAAAGCTCCTTACACAGGCTTGTATATTCTGATCTGTGATGAAAGCCACCGATTTCAAAAGTGCATATTCAAGCAGTAAGGAACACTTCAGAAAGAGCAAAAGTAGTAAAATCTGGATCCAGGATGGAAATTTCTACATGGGTAGAGCTATAAGACTGGGCTAATTTATCTTTTTCCCCACACTGCCTTTCCTTTGCTAGCCACAGAGTAAAAATAGGAGTCCATGAAAATACCACTTGTCAGAAAGTGCTCAACTGTCTTTAAAGTTCTTTCGTATCCGCAGCACTCAAAGCTATTGTTACAATCTGACACATGCACACAATTTCTTTTCAGAGTGAAAGAAAGTAGGTCTCTCTAAAACAAGCTGTGAGTAATTACTTCTTGAGGTTCTATTCATAAAACACATCTGTTTTATAGTTCAGGTCACATTTATTCCACATGTTTTTGTGTGCAACTCAAGTTGATTTATTCTAATCACTAAGGGAAAAGAGTATTTTATTCCTAGTAAAGATTAGTATTTTGCTGGGGTCAGATGAGTGCTCCTTTACTCTCTTAAGTAAAAATAATAAAAATTACTAAGAGAAATTTGGTATCAGAATACCTTTGTTTCCTCTGTGAGCTACCCGCTAATTGAAGCGCTATGGTGCACACGCACACGCGCATGTTTCACCCCTATTCAATGCCCCATCTCAGGATCACCAGCTACTGAGCTCTTGTTGCTAAGAAACAGTACTCAGTTATATTTGAAATATATATTATGAAAAGGTGCTGCTTTTCTTTGTGAAATAAATATGTTGCCAGATTGACAGCCATGGAAACAGGCTAAGCAGTATGTATTGTTTCTTTCAGTGTTTCACAATATAGCCAACCATGCTACCTGATTAAAGCATTTAAAAATGTGAAATGCTTGTTTAGCTGTTGTCAGTACACCGAGGCAGCTAAAAAGTGTATTGCACCAAGTAGATTCAGCCTTTATTATAATAGATATTTATTCACATTAAGCTAGAAACTGAAACTTGGAATCCTCATTATCTGAGAAAACATGGAATTGATACACGCGTATGATATACACATGTATGTATATCTCATCTCCGCATCTGTAGGTGTGTATATACATATATATGTATATGTGAGAGCAATAAGATGTGCTACTACTGTTCTGGAGCAGACTTATACCCATGGGGCTGTCCTCACTGTAGAAAAGCATTTCAGTAGGATCATGCTGTTGCTCCTAAAGATGAAGAATTTAAATGCTGTGTTCACAGCTTCCTCTCCACTCCAGCAGACCCCTTTAACCTTTATCAGTAAATAATGTATGTATAACTCTAGATGAATATTAGAGAAAAAGTATAAGCATGGTTTGTTGAAAGATGTTATTTTCTCCTAGATATAAATAAGCAAATAAATGAATACATAAATTCATATATCTTAGTGTTTCTTTTGACCCTAAGATTTTAAGAGTTTTTTGCATTTCCTGCTTTAATAAGACTTTTTTTTTTGCCAGCACATTAATAGTAGTCATAAAACACACACATTAGGAATGGTTAATTAATCTTAAAAAGACATATAAGATGAATCTCTTTTTAACAATGCATTAAATTACCACTCATTGAAATACAATTGAAAAAAAGCCTACCACCTTTTCAGTCCCATTGAATTCCTCTAATTTTTTTTTTTTTTTTGCAAGAGTATTCATCTTCTTACAGATTATCAAATCTCTTGCCCCTTAGTTATAACAAAAGTTAGGAGTTCAGCAATCATAATTTACCATATCGCAGCTGCTCCTAAGGTATTAACCTTATATATAAATAATAAGAAGCCTTTTCCAATGGAAAGTTATTCAGCATGTTACCTCTAATTAATTAGGGCTGAATTGCCACCTTCACGAGCTAGCGATGACTTTGGTAATTCAGAAGATATAACAACTGCAAGATCCTGTTATGCTTAGTGTTACTGCAGTAGTTGTACACCCAATGTATTCAATTCAATTTTCAGTTCATAGGAAGGTAGCTTCATATTATATAGTAACAGTGCAATAAGTCAGTCAAAGAATCGCATATATTTAGTTGCTTAAATCAGGAACTTCCATGGGTACTGTATAATATAATATAATATCTTCTGTCATACTCTTACTTCAGATAATGGGAAGTTGAACAAATTAATGTTCTGAAGAGGAATAATGGTAGCAGAAAATTGAGTGAGGATTGGCTGATGTAAGCAAATTTTAACATAAATAAACAAATTTTTGATTGATGCAAAGAGTCATTCTAACTTTCTTACTCTTTTCTCATGAAACTCTGGTTCCAATTCTGTCTTGCATGAATGCCCTTTAGAGGAGTTTTACAATTTGAGATGAGATGTGAAATAAAAGTGGTCATGAAAATAATTTAGACTTAATTTAGGAATACTTAACATTACCCTGTCATTTGAGTGGGTTTTGTTTTAAATTATGGTGTATATCAAATTCCTTGCTGATATGATACAAGGCCACAAAAAAAAGTTCTAAAAACTCTTATTTAATAAAAACCTTCCACACCTCCATGCTAAAATATGTATTTGTTCATACATATATATACACATATGTATGTACATATAATGATGGGGTTTGTTAATGCAAGGATGTAAAGGTGATCATCAACAAAATAACTGTTCAAAAGAAATATGAAGTAAAACCCGCTCAAACAAAATGGCAAAGAATTCAAACACTTTCAAATTAGTTGATGCCACTGGCTAAAATCTGAATGATTTGTTATTTAAAAATTTGATCATTGTTGTATAAATTGTTATTTAGTCAAATAAGATTACACAAAGTGAAAAAGCAGAACCCACAGAAAATTATCAGATTGTTTTTTGTTCAAAACTTCAAAAAAATATTAGGACATGAATAGAGTTCTAATAGCAGAATTGAGTCTAGATCCTGTAAATGAAGTTTTTATATGTCTCAGACAAAATTTGAAATGAAACTGTTCCTCTAGAAATAAAATATAATTTTAAGTTTTAAAAATACGTTTCAAATAAATATTTCACTTGAAATGTCTACTTTGTAATAAAGCATTTGAGTTTCAAAATCACATTCACAAAAAGAAGTAAAAATACCATTTTCCATAGAAAAGGTATATTTTGGATACCAGTCTCTTAAAATATCCAAATACTAAACCCGATCTTGTCTGAGGTTTCCCCCAGCCACTAGATAAGGCATAAATAGTCATTTCTGGAGAAGGAGTTGATAAGTGTTATTAATATTGTAAACAATCTTGAACACCACATAAATGCTCTCTCAAGTAGTTGCTGATAAATCAACCAGAGCGGGGTGACTCACGTCATCAAAGAATCATCAGCTTCAAATGATTCCATCTAGAACCATGAAATAATTCAAAGAAAAATCATTGAACTAGATTACAAATAATTTGGTGCTGTTAGACAAGGAGTATCTGATTCAAGGTTAAACTTTTGTTATAAATATTTAAGTTAATCAAACACTGACTGACTGCAGAAATAGTTCTAGTTGAGTTGGAAAGAGAAGAATCTTTTCCTGTCTGTTGGGCCACCTACTCCTTTAATGTCCCTCTCCTATTCACATACACACACCACTATATATTTCTTCATCAAATTCTAATGCTTCACCCATTAATAATACATCATGTGACTAGAACTATCAATTTCTTCACCATACAAAGTCTGTATATAATTCTAGCCATTTACTCCTCAATATAGCAAGAAATAATGTAAAGAAACACGTGAAGTCTTCTAAACCACTCTGGCTTGGTAAGATGTTGGGAAACCTCAAAACAAAATCTAACCCTTATGGGTAATAACAATAACAAAAAACCAATGGCTCACTGGGTGCATTTTTTTTGGTACACATGATATTTACTGAGAAGAGATGAAAAGCTTAGTTTTAATCCTGGAGATTCTTTTCAGTGAGCGTAAAATTACTTTAAATAAAGTGAAATGGTCTTACATGGTAGCATATAGGTTTTTCTTTCATGAGATAGGACAGATCACAAAGCTGACATTTCATCAGCCTTTGGGCATATTAGAATTAAGGTTTTAGTTCACATCCTTGCTTACTCCAAGCCACACCCTGGGCACCCAATTCTCCCATTCAATGTCAAAGCCTCCTCTGATTTAACAGACCAGGTGCAAACCTCAAGGAAAACGATGACATGGCACTGAAGCAACAGCAGTGTAACAGGAAGGATTTTAAGTAGGGCATGAATATTGAGAAAAGAGAGTGATACCAAACGTATCCATGGCTTTCCCTAAAGAAGTCTGGACACAATGTCTTAAGGGATAAATGAAAATAAGTGAGGAAATATACAGTACTTCTTGGAACAATTTCACACTCAACAGGAATCATTCCCTTCTTCATATTTTTTTATGACTCTACTGTCCATCTATATGTGGTTTCTCACACCACTGGAATTGACCTCCTACAGTGTTAACAGCTCATTCAAACTGTTCTACCCTCAAGATCATTCCCAACATAGAGGTGTGATACCAGAGACAAAAAGATGAGGTGGCTTGCCAAAAATCTAATAAGGAAGTAGAAACACAACGAAGAACATAAAACATATAGCCTCATAGTTTATCATAACCACAAAATAAATTTTCATCCCTTTACAGCCATCATACATAAAAATATATGCATTGTGAAATACACATTTTAAACTGTGGTCATTAAGAAGCTTACAATCTCAGAGGAATACTATAAATTTGACTCAACTTCTTATCTCTATCCATTTTATAAGGATACACAGTTTTCTTATGCCAATGACTTAACCCACACTTTAAACTTTGATTCCTTTTTCCTAAGGTACAACCACCCTTCCTAAAATATGTCAAAGTTTCTTTAATCACTCTTTATTTATGTTTGAACCAAATTCCCTGCCAATAAAAGATATCCAGTGTGCAGCTTCAATGAAGGCTCAGCATGTTAATGAGGTTACTTAATGAGCTTAAAACTGTTAGCTTTGGTACAAAGGATAAGACTAGCTGAGATGTATCTCAGCACAAATACTAAGTGATTTCAACTCACAGTGTTGTTTATTTTCAAGATGAAAAAAACTGTATACATTAAGACGGAAAGAGAGCTCACCAGGACTTCCAAAACAAGAATACACACAAAAAAAATAATCCCCAATTGAAAGAATAAACTGATTACTGTCAAAGTCTATGTCCTTACAACCTACAAAGTTATAATCTGGAATTTCAATAGTGGTTGAAACATTGGGACTTCAGTCCCCAACTGCCTTACGTGTTTATTTTGCCTGCAGCCTGTAACGCCTTAGTATGAGACTTGTCATTCTACTGTTCTGCTATAAAGATAAAACATAAATAAGATGATGCAATAGATGAAGTGATAAAAACAAAACAGTGCAGAGACAGTAGCTCTCTTCTATAGAAGAATTTGCGAATTTTGAAATTTATTTGACTGGAAATGAAATCCAAAACTGAATTTTAATTCTCTGAAAAATAATTAAAATAAATTATTAAGGAAATTACTTAGTTTTAACACACAAAAAAAGTTTGGAAGAAGCTGCTGAACTGGATATTCAGAGCCTTTGGCCCTGTCTCCAATATATCAGTCAGGATGAACTTAATTCTGAAATCAACAACCTCTGTGAATTTTCTAAACAAGTCCATTTTTCAGAGAGTGATCCACAGCGAATTTTAAAGGTTTGGGTTTTCATCTAAACTTGCCCTTAGGAAGGCACCAAAACATCTTCTCCGAGCAAAGAATACCTTCTCTTCAAAGAATATCTGATGCTCTGCAGACAATACTGTTAAAGTGACATCAACTGTCAGCCATAGATCAGTTTTGCAGTGTGCGTGAGACAAATGTCCCAGTTCAGTTTCCCTTGACACCTTCTATTAATGCTATGGCATTAAGTCAGTGGTAAAGTTGTTGGTCACGACACTCAGAAAACAACTACAGAAACTACACCTCTTACTTTCAATAGCTAAATGCACTTCAGTCTATCAACAATATTAAAATTTAGTTCCCCAAGGGTGAAAAATGGGGCCCTAAGAAAAGTGGTAGTGTTTTCTTTGAGGGATTTAATTAGGGGGATAGGTTTTTTTGGTTTTGTAAATATTTAACCAACAAAAGGAAAGACTATTCAGGTAAATTACTGCCAATTCCTAGTTCAAGACTCCTTGAGGACCATTTCTTCTTAACCTGTTTGGACCAAAACTAAGGCGCTTTGATCCCAGAAAATATTTTAATTTTTTGAATAAATTCTGACACACAGAATAGACACAGAAGGCAGCAATATTTTAAACTTCTCAGCATTGAGAAATAATGTTGCCATCACCTGGGTTTACTCCATCAATTTGCATAGTGAGAGACTGCTGTAAAGATTTTTTGCTAGTGGCAGAAGAATCTAAGTGGTAGAAGTGTCTAAGAATCGAGGATTACAATTTTCTTTTGGCAATTATAGAAACAGGAAGAAAGACTGTTCTCCAGCTAAATGCAAAATGATGGAAACACACTCTTTATACCAGTCTTTCTATACTAAAAAGAATTTCTAAGGGAAGCTTTATTTTTAAGTGTACCTCACGAAATCCATAAATTACACCATTCCAGTGGAATTCGGAAGAAAACCAATGGTAACCATTGCCAGGTTTGACATGACTATGCAAAACCAACATATGTATACTTCAAAAAAATTCTTTCATCTCTCCTTTATTGCTTCTTTTTTGAGACCATGAACAACTAAAGCAGCTAAGTTCAGCTCAAGTATTAATATTTGTATTACTAAGTATCTTATAAAGGACTTGGAATGGGTTGGACAAAAAAAAAAAAGAACAATCCAAATCAATTTCAAAAAGACAATTTTGTTTTCATGCTGCTGTATATTTCTTCCGAGTGAATAATAATACACAAGATTGCAAGGAGAGGTTTGCTGTGGCTGAGACTACAACTAAATGAGAATGCAAAAAGCAGACAAATAAGAGCAAAAAGACTATTTCCCAAGCCACAGGATCCTGACGGTTGGCTGTCACAGCAGGAGCCACTCTGTGTTACTGAGACTATTAGTCTCTCTCACAATCTGAGACATAAATGATCCATAAGAGAATTCATTGCCTTTCTACACAATTAGAAAAACAAGTTACTGCAACAGAGAAACAAAACCAAACCAAAGTCCGAATTAAAGATGTCAAACCTTTTCTGTTCAAGTTTCTGAGAAAGGAAGACAGAGCTAAGGGAGCTGAAAAGCATCAGGACTTCATGCGTGGAGTTCCAAAGTGTGGTGAAAGGGAAACTTTTACTGCTTGGCAGAAGCAGATGGCAAAACATGGGAACTTCTTAGCAACTACCACTTATACCACACTGCTTCATCAGATGTGAGACAAGAAATTGGCTCATTCCCTTGAAGTTCACTGAAGATCTTCCCATACGGGATTTATTGGCAGCTTGGATATTACTTCAAGCTTGTTGTAAACCACCTGGTTTAATCTTAACATCAAAGAGCTGGGGATTTAATTTATGAAACTTTTTAAAGTTTTTCTGAGCCCATAGCAGCTAAGTATATTTCACATCCCATCTGTTTTCATTCTTGTTTCCTCTTCACAAGAAACTATTCTGGTAACAATCACACTTGGGCAGAAGTTGAAGCTGGGTAATGCAATAAATGGATATTCTGGAAAATACAGAAATCAGGAGCATGGTCATATCTATTCCACTGCAAAAGCCCAAGAAAATTACACTTGTAAAAATTTTTCTACAAAAATATTACAGAATTGTTTTATAACCATTAAAAAAAAAAAGAAAAATACTTAAACAAGTAGTTTCGAGGGTGAGGGATGAAAGAGGAAGAACAAATACCTGTTAATACGGCTAGTTTAGAACAGCAGAATTCCACCTGAAGCATTATCAAGTATTTCCATTTTTTCATTAAAAAAACAGAATGGTATATTTCTTGACATGGGTTTTTGTTTTGGTGGTCCATTATGCCATCTTTTTGACAGCTACTTCCATTTATAGTGTTGCACAAAGTCATGTTAAAATTCTACAATGTTGTAATGAATGAAGAAGTAGCAAACACTTTCCATCTATTTTCAACAGCACTCATAACCTCTGGACATGCCTTTCTTCCTAGTCAGATTCCTTGATATTTTTCTGGAAATGACTTGTTAAAGACATGCATTTTCTATAATGATTCATTATTTAAGTCAAAGCTGAGCTAAATTTTAGAGTAGAGAAAGAAATTCTGAAACATACACTATACTGTAACTGTCCTACTTTGGCAAAAACTTGGATCAGCCTTTTGTACCTTTAATATCTTAGACTTTCTTTATATATACTTTAATATCTTAGACATTTTTTCCCCCTCACATATATGTAAACAAAAGCATTAACAATTAATTTCCCCTGCATGACTGAATGTTAAGTTGCAGAGTATAATCAATCCCAGTATAATTTCAAATATGCAGACTTTAAAGAATCACCAGAATTCTTCTATTATTAGTATTGTTTTCATTAGGTCTCCCCCAAGCCTCATAATATGATCACAAAATTTTCATTTCAGTGGCCTCTACTGGGTTCCACCACTGCTGCTCCTAACACAAGATATTTGCAGCATTAATTTTACTGCCACTAACATAAATTTCTGTTTTCTTAGGTGCTTTTTTTGCCCATAGATTCTAACTACTGATCTCCTTACTTAAATTCCCAAAATACAATCCCTCAAACCTCTTACAATCATAAAATATTACAGTGTCAATTGTTTAGTGGACTTTAACTAAGAGTTCTCTTGCACATCTTATCCATATATTTTAAGAAATCAGAAGAGGACTTCTTATAATCGAGATTTTTTTTTTTTTTTTTGCCATTATTAGAGATGCTTACAAATACTCAGTGGAAAACTCCATCTCTCCTCTTCCATAGTAGCTGATTTGTGTCTACTGCAGCTTGGCTGCTCGTATATACTGGTCCTACTCAACCTCTACATGCTTTATTTGTTTACAAGAATCATATTAAAAAAGACACAGTTTTCACTGGCTTTCCCCTCAGAGGAGATTACAATTCAGAAGAAAGCCTGTATTATTGTCAAGAGATAGTTTACATGGTGGGACCTATGGAAGTTAGTCGTTCTATACACACCAAAAGCACAATTTTAAACCCACAGAGAGTCACAGAGTATAAATTAGAATGGGCTTTAATCAAAGCCTAATGCAGATGGAATGAAACTGAGCCTCTCACCAACAAATGAGGCTTTTAAAAATGTATCTATTACCATATAGACATCAACTCACTCTACAGAGAAGGTCAGTTGTTTCATTACCCCACATGTTGGATCCAGCATCATCCAGAGATTTGAAGTAAAACTGTCCTACTTTTTTCTTGGAATTGAGCACAGAAAATACTTGGAGCCTGACAAGGACAAAAACTGTCTTTTATTAGATGCACTTATGACCCAATAAAAAGTCTCTCTCAAAAACCAAACAAAACCTGGATCTGTTGGTTGTGGTAATTTAAACAACAAGATTTGAATACAGATCTACTCCCTGCCCACCGTGTCCAGTTTTAGTACTCGGAGATGGAGAACCTCACTGTACTTTTTGAACTATGACAGCTTTTTCACCTTGGACTTTACTAATTTCTTCGGGTCAGTTTTTAGTGTTAAGCAAAGTCGTACAATGAAAAGACTTCTCAGCTTTAGGGAAATCTGCAAGTATAGTTGTTACCAGGTCTTTTTTCTGTTGCTTGTTTTATATTGTTGCCCTGTTGTGTGATAGTGTCTAAAAAACTAGTAGTATCTCTCACTGGTGTTTTCTGAAAATTCAGATTCCTGATACCATGCTAATTAATTTCCACATGGAAAACAGTTTACTTTAGCAAAAAGATTAATACAAAATTTTTCAGAAGACAAAATTCTGTTAGGCAGCTGCAATGCCAAAATTTCCTCTCATTGGAATCGTTTTAAGTGGCTATGCTATCTGTTACTGAAACATTCTGCCTTTTTCAGGCTATTTAGCTTTACAAAATAAAGGATTGAGAAAACTACAGGCCCACAACAAATAAAGATAATAGAGCAAAGTGTTAGCCTACTTAAAACTGACGAAAAGCAGTAATTTTAGTACATCACTTTCTCAGCATAAAGAGCCTTCTTAAATACAGCATTATTTATTCATCTATATATTTAGAATAACATTTACCTGTCTTGCATTAACATGGTCATACCAAAATCCCCGATTTGTACATGGAACCATAGTTTTTGGAAACAAGCATTTCATATCATTACATTTGTTGTGTTTGGACAGTTCTAAACAAGCCATGTGAAGGAAAAAATACATGAGGAAGCAAAGAAGATCCTAACAGCCCATTTATATTCCTATATATATGCAGCCACTTCACAATGTTGTAGAAAAGAACCATCTGGAAAACTTCTGGGACATGGAAAAACAGGACAATTTTATTATCTTTAACTCAAAGTTCCTTATGCTTTTTAAGGTGAAAGAATATATTTTTAGTATTGGAGTAGTATGTCAGACCTTTCTTCTATCTAAAGCTATAAACTTTTTTAATCACAAAGTAAGCTAGACAACTTGCCACCTTATTGCTTGACAAAGTACCTCCCTGCTTTCCCACTGAATGCAAAGATCCTCTGTTTTAACCACAAATACCTGTTCATGGCTCCATACGTTTATCAAAGCGTGGATGCTAAATTTCAAACTAGTCCTTGATCAGATTTAAAAGCAGCCTGGATCAAAGGTTAAAATAAGGGAGTTGTTACATTTCACATCAGTCAAATGCCAAAACTTTGCAATCCCTGTAACAGACTGTAAGGATAAGGGGAAGTTTAGACTAATTTCCAAACATAACAAAGAAATATTACATTTTTAAAAGGTACTAGATCACATATATATCCCTCCTGATATGTTAACTAACATCAGCTGCTCAGCCTAAGGTCAACATCATTCATCTTTCCTTAGATACACATCATTCCTGTTAATGTTGGAGAGTTTGCACATGATCAGGGAAAAGAAAATAGTGTGATGGCTGCTAGTAAGGAACCACAAAACCAGATTTAAAAGGGACCCGAGTTCATGTATCATGCCACAGTATCCCCGGTAGTTAATCAGTTCTAAAGGTCTTGTATTAGAATAAACTACCAATGAAAAACTGAGTGCAAGAAATAGAAAAACACAGGAAGACTAATTGAATTAGAAGCTGACTGACGTTAGATGTTCCTGAGTGTTTCATGTTTCATAAAAATGCACTAAGCAATAAAGAACAAAACTGGAATTTGAAAACCAGAAGTTCAGCAGTGGAGAGCCCAAACAACTGCTTTTTTGATGACTATACAAGACTGACCCCCATCCTTTCTGCAGTGAGGACAACTCATGAGCAAGTGACTATCCTCGGACTTAGCTGAAGCTTCCTGTAACATTTCGTTGACAGTGCTAGAATAATAAAGTCACAGTGCTTGTCCTTGAAACAATCCTGAAATAATCTTTGTTATTCAATAGGATAAAATGCTTGTATTGATCCAATACGTAAGCTGGGAAAGCTCAAAATTTATATTATGTTTCCTCCAAATAACAAAATGTACATCTGGCTTCTCTGAAAACACTTTGCTGGGCTTCCTCATGAAACATTGGTAATTTCTAACATCTTGCAAAAAGATTTTAAAAATAATGTGACAAAAACCTGTATTAAGTCATTCTATGTAAGTTTTCCTGTGAACCAAGAACTATAGATTTCATTTGAGAGTTCATCTTAATAAATACCGGAAAATGCATTAGAAGACAAGTCTTAGACCAGTGGACTCCCATATATATTTTCATTATCTTCTGAATGCATTAAAGAAGCAGCAAAGGTGTTTTGCATCTCACACCACTCACACAAAGCACAATGCTAGTGTGAGCCATGATATAAGGAGCAGGTCTGGTGCATTCCCAAAGAAAGTGCTCAAGTGAGAAGCAAAGGTGAGTAGTGGCTAAACAACTGGTAAGAGCTGAAGATAAGTAAGTGTTCACCAAGGGCAGAGCAATAGCTGGGAAAGACAAACTTGTCCAAAGTTTCAATATAGGAATACTTTGAATTTAATCCAGTAAGAAGAAATGCAGTGGATAGAACACTGTGGTACCATGGTACAAGTACCTGGTAGTAGAGATAACAGCAGCTTCATTTACAATGAACAGGAGGTACAAGGCATTTGTGCTCCAGAAAAGCTGGAAAAGATGTTAAGATTGAGAAGACTAGGACCTGGATGAGGGAGGCAAGGATCAAATCAGTTTGTAGTTATAATGGAGGAAGATCTGAAAGGCTTGGACATGGCAAGTGTATGTGGAGCACGCACAAAAGATGACAGTATTGGGTTGACTGGAAAGAGGATGGTTGGGTTGCCTATATTGACAGGAAGATGCAATGATTATTTCTAAATTGGCAGCAAGACACCCAGGAGGGCATGTCAAACAGAAACATTTTGATACAAACCTTCGTCAAGAGAGAGGTCAGGATAGAGATGGAGCTGTCAGTGTATATATAATTGGAAGTCAAAGGAGGAGACTAGGGGTGCACAGACAGAAAGTGGTCAAGACAGCCCAGGGAAAATCCCACAGAAAGGAGATTCATCAGAAGAGATGCTGACAGAACAGCCAGAGATAAGACACAATTAGAAAAAGATGAATTCATGAGAGATGAGGAACCTGAGATTTCCTTATCAAAGTATGATGGACAATGTCAAAAATATTATTCTTCTCTTAAGGTGAACTAGAATTTTCTTCTCCTGTTTTACTAGTACTCTTGTAAAGTCAACCCTTTCCTTAGCAAGGTGGTTGGAAACATCACATATGACATTTACATTGTGATATAATGAACGAACCTAAACTGTGTCAAGTTTTTAAAAAATAAACTCATTTATACATGCCTACCCAGAACAAAAACTTTCAGTGATGTGAAAACAATTACAGTGCATTTCCAAAGTGCCAATATGAGGCACAGTAATTGAAAGCACCATTTAAATAACAATAATATGGATATGAAACATGTACCCATAGTTTATAACAACATGATGTGCTCTATACCATTAACTTTTAATTAACTCCAATTTTGCCACAATTAAACTCAATTAGAGCAGAATGTCTGACATTGCAATTAGCTGTATATAAACACCCCAGTTGGTGTCACATTGAATTAATGTCTCCTGATGGTGGACTCTCTTTCCAAGGATAATGGATTTACCACCATCAGACTGTTAATTGGACCTGGCACCTTATGTGTTGTATGTATCTGAGACATAACACCAGAACTTAGTTTCCTGAACAACTGTGCTTGTCAGAGCTACACAGATTTCAAATACAACTAGCCAAATTGTTTACTGCACCGTACATTCTGTAATCATTTCCATATAGAAAAGCTCTAAAAATGTGAACATCCCATTTTTTACATCCCAAATTTTACATTCACTTTTATACTTATTTGCTCATCAACAATGAAAATTATTATACAGCAAAAAATACCATATATAGAAAAAGAAATCATGTCTATTAGTAAGCACCACATTTAACGCAATAAATCACTGCTTGTTAGCAGGTTTTATTTGGAATGATCTATTTCTTCTGTCCTTTTTCATATTAGAAGTTCAATCCTATCTCCTGAACAGTCCTACTGAAATTATTTGGTTTTGTCTTAATATACTACAGTCTCAATGGGAAGCAGTTAGACAGTGATTAGTCTCAGTTCAGTATCAGACTGTTGATGCAATTATGCTACCCTGAAGACAGGTATTAAGACGAAAACACCTATCACTCCATTGCCAGCCTCACCACTGTTGAGCAATGCATGCATGACTTAAACCACTTGGTATTAGTCATAAAATAAGTCAGCATTTACTACTAGTAAGTGCACTAGTATCTGACTTTAAGCAGCAAATCTGTGAGATTAAGGTGACAGTATAAGTGAAGAAAGAAAACTGATCCTAACACCTTTAAGAAAATGGTTATTTAAATCCTCTGAATTCCCTAACAACTGTTAGGAAAAAGATAGAACCAAATCTAACACAACAGACAAGTGAAACTGAAATACTGGCTTCACAAGGAAAAAAATGAGCATTTACTTCTCTGCATATTTAACCCTAAAAAAGCTGTAGAAAAAATCTATACACAGTCATATAAAATACAGAAAACTGGAAGATAATCTACCACATCTTTTAAAGAGCTAAATCTTGTTTTAAGAGATTCTTGGTAACTAAAAATCTAATACTAAGTGAAATCAATGAGCAGTAGAGTTACTTAAATACTAAGTGCTTTGGGGTTTTTGTATTTTGAAAATAATGTATTTCAGCTCCGATTTGTAAAGAACCTCTGGCTTCCTTTCCTACCATCCTAATTCCCCCATTTCATTCCTGTTTAGGATAAAACAAATAGCCTGTGTAGAAGCTGGTAAATTCTCCATGCTGCTCACACAGGACAAGTTTTGTGTTATGAAAAGGAAAACATTCTCATTAATAAGCAGCTTGAATAAGCCTAGCTTAAAATTATGCTCATAAGCTTCATAAGTATGCCCTAGCATTCTCTGTGAAAAGATAAAAGAAAATTGACCTGGTGAATATGACCATAATTACATGCTTCTCAAAAGTTTTGGGATTCAGAGCAGAATTCATAATTGGTTCAAATCATACCTTTTACATTTGTCATAAAATACCATAATTTATGGTGCCGAATAGCAAAAATTAAAATTACGTAGCTAATATCAGCACATTAGCTTCTCACATAATCCAAATGACAATATCAGCAGAAGCAAAGGATCCTTCAACACAGGTGCGGCTTTGAGTCACTACTGATGCTATATGAGGAGTAGCATCTACTAAATCACTAAAACTACTTCTGTGGGGATTAGAATGTGCTCTTCATGTCTGCAGGGTGAGGTGATTAAAATATGCATATTTTGCAAGAACTGCAGAGATCAAAAGGTCAGGTTCTGTCATCATTTCCAATAACATTGGACAATCATATATGGACTGAAAAGGATAAATGGTGGAAATAGAATAAGTGATGACAAAGCCCAGAACAAAACATAAGGAAGGAAGAAAGGGGGAAACTTCATAACAGGATAGCAAAATACTGCCAGTATTAGGAATAAACATGCTTATAAGATTCTCGGCACTTTATCTGTCATAAGGGAAGGTTCCAGTTTAGTCTCAAATGCAAATGGGTATGCCTGAAGTATCCCTGAGACTGCTGGAACAAAGCATATATCAATACACTGCAAATACTAATTGTAATTGAATATACAATGCCCACACTGTCATTTTAAATACTTTGAGCAGAATCTATTGGAAAAAAATCATTATGTGCTACAGACGGCATTTATTTGTAATTATTTTCAGTGAATCAGATCTTCAGTATTTTCAAAAATCAATGGAATTTCCTCTGTAAGGTGAAAAACTGCAAAAAAAAATACATCATATCTTTTTTGTTTACTAATTGCTACTATTCTAAGAGTTTGATTTACAAACAGAAAAAAAGGCTATTGATAACAGCTTTTATTCACAATACAAACCTTTGTCAAGTCTGTAATCTGACTGCTATACTTTGGGGAAATGACTTGAAGCCTTTCTAAGAGATACAATTTTGCCTTTAATTGCAATTTTAATTCAGAATTCAACTAATCAATTCACTAATCCCACTCACTAGAATTTTGGAGACAACTTGCTTTTCATATTTCAGCCTGGGTGGATCAGCCAAGAATTGACATGGGAAATTATTTATACGCTTGCATCTACAAGTTCAAAGCATGTGGTAGAGGTAGAAAGCACAGCACTGATCAAAGTTACCAATAAAGAAACAGAATAAAATTAAATGCATATCCTCAAACACCTCAATTCCTTTAAAGCATTTTCTTTAATAAATACATTGCAAATATCAATTGCAGGTAGGTTTAACAGAAACTGAATATCACTATCATTAGATGACTTAGTACCTTAAAATTAATAGTGAATGTTAATTTTGCAATTTAAAACCTGAAAAAAATGCAGGGTGTTTTTCAAATTGAATTGTTAATATATTAAAGGTTACAAATGCAGTTACAGTCTTCTACTTCTGTACTGTCACATCTGTGTTCTGCAAAGCTGAATGACAAGTAAATTACATATTTGGAGAAACAGTTTGCTGGCTCTTAAAGCCTATAAACATAGCAGATTGTGCTTTAATTTGCTGGTTTCATGTACAGCAGATCCACCATTCAATAAGGTCAACGTCATTACATATACCCTGTAGAAGACCACACAGCACAAATTTTCACATCCCAAGATTTGAACTTAGAAACACTTTAGGCCTGACAAGTACTGAAATTGCTGGTTTTTTCTCCCAGTCTCTATTGGAAGCTCTAGATTTCTGACTGAGACAAAGATTGCAGCCTTCTCTGAAGAAAAACTCCAGTTGCTGGGAATAAGGCCTTCAGACCTGTGACTGCCAAGACTCTTGAATGAAACTCACGTCTCTCTGTATACAGCGGGGGGCAATTGTCACACTGATCATGGGGAAACTAGAAGCTCCAATAGAATGGCTAGCTAGTAGGGTATTCTTCCATATCAAATGGCTTCTCTTCTCTTTAGAGGGGAAAACGTAAAATACAGTAAAGTTGCATAGCATTTCGGGAATATATGTTATTTTTAGAACAATTTCTTTACTCCCTTTTTGTCCTCTCCACTAGGTTTCCCTAGCAGCAAGGAAAAAAATGGAAGTTTTTTGCAAATTGTTTTAGATAACAAGAAAAATAGGTAATTTAAAACTGTCATGGTTATCCTCCCTTTTAGTAACTTTGAAGTAGAAAATCATAACTCTGTTATTTAACGCTATTAAACCTTCTAAAACTAATGGAAATATAACAACAAGCTTTACTTGTTCCCATCCACAAATAAAATCTGTAATCTGTATTCACATCACCTGTGTATTATGTATACATAATACATTTAAGAAATACATAGAATAATAGAGCCTTAAATAGATAATAAAGATTTTCAATGCATTGCATTCAGATATCTGAATTACCATTATGTAAAATAAATACTAAGAATAACGCCAGAGCAAAGGTTGGGATGAATTCTGCGAAGACGAACTCTCTATTTTGCAAATTTAAACTGCAAATACAACTGCACAAAAAGGTACACTACAACACATGCTAATGACAAAAACTATAAGAAATCATAATTAATATTTCTCCAAGCCTCTCATGCATATAACCATTTCAGACAGAGTTCTTCTGGCTCTATACCACCTTCTCCAATATTTTACCCATGTGCTTTCCCACTCAGAAACCTTCAGTCCCAACCAGACTGTTTTATGATCCTCTACATTTTAGTATTGGAAGATCAGAAGAGATCGAAGCATAATATTTACCAGCCCCTGCTCCTGCTGCCAGCAGTCTAACAAGTTCAGACAAAACGTTTCAAATATGATAGAAATGCTCCGAGAAAAATGTCCTTATGGGGTAACTTCAAAAGGATCAGGATCACAGTTAATGTATCTGTCCTTGTAAACTTCTAGTCACACGGCTGCATGAGTTTTGCCAGTAACTACTGAGACCTGTTCTATCCTCTAAAGAGAAATTTTGAACAAAGTACCTCAAAACAAAAAGATCCATCATGTGAGTTTACATGAACGATATAAACAAATTATCTGCTGAAAAATCTTAAACTTAAGTCACAGCTCTTGTTAATGAGCTACTAGAAAATAAAAAATGCAGACATTCACATAAATATAGCTTCATTTTAAGGAATACGTCTAATTATGAAATAATTAGTAATGACCTGAGTAAACCAGGACAAATACAGCAAGACTTTTATAATCTACATGTTAACAAAATGATGCCAAATAAATTTCCATATTAAAGTCTCTTCACACAGCACACTCTAAATATTTATAACTGTAGTCCCCTACACCTCTCTCACTCATTTGCTATTATGTATTGAAAAAGATCTAAAGAAGGAAAAATGTGAATACAGAAGGATCACCTGTTTCCATGAACGTTTTCACCACAAAAGACTAATAAAGGGAAAAATGGAGATTCTCACAGCTCTGCTTGCAACATGTAGCATTTCCAACTCTTACATTTTTATGAGTTTCATTACAGTTAGTGGTTTTCTTGAAGTTCCACCTATCGAGTCCTGTCATATTTTCATTTAAAAGAGATAAATATATAACTGCCAAAAAGAACAAAAAAGTTCAGATGATGTGGATCAAAAAAAGCCCAGAAGTCAGATTAAAAACAACTCAATGCATCAGTCAAACTCTCACACGAGTTCTGGGGCTCTGACACATTTTAAATTCTTGGGACAGGTAACATTTCAGATGGTGAGAGTAGGATCCCTAAGGTTCAGCATGACTGCAGTCTCCACAAATAACTTAGAAATACTGTAATTAAGAAATAATGATAGTGCAGTAGCAATTTCATGCTCTCAAGCATGGAAACAAGATTTCCATTTGACGGCAATAGAAGCAAGATTTGAGTGGAATAGACAAAGTAGTTGTATATAAATGTTAGGATATGCTAAGGTTTATGATATCATACGTTTGTGCTTATGCATTGACATATACTTTTGAACATATTTGTAGGTATTTAATCAAAGTATAGCAGAAAAGCAACCTGCATGCACACATACATGCAACAGACTGAAGGGCAGCTGTATCTTTTCAAAGTGAATTTGTATATAAATTAGTCTCTTATTGTTTGATTGGTAAATGTTATCAGTCAGAAAGATATTCACAAAACACGGATTTTCTTACATTCTATTTCCTGTAAACACTACAGAGTTCATCTGTGATGCAAGAGGAAAATGGATTCTATTTGTGCCCATGCAGCATCAGTCAAATTGTTAACTTACATCTAGCTGCAGGGCCAAATTGTGCTGCTAGAGTCACCCATTACACACTACTGAAGAATAGTTAATTGCCATCAGTGTGGGAACAGACAGATAGCTAATATATTGGGGGGGGAGGTGAAGGGGTGGGAGATAACCCACAAAGGGTTCTAATTTCATTTCCACAGACTAAAATTTAAAATTTTACTATCATCCACCTACAACTGGTCATCTGCCTCATCCATGGGCCTGAGAAACAGATGAATCATGCAGTGGACTTAAAATTTTAAAAAGCCAGAAAGCTTTGAAGATGACACAGGCAAGTGGATCCTGGACTCCAATCATTTTTTTTTTTTTTTTTTTTTACATTTCTTTTTGCAGCAGAAAGTAATTATTATATCATTTTAATAATGGAGACTTCATGGTCCATACTGCCATTTTTCCTCAGAGTCGTCTACAAACATGGAAAAAATACACAACATCGAACATGCTATAGAGGGGGCCTATGAAACAATTGCATCATATTAGGACTCCTAAACCTCGCTGCAAGAAAAAGCAGATGCAGAAAGATTGGATTTTGAAGAAAACTTAACTGCATATTCAACTAGACCATGATACTTAAGTGATGAGATTTGTTGTAGCCTAATTCCCTCTAATGATGTTACAGAAACATGTGCAATGGAACACAGAATGCACAAATTGAATCATTGAAGCATGCTTATTTCTTAATTTTATACAAATCTTTTCACATATCTTGCAAAAATATCATGCCACTCCACATTAATTAAAACTTCTGCATAAAAATTACAAACCTGTTTAGTGTTTTTGCCAAAACCACATACATATACAACTTTTAAATTATGACCCACTATCTTACAATAATTTTAGAGAGATCAAGTATTAAAGCCACAGTTCTGAAGTCACAGAACTAAATATTGTATCAGGTGTTCCGTGCTACAGCTCCCTTTTTGAGGCTGACCACTTTTAAGCAGACCACAATTCCAGCATTGACAGAATTAAGTATTAGAATTATTTTTAATAAACTAAATGCTAAGAATTTCCAGCCAATCATATATTTCTTACGTTAATATCCATAATTTGATGGAAGAGATATGTAGTCTAAAATACATTAAAATGGAAACAAAACTCAATTTTTCACTGAAATTTCTTAGCATCATGTATTAACTACGTAGGCTGTTTCACAAAAAGCGAAGAAAGGGTATGGTCACGTAGAATTTCCAGAACACAGGTTTCTAAAGGAACTTATTTATGAACACAGCAGATTAGAATGGATAAAGCAGTACAGCTTTTGCAAAGACAGTGGAAAGGTTCTATACAATAACAAAACAAATTCATGCTTAGATGATGGTTATGCATAACCCTAGCAACACTATTTATAAAGAGCATAAAACAGGTCAGTATGTCTGAGTACGGAATTGCAAAGAGTGTAAGAAAAGTCTAGGTGAATGACTTAAAACATCAAGAAAGACAGGGGGAGTAGAAAGGTTATGGAATGAAGTTAAAAGTGCAAGGGAAAAAAAAGATGCAAGAAAGTGGAAAATGAAAAGAAGATTGCAGGAGAGGATAAGACAGGTAATATGATTTTCTTCAGGTACATAAAGAACAAGAGGTCAGAAAGGAGACAGCAGGTCCTCTAGCTGCAGACAGGAAATTATTGACAAAAAATATAATGAATTCATTGCCTTAGTTCTCAAAAAAAAAGAAAAGAATAAGATATAGTTATTACAGACCATACCTCAGCTTTCATTAAAAAAAAGAAGCTATAGATTGTGATGGAGCCACATTTCCAAGATAAAGAAATAGCCGTAGAAGTCAAGGTCTTTCCAAGCAATTAGAACATTAAGATTCTGAATTTCCTCCAAATATCTAAATAAGACAGACTTCGTTCTTTACTGGGAGAAACAATAGATATAGAGATTTGAGCAACCAAACTGCAAAAATTTCTGAATCATATTCTGAATGTTACTAATGGACTAGGAAGAGCTTAGTGTTGCAAATTAGCAAAGTAAGGCCAGCTGCTCAAGACTTTGACTTGAGCCACAAGAAAGGTACTCTATTTCAAAATACACACTGCAACATTTTTGCATGCTTAGCAAAGGATCGAGAAGCTCAGAATTTGAGCGCTTTCTCCATAAAAAAACAACCAAAAAATATATACCTAATAAGAGATGAAATAGGACCCTCCTCGCCATTCATAAAGGCAAGATTAATAGTTTCTACTTAATCTATGGTTAGTTGGCAGAATGCCAACATATCAAAATGGGTTCAAGAAAAGTTTTTGAGCCGGAAAAAATTTCCTAACCAAGCTGTTTGACACCAACTGAAAAAAATGTTCCTATCTTTCCACTAAACTTCTAAGCTGCAGCTTTGTGTACATGAGCGTAATCAGGCACATCCGAGTACACAAATGTGTACAAAAATGTGATAAATTGCCCAGAACTAGGATACACACAGTAATGGGTAGTGCAGACTTAAGTTGTAGGAGCTCACCTAGTCCTTCCCTCCCCTCCATTCAGAGCTGACATGCCCTTGCTGGGGAGGATAAGACATCAGCAGCCTGTGAAACTGCAGTCATGTCCATCACTGCATAAGGCTGCAGTTACGAGTGTTTGCAAGGCAAGACTCCTGCCTTTCGCTGTAGGAAAACATGAGGTCTGGGGAAAGGGCAAAGCATCTTCCTAAGTATTTATGCTGTGCCAAGAACAGTGAGCCTTCAGCAAGATATTTTGAGGTTTGCTATAATACAAATAGACAAGGAAAAGAAACAAACTGATCATGCTAAAGAGTGAAGTATCATGATGACATCTAAATGCCTTCAAATGCAATTAATATGTAACAACAAAAGTAGTTTCACAGACTATTAACATAATATGACAAAAATTATATTAGTCTCCTTTTACTGAGCACATCATTATTCTTTCCAGGAATGGTGTTCTATTAGAAAATAATTCTAATAAAAAATAAACAAACAAAACCATGAAACCAAATTTTGTGTCATTTGTTACTGTCTCAGTAAACTCCAATTTTTCTTTATTTCTTACTGCTGTGAATTTCCACCTCCCACTCTTCAATGAGAAAATACTAATTTTGCCTGGTGTTTGGAGTCTGCATTATTTTTAGCGTGGAAATCCAAGCCCACTACCTTGTCTTGACAGTTATAGGTTATAAACAAACCTTTGTCAATTTTTCCCTTTAATGAAAATTTACTCTGTTCCTCCTACAAATGACATGACAGTGCCGTTGAACAGCAGGAACGTCAAAGCCATGCAAGCAGTTAGATCTAAGAATAAAGCATATGCCCTCCGACAAAACTAACTGTTGACTTTTGTAAGCTTTCCACATAAATGATATGAGGTTGCTAGTGGCTTCTGAAATGAATCACAGTGCCCTGCTGGTATCTCATAACATTAAGATCTACAATATGTACTGAATAGACTATTTACAGTAAAAATGAACAAGATATGGTAAATTAGAGAGTTTATATAAAATAGATATCTTGTGCCCCCAAGAAAAAAATGGGAAAATATACATAAAAATAACATGAATTTTAACTTCATTTCTTGTCAGGTTTTTTTTCTATCCCATAAACCAACCTTGGGAGAGAAAGAGATATTTCCAGTAACTGGAAATCCCATTTATATCCCAGCTGCACAAGCAATTATTTAAATCATACTTTTAAGAAATGTGACTCTACGTAAAATTTATATGCTCAAATATTTGATTTAGCCACACAGTTATGGTGACCACCTTATTTTTGACCTCGGTAAACAATTGATGCCAAAAAGTTCCCCATGAATTCAGGAGTCTGACCACACAGATCTCATCAAAGAATCCAGACCTTTGTTTCTGCTGGGTTTGTTCCTGTTGCTGCATTTCTGCTTCCAGGTTTGATGAAATATCTGTTAACACTTAATCTTGCCATTTCATAATCTCAATGGAAAAAAAAAAGATTAAAGAAATACTAATTATCTTTTAACAAACAATGCCTGTTTTTCTCCAATTTATGGCATCCTAAAAAAAAAAAAAAAAAAAAAAGCCTTCTATGCCTAAATCAATTTGTTACAGAACAGGAAGCAACAATTTTTTGACTAATCCATCACTCTAAGTTTTTAGATGAAAAGTGGATTTTTAGGTTGACAGATTCATTTACTTCACCCTTTCCATACACAAGTAAAAGCAGTGCTAAGTTTTGAACAATCATGTCAGAAACAAAGTTCAGTACCAAGCTGGTATTGTCAGAACAAAGAACAAGTTTCTGTAAGACTCATAGAGTCCTCTATAGCATAATGGTATGTTATGAACAGGTGCTTTATTGGAGATTACAGACACCAACAGTTGCTTGTTAATGAGAGACAAAGAGACATACAGAGCCTCGTATCAAGCACCCTAAATTCATTCAAGGCATCTCAGCCAAGTTGCCCTGGAATAAAGGTCTTGCTGGGGAATGAGATTTGTATAACCGATGGAGCTCATGTGCACACTACGTCAACCGAACACACCATCAGCAGTACTGAAACTTCACTGCTCCAAAACTTTTGGCTGCAGTGAAAGTTTCAGAAAGAAGAGTAACAACAGGTAACATTAACCCCAGAGCAGACTATCTGAACTTCCTGCATTTTGTATCTTCAAGACTTGTTGAAATAGAAGGGATTCTGATACAAAAGTATTGATTTCCTCCTTCCTCTAGGAAAAACCCTATATTGGAATAATAACAGTGTAACTGAGTTTCAACGTGAATTGACCAATGTCTGATGCTAAGCCTGATGCTGTGCTAACACAGGTTTATAGAAATTATATTACATGAACAGGAGTGCAACTGCTGAGATGTAAGTCTCTGTGCTAGCTTAAGATTATTATGCCTACCTCAGGATATGGAGCAGCCTGCAGTTCCTTCATGTGCAGCCATGATAGAGGCTGCCCATGGTTTTCCGAGATCCTACCTCTAGCAATTCATTATTTTTAGCATTTACAGTGATGAATTTTCCTCTTTTGCACAGGCATTATCATCAGCTTGCTTACTGAAAAGGGATAGCTAAATTTCAAGTAACACTGCCACGCAACAAACTAATGGCACTTTCTCAGTCACTGTTCATTTCTTTCTCTGTGGTCAAAATATGAAATTAATTCAAAACAGTCCCCCTGAATTTACCTAGTGCCCCAACATGTGAACACATCAATGGATATATACATAAACACAGCCACCATACAAAGAAAAAACCAAAATCTCATACACTCTCTACTTAAACATGTGTAACACAATGTACAGGAGATCTTTTCCACTGCCAGAATTTTCCACTGTATGTCAGTTGATGTAATTACAGCTCATTTATACAAATAAGTTTCTAGCTGATTAATAATCATATCCAATAGCCGCAAAAGAACTCTTTTTTTTTTTTCAGGGCAAATTTTTTTCCTCCTTGTTAAATAATCAGGATTCTTCCCTGAAAGTTTCTACTCTACCATTATTCAAACTTTTTTTGATGTAACAGATGCAGTTCGGGTTTGGGACCACCAGTATTTTAACAGGTTTTCTCTATGTATTACTGATGCTTCAATTAAATCAAGTATATTTGACTGAAATTTACATCTCTACAAGACCAAGCCCCTCTTCCATGGAAGGCTGAGTGCCTTTTTTTTCAGGATATTGGTGGGAGATGACTTAGGCCTGACATGCTCCAGCTTCAGCTCAAGACAGAGCCGATCATCTACACTTCAGACAATTCTGCCAGCGCAGATAACCAAGATTACAATACAGTTTAGACCAGTCTTGAAGTTAGAAGCAAGTTTGTGGTTTTCCTTCCCAAAGAGAAGCATGCTTCTGTGTGCTGTCTATATATCTCCACAGTGCATATTGCAGAAATTCAGTAGCAGGGTATGATAAATCATTCTGAAAAGGATGTGGCTGCACTAAAATGGACTTACACAGAAGACAAATTCGTTCTTCTGTACAGGATAAATTACAGCTGTTCACTTCCAGTTTTTGCTACAGTAACACTTTCAGTATCTGCAAAAATGCATTCAAGTACTTAAAACTCTTTCTCACAAAATATTCCTTGGCACCTGACCAAGCTAGTTTTCCTCATGATTGTGAAGAATTTCCATTATTGGTTCCATATTAAACACAGAAATAGAGTCCATTAGGACTCTAGCATCACTCTAAATGTTTGTCTCAGTCACAGAAACAACAGTCTCACATAACCTACACTGAAGCATTTCACACTAGAGATTTGATTGCTGTTGCCTGGTCTGAATTCTTTAGCCTGTTCTCAGTCTACTTGTCATCCAACATGTAGAAACAATACTACATAGAACAAATACTCCTAATTTGCTTTTCAGTCCTGTTAACATACGCTTTCTAAATATCTCAGTCTGTCACTACCAGTTGCAAGGCACCCTTTCACAGAAGTGTGATCTGTCATTATAAAAAAGCTGAAAGTTGATTTCACACCTCTGCTTGTTAAGTATTTTCTAAAGCAAATAAAGCTCTTTACTTAAAAAATAATTAAAACTAACTCTTCATTAACAGTTCAAATTGCCTAGGTAAATTTGGTCACAGCTCTAATTTGCACACTGTCGCTGAATAGTTTTATCAAGCCTCTTCATTTCATGCTTGCAAAGGATCACCTTCTGATTATTTCTCTTCCACACGTATTTACACTTGGCAAGCAGTTATGAAAAAACCCATCAATGATGGCAACATCCTTTAAAATCTGGAGGCCCAACTGAAAGCCCCCCATTGACTGGTTGGCAATTTGCCACTGATGCTTAAGAGGTTACATGCAGTGGTAAGTGATGGGAAATAATTTCATTACAACTTCAGGCTTTGTCCTATACCCAAGGAATGCCAAACCAAAATCTCAATGCCTAACCAAAATCTTAACTGTAAAAAGTTAAAGGAGTATTGTTCACATTTCTTCTAAGTCTACCCTACTTTCGGTAAAGAACAAAACATAGTTCTTTAGCAATTTTTGTCATCTTGGTCGTGGTAATCAATATATACAACTCTTCCTGCTTCTACTTGCATTAAAGCATTCTGTCTACGAATACATTAGCTATGTAAATGTAAGATTTTGAAAATGACCTCAGTGTGTTGAATTAACAGATTACCCCATAGCCAGTGTTTTTCAGCCAGTCCTCACTGACCCTCCATTTGAACATTTCCCAATTCACTAGTCTTTTATCAACACTTAACACAACTAGAATTCCAACTTCATTGGAATCCATTAGTTCTATTATTGCAGCTCTTTTTAGAAGCACTTGATTTTGTTTGCAACTGAAAAGTCACTAATATTTCCATTCTGCTTGAATTCGAAAAGACTGGGTCCGAAGTGAACTCAGATTAACGGCAACTTTTGGATGGGGTGTACCTCACTGATTTGGACTAGAAAATCGATTTTCAGTCTCCCCACAAAGTACCTTCATCTGTTTTTACACATCTACATTTTAAATACTAAATAAATGATTTGCCATTGTCTGAAATTTCCAACTAGTGTTATTCATCCTGAGAGAAAACCAAAGACATTATTTTTAAGAGAGTATTTGTACAACTGAACACCTTTTGCTCCCACTAAATAGGGGCTACCTGCTTATCTCACCAACCCATCAGCAATTCAATAATATGCCCATATTCTGCTTAAGCCCCTTCTTCAGAGCATCATTTATTAGTTTCATCAACAGGCTGTAGCAAGACCCAAAACAAAAACATGCAATGTAAATCCTCTGGTTTACTCTGACCCAGAGAATTCCTATCAGGATGCTCTTTATCAAACCTCTTTAGAAGACAAAACAAATTACTACACACTTTTCTGAAACAGTCTGTCTTTGCTGGGCCTAACAACGTCCTTACATCCTCTTCTTCATAAACAGCTTTCACTTAAAACTGAAGCTGACTGACACACTCTGACCTTTAAGGAGACACCCCACAAAGTTACAGGGACAAAGACACCAGAAGCATCTACCTTTCCCATTGCAAATGTGATTTCATTAGTGGAGTTCTATACACATAAGAAAAAAAAAATTACTAATGGTTAATGTCAATGTAGTGGCTTCTGGACTTTTGCTGTCTCACCCAGCCTCCTCTGGCAGAGTTTCATTTTCTCAATAGAAACCATCACATTTTCAAATGTGCAGGTGATTATGTCAGAAATACTACGACAATTAATCACACCAACACTAATATTTTGGTGGAATTTCACATATTTGTCCATTTTTTAACAATTTAACTGGTTTCATAAAAAAATAGACTCATAAAGCAATCAAATAAGTCTGTTCCAGAGGGGGTAGGGTGTCAATAATGTAGCCGCCTTACATTCCTCTTGCCAGTTTGAGTTTCTTTTGCTAACAAACAAAATCTAAACTCCTCTGAAAACAGAACTGCCATGCAAACGGGCTGCACCAAATAGACTGGCAGGCCCTGACCCTCAGACAGATTTTTTCACTCTATTTTAAAATGTTTTCTATCTTTTACTAAAAATAAAATATTTAAAAATAAGCAGTAGAGGGGATTAACTCAGACAATCAACAGTTGTCTGAGTAAAATTCAGTACCCCTCTAGTTTAATCACATTTCTCTTGTAATGAATGTACAGAAAAACTCCTACAAGTTTTTTGTTATTCCTCCAGAAGAAAGAGGGCAGTAAAAAGCAGCATTTCAGTCAATGAAAGAAACAACAAAAAATTTTTGTAATAGATTAAATATTCTTAGCTAATTTAAAACATTTTGAGGTACACAGATAGTAAAATCTGCAAAGTTCTATGAAATACTGTGATCACTGAAGGTCTATTTCGTGCCCTATTAACATTTTTTAAATCCTTATCTCTTGAGTATATATGCACTAAGCCTAGGAAATAAATCAGTGCTCATGCACAGCAGCCCTCTGTGTAGCTGGAAGGATTCAAACAGATTTCATCTTTTTATCCTTGTTCCACCACTGATTATATACTAGATAGCATGATGGCTTGCAAAGAACTTGTGCTCTTTCATGGAGATCTATTCTTTCCTTGTTTGCCCTTTGCTTTGAACTTTTACTTTCAGGACATCAATACTGGGCAGGGGGGAGCTCAAACAAAAGCAGAAAACAAAAACACTTTTGAGAGAAATTTAAGGGTCTTTCATGTAATTCGTCTTTCAGTGTACCAAGGAAATCAGGGGGAAAATCCTGCTGCCTTCCTGACACCATGATACATCTTTATTGGAAAACAACGGGCTGGATTCAGAGACAGACTAATCAAGTTGAGGGTTCTCCTGAAGAACTTTTCAACTACATTTTGCACAACAGGATGCCAGTGAGCATGCTGAGCAGAGTGCTATATAACAGGTTAGAAAGCACTACGGCCTATTAGGATATACATTCACATTGCTCTGGATAATCTACTACACTGTGCTATTTGTATATAGCTTGCATTGCTTCAGAAAGGCTCCTCTAGGGAAATGTTTTTGTCTTAATTTAAGTGTATACTTTGCCAGATCAGATAGGAGAGCCATTTGTGGTTTGATGCATTAGGTTGAAAAGACTACTATGATTTTCCAGCAAAAAAATATTCAAGGTTTATACTGAACACATTAAGGTGGAAAGCCACTGATAAAATAAGAAACAGCTGGTAAATGAAGACAAGGAACAGTGTTAAAAAGAGAAACTGCAATGTTTTTCTTTTAAGAAGGACATCACTAACTACCATAAATCCTATGCGAGTGGTTAACATACATTTCACTGTAGACCCAGATGAGAAATAGATGTTTAAGTGTTGAAAACCAACATATGGTAAATTTTAGCAGTGCTGTTAGAGCTAGTGTGACTAGTCATCTAACTGGCAAACTCTTCCAGCATTGAAAATACAAGTATCAGTTACTACACAGTAGAAGACAAAACAAATAGGTCAGGGATGTCGGTTAGAACTGTCACCAGAGCCTGTGCCCCACACGGGCTGGAGCACCGCGTGCTCCCTGCTACATGAGGATACAGAGCTCAGTCCCTCATGCTGGGGCAGAAGTGGCAATGTGCAAAGGTACCAGCCACGTAGCATTTTGAATTCTGCTGCTCACAAAGTAGCCAGACACAATTTATCTGACAGCATGTTTCAAGAGATGGATAGGAAAGATGAATTAACAGATGCTCTATTTATACTATGCACTTCAGGACATCGTGGTGCAGTTACTTTGCAGATTTCGGAGATCATTTGTTAGAATTTCAGTGGGGAGAAACATAGCATTTACTGACAAGGAAAGGAATCTTTAGTAAAATCTTTGTAGGAGACATACATCTGACAGATGTATCTGCTAACATTTTCATATTAACAGAATCTTCTTTATCTCTATTAAAGATATCCATTACTAAAAATGGAGTTGAATAGTGTATTCCATTGACAGCTTGACAATAAAGAAGAAAGAGTATAACCATGTAGTACCTTAGTGGCAACTTCCCGAAAAGATCTCCTTTTGTCCAAACATAATTTTGTATTCACAATCAAATGCATACACGATGTTCAGACAGTAATTCTACTAAAGATAAATTACAGAAATTACATGCAGAAAGCAGAGTAGAGTTTTTATTGAATGTAAAAATAAACACATTTACTATTTCCAAAGGACAAACGCTTCTTCTGGAAATTTTATAAGACAGTAGCCGCAATTTAGTCTTCAATAACTGCAGCTCTTTTAAAAGGAAATACACATAAAAAAAAAAAGTATTATAAACATAGAGGCACAGATTCTATTGCTACAAGTACTCACCTCATAATTGGCAATTGCTTCTCTATCAAGGGCTCGGGTCACTGAGACATCCCCACTGATCTCATTGATTCTAAAAATTCCTTTTGGATCTTGATCTACTCCCTTACCAGAGAGTCGAAACTTCGCTCCCTCTGTCCCTTCCCTGCTGATGACCTGCATGACACAAAACAAGAAGTTACAGGATATATTATGAAATCTTCTAAAATAATTCTAAAATTACATAAACCATTTGATCTTTAATCTAATGTTGAGGTATATTCCCTGCCAATAATATATAACTATAAAACATTGTTCATGGTAATACACAATATATAACTATAAAACACAGTTACAATCATTCAGAAAACCCTGTGAATTCTTGGGTTAAACCCCAGAAAAGCTACTCATGTCCTTAGCCAGTTCCTATCTTATCTTTACTGTCTTCTAGTTCACTACTTCATATTTCTATTATTCCATTGCTACTGTATTCATTCTATGTCTAGAATTTGACATTTTATTTAATTTTATTTCTTTTTCCAGTTAAATTGATAAAACAGCTATAAACTTACAAAAAAAGAAACATATTCCATTGAGTGGCATAAAGCGTACTTATTTCACAACAACCCTTACAATACCAGATAGCCATCGTAGCCATCACACATTATTTTCCAATTAGTCAGTCCTTTTTATTAGTCATCGTAAAGTCATTACAAAATAGACTACTTTCAGGTTGTTTCCCACCCTCCACTCCCTTCTACAGTTGTCCTTTCCCAGGATTTTAAACCAAGGGAAAAAACTCCTCATGAAAATATTTGGGTATCCTGCCCAGAACTCTGCATGGTCACACAGTTGGAATTCCTTCACCTTCCAAATTTATATGTATATTTGTATATATACACACACGTGTGTATGGAAACTCCTAGTTACTATCACTACCTTACTTCCCCATAAGGAAAACAAAACAAAACAAAAAATCCTATTTCTAGGCTGTCTCACATTAGGGACAGTAGCATATGCAAATCTGCAGAGCTACACAACATTTGTTATAAGCTACATGCTTTGCAAATTTGTATTTGTACACCAGAATCTAGAAGGATTATAAATTAATCTTGCCCTTTAAGGCTGATAAACTTGCCAAGCCATTCCTTCCCTCTGCCGTTTCATGTTCTTTTGTTTCCAGCAATTTTATATCGTTAGTATTTCCGCAGAAACATTAAGTCAAATATTTATATGCTGGTCTGAATTACAGCTCAGGAAGAGGAAGGGGAAAAAAGTGGCCTTAGAAATTTGGACCTGCTCCCATTTTGAGGTAATAAATATGCAGGGTGTTTAATAATGTTCCTGAGGAAATGCGTGTTTGGTGCCCTATTGCTGTGGGTTCAGCAATGCTGGTTTGCAGATTACTGGGCAGTGAGATTTTGACTAAACTCCATAATCATTATTCCTTTATTTTAATTGAGAAAAAATTGCCACAAGTTATGAAACAGGAAATCCGCATTTTCAGAGATAAAGTTTCAATTCTCAAACCCTTTGGGGAAGGGAGAAATTTCAAAGTAAAAACCTGTTTCACCTTTTTTTTTTTCCTCCTCCTTCCAAATCAGAAACACTAATGGATGAAGTTTTCTCGTGTATTTTTGAGCATGTCATGCCAAAGCACAGAGGCAGACAACACTGCAAGTGACAAAAGGGCAAAGTAACTTTGTAACTTCAGGTTTTGTGATGAAACTGAAACTTAATGGTTCCCACTGAAAAGTTACCTGCTGTTCAATTCATTTTTTGACCAATCCCTGGTATTTTTCACATCAAGCCTAAAAATACGTGTTTTTCTTAACATAAATCTATGCTTACAATTTTGCAATGTCATGACCATTGCTCACTTTTGTAGGGAAAAGATTAATTGATCAACTTCTGCCCTGACTTCTGAGACTTATTACAAGACAAGTGCACCCTCCCATCTAATATAAGAACAGTAGTTTGAAAGGCCTGAAGCCAGCCACAGGCCACCACAAAAATATGATTCAAGAGATGTCTACACAACTGCCATTTCCACCATGGTCAAACATTACCTAATTGTTCATGACAAATTTAAGATGTAGTATAGGTGCAATGTCCCAGTTGTAACAAGTCACAGAAAGAAAGCAGAACAAATAACAGTCTGTGCAAAGGAATTTATCTGAAAAATTCCAGATAATCATATATAGATCTTTCTCCACACTAGAAAGGCAGAAGTGTAATAATAATAATAGTAATAAGGCTCCCTGCAAACCTCACTGGAGGGAAAATTTCCTTTCAACTCCAAATCTGGCAAAGATCTTAACCCTGAGTTTGATGGAAAGACATGTCAATGTGGTACCCAAAATATTTGTACTCCTTGGGGCTACAAGATGTCCCATATCTCATCCTCACTTTAGCTATCAACCATTCTTTAGCTTATAATGTATAAAACCAACAGAGTTACCAGACAGCAGACGTTTTTCTAAATGACTGGATGTGTCCATTCAGCTTCTTTAAAGCTTCAGGAAGCAGTCACATTCATGGTGCAAGTATGTGCAGACCCTTCTCTCCTATCTATTTACCCATCTGTGCATCTAGTTATTGCACGGCGACTTATGCTTGATATAGTAATAAGCAGCCTAAGTTAGAAATGCTTCATGTACCACTGCATCATTTCTTCAAGAACAATGGTGGTCACAAAAAAAGTAATTTTCAGAAGCATGATTCTTTAAAATGTTTAATTAGCCACAAGATGGAGCTACATACTCCCAGGAATGTAAGGAAGAACATTAACATCTCCTAATTAAGATGCTTATATAATGGCTGCATAGTTCAAAGAAAGTGCATTTCCCAGTTCACACTAAGCTCAGTACAATGAAAAGTTTAATAAAAATCAGGCTTAATTTGCCATATGGTTTGGTGCTTCAACAAGAGCAAGGAAGAAAGAACAGGAGGATTGTCTGACATCTCCTCTGGCAAGACTGCTATTCTGAATACTGTCATAAACACAGCACTGTTCATATGAAAATTTCCTAGCTTACAATGTATTTACAGAATGACGTTTTCCCAATTTACCGGCTGAGAAAAACAAGGCCAGATTATTTCTGCTGGAATGTTTACTATGGAATGTCATTTTTACGTTTCTAAAATACGTAAATTACTTTCCCACAGTTACTACTACCTGAAGCCCAGACAGAAATGCTTATTTCCATACTTTGTTCACAGCTTTAGGAACTTCAGTGCAGGTTCTAATAGCGAAATGTCTGCACCATATGACAGTGGCTATGTGTTGCATACAAAGACCCTTCACATTCTTAGGAAATGGTCCAGTTAAGGTAGCACAGACCTAGGCACTCACCTACTGAGAATATGGATAAGGCAGGCATACATTATCTAGCCTCCCAATTTCTACCTATTTCTTTTTCCATTGTTCTGTTCTCACAATTCAGAAGGGCCTTGACATTACATGGGCAGATGGCATAGACAGAATAGATGCCAGCTGAGCATCCCACAATAATATAGACTCTTGAAGGCTATTTCCTCACCCAGGACCCAAAGGACAGTATTAGATGTAGACTTAGACATTACTCACTACCCCACACCTGATAACACTTTCCTATGTCAAGGGTGCATTGGAGAATAAATGTATTGAAAACCAAAGTGACCCATGCTAGCGTTGTCAGGAACGCATATCTAGCACACAAGACAAACCTTTTTTTTTTTTTTTTCCAAAAAGGCAATGACTGTACAATTCTAACTACTTTTCAACTAAAAGACACTTTCAAGAAAACAGAATGTTACTTAGCTGACAGGATCTGCTTTTTGCTGAGCCATGGCCAAAACATATTTACCAAATGCTATTTTTCAGCTGACATTATGTATCCCTTCCAGCTAAACTCATTTCAGCAATGTGATTCCCCTGTTGTTACGGGTTTATCGCAAAAGTAAATCAGAGTGTTCTCAAGAGAAGAGGAGAAACAGAAGTACAAAAAGCACACTATCCCCAGAGAGATACTTCACAGTTCTGCAACCCCAGCAAATATGTCCTTAGCAGCACCATCCTAGTTTACCAGTTTCATTCTTTAAGAAGTGTTTGCCTCAACCAGTTCCATAATTTCTTAGTTCTGGGCACCATCTGAATTGAGAGATGCATCATCACTTTTTAGAAAACAAACCCCACCCTCAGACAGAACATTTGGTTCATACCCCAGTACTTTTCATTTCATGACATTACACAGTCTTTCTCATGTGTTGTTTATTTTTGTGGGGGTTGTTTGTTTTGGGTGTTTTCCCCCTCCTCTAGCCTCCTATCCATGGAATATTTAGAGATGAACTATTTTTTCCTTTAATCACTATGTTCCACAAGAGCAAAACAATGGTTTAGGCCCATTGTTTAGATATCATATAAATATTTAAACAGACACTTCCTGTCCTGCCATACTGACAATCACTCTTTACAGTCAAAGGCTCCATCTGCTCTTAACTGACTCAGTCTTTCAACTAAAACAAATGCAAAATATTCCTATCATTATTCAAAAGCACTAACCAACAGAAACTGCTTCATTATTATAAGCTCAACATATAAAAACTGTGGTTAGAAAGCCATTTATACAATTTGCTGAGTTCAATAATTTATTAAATCTATTGGTTCTCAGTAACTCTATCTTCATTAATTAAATACTAGATAAACTAGTTGAGCATGGGAACCAAATTCTGCTCTTTGTCATGTTGGCCAAAAATGACCTTTGCTTTCTCTCTGACTAGGACTTTCTTCAGAATTCATTCAATATACGGGTGATAGCCAAGAACATCCAGGTGATTTATTCACATAAGTAATGGTAACAGAAATTATAAAGCCTCTCTAAGTGACTATGCCCTTTGTTCACGGTAATTAGGGATACAACCAACACACTACGTATGACAGTATGTATTTTAGGTAACACTTTTTTCTTGTTCACAAACATAGTAAGCCTTGCTATTAGATTCATTATATTATCAACCAAAACACATCTGGACAAATGCCCATTCAGTATGTTATGCAAAACACAAGCTAAGTTAATATAGACAAGTATGAAAAATATTTGCAAAATTCAAATAAGCAACAGAACAAAACTTGAGCAATTAAAGATACTTATGCAATACAATAATGCAGGCAATATCATAGTCCTAAATTTCAGAACATTTCCGGGTCAGTTTTCAATCTCCATTCTATGTACGAGGCAAGATTTTCAAAGTTGTACAGACCATGTGCTTTCACTGCAAAGCTTAAACCAGACAGTCAATCAATCACTTAAATTCTAATATTTGTTCTTGCACTGGAACAGCACCCCAGAGCCACAAGCACAGAATGAAAAAGGAAATGTGACCAGCAATGAGACAACACTAACCCAACCTCCTATGACAGCCAAGGTAAAGGAACACAAAGTCAAGGTGAAGAGTTTGGTTTCTGGGGGAACCAAAGCTGAGGAAAACTACGTTTAGTACAGCAGACATTGCTTCTGTGTCATCAACTACAAATATTTTGCTTGATGCTGTTGGCAGTCCTAATAAAATATTTCCCAGAGAAAGAAAATTGTATATAAACATCAGACTAAATTTAACCCAGCAAAGAAAGATATAATTCAGTTATTTTAAACTTTAAAAATCTATTTTCTATGTCAGATCCCCAAGACTCAGTTTTAACTGGGCGAAACACATGATGGGAAAGTGTCTGAATTTTGCACTTTAATGTACGCATTAAAAACTCAGTGACCGCTGGGTAAAACTGCTATTACAAGATTAGCCATTACCTCTTATTCACATTGGTTCTCTTAAAAGTCTTCTGGATTACAGAAAAAAGTTCCTCCAACAGGAACACATGTATTATGCACAATAGTGCATCTGTAAACTGGAACCTTTTTACTAGCTGTATAAAATTCTTCAAATAGAGTACTGGGTGTACTAATACCTTGAATGTGGAAACTTTTAGACTAACTATCAGAGATGTAATATGGAAATGGAAAAAAAAAAAAAATCAGGAGTTGAAATTAAATTAATTATGGAAATGAAAATACCATACACTGATATTCTCAAGAGGGTTTGTTTTAGCATCTTAACTTTGAGCTTTGTCATGGAAAACATTTCAGGAAGTGTCAAATTTATGAACAACATCACGAGAATTAAAGCACGTAGTTTTAGCATATTTTTGATGCATGTTTGCAAGACTGATTGGGGGCTGCAAATGGTACAAATGTCCCTTGCCTGAAGCAATCCAAACAAAACTGCATGAACACTCTTATCAGGTATCATATTCAGAACTTTACATACATGAAGGAAATAGAACTTTTATTGCTTGAAATAGAGACAGTATATTTAAGCAGTTTGTTGGACTGGGGCTCTGCTTCTGATAGAAGTTATTATGCCAGCTATTATTTCCTTACACCAGTGCAAATACAATGTTTTAAAAACTATAATCAAAACAACTCCAAATCTGGATTTGCCAAATTCCATAGACAAATATTTCAACAAAATATCTTAATGTATGAAAATGACGCAATAATATTAGAAACCATTGAGGTTGTTTCGCCATCAGGGCTCATTTTTCGAGGTCTTTTTAGAATAATCAACACAAATAGGATATTTGATATTCAACCAAAAAATCTTCTCAACATAATGGCTTTTTATCATAATTATGCATAAACTTTTACAAAATTCATATCAGCTTTGTAGTAGGATGCACAGGTGTCCAAATGAAGCAAAATGATTTATGCATGTGGAAGCCCTGTGCACTGGTGAATCCCTTCAGTCTGAGGTTCATTATTGTAGCTGTGCACAGATGCAACAATTCCTTGAAGAATCAGTTGCAACACTGGGGCCTGTAGGCTTCATCTACAAATGCACCAAATTTGAGGATTTAACCAATATAAATAGCTAACAGTGAGCATTTGCTCACAGATCGAAGTAATTCAATGAACACATCAAGATGTGCATTATCTTTTGTAGCAGGTAATCCTTCAGCTTCCTTTTACTCTTAATTTATAAAAAGTAAGAAAATTCATTACAAATAATTATCACTTCCCCTTTTCCTAAGTAATAGTCGATTTCACATATGTATCTACAAACTCTGGATTCAGTACACAGCGATTTCCTCCTACTGAGAACACTGAATTTATAAACACAGTTTTTCGTAATCTCAAAGGAAAATGACCTAGAGTATTACTTGTCCCAGAAGGCCTGGGTATTTCACTGGCTGATTTGGTCTTCAGTTAGCCATTTAGTCACGATATTTTAATTGCTGCTTAATTTACTAACTTGCAGCAAACCCTGTTAGTTGAAGGCATTTGAGGACCACTGTCTTTTGAGTGACAGCCAGACAGACTAGCTCAAAAGCTATGGTTAGTTGCTAGGAAAAATTTGACTGTGATTGACAATATTAAAGAAGAACTTAAAAAAAGAAAACAACAACAAAAAAAGGGATTATTTGGATTCATAGAGGTGTTTTATTGCAAATTTATCACTGATCTAAAAATGCAGAGACAACATACAACATTTAACAGTTCTAATTGCAAAAATTCAGGACACAGGACAGAATATATAATGTGTGATCACTACACATGTAGTTAAGTCTAAAAGAAGTGGGAGAAAAGAGAACAGAGCCAATTTATAGTACCTTTTTCCAAGTATTTCACAGTACTATCTGTTCTGAATAAGATCAAAGTCTTCACTTATTACTCAAGGCCACTTTGCAGCATCCAAGAAAGCATAAGACACTGGTCTAGCACCAGACCAGAAGCAACACAGCAGCATCTCAGCTGCACTGTGCCCAGGCTAAAATTATCTGCTGATAAGGTCTACAGAAATCTGCCCTGGGGTGTCTGGGGAATATAAAAAACCTAGTTTCTTCCTCTCCCTGCAGCTACAATTACTGCCCATGGGATTTAGCTACAAATGTTATCTTTATATCCACGCATGCAGCAAAGAAAGAAATCAAGATCTGGATTAAGTGGGAACTTCCAGCCGGGTAGGGTAATTGGAATTGCAGAATAAGACATTGAAGTTGCAGAGCCAACCTGAGAAACTGAATAGGAGTAGTAAAGTGAGAAAAATGGAGCTGGTGAGAATGATTCACCTAAAACCACTCTTGGAAATTAAGTTTCAGTTTAATTTGAAGAAATTTATTAGAAGATTATGTCTAATTTTATTTTTGCTTTAACTAGCAACTTGCCGAGTCTTGACTTTTGAAAATATTTTCCAGTTAAATTTAATCTGGAGGAATAAGTACTCTATCAAAACTATTTAAAAATTTTAATTGAAGATATTAAAAAAGAAATATCATGATGAAGGGCATTTTTAAAAATTTGGTTCCATTACATGACGTCAGTGTAATACTTCTGGATACTTTAAGAACCTGCTTAGCACCCAATTCCCATTTGTAGCAAACAACCCACAGATCTAATTATAGATTTTCCTCAGTCACTAGTTCCCTAGGAAACAAATCCATGGCTCATGTCTTGTGCATGGAAGGTCATAGTAGAAAGATAAATATTTTTCTGTGTATAGTAACTTATCTAGAGGTCACAGGTCTGCATCTCAGCAGATGTTGGCGCTTCTGTCAAGGACAGACAGCAGCTACATTTGACAGCTATCAGATATTTAAAACTTTAAACATTTTAATCTGATGAGGCACTTAATACTTCTATTAGTAACAATTCTCTATGATGCATTATGCTGTAAACAAAGGATTTTAATTTTCCTTCTCTAAACTCATTTCCTTTTTTATCAATGGGTCCACCTCAATTTTCATCTGAAAATGATTAACCATCAGAGGTCAATTCAAAACAGCTGTAAGTAGCTACAATTTATTAGAAACGATAGGCAAAAATTTAACTTAAAGTCATGAATGGTAAATATAATTTGTGTTTTCTGATATTGGCCCTTAAATTATCAATGTCATCACAAATCAGATCAACAAATTTACCTAACTGCATGTAACTGCAATAACCTTAGGGGAAAAAAAAAAAGGTATAATTATTGTTACGCTATTTCTGATTTAATTCTAATTAATTGTAGAAAAAATAGACAAAATATAATTTATTGGAAACTCAGATACATGTGAATACATACCTTGAACAGGACCGAATTAGAATGAATTCAGGGGTGACAGAGGGAAGCTTTGTCAGATTTGTCCTCCTCATTTGTAACACAAAACCACTATCCAGCTCTATCCTGACCCATCTACAATGACATCTTAAAAAGTATGCAATTAGGCAACCCTACTCACACTTAGTGTAATATTCAGTCTGACTTGAGACCAAACAAAGGATTTAAGATAAATCAGAGTGTCTTTAATCTGTGGGAAGCAAGAAGGAAGCCTACCTTGTCAGCACATCCTAAGGAACGAGAAGCTACTCATGAAAACTGATCCCCAAACCCAAGTCTTGTTCCACTTGTCTCTGTAGAAAGGCAACCATCCAGATTCAAGCCCACAACTAATACCACAAACCTGGACTGCTCTCCTCCCTAGATCACTGGACGAATACATAAATGGATGCAAAAATACTTGATTATCAAAAATGTTTTTGACTCCCTACTTCGTTCTGTTAAATTTACATTCTTTTCCCACATGGGGTTTTTTTAGTTGGTGGTTTCATGTTTGATTTTTTTTTTTTTTTTTTTTAATTCCCTCCATCTTTCTTCCTTTCTTGCATCTTTTACAGATGCTACCAAGTGTGCTACATTGCCTTTGTTTCTATAGCTTTAATGGATTGAATTCTCATTAGCTAGAGGTGGAAAAAAAATCCACATGACTGGCGAAATGGCTACCACTAGAGAGCATTTCAAATCTCTTAATGAATCCTAGTCTCAAATTGGTATTTCTTTGCTGAGGAGGTGTTACTCAGTTTCTTGCACAGAATGCCACAGACATGATTACCTAGCCAGGGAACACTTAAGGAATCTGGTCTCTCCACACATCATGTTCACTCAAAAAAACAGAAAGTGCAAGTTTTCACAACAGCATAGCAGTTACCTCACTCACCAAGGCTCAGGCAGCCTCAGGTAACATTTGTTTCGCTTTTCTGGGAACTTCACACCTTCATGTTCTCTTCTACTTCCAAAGGACATACTACCTTTCTTTGCTAATATCCAGATGGGGCTGATAAGCATTTTAACACCACCATTCCTCAATTAGGCTATTTTTAATAGTAGAAGCATTAATTGAAAGTGCTTTTGTTAGCAATTCCAGAAGTGACTACCTCCCTTAACAAAGCTTCAGATTCCAAGTTTATCCAGACTTGGGATTCTGGAATAATTTGGTTTTCTCAGTGATAACGTCACCAACAAAGCATGGTGAAACATGCCTTCAGTCTTCTATTACAATCTTTTCAATATATAGTTTGCTCTTTTTCTCTTCTTCCTTCTTTTCCTCCATTTTCCCCAAAGATAAAGGTTAAAAATCCACAGTACATTTCACAAATATTATCACCTCACCGTTAAAAAGCTACCACTAACTTGGATTCACTTTCCCACTTTAAAGAGGTCAGTTTTTAACCTTACTGATTGCTTGACTCTTGCTAGAATTAGAAATGTAATGTATCAAAGTAGAGGTTCCAATGCACAAACATCTGGACAGAGTTGCAATTAGTGACAAAGTTACATTAGTCTCTTAGGAAGCTTCCAGATGACTATATAATTACAATATAGTCTTATATGTATATCACTTCATGGAATCGTGCTGGGGAATTATGGAATCAATCAAGATTCAATTAGCTGAAAAGAACACACAATTTCCAAACTAGTCATTGTCAAAATGTAGAACTTAAAAGTTGGATTTAAACTTCTAAAAGCTGTAAGATCTCTGGAGTAATGGAACAATTATGCTTCAATAATACATATGGTACACTGTTGTCCAGTATGTCAAGTTATTGTCTTCCAGGTGTATTAGTACTGTCTTCAAGAAGTCAGAATTAAAAGTTATCTAAATTCAACCTAAATTTAATATCTAAATTTAATATATCTAAATCTAATTCACTGTGCCACAAAAGCTGTACACTGACGTTTTCAGTTCATAGCAATACCTGAAACCCTTCCAAGGCAAGACCTGTATTTGACAAACCTGGACTAAGAGGAACTCTTAAACTTAATAAAAGTGGAAGTACAAGGCTCTGTAATAACTTTAAAAAGGAAAGAGCTATACATTGTGAAAAGCTGCCTAATAGGAAGCCAGAAAGGCAACTCTAGCCTGGGAATCAGACATCCAGAAAAACCTACTGTATCTAAGTAACCTATGCTACCAACACAGCTCTGCATAAATGACTTTCCCAAATCTTTTAAGATTGAAACAAGAATGCTAATAAGATTGAATGAGATTGAAAAAGTCACAACTCTGAAACAATAAGCATTGTTTATAAGCCTGCACTCTTGTACAGCTGAATCCAATATTCCATTCAAATTCTTCAGTACTGAATTTTCTACTGCCTAGCTGAGAATTTTGAGCTATCATAGGACATGAAACCATTAGTACACACCACTCAGTTTTCTCAAACATCTCTGGAGTAATTTTGTTAACGGTTAGAAAATATGTGTTTTAACAATCACACAAAACAGGTGCTGTATTTGCTGCATTTACAGACATACAAGAAAACAGTAAGTCCTAAACCTGTGAAAGAGCATCAAATTTCAAAAAACAAATACCCATAAACACTCTTTAAAGTTATTTTCCCACCTCTATCTTTTCCTTTATCTATTTTGTATTACTGCAATACATTTTGAAGTTAGTTTCAGCAAACAGTTTCAATTTGACGTTACAGAACACACTGTGACCATCCTCAACTCCACATCTATTAGAGTCAATAGAAAATCTCCTATATCTTCCATTCATTCAGGCCCTCATTGCTTAGGCTGTGTTTGGAGATCTAACACAAAGACAACGTGGCAGTAGCTAGTGATAATGTTATATACTCAAAAGAAAGTTATAACCACACCTTGATAAATTTGACTGAATCTAACTTGAAACAAAAGCAGTCTATTGTGACTAAATGATAGAATTAAAGACTTTTTAAAAACCTAAAAATAGGTAGTTTTTAAAATGTTACATTAATCTATTTAGTGCAAAAACTATTCATACTAACATTGAAATGAGCTGTACATATTTAAAAACCATAAAAACCATAAATGAAGTACCTACCAGGCTGACTTGCTTGGTTTATGTAAAGCCAGTATTCAGTTCATAAAGTAGAATCACTGCTCAAGTAGGTAGAAAAATTGAAGGGTGAATCTCTGATGCTACAATTTTCACTGGAGGCTTTGCCATTTATTCCATGGCAGTTTTATTTTTACCTACCTGTTTTCAATACATGCAGAACTTGTATCTCAAGATACAACATGCTAAACATACAGTACTTTAAAGTGTTTGTAGAGCCCCAGAAAATGGAACACCTGTCCTTTCCAAGCTACTTGACAAAAATACCGAAGGTCTTTAGTGTACTTTTAAAACCTACTGCTAAATTTGTAAAAACCCCCAAACGGATCAAGTGTAATCAGAAATTGCTGGCAGCTATCATGAAATCAATATGGTTCTTTTTACTGGTGCCCACCAAGAACTTACTTTATCTCCATGCATACACTGTAAAAAGATCTTCACCTGTTCATAGCTCTTATAAGAGCTCTTTCCAACAAAATCATAGACAATATTATTCATGTTTATTTGCATCAAGATTCCTCAGTATACCTAATTCTGAACTTGCAAAACTATTTAATTCAATTTTGCAACAACACCAATTACCCAAACAATTTATGCAGAAAATAGTCACTCTAGATCAGTGTGATAATTCATTCAAATTTTATAATTTCCTTCTTTGAAAAACTAGAGGCTGAACCATAAAATTTAACTATGCATAACATCTATATTTTCTGACTCAGCAAGCCAGAAGTTGTCCCTGTTCCAAGTGAGGGCATCTTTTAGACTTTTCTCCTACTGACACACATATTTATATAAATATGTATGCCTAAACAGATGTACATGTCCAAAAACTGGCATCTATATATTAAGATACAGTTTATTGTATATGCATGCAAACATTCATGTGCTTTCAGAAGTTTCACTTCAGTCTACACTAGTCAGCAAGAGAAAGACAGCCAAAGGTTTGCAGGTAACAAGTCAAATCCACACTCATTCACAGTTACTGATATGAATCCCTACTTCAGTCCACTGTGCTAAACCAAACTGCATATCAAAACTTCCAGTACTGCTGGAACAAATGCTTTATTAAGGAAATAAAGCACAAAGCAGTAATAATGTACACCTCAGTTTACCAGAGCTTTTGTGCTATAGAAAAAGGTCAAATTTGTAACAGAAAATACAAGTGCTATTAACTACTCTTTTAAAATAGTGAGATCTATTACAAAGACAGTTCTTGTCAACTATTATCTTAAGTATGACAATTGCCACAGATTTGCTCTACTGGCAAACAAATGTTAATCTGATTTAATCTAATGACTCATTTAGGAAAAGAACTCCATACATTTCAAAAAAATCTACTACAGAAATCATCTAAAACATTAAGGTGATTTCAAGGATATTGGAAAGAACTGCACAACTGCTTGCTTGTAGGTCTAACAGGTGATTGTGTTGGATTATAAAGATGATTTATTGATATCTCTGAGAATAAATAACAAATAATCCACAGAAGCAAACACAGTATGTTAACTTTGTTGAGTGATTGATTACATTATATTTAAAGCTTTATATAATCTCTTTGGTTAAGAAGACTTATGCAAGAATTCAGCCAAATCAGTATATTGTTCACCATCACAAGCAAATAATGCCTTTAAGTCAGATGACACAGAGCCTTCAAAGCATTTTCCCAATTTTCAAAGTGCATTGAGTGCTCTTTCCCTCAACTGCCGTTATGTAACAAATATAATGACTATATAATAATATGAAGCTATGATTCTCACAGTCAGCACTGCCTACTTTTACAAAAGACAACAACAACAACAAAAATTAAATCTACAAAGTCACAATTTAGTACAATCTTGAGTAAAAGCTTCCTTTCCTTAAGGATTACACATGGCAACCTTTGGATGTTTTAACCAATAATTATTAGAGATGGGCTTAAAATGCAAATGCTCTGTCTGGATATGAAACATTCCCAAAGTTTAAGATGACCTTTATAGGAAGCTCTAGATTGAACCCAGTAATACACTATCTATACTGTATTCTTTTTAGAGAATACCATTCTAAGCTACCTAACAGGCATTACTGTTATTATGTACATCACCATTAAAAAAATTCTTGACATCTAAGCTTGCAGGAAAAAAATATTCCATACCATAATCCATTAATATAACTATTATATTTTCAGGCTCCCATCACCAGCTATTAACAATTAAAATTTTGCATTCAAGAACCCTTATAATACAAAGAACAGAATTTCTGTTCTTGAAGTTGAATGAAATTTACTTTCAGGAGGAACAAACCAGAGGGTAAATACACACAAGGTCCTATAATAAAAGGTTTGATTTTGCCCAACAGTTTGCTGAAGCCAACAAAAAAATAATAGGCAATACAAATAGATTTAATCTTTTTTTTTTAAAGGCAGCAGTACATTTTATAAACTTGCTAGCTAGTATCAGCCTGTGAATTTATGAATTATCAATACATAAATCTTATTTCCAGTTATTATACAATTAAAACATCACTTTTACCCAAAAGAAACAAAACATTTCCAGGCTTTCTAATCCACTTGTGACTACATACATTTTTTTTCCCTACCTATAGCAGCATTTCGAACTCTGAAAAATTAGATGATTTCCAGTCACATACAATTGCTTACCATAAGATTGTTCAATGACAGAAAATACAATTTAAAGCTAATGGCAAGATTTTGTGAAAGTTTAAACTGTTAAATTATTAAACTGGTACATACATAAGTTTGGTGGATAATAGCTATGCATTCTATATATTTGCAGAATGTAAATGTAGCTATTAGTGTGGAAAAAAATCAGTTTAATAATATGGTTCTGATGGAAGGAAAAAAGAATAAAGACATTCAAGAAGCAAAAGTCTTCACACTGAATAAAGCAAAGCCAAAAAAAAAAAAAATAGTGGGATATTTGTATAAAGTATTCTAAATGTTAAAAAGAAATTCACTCTTTTGTAGCAATAAGGTCTTGCTTCTAGATGAGCATAGGAGAGTCCAGGAGGTTCTGTTGCATCCACCAGAACAAGCTAAAGTAACTTTAAGCCTGTCTTAAAAAAAGCTGTTTAAACCTGTTTAGTGGGGATGAATCTGATACAGCCTGGCCCTGCCACTCTAAGAGACACATCAGGATTCAACAGAAAAAGCTACATTGAGCTGTGTGCTGGTAACATCTGGCACAACGGGGCCGCGGAGACTGATCCACACCAGGAGTTATATGGATGTCAGAGCAGCCTTTGAGCTGCTCCATCCGCACACGTGGCTTTCTGCTTCCCATTGGTCACAAACGTGAAGTTGATGTTAGAGTCTGGAAGATGGTCTGCTCTGAGTGGGTTTTTGGTGGTTCCCTTAATTCATTGATATCAGGGTTTTATCCTATTATGCTTAACAAGCATGCAATCCATCATTACAGGAAATAGAAATCAAAATGAAACAGAGGTCTCCAGTGCCATCTTAAACTGGCAAAATATCCAACCAGTACCTGCTCCACCTGTACTGTGCAGAGAGAGGATTCAGCTATATCATGCAATTACTGTAAGTAGCCACAACTATTCTGGGCCTTGGTTTTATACCTTGTTCAAAACCACTAATACTGAAGCCTTGGATTTACAGCCATAACAAGGCACTGGCTCACTGCTAACACAGAGAAAAGAGAACACACACCTAAAAAGGAAAGCGTAATTTAATTTCACGGCTGTTTCCACTTCATACCAACCACTTCTTACTGATACTAACTGACATTATTAAGCGATAATCTATAATCACCTACAGCCATATTTGCCTTCACTTACACAGGTGTAAATCCAAAACCTATCTAGTTTTTATAGACATTTCTTTAACTTAGTGTTAACAAATAGCACTATCCATACTACATCTTATATAGGTTCAAATTATTACTCTAGTTAGATGATATAGAACTAATGAAAGAGTTAACCACTATTTCTTATGTAATTAATTGTTGTCTCCTATTTAACTGCAGTTATAGAATGACTAAACCATCTAATGATAACAAACTTAAAGCATGTTACTTATAACTTGTTTTAATCTTACTATATATTGATATAGCAACATTCATACTGCACTTCCAGGCAAAAAGGACTGGATTTATCTAGAATATTAGTGAGTCTCATACAAAAATAGAATCAAAATATTTGATATACTCTAAATAATATGCTGACACATGTAATGATGAAAGCACAAGAGTGCACCCATCTTCACAAAGAATTCAGCAATATACTTAAAATATATGTGGTTTTCTCTTCTAATTTAAGGGAAATGCAGGTCTGAAACTACAGGGATAATTAATGAGGTAAAATAAACCTGTAGATTAATGAAGCAAGTTAGTTTCCCCAGGATCAGACTTTGTTGTTTAATTTTTACTGAAAATTAAGGCTACAGGCATATGATCACAATTCTCAAATAAAAATAAAAAAATATTTAATGGTATTAGTAGCTATTTGTTTTTTGGAAATTAGTCAACAACACATCGTGGAGCTAGAAAAACAATTTAACAAGGTCTACTAATTTTATTAAAAAAGAAAATCACCTTAATAGGTATGTTTCTATGGCTACACTCATTGTGTCTAGAATACAGAAAGATGTTAAAACAGTTCCGGGATTACCAGCTAGTATTGAGAGCAGAGACGGTTTTGAAATTGATATTTAGAAAGAACAGTCAAGTCCTTTCAATTACAAATCATTCATTTTAATTTCAAGCAAAGAAATCAATAGGCAAGAAAACAGATCTCTTGTCAATTAGGACTACTTCTCTAGATCTATCACTGTGGCGTATCTTAGAAATTTTCTATTGACAACACAGCATACCAGCCTTAAACTAAATTCACAGAGCAGTACAACAATTTAAACATGATACTATGCTCAGAAACTTAAACGTTCAAAACGCCCAATTTATACAGTTAAGACTAGGGATATATTCCCATTACAACCACAAGTCTGAGGAATGATCTGTCATTCAGTTGCGCTATTGTCTTTTTACAGTTTTGATATTTCACTCCTAAACAAAGGAACTATAAGCATCTTATAGTACAACCTGTCTACCATACACTAACAAAAGCATTGCTAGTGTACAATGATTTTTAGTACGCAGACATATTCTGTACATTTAAATTCTGTTACCTCTTACAGCACTGTATTTTACTGAAATCTAGATATTAGTTTTCTCACTCTTAAATCCCAGCATCTCCTTGCCTCTCACTTCCTTGAGTAATAGGAAATACATATATCTAAAATAAATATTAGAAAATTTGGTTGATAAATTTAGCCCTGCAGTGTCTTGTGCATGAAGTAGTAGAAATGAAGCCTTAAATCATCCAATTAAAAAGCCCAACTTCAAATGACCCTCACCTCCAGGGACAACTTCTGCATGGTTAACACATTAGGACAATTTAACCTGAAAACAGCATATATATCAGCCCAGAATCACAGGTGTGAATAGCAGTAAGGAACCACATTAAATTACAATAACCCTTTAAAAACCAAAACATCCAAAAGAAGTCACGCTAAAGACAAGGGACTTCTTTCTGAGCAACTCTAGGATCTACACAATATTCAGGAGCATCCAGAACATCTCCAGGGGCTTTTAGGGGCCTGCTCGGAAAGTTATACTCAGTGCAAGACAGAGTGGCTCCTATTGACCGCTGTATTTTTCTACCTATTTCAATAATCAGAAATGATAATATTTCCTTTTACATTACATGAGAGCTGGAGGTGCCCAAATGCTCATAAATGCCAGAAGAAATAACTGTTTAACCGTGGATTACACACCATCATGCTGAAGGAAATGAGGCACCTAAGTACCCCTGAAAATGTGGGCCCTAGTAACTGAAATCTCACTGCTTTCAGAAATAGCTTTTATTTCTAATATTGCCTACATGCTTTTGAAATTCAGAATAACTCTATAAATAATAAAGCAATATTTGAATACAAATAATGAGTCAGACATTCCTCACCCTTTCTCTCTACTTTCCAGATACATTTGCATGATATAAATTGTATTTAGAAGAACAAAAGCTTAAACTTGAGATGGTTTGTGGAAATACAGAACTGCAAAGGAAGTATTTGTGCAGTCACCCTGAGATGGTTTTGCAGTTTGTTACCTTTGCAAAGAGCAGTAAAAATAACGTGCAATTCAAAAACGAACCATGCGCAGCAAATTACACAATGATGGTCGTGGGCCGGTCCCAGGATACATCTGCCCCTATATTCTGTCTGTAATGATGACTGATACTGTCCTGTACCAGCAGCAGACCCCAAACTATCCGGTGTAATAGTGAGAAGTATACCCTTTACTTCTGGCCTCTATATCTTGTGACAACGTGTACAGTATCACAATGCTTGACAAAAAAAATATTTTTTTCCTTTCAATCCACCACCTGGTACTCCATGGAAGTTCCTTAGTTCTTCAGTAGGAAAAAGAGTGGATAATTGTTCCCTGTGTTTCCTCCATGCGATCAAAAATTTTCTATAGCACTATCATATCCATCCTTAGTTGTTTCTTTTCCAACATGACCAGCCCTGTTCTGTTTAAACTCTCAGTTTCTTACCTCTGATTATCTACACTGCCCTTTTCTGAAGCTTCTCTAAGTCTACTGCATCCTTTTTAAGATGGCATGACAAGAACACAAAATTCAACTTTCTATTTGACATCTGGTAACTGTTAAGGATTCAGCTGACTTTTTCAGAGACCAATTCACAATGGTTCCAGAACTGCTGCTGAATTTTATATATGACTAATCTGCAGTTATCAACAAACTCAAACATTCAGTACTGTAAATCCCTCTGCAACACTATCATCTTTTCATTACTTGTCACTCTCGAATTGTTTTAGATGATCTGCAAACTGTCACCTCACTGTCTCCTTTTTCAGATAATTTTTTGTTGTGTTAAACATCACAAATCACTGTATAGATCCTTGAAAATATCCATTGATAAAACCTTCCCTAAGAAAATCTTTTTCCACACTGATGTTTCAATCTTTGTTAGCCAAAAGAACGCCTTTCTTCTTAACAGAGAAATCCAAGTATGGTTTATTGATCAGATTTATCTATACCTTTGCCTTCTCCATAGATCTTAATACATCTATGAGATATGGTTTGCCTTCAGAAAAGCCATGTCAACTGTTCACTTCATGAGCATCCAAAAGTTGATCTATTCCAGTGACTGTTACAGCATGGCTTTGACTGATTCACCTAGTGTGGCAGTTAGTGGGCTCCAGTTCCCAATGCATTTCAAGGCTTCCTAGGGTCCTTTTTAAAAAGGATGAGCGGTATATGACACCCACATTCCAGTGCAAGTGAAGCTAATGCTTGTGAATAGTTACATGCCTCAGTTAGGAGTTCAGCAATTCCCTGTTTGAGCTCTCTTCAAATTTGGACTTTGCTATTTTATAATATTCATTTTTCTGGATTGCTCTGCACCCATTTCTTCTGACACTTCAGTTTGAGATGCTCCTTCAGACTCTTGTCCCCTTCCTTCACTGAGAACATCTGCAGTGTCACACAGCCACCCTTTGCACGGAACATGCTAACTTCTGAAATACTTGAAAAAATTGTACTGGTAGTTTATAGTTTACTCTTCCATTTCAACAGGACTTCCACTTTTTAAGAGAGGTTGGGGATTTTGAAGAACCCTCTTACAGCCTTTCTGAGCCTCCAATGGAAGTAAAATTGTTTATATTAACTGTTTGTCAGCTATTTGCTCGTCGCACAGATTTACAAAAACCTCAATCTCCTGATGCTAAATTCATGACTGAAACCAATGGCAGATCCTGCTACTAAATTATTTGCAATGAGATAATTTCCCTAGCTCTTCAACACAATAATTTCTTACTTTGAAAGCTACTGCATAAGGGTCCACATGGTTCATTACACAAGCAGCAGGGAGTCCCTCCGTGAGAGAATGAAGGACAAAAAAATGGCAACCTAGCTGTATTTTGCCTCTGGTCCTTGATTTAAAAAGCTGATGGGAAAATTTCAGTCTAATTCTAAAAATATAATTAACTCTGACAGTCTAATAAGAATTTTACAAAATCGTTCTTTTCAGAAGCATGTGAAGAAAAGATTATTTTTTGCTCTTACCTCTGCTGTAATACTGTACTAGAATGCATTGTACCTGTCTTCATCTGCTATAAATTATATACATGTGTGTGTACACATAAGTTATGATCACTGAACATGTGCTTAATTTGTTCCCAGAATTAAAAGACTGTTCAGGATAGGGAAGTTTTCAACATAATAAAATGTGGTCAAAACTTATTTTATTGTAAATAAGAAAAATAACTAGAGCATGCATTCAGCAGCTAGCATGTTCAGAGCTCATAGCAGCTAAATGTGAACTACATCTGTATCTTTTTATCTGAAGAGTTTGAAATCACCAATCTTTGTGGAATCTTGGAAAAAATTACGATCAATTTTCTACCACTTACAAAGAGCATCCTTCATCAGTCATTCCCTAAACGAAACAATATTCCTGGTTTTTAAGATTTCCCATTAACAGATAATTACATTTTTTTCCAAAGCATTATTGACTGTATCGTGATTGTGTTAAAATTATTAAAAAAAAAAAAGATCATTTTAAAAATAATAATTACTCTAAGATTCTCACAAGAAATTAATAAAATGCAGTAATGGTACTATATGACTTTAAAAAAAAAAATTAATCCATGTATAATAGATTCTATTAATTCAAATTAATTTTTATGTTCCAGTGACCCTTAGCAAATTCAGATTAGAAAGCCCAACAGCACAGTAGTAATGGATGAAGTTGATTTATTATGTTTTCCTATTTACACAATTTTAGCATGCTGTGTATTGTTCATTAATTTTTATTAGTGATAAAATTCTATAAATCCTTGTAAGTTTTTCCCTTATATAATTAGCGAGTTCCTCATTGCAGACATTGCTCTTTGAATATGGCTGATTTAACCATTATTCCAACCCTACATGGAATAATAGCTTCTTCAGTAACATTTAAGGGCTTGTTTGTCAAGTAGAAATGAATCTGTCAAGGAAAGGGTGTTCTGCTAAACACATGCTTCTTTAGTCTGGTCTCCTAAAAAAACAGTATTTAAGTGATTACACTGTCTGACCCATTTTAAGCCTTTTGGCTAGTTTCAACCAAATGTGACCAATAAAAAAAAAAAAAAAATCCAAGAAACAAGGTTCCTAGAAGTTCCATGAAAGTTATAGCAATGTAAATGGAAAAGACCTACTAACACCTGCAGAGACAGAAAGGTAGGAGGAGTATCCATTTTGCACATGTATATTCATGACCCAGTCAGGCTAGCTGTAGCACCAAGATGTGCTCTCTCTTATCCCATTTTGAAATGCCAGAAAGTAGAAAATAACACCAGTGGTGCTGAGGGTACTGTGGGATGATTTAGGGTCATTGTGCTTGTGGTGTTATCACAGATAAGTGGACCCAAGCTTGTTGCAGGAAAGTAATATTTGTAGGAAGCCAGCCTTCATCACTTCAATTGCTCATGAAAATACTTGTAATATATTGCAAATCAGGTTTGAACATGAATTTCTGTTAAATTAATATAGCTCCTGAATTCAAGTTGTAGCCACATTCAGCTACATCCACACTTCCTCATTTTTGTTTGCAATTCTAATAAGTAAAAAAATATATTAAGACACATGTTATTGGATTATGGGGATCACTACTACTTTCAATCTCTGGACTTCATTGTTATACAGATTTCTATTATGAAAATCCATTCTCATCTCCAGCAAGCTCAACTGAAAAATGTAAGCTTAATAGTTTCGTCCATGCATTGTAGAAACGAAAAGAACTTCTGAAGCTGTGCAAAAATACTTATGATATCAAAAAAAGAGACAAATATGAACCTTGATGAAAATCCTATTTTCCAAATGTACTTTAATAAATTTCCCTATAAACATAGTGAAATAAAGTATAACCTGATATGTACATGATCAGCTTAGTTCATGCTTTCCCTCAAGCATCCCTTTTACCCCCTACAATCTCCCAAAATGGTTGGCCTGATCAAAAGTCCTTTCCCACTTTGATAGGAGAATTTCTGTTAGCTTCAGCGTCCTTAAGGTCAGACATCATTGTACAATGGTACAGTAAATGCTTTAGCATGTGCATGTGCTTAACAAACATACTGCCACTCCATGGAAGCACTGAGTGATGAGGACAAGCTTATAAAGACTCGTACATCTCAGCTTAAATGACAACTCAAGCTAAATAAAATTGCTAAAATAATGTGCTGGCAAATTCTCCAAGTATTTTAACAGCCATTTCAATTCTTAGATAGAATTTGTATATTTGTTTCATGTTATTCACCTGTTCTTCAGAAATATGAGACAGATAGTAACGTGGCAGGAAAATAAGATATGGAAGAACAACAATGCAACTGATACTTGTTGACATAAGAGCAGATGAAATTGGGAGACTTTCCAATAGAAGCAATATGTACTCACAGCAGGATCTTATAGATTAAAATGGGAGAAAAAGCACATTAAAAAGTCAATAGTATCGACCAAGAAGAGAGTACATGAAAGTCTGGATATACATGTACAAGCCTGTACTCATTTATTGTTATGCATCTCTGAGTATGTATGTATACATAAATATAATATGGAGGGCATGAATCCTGTAGTTAAATTCAAAAAAATATAAGTCCCAATAATTAGCATAACTTCATAAACAGCCTCAGAAAATGTAAATATGACCACCAAATCAAAAATCAATGCTCTTGCTAATTTAATTACAGAACATTGAAAAGCAGGTTAATCCAAAAGTACAGTAGTCTGAATTTTAATTTGCCTTTGCTTAAGCAATGTTTCAATGGTAGAAAGTTATTTTTCTCTCAGTGACTTTAGAGCGGTCAAACTAGAATGTTCTTTTCAAAAGATAAGTAAAAGGAAATTGGACATTTCTGTAATTGAAAATTTTAGTTCAACAATGGATCATTGATTACAAAGAAATAATTCACATTTTTACATATTTGACCCTGAAAGAAAAATAGGTCAATAGAGTGGAGCAACATTTTCTTCAAAATGACATATTATTAACTATGATAAAAGACATCAGCTTGTCTTAAATAAGGTAAGGCAAAAAAAAGATGTCCTCATCATACACTTAAAGGTGCAAAGATACCCAAGTCATTCTGTCAAGCAGATAAGGCCCTCTACAAATAGATGGGAGCAGCCTTAGGTCTGCAGGCCCTGGTCCTCACAGGAGACTTCAACCACCCCAATACCTGCTGAAAGGACAAAACAGCAGGACATAAGTAATCCAGAAGGTTCCTGGAGTGCATTCGTGGTATCTTTCTCCAAGTGACAGAGAAGCCAGCAAGGAAGAGTGCTCTGCTGGACCTCAAACTTGCCAATGAGGGACTTGCTGGGAACGTGAAGGTCAAAGGCAGCCTTGGCTGCAGTGACCCTGAGATGGTGGAGTTCAGGATCCTGATGGGAGGGAAGAAAGTAAAAAGTAAGCTCACTACACCCTAGACTTAAGGAGAGCAGACTGTTGCCAGTTTAAAGATATCCTTGAGTCCCATGGGAAGAGAAACCCAAGAAAGCTGGTTAATATTCAAGGATCACCTCCTCTAAGCTCACGAGCACTCCATCCCAATGAATATGAACTCAGACAAAAATGCCAGCAGGCCTGTGTGAAAGAACAAGGAGCTCCTGGCCAAACTCAAACACAAAAAGGAAGCATAGAGAGGGTTTAAGTAAGGACAGGTAACCCAGGAGGACTACACAAACATTGTCCAAGCATCCAGGAATGAAGGAAGGAAAGCTAAGCCCAAATAGAATTTAACATGGCTAGGGATCTCAAAGGTAAGAAGAAGGGCTTCCATAAGTAGATAGGTGACAGAAAGGTGACTAGGGGGTTGTATCACCAGAGAGTCATACTACTAGAGGAACCTCAACAGGCTGGAGAAGCGGGCTCCATGGAACCTCATGAAGTTCAACAGGAGGAACTACAGAGTCCTGCACCTGGGAAAGAACAACCCCATTCACCCATATATGCTGGCGGCCACACAGCTGGAAAGCAGTTTTGCAGAAAATGACCTGGGGGTCCTGGTGGACACCAAGTTGAACACGAGCCAGCAATGTGCCCTTGCTGCAAAGAAGGCTATTGGTATCCTGGACTGCATTAGGCAAAGTATTGCCAGCAGGTCAAGGGAGGTGATCTTTCCCCTCTGCTCAGCCCTGGTGAGGCCATACCTAGAGTACTGTGTCCAGTCCTGGGCTCTTCAGTACAAGAGAGGCATGGACATTCTGGTGTCCAATGAAGGGCCACAAGATGATTAAGGGACTGGAACATCTCTTCTATGAGGAAAGACAGAGAGCTGGGATTGTTTAGCCCATAGAAGAGAAGGCTCAGGGTAGATCTCATGAATGTATATAAATATCTAAAGGGAGGGAGCAAAGACCACTGAATCAGGCTGTTTTCAGTGGTGCCCAGTGATGGGATAAGAGGCAATGGACACAAACTGAAACACAGAAAGTTCTGCCCAAACAGAAAAAACGCTTTTTTAGTGTGAGGGTGATTGAGCATTGAAACAGGTTGCCTAGAGAGGTTGTGGAGTGTCTCACCATGGACACACTGAAAAGCCACCTGGACACAGTCCTGGGCAGCTGGCTCTAGGTGGTCCTGCTTGAATGGTGGGGTGGTTCAAGATGACCTTCAGAAATCCCTTCCAACCTCAACCATTCTGTGATTCTGCTCTATAGACTACAAATTACTTTGACTTTGAAATTTACAAACAGGGTTGCAAACTGAGAAAGTAGCCTTTAGAGTGCAGCTGGAAAAGAGTAACAAATGTTTACTGAATTAAAACACAGCTGCCATTATAGATATTAGCATCATACTCCTTCACCTACCCTACTGATGTTACTATACATCACTCTAAAATGCAAGAGGAATAAAATTCAAAAGAAAAATCATCCACATATAAGACCAAGAGCAAAACACAAAAAGGTTAAAATCAGTTAGCAATCATTGAAGAGATCCAGCAGTTAGTCAGAAGGAAGGAAATGACTATTTTTCCCTGAGTGACAGCTATTTACTCCACCTTACAGATGAGCCATATATAATACATAGCATTTTTCCTTCTGGAAATACTCTGCCAACCACTTTTTCTTAATACCACTTTAACAAGCCACAGCTACTGATATCAAATTTGTCGCCAGTCCAGTCCACAAAATGCCTTTATTAGAGTCTTTCATTAATGGATGTATGAAGGTTGACAGTATGACAGTATTTAGTTTGTGAACTGGCAGGGATAAGTTATTTTTCTTCCTAAAATGACATTCATTTGGGTATTGTTTTATATTACACTATACACTTGCTAACAACTGACTTTGCTTAATAGGAAATCAAAGGAATAATTTGGAATGAAACAGGAAAATGATTGGCTGGAGAAGGTATAGTATTCAGATAACAAACAGATCACATCCGAAGCAGTATGAAGCAATTCACAGCTATCAAATAAATATCTTCATTGATTTAAAGGAAGCTCTGTGGTCATGTTCTCGCCACTGACTTCTGTATTCTGCAAATCTCATCTTCTTGCTAGTAATATATTAACACAGCACACTGCTAAGTAATGCTTGATAAGTCTGTTGCATTTGTCATCCTACTTAAAAGAAAGTGTTACTGTAAGTAAATTTGTAGGAATAACTTTTACAAATACCAAGCAAACAGAAATCCTGGATCCAAATATCCTGTTTTACCAATCCGAGATTACAGAATTAGGCCCTACATCTTGTTAAAATTTGACCCTATTAAGATTGCAGAGATCAAGATATAGCTCAAAACTACATATTCAATAAGAAAATAGGTTTTTCAAGCTGGACAGATTAAGTGGTTATTTCAAACTGAATTAAACCAAGACAGAGGAAAGTCAAGGTGGATAACAAAAAAACTTTCCATTAGTCAACTCAGGGTATAGAATCATCTTGGAAGATTGTAAAGATGAAAGTAAAAAAAAAAAAAAAATCAGTATAGTTTCATGTAAACCAGAGAGAACCAAGTCAAGGAATAGCAATTTAATAACTATTATTCTACATCCCTAGAAGAGGGTTTCTGGCTGCTGCTGTTGACAGCACGCTCCATTCATAGCATGCTCAGTAAGACCAAAATCATACCCTACATGTGAATCTTAAAATATGAGCATGGGGATTTATTTGGGCCAAGGAATCTGGAAGCGATTTTTTGGGTTTGTTTTTGCAAAAATGACTATAATTTACCATGTAAGGAAAAAAACATTATGGAAAGGTGTCTAACATCAGGCATCATTAGATGAAATAGCTGTTGTATCTAAAAATAAACCAAACATTTTCCTTAAACTTTAGTCTAAAATTCAATTAGTGTGTCAATGAAAAATTAGTTGCCAGGGCTTTATTTCATCTTAGTTACTTTACATAAGTCATTTACTGGCAGTGACAGACTTTTTTGCCCCTCTACCTTCATCTGCAACACAGTTTAAGATATCAGCTTCTGAGATCAAAGTTAAGACGAACAATGTGACAGTTAAACTGTAGTATTCTTTGCTGAACAGCTTCAGAGCATAAAATCTCTTCTGTTTGGTGCTTTCCATAAGGTCATTAGCATGATTTATTATGAGGCAGGAAATTAGGTACTGGATATTTCAATATTGGGCATAAAATTTAATTCTATCATTGCCAGAGAACTGCTTTATCTCCAACAAACTTGTAACCATAGTAACAAGATTAGAAAGTATTTCTCAAATGTTTAAACATTCTTTTATTCTTATTAATGACACCAAGCACTGAAAAAAAGGTAAATTCTTATTATTTTCCAGTTTTCCAAGGCACCTACTGCTTGTGTGATTCTTCTGAAATACCTTAAGTAAGCAGAGGTATTTTAACAAGGTTTTCCATTAAAATTCTGTTAGCTTTAAGAGAACAAATTCTTTTGAAATTGTTTATGTGACTATCAATATTTTAAAAAAAAAGGAAGTTTGAAGAGAGTCCTTTCAGAAAAAAGAGATAAAATTGAAGTGCTGTTTTCACTTAATGGTTTGTTAGGACATCAAATACATATTCTTTAATGAAAATTAATATGCTGTAGTTTAATAATTCATGTACTTGCATCAAAAGCCCTTTAATTTAATGGAGTGCTGTTCATTTCATTACATTCATTGCTGAGGTAGGTTGGTACTTTTCCATGAAGGTCAGAAGCGTGCCATTCCTTCATGCAAGCCATGAATTTGATCAGATGTTAAACTGTGACATCTCCAACGGCCTGTTCAGGTCCAACTCAGCAGGGTATTACACATTTTCAAGAATGCTAGAATAGCAGGAAGCCTCTAGGTGTCTGTTCTTTCAGGATCAGAAGCAGCTGTATTATGCGACTGTGATCGTATATTTATCAAACTTTGTATTCCCTCTTCACTACTTCTGTTGAAAATTAATTCTTCTTCTCTGGGGACTAGAAACTTTTCTTCTAATCTTACGCCAAAATTTATATCCATTAGTTACTACGCCAGTGCATTCCTTTCGCTTAAATCATTACACTCTCTCTGGATTTACAGAAAACACTTACTGTGCTAGGCTGAACAAATTGAGCTCATATATATTTCTGCCCAATCTTACTGTATTAGTACCATAACTTGATTTTTCTCTAATCCCAATCTTTTTTCTCACTGGATTAGAAAGATCTTAATTTATTAAGACTGTCTTTATTGCCTAAATGCTATTCATTAATAACACCCTTGTTTCTTCCTTTTCTGTACATCTTTCTACCACTCTTTGGTTGCTGCTTGTTTATATATCCTCATCTGTGGATTTGTCTTTTCCTGCACAGAATGACAGACATACTTTAGCAGAGTGCTCTCCTTATATGCCATCAGACTTTGATGCAAGAAACCAGAATTCCTGATACGTGAGTAATTCCATCTCCTCTCTGAAAAGGATCTTCACCCTGAAGTGCCTCCCAGGAGTCAATCATTCCAACATCTCCCTCATGGTACCACTTTTTCAGCTGTCACTGAAATATTCTTGCCTTCTGGACTAGTCAGAATTCTTGCTGATGACCACCTCCCCCTTTTCTGACCATACTCTTTGGAACAGCCTGATCATTACATCTGATGTGGTGATGATCTGAAAATCACCAAATGGATATTAAAAAATAATTTTAAAAAATCCAGTGGATATTTCCTGTAAACCTCAGACCAACTTCTAGTTCCATAGTAAGAAATACATTCTCTTGCTTCTGCATCATTTTTAGTAACTGACATGGAGATGCAGACCTTTACCAGCTGAGAAATTGGTAAGGACTCGGAGATCACCCTCTTGGTGTTGGAAAGGCTTTTAGGTATAGCTCCTCTGTTCTGCAAATCATTCAGTTCTCTGTTGACACACACCATTATCTTCCAGACTCGGACACCCATCCTAGCTAGGTTCTTTTCCTCCTCCACTTCTCTTTAGACTCTCTCTCCCCACTCCCTCATTTTCTACCTTATTTTCCAGTAGAACACATACACTTCTTAATTCAGCTTTTATTTCACTGTTCTTGTTCCTCTGTTGTCTTTCACGTGACCTCCTCTAATCTACAAACCTTCTCTTTAGGTTCTTTTCACAGGTCAGTGGATCATGATCATCTCTCTTGACACTTCTATCACCTTCTTTTCAAACTTTTGCCTGAAGTTTGGTATTTTCTCCAGCTGCATTTTTAGTACTTAACACTTCTCTTCTGTGAAGCATATAATTTATCATATATAAATAGCCTCAATCAGATAGCCACTCAAAAATAATAAGCTTCCAGCAGCTTTTCCATCCAGTTATCTTCAGTTTCCTCCTCTCTTCAGGTTTTTCTATTGCTGCATTAACAGACAAGCTGTGTTTTCTCTTTGCCTTAAATTCACAGCTCAGAGGAGAAAAAACTACCTCCTCATAGATCTTAAAGATTTATATCCTGTTTGCTAGCCTGCACCACTTGTATTCTTGAGGTTTTGCTTAGGTTGGTCCTGCTATCTAATTGTCATTTCGCAGCTAATTGTCCATCAGCCCAGATCAGAGGCGGGGTATATATACAGTATCGGATGTAAAATACCTGAACAAACACCCCCTCCTTCCAAAAGGACAAAACAGGCAAGTAACAAAGAAAAAAATTCTCTTACTCGCAAAAAATAAGGTTTTGCTTTTTCTTCATTCTGCAGTTTCCTACAAAGTCTCCTGTATACCTCTCTCTGTCTTCTGGCTTTCACTGAGTATAAAAAGTCCTGCCAATTTTTACCGGGCCACTCATGGCTTCCAGATCTTACGTATCAACAATTAAAATACTAATTCTTATGAAGGACAATTCCTTTAAATTAAGAGACTCATGAATTCATCATATGTCCATCAATAAAACCAATAGCAAAACCTTTCAGCCTATATTAAAACACTCTCACTTTGCAGATGTCCTTCTCTCCTAATGCCTGGAAGAGCTGGAACTTATTAGCCATCTCGCAATTACTTTCTTGCACTTTAAACTCTGCATTACTGTAAGGATTAAACTTCATAAAGTACCATCATGCAGTTCACCACCACAGTTAAAGTGTGTCTGGAGATTGGCATCAAATAGATACATAGAACCACCACTCTTTAGTCTTAGAAAACATTTCCATAGCATAGTGGTGAATAACCTATCACCATAATTACAAGATAATCCTGCATCCCACTGTTTTGTACTTCATTTGACTTAATGTGGACAAATAAACCGGAAAAGTAACATATGGAGAGAGACTAAAAATTGAATATCATATCCCTGTACTATATCAGCAAGAGCTAAACCAAACACATCAATAACAGTCAACAGTTGTAGCCTGGGCCATCTGGTCACAAAGGCCCTTATTACCAAGATTGTATTAAAATATTTTAATCTCACTATTTTCCCTCAGGAATGAAGGACAATATGCAAAAGCTTAAGTTCTGCTAAAAGGTGAGATTCCTCTACCTAGAAGCACAGCACGTCTATGATAGTTATTTAATTAAGAGATACCCTAATGAAGGGTGTGCAAATGGCAAGACAATAATCTAATTCCTAAGTGGGTACGCTGGAAAGCCAGTAACAGCACAGAGAATAGCCTCTACACATGTATTTCCTTGTTAAGCTAAATACCAATTTGAATTTCTGTAATTAAAACAAACCATTTTTTTCACTTGTCCAGTGCAATATCTCCTTCCTAATTTATATTACCAAACCTTAAAGTCCCCCAAAATACCCCTTTTTTCTTTGTTTGTTTATGCTATCGTTTCCTAATTCTGAAATAAAACTTAATTAATTGTTCTCCTCCTGCTCTCCAATTTTTGCACATCTGCCCTGCTCCCATCTAAGAGCTACTAAGCAGTTCAACTATTGGTGGCTGCTGCAATCACTTCCAAACAACCTTGTGCATTTCCATGCAACACAGCATGGGTTAGAAAGCAAGAGGCAGTCAGGACCAATGAATAAGCCGGCAATTTGCTAAAACTGGTGAAAGAAAGGGAAAAATAACACACTCAGGGTACAACTGAAAAACTAACTTTATGTGGACATCCAAACCAGACCCCATGATGGTATCAAACAGAACTAGTCATACCTGAAATTATCACTATCCTATATTTCATTCAGTCAGAAAAGCTTCACATTCCTGATAAACAGAAAACGTATCATTGCATGAACAAAGCAAAGCAAAAGTGGGAATTACTTTTCACACAGGAAAATGTGTTATCTCCCACCCACACACACACATATTATTGCATTGGAATTCCTTGTTCCTAAATTATTTTATTGCTATGCTTATTGCTACATCTAAATAAAATATAAACTGCCCCACAGTTCAATCTGACAAAAATTTGGCCCAGAACGCTCATCACAGAGGTGCTCAGAAGGGCACTGCTGATGGTGTTGGGCAGCCAGGGCAAGTCCTTGCAAGCCCCTGGGTGTTGAGACAAACTGCTGTTCCCATCACACCAAACCTACACGAGTCCTCAGCCCTGACTGCTGGCAGTTACATGACAAAAGCCTGATCCAGAATCTGCTTTCCTTTATTCTTCCTTCTCATTTTTAAAATTCTATTGTAACATGCAAATTATTCATTTTCTGTGTTTTTTTCTTCCCCAAACCACTATAAAAACCACAGCTACTACATACATCTGCAATGTCCCTTCACACTGATTACAACAGACCAGAGACAGAAAAGTTTAAGTTCAAGAGAAATTCATACACATCAGAAGCTGCAATTCATCAGTCCATGTAATGCCCTGTTGAAGCTTCTGAAGATAAGCCCCAAAATATTGTGGAAGAGGAAACAAATGTATTTCTCATGCCTCACAGAAACGGGCAGCTAAATAGATTTTTGCAAATTCATGAATCTACGTACAGTTCACAATAAACACCTGAAGTTGAATGAGACAGATGATCAATTTTTTCTACAGTTCATGCAGGATCTGAAACAAGTACATAAATTGGGTGTCTAAGGCTCTCTAGGTTAGTACAGACTATTCTATTTCTGAAGACTTCATGGCCCATCTTATGAAGATCTGTGACATGTCAAAAAGACCTAAAAGAATTGCTTTTATTTTCAGCATTGACTCCTATTGGATTTTCTAGTTACAGAACAGTAGACTCACTTCCCTACCATCAGTATGTCTGAGGCTCTAAACCTTTTTATTTATGCTTTGTTAAACATTCAGTTGCAAATTACTGCAGCTGACCTAGAATATTTCATTCCACTATTTTAAATATCTAAAATTTTTGTCTCACTTGACACATATACACTCTGTGTTACTGCTTGCAATAGACTATAGTCAAAATACTCATGTCTAGATACCTAAATTAGAGATACACTGAAAAAAAATTATATTTAAAGATTTTTAAAACTGATGACAGCTCAAAGTATTTCAAGGTGCTGATCATTTGCAGTTTGTATAATTTAAACATTAGTTGAGGACAGGTATTTTAGGGCTTTTGAAAAACAGACCACCAGATACTTTTACACTTCTGTGTTTGTACATCATCTAATGCACTTGTGACCTGTGACTAGCATTTCAGGAACAATAACAAATCAAGATGACAAGATGCTAGGAAAACATTTAAGTACAAATAGGACCCAATTCATCTCATTCTGCTTAAGGAGTCTCAGTTACCAGGACTAGCATCCTAAACTTCCAATAAAAATACTTAATGGAGGTACTTCTAGAGAGCAACTCTGACTACCTCAGATCCAAAAAATCAGCGTTCACAAGCAGTAAGGGTGGGAGGGGGCAGGGAGAAATTAATCAATAACCAAAAAAAATATAAAGACTATAGATCTGTGTATAAGTAACCTTTTTCATTCTCTCACTGCTTCAAAACTGCACAACAGAAGAATTAAAAATTAACTATTTATCTACTATAACTAACATTAACCAACAATATTTACTGTAGTTGTCAATTCATAAACAGTGAAATATGAAGGTAAGAGTTCAGAAATAGCTTTAGAAATTTTAGGACACATTGAAAAAACTTCAGAAAGATAGAAAAACTTACAAAAATTTATGAGATCAGTATAAAATACTGACAGGGAAAGAGGAGAAAATTAAATCTTTATAGATTATTCTTTCTTTTTACTGATAGCAAAACAAACTTTCCTAATTATTGAAGTAACTGATTAGGTGCGAGCTGGCTAAATTACACATCGATCGTAGAGTAAAATTCTGCCCTCGAGCTGTGCATTTAGCTCCAGCAATTGTATTGGTGGGAATTAGGAATAGAGTCCACAGTTGTACAGGCCATCATGTCATTAACACACCTACTAAAGTCAGAGCGATGCATTAGAGTCCCTGTTTCACAACTGCCAACATGCAAGAATCTACTCATGCAATTACAACTTCTGATATCTAAATAGCATCTGAATGATTATTGGTGTTAATGATTTTTGTATATACAAGGTGTATATCTGAAGTTCTGGAAAAGTGGCTGTTAGAACTGTTGTCTACCTGGTTGCCTGCAGACACAAGAAAAACTTTCCACTTCTTTGTCAGACCTTTGCAAACAACAAAAAACAAAACTGAAAACATCTGCATGACTTATTGTCTTTGGACACTAGAAATTAATTCAGGAATGAACAAAAGACATTTTTACATGTAATTCCTCATGAGTTCCTTCTAGGTCTTGAGAACAGAAACAAAATAATCCACACTATGCAGTAGCTTTTTAGCAGAATGTATGCTGTTAAAGTCTGCCATGAATACAAAGCCATTTTCATCTATGCAATACAGACAGAAAAAAAATCTTCTCTTCAGATTTATGTTTCTTCATTTTATCTGAGATATTACTACCAACATGATATGCATTACAAAATTAAGAGAAATAGATCAATTACTTAATATCAAAATTTGATCCAGCTCTTTGTTGACTTACCTTGCCAACAGATCTGGGGAACGGTGGTCTTTGATTTTCAGGAATTAATATCGGAGTTGCCAAAATAGCCCTTTTTTGTCTTGGAATTCCAAGGTTGCCTTCTATCTTAAAGATTTCCTAAAAAAGAAAAAGACCAATTACAAAGACTTTCAAAATAATATTCAGTTGTTATTTCCATTCCCTGCATCTTTAGGCAAAATTAACATGAACTACCAGATTGTATTGTATGTTTGTTTGGTGTTATATGTTTTCCAGCAATTAGTCATAACATATCAAACTATTTATTGAAATCTGTCAAGTTACTGCACTTACTACAGTGACAGTAGACAGGCCATATTCACTTTGTATTCCTGTAGACTACCGTTCAACTTAAGCAAGTGTGTCTACCATCTTAACCTGACAGCTTAAATCATAAATCTTAAACAAGGTCTGGCTTACCTCAAATACTTGTATGACACCTGTAAAAAGCCACACTTCAAATGTCTTACATAATTTTCACATCTCAAGTCACATCTATGCTCGGTAGCTTCTCAGTCCAGGCTTTTAATCAAACAGAATTTACAGGTGAATTTGCTGAGACTGTCTCTAGCTAATGAACTCTCAATAAACACCAAAAGCTTATAACTTAAAAATAAAAATAGACACCAAAACTCAGGTGCAATTTAGAATATAAGCTAGTAGGAGTTTTTTGTGTTAAGTGTTTTGGTTTGTTTGGGTTTTTTTCTTAGAGTAAACTTCATGCTACTATATCAGAAAAAACAAAAGTACAAGTGGTTTATACACAAGCTTTCCTTTTCCTGCTGCATTTCTGGAGTATTAAGTTCCATCCGCGCTTCAGGCAATTCAGCACTTTATGAGATACAGCAAACTCTTCACAGTGCCCTCTGGCCCGTAGAAAACTCTGTCACACCTTTGCCTTGCCTCCCCTTACTGCTCTCTGATTCTCTTGGTGCTCTCTCTGCATGAGCTTCAGTTTCCCAGAGATCACCCTCTTCCTTTTGGTTCCTCCTATGGTCTCTGCAACTCTCTTCTCCAAGCACAGGTACTACCAAGATCAAAACCAGTCTCTCCCCATCTCCCAAAGCTCTCCCCTTGATCCAGGCCCCTTTTTGGGAAAAAAAAACAACCAAAAAACCAACCAACACCAACCAACACCCCCCACCCCCCCAATGCACAAAGTTGCACTGTGTTGAGAACTGTGAAACTGAAAAAGATTTTGATCCATACTATTCATTCAGGTTGTCATGACAGCTTTACAAAAGAAATCACAGGTTGAGTTAAATGTCTAATTCCAATCAGGTAGTTACATCCTACAGATAATCACTTTGCTCTGCTCTCTTTATGCATAAACTCCAAAAACCTAAGTTTCTCAGTCAGTTCTGGAATCCATGTTGTTGTTTTAATAGCTGCTACTTTATTACATAAGGAGAGCTCCATCCCTAGGCTGTATTTTTATAGCATTGCAAAGCTGAATGAGTTTTCTTGGTGGCACAATCTGGATATCCATCGGTCAAGAACTCCACAGGCTGCTCCTGCTGCTGTCTGTAGAGGGGTCTCCCATCTCACGAGTCTATCATCACCAGAACACTGCTCTACCTCTACTAGCTTTAACATCACTTTTCAAATTTGACAACAAACAGCATCAAGGGAAACTCAAGCCTTCAACAGTTAGATTTAGTCACGATAAAGTCAAAGAGCAGTGGGAACCATTCAGAGAATCCCTTCTCACAATTTTGCCAATTTTCATAACTTTTTGAGGCACACCCTGATACAGAGTTCCCATCTCTCCTAAAGGCTTTGCCATGTCTCTCTAATCTTTCAGTCTGCAGGCCACTTGGGTCCCTATTTTTGTCTCTCAACTCCTCTCCCAAAAGAATTTTCCTTAATAAAAATTCATGAGAAAGTTCAAGATAAAAACATTTGAATTGTCAAATAAAAAAGAAAGAGCTGAATTCTGTCCAAAGGCAAATGCAAAGAGCAATAAGTTTGAGCAGGTCCATGTCCTTCTGATGTTGGTGTCCCCAGAGCTGGACACAGCAGTGCATGGGGGCGTCTCACGAGAGCAGAGTAGAGGGGGAGAATCCCCTCCCTCGACCTGCTGGCCAGACTTCTCTTGATGCAACCCAGGACACAGTTGGCTTTCTGGGCTGTGAGCACACATTGCTGGCTCACAGTCAGTTTTCCACCCACTAATACCTCCAAGTCCTCCTCCACAGGGCTGCTCCCAATCCACTCATCAGAGCTAGTTTGGCTGACATGTGTCTGTGACATTTCTAAGGAGAGTAAAAGTGACTACCAGCATGTCTGAAAGGAAATATCAGTTCTCTAGCGTAGCAGAGCAGTGCTCAGCTGGTCACAATTTTCAGTCATGCTAAAGCCTACCTTCATGGTTACCCTTCCACTCATGCAAATGTAAGGAAGAACTCCCCGATGCATGCTCTTTGGAAATGAGTAACACAGTTGTTCAGATTTACATCTCTGTATCATAGAATGGCTTGGATTGGAAGGGACCTTTAAAGGTCATCTAGTCCAACACCCCACCCCACCCCCCGCAATGATATCGGGGACAAATTCAACTAGATGAGGCTGCTCAGAGCCCCAGCCAGACTGACCTTGAATTTTTCATATTTCTTTCTATGTTAGTTTGAGGAGCAAAAAGAATTTTCAGATTGTTCAATATCTAGATCTCCCAATTTTTCTAGCCATAGATTTATAAGCAATTATTCATCACTTTCTCATGACAGGTTATTCTTACACTTTCCCAAAAGGTCCACAAATAGAAGAAAAAGCCAAATTATATTGAATGAGTCAACACTACAGTCATTAATACAAAGAAGTGAAGTTCTAAAGGAAAGCAACAGGGTAGTAAGACTTAAGCCATTTAAGTCCAGATTTCCAAGCAGGACTTTGGAACCAAAAAGGAAAAATAGTATTATTTGTTTGTGTTTCAAGCACAATTAGTCTGTTGCATGGAGAAAATAGCTGCAGATTGGACACAGAAATGTAAGCACTTCTCTGAGTATATTTCACACTGTTTATTCTTCAAATCTCACTGCTGGTTTTTAAATAGTGATTTCTTCATGATGATTTTGCTCATCATCCCCTGGAGTCTAACAGCAATATGACTGATTAAATGAATAGCCAAAAGTATCACTATGGAATGCAGGTAAACAGAAAGGAAGAAAAGGTCAAGAGTACTTCACCAACACATTTAATAATTCACTGCTGTTTGTGGTTATCATAATGATTTCCCCATTTGTAAAGAATAGGGAAAAAGAAAGAACATTTTGCTTAATGCCAAGCAGCTGCAACTGATAGTTTGCTCCCCAACTAGTATATAAGACAGAAGCCAAGGAATATTAAATTATATGTGTACATATCACCTGATTCAACAGTTAAAACACTGGAAAGATTCTTATTCATGGGTAGATATATTGCATATATCATTTTTACTGAATTTAGATATTTAATATCTTGAAAAAGCAGTTCACAAGGAATATGAAATTATTCCAGATAGAGTTGGCAATTTTGCTTCAACTTTTCTTACAATATCAGGCTAGAATTATAACAAGTCTTCTTTTGCCCTTTGACGCAAATGAAACCCACAAGAATTCTCCATCATCTTTGCTGGCACCAGCTGATCAAAGACTATAGTACCTACCAGGTCTTTGTAGCAGCCATGACTCCAGACAGTATTTATGTGCCAGGAGTCTGGAGAGCTTAGAATGGCATGTCCCAGATGGGTGGTGTTCAACCAGCACCTAGAGAGCCGGTGGCTATGATTACCATGCCTGTTATTTTGTGCAACAAACAGAAACCTAAGGTGTATGTCCAGAGAGCAAAATTTGTTTTTTAAAAATATATATTACAATAAATATATGCCTTACTAAGAAAAGTGCACCAAAAAAATAAAAATTCTGGTTTTATGACTGAATTTTTTGAACAAACAAACTGGTAGGAGAGAAATCCTATCAGTTTCTTTATTTTTACTATTTAACTGCAATATCACATCTGTGACCACTATGTTTCAGCTGCTATTTTCATGGACAGTGGAATATCTGATCAGAATCCAACTATCATTTCACTGTCCACAATTTCATAACCAGCTTTTACACCCTATTTTTGACTTCACTAAATTCCCTTTCTAGACTCGGGATCAGTACAGCAATAGTTCAGCACTCAATATGCTGATTCACTGGCAACAACTCTTGATTCCCTACTCACATTAAGCAAGCAACAAACAAAGCCTTCTCATTTGTCCAGTATTTAGGTTAGGCTTTTATTGAAAGATGTCAGTCTGCTCAAACTATGATGCCACACAAGCTGTGATTTCCCTAGATTCCTTGCAAACTCTCCACTCTGTTTTGGTTCTCTTTCTTTTTACCAGAGGGTTTTGGGAGCATTGCAGTACTTGAATATTTGAATGAATGGCCTAGTCACTATCCAGTAGCAGCCACCATTACTCTTGACAAAGAAAATTTCATTAGAACTTGTCATGGGAGTAAGGTGGCTGAATACTGATATCGATTCGTCAGGATAAGGATTGAAAACATCACCGGAGTGGCAATCCTTAATCCACTATGGTGACCAGAAAAAGAGGTTGAGTTTCTTGCCATTTAGTTGATTTTATATACTAAGCTTGATGGTATAAAATGGGGTCAGTCCCAAATACAAAAAAAATAAAATTAATTGGATAATTGCTTCAAGATAAACTCCTCTGAAATTGCAAATGGGATGTGGTATTCAGTGGTATATCAGTCTTTCTACAAAATAACATCACTACACAAGACTGAACAACTAAAACTATATGCAGGTTAATTTAAGAAATAATATATATTCTCAGCTGAAATTTCACAATTGTGCTGTAATACTTAGTTGTTTTATGTATGTTATTTCTATCATCAGAATACTATTATCAGCAGTATTAACAGTTAATGATTTCTAAAACATGTCAAAATGGAAAAATATTTTCTCATGTAGTTAATAATATGAAAATCTAAGAAATGTGCTGGAACTTTACTTGTAAGTTAAAGAATAACTGTCTAAGCAAATGATTAACTCAAAGAATAAAGTTAAGAATTGTAAAGATCAATGGCATACACACAAACAACTGCTCAAAAGTAGTCTGTCCTCAGTGCCTGTAAATGTCACCCTAAAAATCACATTTTATACTTTAGAAGAACAAATCCAGCTAAAATCTAGCATGCTAAGAGGAATCAGGTATGTCAGAGCACATAAGCTTCCAGGCTTGTGAAGCATGGTCAGATATAACAACTGGGTAATGGAAATTGCTGGTGGAACTTGATTTAATTACACTGGGTGTTTCTACTATTATAATTGATACATAAATAGAGAGGCAGATCCTTACACTGCCTAACTGATATACCCATTAACTTCATAGACACTTGGTAATCTCAGACTATATGTGCCATTCATCTAGCTGTGCTATATGTATTACTATAGGATGAAGGTTCCTTTTATCTTTAGAGGAGTCAAGAACATATCAAGAAAAATTTTATTCTTGTTAAAATCATTTGGTCACATGTAAATCATAACTATTTCAATACTAATTTATTCTAAAGTATTTCTGTAACGTATATGTGACAAAACATCAACTATCATGGAGACAAAACTGAACTTTTGCTTTGTGAATGATACATTCCATTATTGCCCTGAACCTCTGCAGTATTTTTTGACATGGAGAAGTCCTGTTTCTATTAAGTATAAATTTCACTTGTCTTCATACCTGCCTTATTCTGTGTCAGGGAAAAGCTTTTCTAAGATGATAGTGGACTAAATGCCATTAACTTGCCTTTTGTACACGTTAACCATAGGAGTTACCTGCTCTGAGAATAGTACAGAATTTACAACCAAGTGCCTTTTCTTTTAAATTAACATTTCAGACTTTTCTTGTCATCATTTAGTGAGTGTTATTTTCATTTTGAACCATATGTGAATTACCCCCTCCTTCAGGAAATCTCATATTGGTTCCACACTGCTCATTAAATATAATGAGGTATCCCTTATACACAAACAACCAGCTATGCTCTGACTGACTGCATCTGTCAAACAGCACTGCAAATACAGGCTTAAGGAAGAAGGCAATGGCTGACCTTATGCCTCTGTCTTCACCACGATACACTAACAACACATCACTTACCACCATTAAAAATAACATTCTCCCCATCTCTACTGTGCTTACCCTAGTTGCAAAGCAAACAAAACCAGACTGCTTTTACAGCATACCAGAAAAAATTCAAAATTGTTAAAGATGTCCCAAAATCTTCAGCACCTTAAGTAAATGTAGCGTAAATAAGGAACACATTTGCTAGTGGCAATTGCCAAGCCATACAAACCTTAACAAAAGTGTCCTGTAATAAAAATTTACCTTGAAAATGGAGGGGTTTTTTTGCTTTTTCTTTTTTCTTTTAATGAAAGCATCATCCCATTGGGTTAAATACCAAACTACTATTGAAAACAGTACTAGACACATAGCGGAGTTCTAAAGCAATTAAAAACTTCCACAAATTTGATCTTTTTGAGACTTCACAAAAGCTACGTGGAAAATTCATTGCACAGCATGGACACAAAGCCTTAACTTCTTACTCTTAATATTCCTACTGAGTCCACTCATTGGACTCCTTTCTTCACTAATATTGGAGGAATTCAAAATGTGAGAGCTTCTCTTTAACCCCCAGCAAGCTTCACACATGTTGAAAACACCCTGGTTTCCAGAGTAAGAAGGAGAAAGAACACATATGTCAATTCTAGAGCATGATAAATGAATCAAAGATGAACCCTTTTGGTGGGGCAGTAACCTATATAAAGTCACAAAATCTGTGGATCAGTAGCAGACAACTGACAACTCCAAATACGGAATAACACAAGCAGCCATGAATAAGCTGTTCCATGTTTCACTTCTGGGATATAAGAACAATTTCTAATAAAGAAAATTTATTTCTTATGTAAAATAAATCCTATTCATAGCAGAAGTTGTCCTACCTTGGAAAACCAGCTTTCTATGTCTTGCTGCAGGGCAGCCAGCCATAAGTATATAGAAGAAAACTAACACATTTTATACCCATGTTCTGGATTGCTCAAGTGCTGTGGAATTCATTGCATTATAACAATGCTGCAAAAAAGCAATTTCATGATACCCTAAAGCAATAATACTGTATTGTTAAAGTCACGTATACTGTTTAATAAATCTAGTGGTTGCAGTCCCAGTCCCATGTCTAAATGCATGCATAAAACACACTTCTTCCCACTCCTTCCAAGGCTCCAAGTGGTGATTACAATTAAAACCTCAGTCCTGCTCCCCAACAATTCTTTTAAAGCTTTATTGCCACATATTCCTTGTTATCCCTCAATTTCTTCATTATCTCCATTCCCTCACCAAAACAACCCCTCATCTAATTCTAAACATTATTTACCTTGCTATGCTTTTCTAAACCGTGCACAATCCTTCTGTTCTTCCTGTTCACCTCCTGCATTCCCAAATAACACCTCACTTTCTCTTGCTCCAGGTGTCAGTGTAATTCTGCAAGTCTTGTTTTTCTTTAGTCAACATTCATTCCTTAACATTCATTTTGAATTTCTCTTGAACATTGATGATACAACGTTATCCAAACTGAAGTAATCTCAAATCTGCATTTTTGTTTCCAGAAATACCTTTTTAATATTCTTATGCTTCTTTTTGAGCAACATCTGTCTTGGCATTAACTTTCCAAAGCTTCCCTATTTCACCCATCTTTATCAGATAACTAGTTCCATGCTCCCACCAAAAGCACAGCCACCGTCAAGATTTCTGAAATCCTGGTAGCTTTGGGAACACTTCTGGTACAGGTCCTTCAACTCATTCAAAGCAAGAGAAGTAACAGCAATTCCTCCTAATGCCATATTTTAATCCCAGACTTTCTCACTGGAAGCTGACATGAGATGCATGAAGTACTGCAGCAGGTAGATTTGCACATACTATAGATCAGCCTAAGGCTGGTGAAATACCACCATAACACATCCAGAATCTCTCCTGTTCTCCTCTCCCCTGCCATTTTCCCAATTCACAGCCACCCAAGCCAATTCAAGGAATGTATACATTCTGTCAAGTCACAACAGCGGCATTTTAAACTCAGTGTGCATGGTGTAAGGAGCAATTCAAGAAGCAGGACAGCAGAAAGAGAAGCCCTTTGTTAAGCTACCAAGACCCACATATTCCAAAGTTTCCAGGTCATTGTTTCTCACTTTAAATAAAAGCAAGTCTTTATTTAAAATGAGAATTAAATCGTGTCACATTGGGCAGATACACACATTAGACATTATCTCTTCCTTCTCTCACGATATATCACTAATCCTGACTGTCAAGAAAAATGTCTTATTTTCCCCATGTCATAAAATTCTCAGGGGGGAATGAGAAATTCAGCCTTTAGCCTGAGATTTCACAAAACTCAGAAAAAAAAAATCACAATGCAGACACTGACTGTATGTCCTACAACCCTACCCTGCACATTTTGGCAACCTGAACCGTGCACGTGCAGTCAATTGGACACACCCAGATGAATCATACCCTTTGCACTGCACAGATTACATATAGTAGACTGGGTCATGGGTCTTGCAAAAAAGTTGCCAGTTAACTCATGCTGAAAAACAAGACCCCTTTTACTAGGTGTCTGAGAAGCCTGATTCTTGTTGCAGTAATCAAGGACAGTTTAACTAGGAGGAAGCTTCAATACTTTTCTTTCCATTAGTACTGGTACACCCTTGCACATAATGTAATGTTGCAGTCTCATGCACCTGCACCACTTCCTTTCTCCTTTCCATTAGATCAGAGCTGTATTGACTCCTAGCAAAAATAATGTTACCTAAGACTGCAAAGCAGGAATGCGTTATGCCTAGATCACAGATCTGCACAACAAAAAACTCTGGATATTTTCTATTACACTTGACTATGCATGGTGCTCTACAGAGTTGGCATTCTTGTGCTTTCCTATACAGGAGCTGCCAGACTGACAAATGAAGTGGTAGTCTGTGATGAAGACAAAATTTCCATTTAGATCTAGGCTACAGCAGAACTCCTCATTCACCAACCTAGATTTGAAATTTGGTTGAAAAAACTGAAATGTTAGTGCATTAATCCACTTCACCACTTGGTCCAGCTACTCCGAACAAATTAACTAACAGGCATTAACTGAGTCCAAAGAGCTGAAATCATAGTGTATTAATCCACTTCACAACTTGGGCTGTATTTTTACTCTTCAATACAAACAAATTAATAGACAGTAACTGTCTGATACCAGAAGCTTAATTCTATTCTGTGATACAAATAAAGAGGCAGTGTTGTAGTGTTTTGTGGACAGCTTCTTATTACTACCTGAGTGGTACTGGACTTCGACTGCATTTGTCAAAGATGAAAATACAAGACCTGAACGTGCCCTGTGCTATTTGTTCCCACCACAGTGACCCAATTAAATTCACAGAACAGTATTCCTTAGTTCTAAACCTTTTATTTGTCTGGACAGGCTCAAAGACCCACACAGTATTACTGAAGAAGAGAGTACACAGGTGAAGTTCTGACTTGGATGAAAGGTATCTAAAAATTCACATGCAATAAAGCAACTTTTTAAAAAGTATGACTACAAAGACACTCAGATTTTACATCTAGATCCAACTTCTATAGGACTTGTAAAATATGCTAGATAGAAATAGCAACATTGTTTTGGTTTTGCCGTATCTATTTTGGGGTGGGAAACAAAGCTCAACTTTTTTTTGTGGAACATTTCCAAAGTGAAACATGCAAGATGGAGACGCAGACATCGGCTTGGAGATCTCAGTGGATTCTCACATTTCTCCTTAATCACATGCTGGCAATTAAGTCTAATTCAGGAAATTCAGAGTGTACCTGTCAGGCATCAGGAGCCAATTAATTGCTAGAGTGGAACAGATCAATGATTCATGAGCAGTAGCATCAAGCTGCTAACAATATTCATTGCCACATACTTCAGGAAAAAGAGCCTAAAATGGCAGGAGTTATAGTTTACACTGGTTTGAAGGCTTTTTTCTAGCTTATAACCGCTGAAACTGAAGTTGAATACAGCTTTACAATACATGAAATGTGACATTGTTACTTCAATACTGTGTATCAGTAAAATTCATATGTTTGGATCTGAGCATTTTGCCCTAACAACCTGCAGCCATAGAAGCACAGAAATATTTATATTCCCTATTTCACACCTGTTGACTTTTAACTGAGTGTCTCCATGGGATGAGAACAGTCACCACCTACACAAACACCAAGTAAACACGTTTTATTCAAGTTTCCTGGCCAAGAGAAGACAGATCCAACCTTACTCGCAGCCTGCATGCCATCTGTTCAGCAACTCCACTGCTACTCCTACTACCTTGTTTTTGTAGCATTGGCCATGGGCTACCTTACTCTAGGTTTCTGGTCAGTGGGAAGCGGCATCCAAGATTATTAAAAAGAAATAATGCTCTCAAAACTCAGAGCAGGGTTGGAGCACCCCATAGGTCCTTACTGACTACAATGGAGTGGCTGAATTGAGATAGATAGTCCAGCAGTCAAAGCGTTCACACGGGATAGAGAAGATACGGATTCAGTAGTGTTCTAATAATTGCTTCCAGAGACTTTCCAGTGAACCACAGTAGTTTAGTACTTACACCCCACAGATCTAAAAACTCTGCTCAGGTCTCTTGATTGCTAAACCAGCGTCTTTCTGAGAAAGCAGTGATGCATTCAAATGCATTCAAAAACCTGAGGTGCAACCAAAATAGAATATTACCCACCCCTTAGTTTCCACTTTACTTTTTTGTTCGTATTTCATATTTGTTCAGGTCTGTCATCTAAGTTTTATTTTTATCTATAGCCATTATCTTGCTCCCAAAGTCACTGAAGTCATTAAAGTCAGACCTGTAATGTCTGCTGCCTTTACTGACACATTGGAATTTAAACAGGAGAATTCTAGAATTAAAAACCTGAGTTCTCACAGCTTGAGCTAAATCAGCAAAATCTCTCTACTCCTTGTAATAATCCATCATGCAGCTAGCCCCAGAAGAATCTCGACTGGACTGTATTTAAATGGCATTATGAATTCATAAAATGAATTCTTCAGTTCTAGTCACACATGCCAAGTACAAATGTTCTGCTTCAAAATGTGACCAAAGACCCATTGTGTATATCAGATTATGCACAGCATGTTGCTTCTATGAAGTGAAGAACTTCCAAGGAATGTAAGAAAATTAATTCTACTCTGTGTTATTCAACTTTCTTTGCACCATTCTCTTTGGTATCTGAATGTAGCACTTCAACAAAACCAAACTACCTGCTTAAGGTTCTGGTTGCTATTAGCTGACCATTTCAGAGTGGAGTAAACCACAGTATCAGTTTCTTAGCTTAAAATAGCTTTATTTTGCTGAACTTATCTCATAGAGACAGGTTAATAAATTGCAGCATTCATAATTTGATATATTTTTGGCCCTGTTTCAGTTTACAAACTGTCCATTAACAGACCTTGAAATCTGTGAACAAATACATTATCTACCATTATACGCAAGTTTCTCAGATGAGTAATTTTTGATCTTCAGATGGATCAGGCAGTTGCTTAGAAACATTTGTCTGTATTAGTTACACAAGTCATGTGGTAGTATTTTTCTTTTCAGATTGGATGGCTTATGTGAATAAGCAACAGAGCATGAAATGCAAATTTCATGATATAAAATTCAAAACTTGCTTTTGGCAAGGATTTGATTTATTACATCTACAGCACAAGATGAAAACAAAAGGTTATCTCTGTGATCTGTATGACTTGACAGGAGAAATACTGCCTGTACCACTTGGAGAACTAGTGGCATAAATTGCAAAAACAAATAAAAAAAAAGCATAAAAAAAAAGTAATTGCATGGAATCAGTGAAGAGCACGGTTTAGGGAGTTTATCTGGCTGAAAAGATCATTCACAGAAACATGAAGATGATAAAGAACAGGATGGAAGTCTGGAGTAGTCTTGCTATGGGATGAAATTAAACCTGTACAATTTACAAGTTACCTACATAGAAATTATGGGTTCTTTTCCAGGGATTAGTCATTTCCTAGATTAAATCATAGGTAGTTAGATCAGAAAAAAAGTCACGGAGATTTAAGTAAATTATTATTATTTGCCTTTCTCAGAGTTTTGAGCAAGCAAAAAGAGACAAGCAAGTAGTCTTGTTCATACTGATAGTAACAGCCAAGGCTCATTCAATAAGGTTGAAGAAATATTCACTAGTACTTCATTGTAGATTATATAGAAATACAGAAGATTCTTTTTTTCTGCTGATGCTATCAGTATGAGAAACATTGAAACACACCTTTTTTCTTCTTTTAACTTTGTAAAAGAACTGCTTGTATTTGCCTAAGTGTTTCTCCACTGATAGTAATGATTTTTCTTCTCTATTAGATGCAATGATTTATAACAGCAAAATCATGGTTCAAAACTAAATATAGGATTTTACTAGCAGAAGCTGTTTCTTTCAGTTGAATAGAACCAAATATGGTAAAACTATGTTACTGAGCACGCTTTCAGACTGTGAACCAGCCTACTTCTACAAACTATAAAGTCTACATTCAAAATATAGCCAAAGTCATAAAGACCAAACCAAACAAACCCTGAAGGAAGAAATACTGCTAAAACATTGGAGAGAAACTTAGAAAACAACAGTAATTTTTAATATTTTTTTCCCAGTAAATATTTAAACGCAGGCTGCAAGGACTGATGGACAATAAAACCGTTGGCAAGGAAGAAAATATATCTAAGTTTTTGCTGAATTGTAATGCCACATTGGCATATAAAGATATTGGGTCTTATTTTTAGTGACACGTGATAGCCAACAGTGATACATCTCATGCCACTACTAATTAGCTAAAGTCTCTAACTTTCCTGGTACTCCCTTTCAAGTCACCAGCTCTGGTAGAAACTAATGCCAGAGGGTCCCAAAGACAGCAAGCGTGCCTAGCAGGTGAAGCCTGACATCAGTGCACAATACTTGTGCCACCCATAATTTAAAACAGGCTTAGTTTTGGATGGATTATGACTAACCCACAATTAAGATCAAATCCTTCTGCCAGCAGAAACAGCACAGAGTGAATGTGAAATACGTATGCACAGTCCTTGCTTACTGTTTAACAGCCTAGCTCAGAAATCCTAGTACGGGCATTCCACAAAACCAGCCAGTAGTAGTGTCACACTGAGCACTTCTCTCAAAATTCAGTCAAATTCCAAAGTGTTCTTAATGAAGTATTGAAACACTGAATATGAATTTGATTAGAAAACAAAACTATGAATTTTGATTTTAACAAAAAGTCTTCAATAAACCCAAATTTCTCCACTGCATACTTTCAATGTTTGTATAAAAACTTACACATTTCTTCAATACCAAAGAATCACTTTTTTTCCTCCCTCCTTTCTCTAACATGCATCTCAGATCACACTCATCCATTTTCAATAATATGTTGCTCCCTTCATAGCTGCAGACAGAAACTCGGTTTAAGGAATATAAGCTTATAAACTGCCATTCTTTGCCTGTTTTTTAAATAAGGCAGGGGAAAAAAAAAAAAAAAAGAATCAACATCCTGAGCTAAGATTAAAAGCAGCATTCATATTAAAGAATGGTGTCTTTTTACCATTGAAACTGAAGCTGTAGATTATTCTGTGCTGATAAAGTGCTACAGTGGGCAAAGAACTTTCTCATAATGAACACTGGTGTAAAACAATTTATCTACAAGAAAGGAAACAAGTTTGCATAATCCATTTATGGTTGATTCAGTTTTAGAGAAATTTATTATATAAATATATCTCGCCCTAGGGAATTGTTTTGCCAAAATAACTAATGAAAGTATTTGAGCAACTTAACACTGATAATTAATAGGATTTTCCAGTATCACAATGGGCAACGACATCTTCCCATGTACATTAACCATCTCACCAGTGAAGAGAGAAAAACTTGTAGACTTCAAGAGCCAAATACATCAGAAAGTGGAAAATGAATTAATTTAGCACTTGCAAAACTGCTGAGTAGGTGACATGTTTTAACTGATGATCAAAAGGTGGTTTATAGTACACTTTCTTAAAAAACATTCCATAGCTCAGTAATTATCACTTTAAAAATCTTAATTAATAGTTCATCAATTGTTTAACTGACATTTCTAATATTCTGCTATCATGCTGGAATGTTTGACAAAACATAATCAAGTACCAATTATGTTGTTACACACTTAGCTAGCAATCACAATTTATGTTTTAAGTTTAGGTGTCAATATTAAATCATCAAGAAGGATAACCACAGGTAACTCTTTCACGATCTCATCAATAATGCCTTGCCAACTACAATTCTGTGGAGACTTAAAATTTACAGTGAACCTTACCTGCTTTTGTGGTCAAATAATTATTTTTATTATGCTTTGTGGCAATGTTGGCTGCCAAAAGAGGTTGTCCTAAAATCCCAGTGTGACAAAAATCAATTTTCAGATGTAAATGAGGGTGCCATAGGTGACATTTTTCATACCCAATAAATTGCCTGTCTGTGGCTTTGAACTAATGGACACATAAACAAGAGAGATTGGTGCCAAGGTATTGCATTATAATCTTAGCAAAGTTTTATGACACTCATGCTACAGGCTGCAAAGAGAAACTAAAGCAGAGGGAGGGGCATGAACAATTTGAGGAAACCTATAAGAATAGATACAGATTTTTTTTTACATTATTTTCCTTTATTTTTTTCTGAGCTCTGATTTCCCATCTACCTACTTTTCTCCCCCCTCCCTTTTTTTTTTTAGTTTCATTGCTCTTCATAACCCCTTGTCTGCCACAACTTCTACCTCATTATTGTTCTCCAACTCTTTTCTTCTCTGTTCTTTACCTGTCTTCCCAGTTTCTGTCCAAGAAAATTTGTACAAACATGATTCCTTCCCCTTGTTCTTTTTTAATTGTCAACATTGTTTCCATTTATTTCCACCTCCTAGTAGTGACACGCATTCCCTGGCTGGGAAATTATTCAAAGTCACCTTGCTGTAGCTGCAAAACCAGTGTGAAGAGCCACTAAGGTAGACCTCAAAACTCTAGCATGTACTTCTAAAGCAAGATCTCCAGAAGACAGAATGAAAACACAGTTTATCAATGCTATTAAGAATATTTACAGCAGTTAAGGACAGGGAAGAGCTCAGATTAAAGCTCTGATCTGAATTTGTGGGTAATGAAGCAGAAGCAGCAGGCAGGCATCGCAGTGATGTCTCACCAATGTCTAAGGGAGACATCTGCCTCTTCAAGGCATTGGGTCCACATGACACTGCAGTTGAAGGCTGCAGTTTCAGACTATTTATTTATTACAGATACAGGGATTACAACCAGGTCACTCTCAGACAGGTCATTTTTTTCCCCTCCCCTTTCTTTTTCTCTGAGTCACAAGTATTTCAATTTTTGCATTAAATAATGAAGGGATATATATTAGTTCTGTGTTACTAAATCTGTGTACCTAGGCCACAAATACATTTAAACTTTCCAAGAAAATACAAGAAATAGACTGAAACTACCTTTAAAAACAACAAAGACTTTAAGTGACCCCACTGCTCATGTCAGATATGGCTACACTTCAAAAACATGCGGAGGTCTGCATTTACACAAAACAAATAACAGGGGTTTTATAGGCTTGTCTGAAGCTTATCTTGAATAATCACAGACTTCTTGAGCCTGCAAATTTAGGTGTGAAGTCCTGAGAGATATTTACTCTTGCAATACAAATAGAAACATGATAAAACCAGTATTTTTATGCCATGTTGATATTATTGTTTCCAACTATGGCTGAAATGAAAGATATGATTACATAATAGCTTTTCAAACCTCTTCAAAAGATTTAAGTAAAGTTCAAATCTTAAGCTTTTGAAACTTCAATCTTGAAATAAAGATCAATCTTTTTATTATTTCACCTCTCTCTCATGTCAGGAAAATATGAACAGTACTAAAATGACAAAAAACCAAATCCTGCATCAGACTTATCCCCATGCATATCCAGTTGCAAGACTGGGATAATAATTTGGGGAAAAAATTTAACACACACCCTTTTCAACCTCTCATCCTGGCATCCTCAGTAAATAATACTATTGCTGCTGGTGTTCCTTACTTGTGTTTTGAGTTCTGTTTGTTGTGAGGTAGAAGGCAGAAAACAGTATTTTAGTCTGCTGCACATCTAGCTCCCTCCTCCCGAAAAACTCAGAGCTCCCGTTAAAGTCAACAAACTGGTGCACCTTGACTTTGCCTGTCAGCGTCGTCAGCACAACAGGGAAGCAGAACAGGCTTCTAATACTGTGCAGGCATAACTTCAAAAAAATACAGTTTTAAACTTTTGTTTATGCCAGTGGTCTGGTTGACCAAATACCATTAGTGTATTCCTCAGAGGCAACAGTTTATTCCCATTGCTAGAGCAACGCCTGGCAAGGCGTGCGTACAGAATTCAGGGCAGCGTGCCACAAACATCTCCACCCTGTTCTTCTGAAAAGAGCAATTATGACGGAAAGTATGAAACATACTGTTCCCTGCCTTTTAAGGTCACCACAGAAATTTACTTCACAAGCTAGCTAATATATACAGCTTCTCATTCTTCCATCACTCCATTTAAGTATGGTCTTGTAACCCGTGCAAACATTTGGAAAGCAAGTCTTTAATTCCAAAAGTCCACAAGTGACTTTGGTGGCTAAATTCCCTGATCAGATTAACTATCTGCATCACTGCTGGTAATGCAGAAAGCGCCTAGCAGAAAATTCCCAGGTGGTGGAGAATTACCTTCTAGCAAATCTGCATGACAGAAGACTACCATGGCCTACTCATCCTTTACAAGCACAGCAAGTGTTTCAGGGTTGGACACCCTGTAGGTTGGCATCGGTTAATGTAGAGCTCAATTTTACCCTGTTTTGCAGTTGTTCTCTGGAAGAAGCTTCAGGTTGTACAGACAAAAAACCTACTCACATACAACTAAGAAACAGACCCTAGGATTTTCAGCTTTTTCTGATGCTGAACCAGATTTGACCAGATCATAACTGCCAGTGGCAGAAGATACCAGCCAAAAGATCAACTGCATCAGATTCACTAACTTACCTGTGTTAAACAACAACAAAACAGAAATTGGAATAATATATATATGAAAAAATTAAAAAAAAAAAAAAAAGGAAAAATTTAGATACCAGAGATATTCATTGGCAGTATATCAGGGGCAAAAGATTTACAAACGAGTTTAGTGAACAATCTGCTGAGACGCAGTTCTACAGTCCTGATCTCCATTACTACTGTCCAAAGCTATTCGTTTATACAAGAAAATAATTAAAAAATAAAAGATATAATGCAGCATGGTTTTATGAAGCCTTACTAAATGTAGGGCCCTAGGGCTCAGTGCACTTTCATTTTAAGTAATTGTATTCCACATATATTTATTAAAGACTTCAATATACTGGCATAAATGAATTTAGACTTACTAAAAGGTTTCTATAAATAGCCCCCTATTATGTCACTTCTCCAGATAGTCTGGTTTGTTGACAGTTACTATAAGAACAGAGCATCTCAGTTTCTGTGTAGTGAACATGAGAGTCACCTAAGGAAAGCCTTTCATAATTAGAACAAGGCAGGTACTAAACCTATCCCTTGGCTTATCTATGTATTTGTAGCTGGAGTTCATTAACTTGTCAGCACTGATTCCTTTTGAATAGGAAAGTGAAATGAAAAAATGACATGCAAATCAATATCAACTGTTAAGTCATGTTCTCATTTAGAACAGTGTCAGATATGAAATACTGAAAATTAAAAAGAAACTTTCTGGTGGAAAAACACACTTAGTATGCCATTTCTTTTATAAGAGAATTACTACAGTGAATTAACCTAGTTGTCATCCCATGATAAAAGTTACAGCATGATAAAAGTTAAAGAAAATATTCTAAATCCTATTTATATCTTCAGGTATTTTTAAAAATGACATTAAGCTTAATATATGGGAGAAGCATTTAAGAATATATAATTCATACTCATTCATTCACACAAAAGCTGTGTAGCACATCCAGAGAGAGAGACATCCACTAAAAGGACTTCTACATAACTCAGCGTTACAACACAAATCACAGACATATTTTTCAAAAATACATTTCACACATGTTATGAGAAGGGACTACAAATTAGTCTTCATGGACCTGTGAAATTATAGTAATGGGGTGTCAAAGGTCAGAAGGTATTCATTGGAGATGAGCATAAGATAAAGGCAAAGATCTGTTTGTGTGTCCTGATATATGCTGAATTGTTTATTACCTTTCTAGAGAGAAACTGTCAAAGCCAGCAAGCTCTACCTGGTAAACTGCAGGCCACATCAAGACCTCCAGGGTGCCACTGCATGCACCCTCTGAAGTTGAGCTCAGCCGTAACCCACCAAATAGATGTCTTGGGATAAAGTTAAATCAAACAACCAAATGTAACAGCCTTAATTTCAAAATTGCGAGGTCTCTTCCAGCAAAAGGTAAAAGGTCCCTATTACCCTGTATCAGAACACCTTACCTTTAATGTACTTATTGAGTACCTTCATTTTACACACAGAAATCTGAAGCAGAGAGGTATAAATGAAGATTGTCAGTATTATAACACCTTTTCCTTTTGTCCAACCTCTATTTTTTCTGGGAGCTCTCTGGGCAGATGCTGTCTTTTACTATATGTATGAACAATGTCTCAAAAGCCACAATCTTTGTCAGTCCTTCTATATTATTACAGTAAAATGAAGGAGAAGCAATGCAAATGCAGAATGTTTTTGCTCTCTCTCCTTCGATTCTCCTAGACACATGTCCTTACATTGGAAACCAGAGCCCTATCTTCATGTTGTCTAGAGTCAAGATTAATTACCCACACCTTATTTTCTCACTTTATATTTTTAAAGACTGAGTCTTCATCAAGTCACTTATGTAATTCACAGTTGTTCTGAAACACAATTTCAATTAATAAAATGATCCTAAATACAGCCTAATGCACTGAGCACCAACTAAAAGAAAAGACACAATAATTACCAGCAGTGACAAGGAATTGGGAAAGCCATTAAACAAAATCAAAATAACTTCCCCCCAACCTTCTAACTACTCCATCTTTTCATAGTACTAGCAGATACAGTAATTATGTCCCTCAAGTAAACCAGCTATTTTTCTGTTTAGTAGGCAAATCTTAAAGGAACTCTTTCCCTTTTATATTTCTGATATTTTTTCCATTATTTTTCCCTAATTGAATTAAATATGACATGTTAAAACAGGAAACATTTCCATTTGGGATACAGAGGACTGAACTTTTCTGCCAGATGTTAAATTTATAAAACATCATAGGACTGAATAGAATCTTGCATGGTATTTACAAATTTAAGATATAATTTTAAATTACAGTCAATACACAAAATCTGGGATTAAAAGCCACTGAATAAGAAACTTCTGAGATCCTCCAAAGAGCTACTTTATCAAAAGAGCATTAATTTTGCAGGGATTCAACTGAAGGCACAAATGACATTAAAAATAACTGAAGAATTTTTTTTTCCTGTTTCATAGACACAAAATATAACTGGCATACCGTGCCTGCCCACTAACATTATGCATAATTAGCATTATATATATCAACTTGATGCTAATAGTATCCAATAGAAAACACTATACCATATGATAGTCCCACTAATACATTCAGTTTTCCTGGCAATTAAACAACATAGAAGCACTAACAATTAACATCAAGGTCACCCTCAAATAAATTTTGATTTGGACACTCCTCGTAGCAGATTTATGAGTAGATTCAAAGCTCATTAAAGTCAGTGGAACGACTCCTGTTGACTTAATGGAGATTGCATTTGGTGTACTGCTTTCTACGTTTTCATCTGACAGATTAATTACATGGTTTTGTGAATAATCATGCCTAAAATCAACCCTGTAACTTAAAGCTTCAAGCCTTACCTCACATATGCATGTAACTTTGTCAGTAACAAGTTTGAGTGTTATAGATGTGAGCCAAATTCAGAGCCAAATCTTTCCCAACTTTGACTTTTAATCTTTAAACCGAAGTTCTAACATCCCCTCCCCTTACCTCCATCTTAATTCCCTATTTGAGGGCCAATATGAAGCATGACAGACTTTTCTGACTTTAATGACCATATCAGCTCCAAAAGGATGGTTATTGGGAGTGGGGGAAGAGAGCGAACCACATAAGGACAACACAATACAGTGGCAAAGAGAAAATAAAGCTATCTGCAGATAAAGTCAGAAAGTTACTTAACCTGCCCTGCATAAGCAATAAGGACACATAGTTTGAACTATCTGTAGTTCTTTTGACATAGATGGGAGAGATGTCCCCCCCTTCACCAACTCACATGGCAATAGAATAACCAAAAAGGACAGGAAATGAGTAGAACTTTGTATCATATTGACTGCACAAAGTAGTTTACAATTTTTCCCTTGAACTGCTACTAAAACAATTTCACCTCTGTTGAAAACCAAGAGAGGAGGCAAACAAATAAAAATGGCTCAGAATCAAATTAAAGGCATTATTGAAACAGAGCAGATAGAACAAACAATTGTATCAAATTTTAAGATTATGATTTTAATTAAGCAGCATGAACATGACTTTGTTGAAAAATTGTCACGTGTTGTTCCTCTTTTCCATTAAAAAACCCAACCCATACATACTCCTATATTAAGTTTCTCCACACAAAACTACAACATATGCATTGAAAAGAATGTGTTTTAAAGTCTCTCTTGCAAGATATCCCACGCTAATACATTGGTAATGTTTCTACGGACATAGTTGGAAATTAAATATATGTGAACAGTTCCAATGAACCTCTCAGTATGGAGGTTCAGTTTTTGATATAATTAAGGGCAGTAAATGAATGAGTCTATAACTGATAAAATGACTGTTGACTGAGCCAGTACCAAAACAAATAATCAAATCCCCATTTCCTAAATCAAGAATTCATTCTAAGTGTTTTTATTTCTAGCAGGCAATTCTGCTGCAAAGGGCTAGTAGGATTAATGCATGCCAAATCAAATACAGAATACTAGTGTAATAATCATCTTAATCTAAGGCATGAGTTTATAGTTTGCAGCAAGAACAGCAATAAGAACAGAAGATCTAGTCTGAATATTGTTCTTGCCAGATGCTGCCACGCTGGAGCACAATGACTGAGTACACCTGGTCCCGCCAGGGGTTTTGTCTACCAACATAGTCTTTCAGCAGTCATGAATTTTCTATCAAACAGAAGTGGCTGACTTTTTATTTCATCTTAAGGGAAAAGATAAAAAGTCACTGGTATGAGAATATTCTTCCTCTGCAGAGAAGAAACTGCAAAGTGTAGTATTTGTCAGCCAATCAGGAATTTTGAGTTTACCAGAATTTTTGTTAGTGAGTTCAACAATATCCAAATCAAAATGATATGCCTCATGAGAGCACTCAAGGGCCCTATTTCATAGGAGCTGACATGCTATTTTATCACCACACTGCTGTGCTTGAAGGAAACCCTCTGAATTTTGATATAGTCTTTTAAACTATTCGTAGTGGAAACATGAACAGATTTCTTACTAGCATTTCTTTTTTGGGAGGTCAAAAAAGGCAGGTGATACTGATGTGTACTAATGTCAGCACATGTATAAAGTCTTCAGCATCTCCTAGGATAGTCTAGTGCTTCACAGGATCATACCCTTGAAATCCCTATACAAAAAATTTCTACGTCAATATCTGAGAATGAAAGTTTGGTACAGTCTTCCAGATTTTAAAAAACTTGTACTGTCACCTTTCTTCCAGGTGATTAGAGGATAAACAGCACAACAGTGTTCAATACTGTAAAAAAGCCACTGAAGAGCAAAAAAACACCACACAAACATTCAACATGTTAACATACAGCATCAAATGGGATCTAAAAGAACTAAAAAAAAAAAATGGCGTTTTTTTAATAGCTTGTAGATTATCATAATTAAGTCTTCAATGTGTATAAATCTTCATCTGATTAATATAATTTGCTTTTGTTCTAGTAACTCTGAAAAATGTTGGGCATCAGGATAGAATGAAAATGCTTAACTCTGTGTTGTTTCTTATTAGCAAAGTCCTTCAAGCCCCAGAAAATCCTGTCATTTATACTCACTTGAGATATGAGTAATCTGAAGACCAGTTCACACACACACACAAAAAAAGACTTCAAGTTTCCATTTGTGAATACACAGGTCATGTCACAACATGTCTGACAGAGACCATTTAAAAAAAAAAACAACAAAAACCCTAACAGTTCATCCATACTGCCTCAACATTAACTATAGAAAAGGGTACTTGGTCACATAAAATATTCAGTAGTTCTCCAGTGTCGTTAGTACCATTATAGAGACAAATGTACTTTAAATAAAGTTAAGCATTTAACCCATTTCTGATTGATGATGCAAAACAGGACCCTTTTAAGCAGTATAAGCTACAGTATTGTACTAAGATCATACAATTTAGTCCACAAGAAGGCTGGTACGTGAAGAGCTAGATCTCATTTTAAAAGTATTATAGTCTATTCATTATCTTAAAAAGCTGCAAACACTAGGTCCATGATTCATTTATTTCCAAACCACAAGGTTATTCTAGAGATTAAAAAAAAAAACCCAAACAAAAAAACCCCAACAACAAACAACAAACGAAAGACAAAATGATTTCAAGATAATTTCCTGCTGAGTTCAAACATATGCCAAATGGTTCAACAAGTATTGAACACCATGAACCACAAGGGTGTTTTTGCTGACTTACAGGTAAATTAAAGTGTATCTGTTCACGGTAGTTTGAACAGTTGCTGACTAAATGACTTTGTGTTGCTAGAACTTGAATCAAACCACTTACCAGAACAATTACTAAAAATATTTTAACAAGTTTATTCTTACTAACCAGGAAGCTTCTTGCTTACTGCTATGCACCAAACTACAGTCATAGCAAGGTTGTTAAGAAAATAGAACCAAATCCAATCTCTCCTTTTCCTACTAGCACATCTGTTCGCCAGTTACCTTAAACAAGAATCTATCTTTTCCAATGTAATGAAGGACACTGAGGAATTTTAGTGGTACCAAAAGTATTAGCAGCAGCCAATTACTGTACATAGCAGGACTACTGGCCAGTTCAAATCAACCTGCTGCCCCTCCACTCTCTTCCTGTGTAATCACTATCCCTAGTGCCCTCTCAGTAAGAAGGGGAGATAGATAAACAACCAGTAAAATTATTTTTTATAAGATGGATCAACTTCTTAATGCAAAGGTTATTTAGTTTGATTTGGTGGTGAAATAAGAAGTGAGGAGCTGGATGATTAATAACTCCAATATGACTGTAAACGTTAACAGAGTTGTTTATTATGGAGATACCAAGTTATATTAAGCTTTAACTCTGTCATTCTTACACTGAATATTTCTTCAACTTGCCAAGTTATTCTAGGTCCTTAAGAAAACTAGCTGTAAAATAAGATGCAGAAGAATACTCTTAAAAGCAACAGAATTGTGATGATCAACAAATAAGGAATTTTAGGTCCAGAAGGAGCCATCTGCCCTTGCAGTGGCAGAATCAATTCTTAGGGGAGGACAAATGTAGATTTTTATTTTGTGATGCTGCATTAAATGCTTAAGATATTGTGCTGAGATAGGTGTTACTGCAATAACCATAATAAATGTTCCTTCAGGTTTGTGAAAACCAGCATGGAACTACCAGGGCAATCATTAGGAATGATTATTGATGTGTCTGATGGAGAGAAATGACTAAACTCTTACTCAGGAAATCATCTTTTCATGTGAATAATTTCTCCTATTATGACTCTCTCTCAAATCCATCCTGTTTCTGGAAGCTGATGGAAAAGCTTAGAGTGGGAAAACACCAGCAATATTTTGTGTCTCTGACACAAAGAAGAGCCTTGAGTTTAGTTTTGAACACAACTTAGTTTGATCTCCTCTTGGAATTGTCTCTGTTCCTTAATAAATCTGAGGTATCGTTGGTGAAACCAGGGTAGTTGTCATATGCTGACTGCATCATTCCTGCATGCCGGATGAGAACAACTGTGGAAGAAATGGACAATTTTTCTTCTGTACCAGAAGTTTCACAGGTTCTTCTGGTTTCTGTAACGTCACTTGTTCATTATGGATTTGAGGACATTAAGGATGTCATGGCAATTTTCATTACATCTAGAAATCATCATGTACTTTTCCCAAGTCTCTTATTTAAAAATTACTCTGTTCCTATCCTGATGTGAAAATGTAATATAAGTACCAACACTAAAGATATCTATGCAGATACCTCTTTTTACAGATGTATGTATATAGACATCCACACACACATATTCTTTCTGTGTACTTAATAGTTACACTTTAAGGATCTTACAGGATGAAAACCGCTTTATAAATGAAAGATATTACATATCCTAAGAGACATCTACTTATCCTTTATGATCTTGCTTAATGTTCTACTAAATCATGCTTAGCCTGTTGCTTTCTCACTTATATCCTCATTTACTACAATGAATTTTAAATTTAAACCTTTTCCAAATGGCTCCCTTTATATGTTCCCTGCACCTCTGTCACAAGTTTCCACATAGCTCCATCAGTCTCTGGAGATTAATGCATAGGACTGGCATAGTTTTCTCTATATCAGAATACTTTCAGGCTGGACTCAGAACAAAAACAACCTAAAAAAATATTATATGTCAATGCATATGATGACTTGTCACTCATCCACAAAATTTAGTGGATTTTTTTTTTTAGTGGATAAAGGACAGTTAGCGTCCTAGATGATAAAAAGAAGCTAATTCAATTCAAAATGTCTTCACACAACTCATCTACCATTCAAACATTCATAAAAATGTTTTAGGGGCAAGAGGTGAATTGGTATTTTCTTGGCAGTCTGTGCCAGGGTGAATTTTAGTTCAGATAAAAGACTTCAGAATCTTTGAATAATCTCTCAGTGAGATTTATGGAAGCTTTGTCATTAAGTCTTATGGAAGAAGGATAAGACCGAAATGTGTTTTAAAAGAAAATAGAATAAAATTTGTTGCATTCCAGAACTGCATTTGGTTCTGACCTTCCACAAAAACCTTAAATTTACACCAGAAGCACACCAAGAAATAGTGAAAATGTCCTGTGGATGATACCTGTTACTGCAAGGAGAACTAAACTGAGAAGTCTAGATGCAGATCAGGGCTGAAAGAAATTATGATTTTAGAAGCTTTTAATAAAATGCATTCATTTAGAATATTTTTGCCCCCCATTTTTCATTATTCTGTTAATAATTTGGAATAATTAACAAGGTTTGCATTTGTTTCAAAAATCATCTCATTTCACCTCTGAATCACTGTTAAACATATTCTATACTTGTCTTAGCACTGCTTGCTACTGAAAAGCACAAAGTCCCTTTTCCTGGATAAATACATCCCTAGTTCACATAAAATCTGAATGTAGATTACTCATAGAGAAAAGCACTGAACATTCACAGAAGCTAACACCTTCTTGTTTCACAGTCAATTATTCATGTTTCCAGTCTATAAGACCATTTTTCTCTCCTTAAATAACGAAGCACTTCTCATTTACATGCTGAAGTTGCACACTGAGGGAAATGGAAGGAAAGCTAGCCCACACGTTTGATCTAAGCATTTATACATACAGTGAATAAACTTACAAGACACACTTTGCCCAAAAACGAACATTAAATTAATGAAACCCACCAGTGGCTCATGTTCTTTATAGTATTTACTCTGGTATTCAACACAATATGTAATTGTTGCTATGGCAACTGCCACATCTCTTGGCACCATAATAATTCTCAGATAAATGGATCTTTGTCAGAGCAAACTCCAAAGCCAGTGTATATGAAACCTGCATTTCTTTGGTAGTGGGAATCTGCAGAGTTAAGTTGGAAGTATAAATTCAGTCCAGGCCTGAGGGAAAGCACAAGCCTATCAATAGAGGTGAAGCTCTGCTACAGAGCTGAGTAAAAGGGGGAGCATGGCTATATATGAAAAAATCATAATCGCTGTGCACTACCATGGGACTTGTCAGGTCACTCAGAAACAGTCCAGCAAAGGGGTAGGGAAGTCACGTCCGTACGGCACTGTCAGACAAAATTCCTGCTTCAAGGGTGTGATCTAAAGTTTGCTGGAATCTGATTATTCCAGCAGGTCCTGCATCAGACTGAGGGATAAAAAGGGAAAGTAGGTGACTGGAATTTCTATGGAAAATAGCTTATTTCGGTGGTTAAGGAGATTTCTTATATAAAAGGCGCTCTTTGTTGTTGCCCCAACAACAAGTGGTCTGCACAGAGGATTTTTATAAAAATATAGCCAAAAAGGCAGCTAAATGATACTACAGAATGACCCATTGATGAGAACAAGCTCTTGCTTTCATTGACATTAATTAAGATGTATTCTGTGAAACCCGCAATGTAGCATTGCAGACTTTAAAAAAAAAAAAAAAAATTGCATCCTTTCACTGGTGATTAAAGCAGGGAAAAGTCATTTACCAAAATACCATTAACACACAGGTATTAAATTCTAAAATCACTTATACCTCAGCTTTTCATGCATGAATTCTAAGTCAATAGGTGTCTGCACTGTGATAACGAACAAAAGTAAAAGAAGTAATAACAGATTAATCATTTAACGGCTAGTAGGAGAACGTTACTATGTTAAGCTTTCTGCCAAAACTGAATACAAAATTGAGAAGATGAATTTTCTTTTGTTTGTTCTTTAAAAAAAATCCCATCTGTACATGCCTGAAGGCCACCTTCATATTCAAAGGCAAAATATCTCCACAGTTTTTCTGAAAATGGTATTCCATATACTGTTTTGATCAGTATAATAACTCATAAGTGTATCATAGATATTGATGTACCCCTGTGACTTACTCTATTTTGTGCCTTAAAATTAAATGCAAAACATGGTATTTTATTTATGCAGTGCATTACTTTTTGCAGCAACTGCTATAAGCAAAATCTAATAATATGAAACTCTTCTAGCCTGTTTGTCAATATCTCATATGAGAGTCCATCTTCATACTTTTGCACAGTCATTTTCAGCCTATTTGGAACTCTATTCTATAAACTGAAAAAATGCTAATATACGTTAATGGGAACGATTGCTTGCTATATCAGAGAGGCTGATTCTTGATCTTATTTTCCAAATAAATTATTGAACTGCCAGATGACTAAACTCAACTATTCACTTCCTTATGTGAATATTTTTTCTGTGAGAGAATCCCAATTCATAATAAGATTATTGATCCATTATCATCTCTTCTAAGGCAGAAAGCCATACATGTAGAATTTAAGGCTCTAGGCACTTTTCACTTCATATCAATAAAATTTGCAATCTCTATCCTGGAGTGATAAAGCAGCGAGTAAGAAACAAACAAGAAATGCTAATGCTTAAACCCAAGGAGCTTAGATTTGTTATTTCTGTTTGATACTTTAGGAAACAGTCACGCTCATAAAGCAACTTGCACAAACATATACATCCAGGCAGTGATTTAGTAGGAAACAGAATTCAGGTCTGCAAGGCGGCTGGGGAAGTTTTCGGCCAGGCTGCCTCTTCTGTCCCCATTATAATAAACATAGCAGCATACTGATGTTGGGAAAAGCAATGGTTTGACAAAGGGAAAAGCAGAAACAGCGTATCTGACTAGCCCCTAGCTGCTACAAAGTGGACTGGACAGAGGAGCAGAACTACAGCAACTTCATTTCCTTCGATCTGAGCTACTCTGGAGATGATTTTAAACTTTTTGTCTACAACATGCTGTCTCAGGGTGTGCTCCTCCCTCTTATCTCTTCTTTTCTTTCTCCTATTCCTTTTCCATCTAGTGCCTGAAAAGTGTCCTGAGGGTTTGACAGTTTCTGTTTAATCATTTCATCCTTCTGTATGGAAGACTGCTGAGCACCATACAGTGAAGTTACTACCAGCCTAGAATTTCTGAATATCTGCCTGCCCTCTTATCTGCTTTGGTGCCAGACTCTTGATATCTCACTCCCCCCCACCCCTCACCCTGTGTCTGTGATGCTGTAACAAATAAAAGTTCTAAATAACTCACTTTGTTGTGGGGAAGAAAAAAAAAAAAAAGGCTGCATTTCGCCAACATACAAAAAAAGGCAGAGAAAGGTTGTTTCCCAAGGTTTTCTTTTTGCTCCCAGTGTACTAAGGGTATATTCATTAAAACCAGCATTAGATTACAGAAGGGGAGAAGGAGTAGCAGCCAACCATTTTATTTAGCCTTGGAGGACTCAGTTCAACTCCCAGCTTGCTGCCTTTTGCAACTCACAATCTGTTACGAGACTCTACAAGAGATTGGCTTTACTTTCTGTCTTCCACAAAACAAGACTCTTTAAATAAGTAAATAAATCCACTAACATCTAGCCAAATGCTCTGATGTAATGAAATTTCCAACTTTCGGTCGTCCTACTGTTTCCATAAAACAAAGCAGAGACCAAGCATTGGATAAGACATAAGTTAAAAAAATAATTATTGCCACTCATTGGCTCAGTCAGTTTGTTCCCAACTAGGGTTTGCAAGTGATTTATTTTTCCATTAGGGATCTGAACCTTCGCAATTCTATGAATTATTCAGAATTCAGAAGTTCATTTTGGGAATTTTGTGTGAATAGAAACATTTCCATACCTTTTTTTAATATCACCAAGCACTCAAGTCCTGACTGCATAGAAGAGTATTAAGCAAACATCAGGCAAAGCAGCGCATGATTGCAGGTGTGCATGCCTCACCAGTACTACCCCATGGTGAATGCAAGTGAACTTCATTTCTTTCACTGAGCACTCTGGCTGCCTGAGGGTACAAGTGTGTACCCACAGATAACTATTAAAAAGATGCCACACTGTAATGTTATACCTTCCATAGACACATGGCAACTCTTCTGTGCACTTATATATTCCACATGCCTCAAAAACGACAGTAGCTTTTTTATGAATACTCCCGTCTGTAAAGACAGACAGTAACCAATATATCCAGCCAAAACCATAGCAGGACAGGGGCAGTAACAGCAGGTTGTAAAAAATCAGTCTAACTAATCTGATGTGCAGATTTTTGCTCTCAATAGCATATATGCATATCTGTAGGTATAGACATTCAGGATGTTTAGAGTATTTTGCAGAAACATCCAGACATCTGGAAAGGCAGTAGTGCTGTATCTGCCCCTCTGTCACTAGACCCTGCAAAAAAGATTCTGTGATCAGAGAGCAACAGCCAAGTTGGCTGACGATGTTGAGGAACCATCTACCTTCTCATATTGTAGTTATGGCCACCCTTTGATAGAAAGCTGCAGGCTCTGCAGATCTAATATGCTTCTGGCAGATGAGTAAGAACACACACCCTTCAGACTCCAAAAGCAGAGTTAAATAGTAAGTGGTATTCTAACAGCCACTGATCATGCTGTGGCCATGAAGTTAGTTTAAGTTAATCACATAGGGCTGATCAGTGAGGCTAGCTGGAATCTTCCCACATCTTCAGCAGGAAAGAACCGCACCCTTCCACCACTAGAATACCAAAAGCTTTTCTGCACACTCCAGATTGCACCTCTAAATATTTTCAATGTTCATCTAAAGTATGGGCGGTAGCAATCAGAAAGTTTCAGGAATTATTCTATCTCTTCCTAGGCTCAGACTGCCAGTCAGCACATTAGAGATCATTGTTAGTCATTTCCAAACATGTTGGGAATCTGCAATGAGAAACATTAACAATGGGATTTCACAGATGTAGGTTACATGCTTTCAGAAAAGAAACGGCAGTTGCTGGCAATAGGGAAATACTTAAGAACTACTTATCCCCTAATTAAAACAAGGTACTGTACTCTAAGTACTGAATGCTAAGCAGTGCTCTAGCATGTGCTCATCTTAACCCTACAGAATTATGCTGAATTACTAAGGCTCCATCTGAGCATTTCTTAGCCAAGACTCCTTGCATAACAGATGGAGCAGTTCTGCTGTTTTCATGCTGACACATTTAGACTGCAAAAGTACAGGATTAAGTTCAAATTTATCATAAAATCACTTTAGATAGGATGCTGTAATCTTTATATCCTTCTCAAGGATGACAAACAGAAAGACAAGACTGTCTGTTGTGTTTAAAATAGGCAACAATAGCTGAAATGGTTGGTAAAAAATACTGATTTAACAGCTACAAAGTGCTGTCTGAGGTCAGAGTAGGACAGCCAGTCCCAAAGATCTTTATATTCCCTTGAAGACAAGGATGATCCTTACAAGGTGGATTTCCCGGGACACATTAAAGCACTGTGTAACTCTTCAATGGCACTGCAGATGCCAAAGATCACTACACTAAAAGGGTAATCTAGTTATGAACTGAATATCAAAATCCATAAGGAAGTGATGAATGCAGGTAGAGATGATGTTATGATATTGCTTTGAGGAGTCACCTATGAGGGAAGACTGGCAAGTGGCAGAATATGCCAGACTTAGACTGGTTTTCTTTCTCTGAACAACACAAAGTGGTTGGAACAGAATCCAGGAGTGGGGCCAAATTAAACTTGGCTGTTGAATCTAGTCTGGTGATAGATTTCAACACCAGGCATTAATTAATATTGCTGGAACATTTTGAGGGGAGACTACCCAGAACCCAAACAGGACAAAGAGAAAAGGTCACTTACAAAGCTGTATCACAGCCTGTGCAAATACACATCTGTTAATTCCTACTCAGGAGACAAGACTTCCCCTAGACTGTAACTTCCATAAACTATCTCCCCTTAAAGACATTGAAGAGCTGCTTCTCTAAGAAAACCAGAATAAAACTTCAGAATATGATTCTGAGAGTCAGATCTTCGCACATAAATCCATCGCCTGAAGTTTAACTCCAGACATCCTGTCAGAGATGTCTCAAACTCCTCTGTGGTTTCAGTAACTTCTAACTGGAGAATGAGAATCCCCATTTTGAAACTACTCCTAAGATTTCAAAACCTGGAGTGAAAACAAAATCATTTGAACATTCCTGTGAAAGCACCAGAAGGAGCATTCCCTGCTAGTTTGACACACAGGACAGCCAAGTGGCCAGCTCCTGCAAGTGTAGCTTTCCTACTCTGAATTTGGCAGTGCATCGTCCTAAATCCACAGCTCCACCATGTAAGAGACTCTCTCAAATGTGACCTTGTTAAATTTTAACTTTGTGAAGAAACAGCATATTTAAATAAAATTAAATTCCATTTAAGTGTTCTGATCAGCTCTCTGCAGTTACACATTCTGGAACCGTCACTCCTGCTGGCAATCTATATTCACATTGCACGCTGCTTAAAGTGCAGATCAAAACCTTTCCTCAGTCACGGACTTTCAGAAGTTTGTTTAACCTTTCCCCTAAAGCTAATTTTTTTTTTTTTTTAATAGAAGACTTAAGTTAAACTAAGCCATTGTTGGAAGTATAATGAGAATGCTGGCAGCTGAAAGTCTAAATACCAAAATAAAACAATATGTCGGTCATTTTTATCATGGCTTCTTTATACTTCCTTGAAATTATAGGTCTGTAAAGGTACCAGGCTTAACTGTAAGACCAGTAAGGCACTGTCCTGCCTGTCTCTCTCCTAAATACCATGACACAGAACTGAAGGATATCTCACATTTCCTTTGTTACTTTCATGAGTGTGAAGTAAACAATTCAATCAATTTGTGAAGCACTTTTTCCCCATAGTACGAGGTTAGTATTACACTGACATTCAGAAGTGGAAAGAAAAAGACACATCATTCAGTGGACAGAGTGAAGCAAAAATCACTAGTGCACAGAATGTACAGATGTGTTGCTATTTGTGTGCAGATGTTGATATAGTTTAACACATAACAATCCCAGATAAGCAGACCTATATGAAAATTTAAATTCCACAGCATAGAATTCATTGCCACATACTTACACTTGGAGCAAACATGAACGTTCTGTAAATTCTAATTCCACAATTTAGACTATGATTTTTCATTTTCAGTTTATAGCCAAACTGTGGTTATCTGGCATAATGTACACCAGAAGAACCAGCCAGTTTTGATACTCGGGTTCTTTCATTTGACTCAATTCTTCATGAATGTTTAGCATTTACACCTGAAGATGTAATACATCATTCAAAACCTGGAAAATTTGTATTTTAAGTTAAACTAAGTACTAAAATGTTACAGCAATATCTGGATTGAAGACTAATTTTGATCTCTGCTAACAGATTAAAACTGCTTACAGTCCTAGATGGTACTTGTAAATATCTAGCAGCATCTCCCTGACACTTTCTTCTAGTCTTTTGTATTCATCTTACCTTTAATGCACCATGGTTTTCATTTGCTCCAACAATCAAAATTTCTGCCATATCCTCAGCATGCTCAGACCGCGCATGGACAAACAAGGCTCTGCCGGCTTCTGATATATTCTTTAGCGCAACTAAAGACCCATCACGTTCCACCTTAAAGTCTGGGTTAGAAACTTCGAAGTTCAATTTGTTATTCCCCTTGCAGTCATCAAATTCCACTGGGAGGGGGAAAGAAAAAAGAAAAAACACAATTATGATTACCCACTCTGGAACATAGACTTCAAACATCTTTATGTTATCGGCTTGCCTACAGATCTCAGGAAGAAATATCGCTCAATCTAAGGGGAAAAACTTTCAAAGAAGCTTTATATTTGTGTGACTATAATTCATAGACAAATCTTATGAATATGCACTTTCAGAAGGATGAAGAGATTTTGACCATGCTAATTCAGGAGGCAGGAGATAAAACATTTTGGACATGAACATTTTGTGACCCCTCAAATCAAATGCACACCTAGTTCTACAAATTGGGCAGTAGCAGTAGAGACCTTGTTATCCTCCTCATAGTAACCCAGGATCTCTAAAGGCTCTTCTGCTGGCAAGGTGGTTTCCGATATCCAGTAAATCTTTATGCTTGGAATGGGTTGTTTACAGAATATTCAACCTCATGTAATATAGTGCATGAGCCGCAACATCAGTACAGCTAAGAATTATGAGAACTTTTAATTAAACAGCAGCTGTCAATAATCTTGTTCCACTTTACATGGAAGATTTTAAGCATTTAAGAAAGGCTGGCATAAAGACAAAAATGTCTCTAAAGTACAAAGATTTGAGACTTTGCTTGAAGTTCCTTCTCCAATTCCAGTAGCTTCACTTTGCACAAAATGCTGGAAAAGACGTTAGTGATGTAACTACCAGTTACATGATTAAGATGTCTTCACCACAAACTTGTAATTGCTAAGTAAACTTCTCAGGTTTTGACATCTCTGAACAATGTATTTGCATGTGAAGGGTTTTTTTTGTAGACAATCTTCTGTATTCCCTATCTGCTCCTTGAGTTAGTGCTGCTGTAGACTTTTCACTTATCTCTTCGCTCTCGCTATTTTGATTTTACATTTCATTTCTATTGGATCTTTAAAAACTGCATTACACTTTCAGAAATGAATACAGACAGGAATACAGACTACAGAAGATCAAAGAAAATGGAGTTACTGAAAATAAAGAACTTTGCATAATGGTTTAAATTCACTGTATAGACTTCTTGTACTGGGTCATTGTTTTTAAAGCAAAAAAAAAATCATCTCACATTCTCTCACAGCCTGACCAATACTAAACTTCTCCTGATCGTGAGACCTCTATAACTGGTCTTAAAGCACAGACAGAATATCACAGTGGATGGCCACACAACACTCCTAGGAGAAACCCTCTTCTCCAAATTTTGCATCTATTTCCAGACATACCAACTTAAAGACAAGGCTGCCAGAGGACCTTGTGGAGATCCTTCCTCTCTGGGCATTCGCTAGGATTGAATCCCAAAGTAGAACCACACAGAAAAAGAATGGTTGCTGGTTTCTGAATCTGAATACAACTTCATTTTATGATGAATATTGATGAGAAAGGTTAATTTAAACACTAACCAAAAGCAAAAATCTCAAATGCCCAAAGTTCAGAATAAGGTAGAATATGAGACGTGGGACACTATTTGCCGAATCAGCAGTGGTGTGTTGACCTAGGGCTGCATCCAGATGCCCACCCAGCTGCTCTCACACAGCCCTCCGTCAACAGGATGGGGGGAGAAAATAAGATGAAAAAGCTCATGCATCAAGATAAAGACAGGGAGATAACTTACCAATTACCATCACAGGCCAAACAGAATTGACTTAGAGAAAATTAATTTAACTGTCAATTAAAATTGATTTGGATGGTGAAAAAAAGACAAAATTAAAACCGCACCTTCTGTCCCCCCAACTTTTCCCCAGAACCAGCTTCACTCCTTCATTCCCAACCCCTCTGCCTCCCCTCCCTGAGCGGCACAGGGGGATGAGGAACAGGGGGTTACGGTCAGTTCATAATGGCTCCTCTCTGCCGCTCCTTCCCCCTCACACTTTCCTCTGCTCCAGCGTGAGTCCCCTCCGCGGGCTGCAGCTTCCTTCAGGACATACCCACCTGCTCTGGGGTGGGGTCCTCCAGGGCCTGCCGGGAATCCCTGCTCCACTGCCTGGAGCCTCTTCCTCCTCCTCTTCCTCCACCCCTGGGGTTCACACTGCTCACTCACACTCTTTTCCCTCACTCCCAGGTGGTGTTTTGCCCCTTTTTTAAAGGCTTCCACAGAGGCTCCTCCAGCCTCGCTGAGGGGCTCAGCTGTGCCCTGTGGTGGGGCAGCTGTGGAACCGGCTGGAACCGGCTCTGCCCCGCCCGCGCAGCCCCACCTCTCCTCAGCGAGGCCCTGCAGCCCCCACACACCCCATACATCCACAAAGACTTTAGGAGCCTGAGGTGGGAGTTTAAAAGAACAAAGTTGTGATCCTGTGAATTTGTGCCTGACTATTGTCTACTGAGAAGAGTCCAAACTCTACAGTCACCACAGTCTCTGGCATAAAAATTATCCCAGCACCTGAAGGATCTGCTTCTGCACAAGTTTTAGGCTTGCTTACATATTTTTAACTAAAAGCTACTCCCATTTCCTCTACGTTACTTGAGGGCAAGAGAACTATCCTTGGATTCACAGTGGGATAACAAACCAGAATTTCATCAGCCCATTTGCCATTTCATTGAATTTTGCTGAAAGCAAGAGGGATTATAAATAAAAAACCCCCCAAAAAGCTCTTTCCCCTCAGATACTCCAATCCCTCCAGACAAACCTATCTCAGTCTGTCATGTCGCAGACCCCTGCTTGCAAAGTCTTATGCTGCAGTAGAAGCAGGGGGGGGAAAAACCCACAGAATTTGGGAGCAGTAGCCGTTTAAAACATTTCACAGTGCTCAGACTGACTGTGCTGGTGTCCACGGTGCTCTCCGAGGCCAGGACCTGCTTACAAAAAAAGGGTCTTTTGCTCACGGTAGGATTTTGATGGAAGGCTCTCCGTTAGCAAGGCCTCCCTGGTGTAAAACCACCCGTTGCAATTTACGTTGGTGATATGACAGGAGTTTTAACAGATTCACTGCAACCTCCTAAAGCTATCAACCCGCAAAAAAGACAAAATTTTCCTGTCACCACAAATGTGGGAAGTTGAAATTCTCTATACTAATCACTGTACAGATTGCAGTCTTGATGAATTATGAGTAGATTCTCTTTTAACTTATTCTTTTCCTCCCTTTAAGAAAAAACCAAAAAACAATGAAACAGGGTCTTAGAAAGGTACCTTGTTATGCTGAATAAATATGTGCTTCTCATATATAAAAACTGCTGATGATCTACTGTCTATTAATAGCTTGCAATTGGAGAAATTTGACATCACTCTCTGAGAAACTGTCAGAAGTAAAAGAAATTAAAAGCCTAACAAAACTATGATAAAGTAATCACTTAAAAACAAATGTCGTAGTTTGAAGCTATAGCATCACCAGCCAAACACTACAGGTCACACTCAAGAAGAGGCCACGCTGTGCTGTGCCTCAAAGAGAAGAGAAGCTGGCTGGGAGCACACTTCTCCCACCTTGCTGCTCAGCATTCAAAAACCTTGAGATTCCTGCATTGCTTCCATCTGCATTGCAGAAATTTGAAGACCAACATGCAGATTCAACACATGGAATCAGGAGTACTTGGACTTATATTCTATATTCCCTTGGAGTTATGAATTTGACACTTCGAGACCTGTTATATTTTGCTCATCTATTGACCTTCCTTTACCAAACCCTACAACTTTTTCCAAGGGCAGAAGCAGAGTTGTTTGAAAGAGAGAAACTGTTTTCTTACCATATCTCATCCAAAAGCACTGATGCTTTCAATTCCAAATTCTAGCACAAAAGTATCTGATGAGGTTAATAGCAAGGAGAGAAAAAGAAAATGAAAAGGCTCTGAGAAGTACTGATATGTAGGAGAGAAATTAGAAGTGGGTGGAAGGAGATTAAGTGATCATAAGGATAGAGAACAATAAAGAATATTCAGACCAAGGGCCAACAGACATGAAACTGAAGCCAATTGTTAAGAGAGTTGAAGGGAACTGCAGCCTTAGATAAAATCCCTAGTCTGAAGTTAGGGGCAAATATGAACTTTATCAGAATGATGATTTCTCCTGGACTGGGATGACCAGGGAACACCACTCAAGACTGCATTGCATTCCCAGTCATTCTCACGATGCCCCTCACTGGGAACATTTGCTTCCTTAAACTCCTGCGGCTTCTGGGGAAAAGCCAATGCAAATAACCCAGAATTTACAGTACTTGAGCTGCCTGTACCTGGCTCCAGTAGCAGCTACATAGCTTGGGCTGGCCCTGGCACTGACCACACTATCCTGCCCTGCCAGGTACTCAGGGGAGATCTCAGGATCTGATTTCTCACCTGTGGCACTACATCATCTATCTCTTAAACAAACCTACACATTGCTGATGCTCTAAAAAAGCACAGCCCATTAAATACAGGGCAAATAGGATTTTTAGTTCTCTGGTGAAGAAGCTTGCTTTGTACGCAAAGCCTGTGTACAAATCTCTATGTAAAAACTATAAAGAGTGATTAATTAATTACTCCTCATGTCCTCTGAGTACTAACTTGTATAACCAGAAACTAGAAATGGTTTTGTGGATATTGGTTGTGTGAAGGTTCAGACAGATATTGAAGAAAGTTTTCCGGCTAACCCTTAAAAGAGGATGCTGAGGACATGCAGGGTTTTAACACGAGGTTAATCAAATACCAGCTTAATCCAGAATCACTCAAGACCAATCTCAGTGCCTGATCCTGCTTCAAACCAGGAGGGTGGACTAGGTGGCACCTTAAAGTCTTTTGCACACATACAAGCTCTAGATTCAATTAATCTCCCTATCTTTTCAGGTCTACATTAGGCCTATATATGCAGGGTTCATTCAAGAAAATAAAAACTACAAACATGCAGTGAACTAACCGCTGCGTCTTACTACACAGCTTATTCATCTAGCTGAGTCCTGGACACTGAATTCTCTCCCAAGACAGAAGGAAATTTGGGCATGGGACTGAGAACTTCTGAGCACAGGATGAACAAGCACATGCAAGAAAACAGAAAACAGCTCAGACTGTTCCACTGAGAAGATATTTAAATGATCAAAAGTACCAGGTTTCAAGAAGACAATATGGATGTCTCCAGAAATAAAACATCCCATTACAAAGAGTTCTTCCAGTAAAATATTTTCAGATTAGTATTTAAACAATCCCCAGATACCAAAAAAATAAAAGTAGTTACTGAAAATCTATATCAGTTGGATGGAGAGCACATGCTCTCTAAGGAGTCTGCCAAGGTTCACAGAGAGAAGAGACCAAACTGGCAGTCTGCTTAAAATGAAGAGGTGGTCTCCCAGTGTGTAACATTTTGCTGCTTGGCAGCCATGATGACGTATGAGCCTTATGATGTATGATGCTGGTTTTGATGTTCACGCATTTGCCACAGAGATGAGGTGTGAGGAAAGCTATGCAATGGATACCTGACATTATTGATACTACCCAGCTGCGTTGTAACAGACTGGACGAACTGGCAGCCTGATGAGAGTAGCCACACACACTAAAACCTCCCATGTCCTCCTGCAACTCACTTTGTGTTAGAGCTTAAGGAGTTTAACTAGATTCTAAGCTCTTCAGAGCAAAGACCACTTGTTTGCTCTGCCTCTGTACAGCACTTGCAACAAATTGATTCATGTTTGGTGCTCCAGGTGCTACAGAAATGCAAAAAAATTAATAATAGTAACGGTCCAGCTACAGCCCTAAACTAAAATTTTGGTAATGCTACACCAGACATGACTAGCGATTGTGTCTCATTGTCAAAAACTCAATGGGCAATTACAACAATGATCTAATATTTATTTATGTGAAGGCAGAGTTCTTAATTTATTGATGCATATATGACTCTTTTGATGTTCCTAGTCATGCTCCAGCTGCCAAATGAACATCTTTATTGTGCTTAATAGGCCACATGGTATGAGACAGACTCCAAAATTCCATACAAGGAAAATGAAAATACTGCCAAGCATCTCCCAATGAAAAACAACATGCATGTCACTCATCGCCCTCTGTTCATTTCTCAGCTTCCTATATTAGACTTTTACTCCTTTCTGTAAGAAAGCTCATTCACATGTGAATTGTACAGAATATTTTTGTCCACCAAGCAATAATCATTATTACTAATACTTGCATGCATCCCAAGGCTTTAATCACTGACTTTGGGCGTATTATCAAAGAACCTGTCAGAAAAAGGATTCTTGTGCAAGATCACAAGTCCATTACTGTAGCCGTGGGAAACTGAAGTTGCGATTGGAAATATTACCCTTTATAGATTTCAGCAAGAAATTCCACATTCCTGGGATTCATCATTTCAGTTCATCCCATTCTCACTGTTATGATATACCACATATGTGAGGTTTCTGCACAACTGTGATATTTATGATAATGAATCACAGATGTTTTAAAGAATACCATTTTAAAGCATTGAAAGGTTAACAGTTGGATTTCTTGTAAACTATATAAAAAGAAAACAAGCTGAAAGAGATTTCTTATATTCAAAAGCATATATTAGGCTGATATATTCCTCTTCCAAAGTATTTTTTTTCTGAGTTTAATTCTCAGAATTTTATTTTGTTTAAAACAGAATACCAAATCTATAATTTTCTCTCTGATGAAACCTCTACAGAGGTAATTCTGTATAATTAAATATACATATTTATCTATAAGCACACAAAAACTTACTCTGTATGTCTCTACGTACAGGTATTTGTATGTTAGCTAATGATAGCTATCAGCAAAATGGCTCCTCAGTGAGGAAGTTTCACACTGAAAATACACACCAAACACACAGGCTTAATTACTCTATCAATGAAGGTTAGGATCCTTTTTGTAAATACAACCTAGCCTTGTTCAAATCAGTGGGAATTACAGCATCATCGTAAATATTTTGCTATGTATTTCCTCTTATCCTGTTTAACAAACAACTTCAGCTCATATTGAAACCACAAGTCGGAAGCTGTACCTCTGAGAAGTCTAGAGATATAAGAAAAGTACATTACAGCTGCACAAAGGCAACTTAACTTTCCAGCCCAGCAGGGATCCCTCAGCTCTGTTAAAAAGTCCTCCCTTCTCAATGATAGTAGCAAAATAGAGAAGTTAAAAACTGGCAAAGCTGAGCTTCATTAACTACAAAGACAGAAAAGTGATGGTTGAAGCAAACAGAAATGCTTCTGAGTGCTGTTGTTGTACATAAAAATTCATAAAGTACCACGACCCAGCAAAGCGCCTGTTAGCAATAAACATTGACGCTGACTGAAAACAGCAGGCAAGTAACTACAGAGATCGTAACAGGCCGCTACGTGACAGTGTTGGTCGCACTGTTGAATGCCTGACTGTGGTACAGCGTGTCACACTGCAGCCCAACACAAACTAATAGAAATGCAAAGTGTTATGTGTGTTCAGGAGATGAATTATCTTGTCAATGTGGAGAGGATGAAATCTACCTGGAACCAACACATCTGGACAAACTAAATCCATCTAAGAACAAAAGAGGAAACTGTTACAACAGCTAATGACAAAGGCAGCTGAGAAACAAAAGAAATCCCGCTTTTCAAGCCAACAATATTGTCAATTAGAAGAAACAGCTTCTCTCCCTTCCTTTGAGATGCCTTCAAAATCATCTCTGGAACATGGGTTCTGGCAGGGAGCCCACAGTGTGTTTATTTCTGCTGTTTTTCTGCAAGAATACCTGAACAGTAGAAGGAAAAAGATTAGAAAGGAACAATCCTGCCCCATGACACTTCTGGGGGCAGACTAAAGTCCAGACAAGACACTGTCAACAGCTAAGTCAGATAGGAGATTATCATTATTTCATATCTAAAAGTGCTCTAGAAATAATGGACTTGTGGCTTAGAAAAACTACACACATGACTAAATTCTTTACACAGAAAAATCTTATTGAACATTTAAGAAAATGAACAAAAATAATTTTATTAAAATCTTTTTAAAAGGTTTTTTTAAACAGTTTAATGCTAAATTCTGGCTTTGCAGCAGAATTGCTACAGAATGATTTTTTTAAAAAAAATCCAACGAGCAATAGTAGGTTATTATCTCCCACTGCATGGTTATGATTCTCTTGTATCTCTATAATTTCTTTATGTGCCCCTCAAATAAATTATAATGGTGATTTATTTAGCATGCAGATAGTCAAAGACTGAGGAAACATGAGCAACAGTGCAATGCTCATCAAAATATAACAAGAATTGCTTAATACAAATACACATCTATATTCTACCTCTTTGGAACAACTACTAAACAACAAACTTTATCCTTGCACACACTTATTATGTCTACAAAAACAAACATATTACCTAAACTGGCAAACATCCCCAGGCAATTTGTGTGTGATGACCAGATTTGTGCATAGCCCTGTTAAAATGCAAAATTTAGGCCAACAGTTCACCCACTGGGCACTAGGGAATACCCCTTCCACAGTATAAGTGGTACCTATTAATAATCATGGGGTTCTTCTGTGCTGTCAAAACGAATAGCAAGAATCTACCACAGATGGGAGATAAGCTTCCCATAGGCTCCCTCTGCGTTTGCGTAATGGGTATGAGGTGTGATTCCAGAAGGAGTGACTCCCTCCCCACTAAAGACCCCCACTAGTGATGCTCTGCTCTTTCTCCTCACCCTCTGCTATACTCAAACACCATACTCTGGCATCTTTTCACATCTCTCCAATCTCTGCTTCTCTTTTCCTAGCACATCACACCACCACTTGGCTAGTTAAGAGTATCATGTCAAGTACCCTGAGCTAGAGATGAACAACCCTAAAACCAGAAGCATCACAACTTGTATCAGCCCAGCACTGAAGCAAAATGTATTAGCCCTGCAGTGCTGGCATTGCAGTTTGGGATTCCAGCGAGTATTTCACAGAGCACAGAGTATTATGTGAGCAAAATGGCTCCGTCAGCACCAAACTCAAGGATTCCTGCCTTTTTCAGCACAGATATGCTGCTGCTTCTTCTTGCCTTTTTCCACCATGCTCCCTTATTTCCTTTCTTCTAGAAAGGAAGATCCCTCAATGACATCTCGTGTTCTTCAGCAAATTTATCCTACCAACAGGGTTCCATCAGCAGTCTCTGGCTGACTGAAATTATGGGAAAATACAAACACTGCAATCGAAACTGAAGGCATTCCTTGCCCCCCCAGCAGACTTCACCAGCTCATGTTACATGATACCTTCACACATCATTTTGCTGCCCATTGTCTCATTTAGGGCAAAAATCTAATCAGGTGGAAGGAGTTGTAATGAGTTGTTCTCAGCTGGAAGTTATCTTGACTTATTCATTACAATGTAGACACATTATTGACTGATCTCCTGGGTCAGTGGCTGCATTATAAGGCATGGTAATACTACAGCTTCTGTTGTAAGCCCTAGAGAAAAATTATTATTTCAACAAAAATATTATGTCAGTGAGTGTGTCTGAAGAAAAATATAAAAATCAAAACTTTAGATATCACAATCATTCATTTTCTGAGCACAACACATAGTTCAGTTTAAACGGAGCTGTTGTCTCTTTGTAAATGCAGAGGACACTTAAACTGATACTACATTTGTGGACTTACAGTCTCAAAGGAACTGTCACGTCTGTGGAGGAATATGACATTTCACTTAACACTGCATTGATTCTGATCAGCCCAAATGACCCCAAACCCAGAAGCAATATGTAGAAAAGACTCTTTTTAACTGTTATTTTCAAACTAAAGGATTTCCCATTGCAATGCAAATATCGATATGATTCCATTTTAGCAGATTTACATAACATTTTGCTAAGAACCTCAGGAGAACATAAGATGAAATTAACTTTAGATTCTTACAAAATCTTCACTGGCAGAGTCTGGGACACAAGCAGACAGAATCAAAGACATTCAGATATATTCAATATGTTCTGGCTCTGCAAATTGCTGTGAGAAGTTTGTCGATATGAAATTAATTGTATCCTACAGTGGAGGAAGGTGGGACAGAAGTCTGAGTTTGTACAAGAATTCCCAGAGGGATATACTGGATAATTTCCTTTGTATGCTGGCTGAATAAAGCATGAAGAAGCAGTATACTACTGACCATGAATGTTTTTGGCTTCTGCAAGAGCCCGCATCTGATCTTTGTGCAGCCATCCTAAGTGCTACCAAACCCAAATTTCTTGTTATATGTAATTTATTGAAAACTAATCAGTTGAGGTTGTATTCAGGAGAAGGAACAGTGTCCCAGGAGATTTAACTATGTAAATAAATTGCTGCCAGCAGATGTCAAAAAGTAACAACAAGCAATCACTCACAGGAAATAACTATAGTGCAACCAGCACAGAAAGTACCTTATTTATGCCAGTATGTGTTTAAAATGTCTCCAAAGCCACAAATTTATTTAGTAAGGGTTTTCAGTTAACTAGACAATTAGCCACAGGTCATGGGGATTTTTTCCCTCAAGTTCACAATTAAAACTGTTTGTCTTCAAGGTCGGTTTGTTATAATTACAGTGATCTGTCATTTCTTAATGTGATCTGTCATAACTTCTTGTTTCCTTCTTTCTTTTAAATTTTTTTTTCTTTTTTTTTTTTTAATGGCAAAGCTTCTGTCAATGCTCAACTAAGACCATTTTTTCTATGAGTCTTGAGTTAAATTAATTGAAACTATGATATACTATCAGATGAACAGAAGATTCACTAAATTATGCAGACATTTATGTTTGCCTGAAGTTTGGGCCATTAAGCGAGAAAGCTTACTAAATGACAGTAACGACGTATCAGGCCTCTCTGGAGGAATGGATGCTTTGTCTGCTCCTTCAGTGGGAAGTACAAATAACTCGGTGATTTGAGGATAGGAGAAATAATCAGTATTGTAAAAAAAAAAAATTCTTTTGTTCTATACCAAATCTGTGGCAGCCACTCACACCCTTATAGACTTACTTTTTTCAGAGATGGGAGAAAAAAAATATTGCTTGATATCTTTCTCTCTCTAGCAGTACATTGAGACAAAAAGTCAAAGTGCAGGAGCTTTTCATTAAACGAGCTATCAATATAAAGTGCTTTTTACACATTACCCACAGATATGGTGTGGAGGCAATATTGCCTCCATCTTCTCAATCTTGGATCTTAGTTTCACCTTCTGTGTGAAATTACAACTAATCTGTAATTCAACAGTGAGTTGCATAGACTGCTTCCTAACCTCAACACTCTGATAAGAAGCAAAGCTATTGGTCAGTATATGTTAGGAAACATTAAAAAGAACCACAAATACACGGACATCTACGTACAGCTTCCCTTCTGGAATCATAATCGTTATAAAAGTCTTTCCTGCTGTACAATAATGTTTTCTTAAAAGACATCCCCAGGAATAAAGCTTTCAGCTTGTGTCATGTGCAACTAATTTCCAAATAGCACTCAGTGGTAGGAGTTTGTTTCAGAAATAGAGAATGACGCATCATTTACAATACATAAAAGGAAATGAGAGTGAGTAATAAATCCACTGTGTAATATTTTCCTTTCAAAATGGATACTGTAGGTTGCTGGCCTATTTTCCCAGCTGCTGAATGAGTAATGTCATGCCTGAAAATCTGCTCAAACCATTTATTCAGTGGATTGTTCAACTTTCCCAGTGAAAATCTGAAACAAAGTTTCTCCTGTTTCCAGGGGAAATCTTTTGCCTTCTCACCTTCTCCATCACTGAACCTGTCAGAGAAATAACAATTTCTCTTAGTGCCTTTTACCAAGTTCTCTCAAATGAGTTCTCTCAACCTTTTTTAAGAGTCACCAATAGAAAATTTTGCAAGACATATCTGATAAATGCACAAATAAGAGACCTACACTCAAGTCCTCAGTCTAAAAATTGAGTTAATAAAATGTAGCCTTTGGACACAGTTTATGAATAGCTTTACAGAATGCCTTCAAAAATCTAAGCTGCATTTAAATTTCCAAAATTATTTGGTAGTTAAGCTTTTGTTTTACACAAGTATCAAGCCAATTCCAAGACACAGAATCTATAAACCATGGAAAATCAACTGTTTAATTGCAGCCTGCTAAAGTACAAAACTTGAGATTAATGAGGAAAGCCACCACTCAAAACTCTGCTGGATTTTAAACTTGCTCAACTTATTGTCATCTCTTTCAAACAATATCAGTGCTTGACTAACAGTTACAGAACCAAATAACCTTGGTTTGAATTTTGACTCTCACACTAAGATCAGACAAGTAGCACTGCTGAGAACAGTGTAATTAAAATTGCACCATGTAATCTTGCTCTGCACAGTCATTCCCAGAACAGTTTCTATTCACATCAAACACAGGCTTTTATACTTTAAAGACAGACAGGTTTTGGCATCTTCCACAAAAGAACTGACCTGAGGGAAAGTATATTCTGTCAGTCAGGATCATTTATAAGCAACCTGAAGTTTGTTTACATAGAAAAACCAAGGAAAGAACATCAGGCTGCTGAAGATTCTGCCTCTTTTTAATAACTAAGAAACAATGAAAAAAACCACAACAGGTAACACATACAGCTCAACAGCGATTATTCGTCGAGCCAGGTGACTGCTATTCACATTTGCTACTTAAACAGGTGGCATTGCTACCCATGCTCATACTTAAACCAGTAGCATTGCATGTGAAGAAAATGACAACAAAAAGTTGTGCCAATTGCTTAACACAACCAACATTTCAAATATACGCTATGGGTAATAGTGCCATTTGGCTGCTTGCTGGTTTCCAAACATGGATACCCACTTTCATTTAGCAGCCCATAGTTTGCATCAATGCAAACCACAAGCTAAGGTTGAGATCAATGCAGTGCTTGATTACAAGCCTCTTTCTCAGCTTCAGGAATATGGATCAGGCCGATAACTGACAGTTTCTGCAGAAATCTGTGACCAATAAATAGAATTTTTTCTTATATTAAACTCCGTAGTCAACAAAAGGATGCAATGAAATCTAATCTGAGCCAACATCCCAGATATGAACACCCACAAAGGGGACTGTTTGTAGAAAAAAAACTTTACACAATAAATGAAAACAGAACATCTCTTGTGTGGAGACTAAGGACACCAGAATACCCCTAGTAAATAATATTTCTTTAAAGTAATATAGCTTTATATTATTTCATATTAGTGTCATATTTATTTTCAGATGGCCATCACACTGGAGATAGATCAGACAAGATGTTGGCCTACCACACAGTAATTGCAATACTGACTTGGCAATCAATACATAACTAAAATTTTATTACCAAGTACTCTCTTAGATTTAATAAATTAGTTATCCTTAAAGCTACATGAATTCCATGTACCATCATAGCTGCCAACACAACAAAACTTGCTATTCAGTGGCAGATCTACATCCACTCAGTTTATTTTTAAAAATCTAATATTTACTTTCATTTTTCCAAGTCAAATAGATGAAAAAAGCATGATTTCTCATCTTCCCTTCTTCTTTCCTTCGACTCGGTATAGGTACCATTAATTGCAAATGCTCTGATGACTGTATTGAGGATTCATGATATAGATTTCCTACACTACCACCTCACTTTGCAGTATTAGAATGCAGAAACCTTAGCATATCTGTTTGAATAACTGTCTCTTTTCTTTCACGTTAGAATAACTGTAATGATTACAATGCTCCTGAAGTTTCAAGAGATAAGATAATAATCAGTCAGTCTTTACTTTGCTTCTGGTTCTAAACCCATTAAAAAACAAAACAAAACACCAAAAAAAAGGAACAGCACTAAATCTGTGCATTTTTCCAGCTCATGTCCCCTTCCAAAGCATTAGTCTCTTGTGATAAATAAAGCACCATCCTTCTGTACACTGATATACTTCATTTGTGTTGCACTTTGCTAATGGCTACAATCATGACAAACTAAGAATTCATTTGGTAAATGTGATTTGCCAAAAGTTTTCAAGTGACACAATGTTATATATTTATACACATGGCTGCTTAGCAACTTTGTAGTAGTTCTATCCAGGAACTGAGGCATAAATAAAGAATTATGCTATATCAGAGAGTGCATATGAGACATTTATAGATTTAGGAACAGAAAGGTTATCAGAATTCATCACCTAGCAACAAATATAATATCATCAGCTCCCCTGTCTAGCAAGCAGCTAGCAAGAAATATATTATCAACTCCACTGACTAGTGAGTTAACTTGGTAGTTTGAAGTTTAAATGAACTCCACAGCTAATTAAACCTAGTTCAGTGCTTCTGTAGGCTGTATGTTTGCATTTTAGCACATGCTTTATTCTGGAATAAACAGTTGCCATTCACTCATCAACAGATGGGTCACATTCAGAAGCTGACAGATTCAGAGGAAATGAGAATACAGAAATGCCATACACTTTCTTACGGTTCCCAAGAAAACGAGAATGGTTACACATAATGCATGTAAATACAATGCACAGAGCAATTCTGAGAACACTCTGAGAGCCCTGCAGACTCCGAGAATACGATCAAACTGTAGTGTCAACATGGTTTCCACAATGCAACTTTGGTGATGATTCCAGTATAAAAGATTGGTTTTACAACTCTACACTTGTCTCAAACATTTCAAAGTGACGGATGTAATTATTCACTAGAATCATTTAACAATAGACTAGAACTTGCATCAATGAATATTAACTAAAAATAAAATTAGTTTTCAAGTACTAAAGGCTTGTGTATTCAGCCTACTAGACAACTTTAATTCCCCCCCCTCCCCTTCTCTCTCCCCTCACTGTTTTGCATAAATACTCTATTATTATAAACTCCCGCTGTCTTGAAACTGATGATACATATTATTGTATAGGCAATGTCTGCTATTGTATTTCAATGTAGAGTGATACAGGTGCGCTGTTACCATCTTAAAGGTGCTCCTCTCGTATTATTTTAGGAAAGGCAGTTCTTAATCATCACCTCTGAGACCTTTGTTTTACAAGCCTCTTTATTAAAATCTCCTTGCAAAGCTGAAGGCTAAACAAAAAGAGATTTCATTACAACCCTGATAGATGTCCATTAATGTTTTGAAGTTCTGCCAGAGACAAGTCTAGAATGAGTATATTCTTCACCATGGAAGCTTTCACAGAAGACTAAATGACAGACAGAGAGCTGGATCCTGAACTGGCATAAACAACACAGCCCTACTACCCATTTCCTACACATAGATGCATCCCAATCTCAACATATGAGAACATTTCCTTGCAGAAGGAATCACAGCCCAGCAGCCCTGGCTTAGTGAAATTTGGTTACCTGTCCAATCACAACAAGCAATCAATAAAATATAGATTCTTTACATTCATTCGTATCTTTGCAGACCAAGCCTTTATACTGTTTGCATACTCAGTCTCTAGGCTACTCCACATGGCTCGCATCTTGAGAGCACGTGACCAACAAGCACCAAGAAGGAATGTGCTCAGTCCTTCAGGGAAGTGTTTCTCTTACAGTGATTTACTATTTACATGCCTGCTCTTCTGCTGACACTACCTTTCCACAGGAGGCTCCTGCAGAGTAACTGACAATAAATTATACTGCTCAACTTAGTTACCTTTCCAGAGTTGTTTCCCAATTCTACATTCCTCCTCAAGTGTTCCAAACCACCAGAGGAGTAAATACTATTTTACTATCGCATTCATTTGTTCTTCCAGAAGAAGACTCTGCATTTCTTTCTCCCTTTCTTTTGAAGTATCTAGAATACTTTTCTTTATAGTCATGGAAGATAAACCAACTTTTATCCTGACTTAACATATTGGGACTTCCAGGTTCTGTAACTGTAAATTGCTCATTTGAGGTCACAGAGCCAGCCAGTTCCAGAGCCAGTGCAAGGACTCAGGCTGGCTCTCTCCACTGCAGGGACCTGCCAAATGGCCATAGGTCCGTAGGGCCCTACTTATATATAACAGTCTGAATCAGCACGCCACATGAAGTTGCACACACCCCAGAAGAACAGCAGGCATTTTGACACAGGCAGCAACACTTGCTTGGGAAGAAATCTGGAACTGCAGGGGTAGTTGATCGGCACTCGTAAGATAGGCTCAGAAAATTAACTACCACCTGAAAGCACTATTTGACAATAGACAGTGTTACAAAGACTGTCACTCTCAGAAACGGCAAAGCTTTTCTTAGGCAGAGGCATGTTAAATTTATTTCATTGTCTCCTTGTACAGAAGCCGTCAGTTTTTTATTTGCACTGAAATGGGTTTTGGCTACTAGTACTGAAAATTCATTTGTTCAAAATGCATACTATGACCTACAGAAATCAGGCACAGCCACAGAAACTACCCAAGAAGGTTCATCTCAAGGGCAAGCACATATATAAAGTGTTGAAAATGTTAGACAGGGATGCTCAAATTGGTATTTAGGATTAAATAAGGATATTTAAAATTCAGTAGTACCAACATGAGCATCCAAGTGCTGTATATGGACAATAACTAGACATTAATATTTGGAAACCTGACCTAGTGCATTTAATGGTTATTAAGAATGGAATAAAATGCAAAAAGGAAGCTTCAAATACCATAGCTCTATTCCCATTCCCAGCTAAACATTATTTATACAACATGGACCAGCCTCTTAACAGGCAGACACCAGTTCTTGTCCAGCTAGTACAAATGATACAACATGAATAACATCTGTAGGGAAAAATCAAGAACTGACAATTAGATTCCATAATGTGATACAACATTGTGGTTAAGAGACAAATGGAAAAGGAATTCACATATTCAAAAGGAAAGTCTTACTGGTTGTTTGAGTGAATTCTTTAATTCGTAGGCCATAGGACAGATGGAGATTTCATTAATGGCGAGAGTGTTTGAATCTTAGCAACATAAAAACTGCATCCAAAATGAGTGCTCCTAGTGCTGAGCTCCCAGAGAATGGTAACACTAACCCTGTACTTTGGGTAAAAGCAACACACACCCCCCCCCGCCCTTTTTTTTTTTTTTTTTTAAATTCTGACTCCACCAGTTATTCCAATCTTGATTTTTCACTGTAGGTCAAACAAAAGAATCTCTTTATATTAATAAGATTTTTATTTTTAACAGAAGCAAGGGGAAAAAAACCACAAAAAAAGAAAACCCAGATTTTCAAATTAAAAATTTTGAGGCCAAAACGCAATTGTTCTCATGGGTCTATAAGGTACATTATGAGGTGTTACCATAAACTAACATGTAACTTAAGAGTTACATCAGAAACAGAATTTCAGTATTTTTAAATAAACAATGAGATTAAATAGGTTTACAAAAAATACATAAACATCAGTGCCCCATTAAAAACCCACCACCTTCCAACCAGTAAAGCTATTCAGTGTTCTTTATCTTGTCTGAAGCACTGCGTGAGGCAAACCAGATAAACAATTTTTCTATTCCTTTTTACACGGACCCAATATCCATTCTATGTGGAAACAAATACTGCTGCTGTGTAAATTAATTTCTCACTTATTAAAATAATATCACATTCCCAAAGGCACAGAAGGGAATTAGGGATTTCTCTTTTCAGATGTTACCTCCTCCATAAATCTTAAAACTTTATACATAATTAATTAAAAACTGATGCAGTGTATAACTCATCATATATATATCAGCTAACATTTCTCATTAAGGCTACAGATTTTGCAATTGCAGCTGCTGCATGGCAAATAAGGTCTTTTTATATGCACCCCTCATAAAAGAACCTGTTACAGATTCATATTGTTTTGTTTGTGGTTTGTTGGGTTTTTTTTCCCCTGGCAGTTATGCACATTTCTGCTATCCCTTTAAGACAGCATTTACCTGAGAAGCAGGAGTTCAAATCCAGCATTTTAAGAAAGCCCCAAAAAAAGACACTTCTTAGCAAACATCAGAGCAGAGCAAATAATTCAGAATAATCATTTATTTATTGGATTTGCCATTTATTTTTCTATTCACCACCGATTGCTAAATTCTTATATGTAAATTATTCATGAATTTCTGCCAATACTTCTTCCATTTAAATTACTATGAAAATGTAGTTGCAATTATTCAGATTTCAACATTGGCTCTGTCAGTTTTTTGGAGCAGCGGTTCTGTTCCATGATTGGTTGCAACTTGCCAATTTGGAATATGTTTCAAGCATTACACTTGAGTACACAGTTCAAAATTTACTTTGTCAGTTCTATACTTGCAATTTGTGCTCTGAATATAATGTTTTCTGACATTTCCATACTGACAAAAGCTCTAGTGTAGACACAGCTATATCTTGCTTCAATGGACATTTCCGTGGCATTATTTCAGTTATTTTCAGTGCCAAAGCCATTACCAAAATACATAAGACAGACAGAAGAGTTCTTTGACATTAACTGCCTCTGTGTTTTCTACTATTTATAAAGGTGCTGCCTGTGCCTGAGTCAGTAGGGCTTTTGCTAACAATCTCAGCTGATTGATGCTCAAACTGGCCTTAAACTATCTACCCAGCACTTAAGGGTGTAACACAACAGATCACATCCCAAGAGCCCAAAAGAGAGGTAAGGGGATGGCAAGTAACAGTCCTTCTAGACAGTAGGTTCACACCTTGGCTCATCAGTTGATTCCCTCCACCCAGGAGGGAATACTCTGCCATATGGAGCTGTTAATCACTTTAGATGAAGCACGCTGGCATCCCATCAGGCCACCCCCAGCCAGAAGTCCCTATTCTTCTCCAGCACCTGGAGCTCATGCGTGTGCACAGCAGGAAGCCGTCACTACTGCCCCTACAAATCTTCTCTGCCAAAAAAGAGATGGTGAAACTCAAGGACACAGAGACAGTTTGCTACCAAATCAAAAACAGAGTTCTCCTAAAGTAAGGTGAGTCCTAGGGTTTCTTGTTCTTCAATTCCCCATTGTGTTTTATTTCTGGTTTTATTTCCAAGTGTTTCACTGCATCTCCTTCAAACTGGAGTGGAATGGTGAATGTAAAAAGCTTTTCACCTCAATATTAGAATTACTGAAGATCATCACATTTTCATCTCAAAATCTCTAAAGCTACCTGTGAATCTACATTTTCACCTTTACTGAGACCCTGTTTTTTACCCAGTGTGTCTCATGCACATGTCAACAGCCCAATGGCCTAACAACCACGTGGTTAAACATAGATCAGGAGGAGGGGATGGGCATTAAAAACAGAGCTACAGAAAATGTTGCAAGCTGCAAAATGGTAATTCACCATTCTTTCAAACTTTCAACAGTTTACTTTTTCCTCATCACTTTTTCAGAAGATATGTCTTGGAAGAGAAAGATTATAATTGAATCTCCCAGTGTTAGCAGTAATGCATTTTACATTAGAGACCCTGATCTTGCTTCACAAGATTGAACAGTGTTTGCAAGCCAGTAAAGCCACACCGCTTACTGTAATACATTCCTCTTTCCTCAAAACAGTAAGCTCCAGCAGTGATGGAGAAGGCACTCAATTGAAAAGATCCAAATAAGAAAGTATCATGTGAAATAAGGATAGATTATGTACTATATTCAGACTGCCTATTTCAGGAGTGAAGTTTACATAAGAAATGCACCTTTATAATGGTACAGACAAAAAACAGTCAAAGAAATAGTAACATAATCTAAAATTAAATCTAATGTAATCTATACAGTCAACCTAAAATTATGTTAGTAATTGTAACTGGGATTTATAAACAAAGCATTTTTTAAGAGGATGTATTTTGTATAAGTTTTTCTTTGAAGTCCCTGGGCAGCACATCAAAGAAGGGAATACAGCAAGCTTATTCTCTAGGGATGATGCTTAAAAAATCATCCTGCCACAGAACGGGGATGCATAAAAACTGCATTGGGGACACATTTTGTCACTTCTCTCAGCAGAACAAATGCGCAAAGGCAGGTTCTGTCTATTGCCTTCAATGAAGATTTGATCACATCGCCGCTTTCTGATAATTACCTTTTGGTACAAAGAACACACTACTGAGACGGGGAATGTGTCATCTCTCTTCAAAAACACACAGAGGAACATGGTATGTCACTCAGAATTACCCAGTGAGCCATCTTACTGGGACCATTTGGAGTAAGTGGAGATTCTCAAATCACTGTGTCCTGATTTTTAGTGGAAAGCAGGCTTGAGCCATGAGGTATGAAGGCAAAACGGAGGAATAAGTGTGCGCCTCATGCAACTTCTTTCAGCAGCTCCAAGCTTTTATTTTTTATTTTCAAACAAGTATTTCAACAGTTCTCGAAGGATCAACCTGAATGCTTCTGCAGCCCGGATACTAGATAGAGGAGCAGAAGTAAATCAGTTAAATTAAAAAAAAAAAAAAAAAAAAAAAAAAGAAATCTAGATGGTGCACTTCAAAATTTCATGCAAGCCACTGATGCTGCAGAAAATTGATTTTCCCACAGGTTCTGCAGCTTTGCACTGCCTTTTGAAGTACAGAAGCTAGATATATTTTGCTACGTATATTCCTCTGAACTAGAGCCCATAACAGTTTTATATTCTGCTGAGCATTTTCCAGCTGATTAATGTTATGTTTACTAGACTATAAATATAGGATGATGCCTCCTTGAAGAAGTAATTTAACTTTTTTCCTCTATTTTCGTAAATTGTTTTTGCTGTGTGTTTTTAAATGGTGTAAGCATAAAACTAAAAATAGATCCCTACATTACATTTTACATGCAGATTTTCTTTTGAATAATGAGTTGTATCAAAATAGCTATAACAATCCTATGTACAAACATGACTCAGATATTATCGATACAACATGTGCTGAAGTTTAGTACAACATTAAATAGTTATTCAATAAAACAGAAAATTATTGTGTCATTAATCAGATGACAGTGTAAGAGGGTTTTTTTAAGTAGAGGCTGAAGTTTAGCAACTTCTCCATGTCCTTTCTAGGAAATCTCTTCTGTGCTGTTATAAACACAGCTCAGCTTTTCTGTTTACTTGTTTGCTTCAGAGGGGAGATTCAGGACATATGGTTCTTTGTCTGGCTTTATCTGTTAACCTGAATATTTCTGCTTTTACTTCCTCACATGAAGAGGATACTAATTCTTACCTGCTGTAAGTTTTTTTGTGCCCACTGACAGAACTGATTAATAGACTTGAGCTCAGATCCCTAATGTCAGAGAGGTTTTTGCATTGGTGTCAGAAGGTTTCGATTAGGTTTTAATTAGAAAATATTCTGTTGAATTGATATGTAACTGTACCGACATACCAGCCTTCACAAAAATATTTTTCCTTCTCACTTTTCTTCATTTTCACAATTATACATTGGTAGTGCCCAAAGGCGCTGGAGAAAATGGAGAGCTTTTCAGTGCCAGGTGCAAGACATATAGTAGGTGACACTTCCCCCTTGGCCACAATGTCATATAGATTCTTCAGTGCTTTGTGAAGCACTGGAAATGCCATTCTTCAAACTTAGACTACATCATCCTGCTGTGAGGAAATGTCTTTGCTAATGATTTTACTGATTCAAACCAGGGCTTCTTTCCAAAACTCATTACGTAACAACTAATTTCTCATATCTTGTTTTAACATTTTTTACATAGCTCGGTACTTTTCCCCTGTGCTAAGCATTCCATATTTTGTGTAGTGTACAGATTATAAACAATGCTAAAATTAATTTGCATCTCATGCATTCAGCCTCACCCTGACTTAATCATTCTGCTGTGTGTTTACTTAGATAAATGCCTGACAATGTTATTGACACTTCAAAGAAAATAAGCCATTTTCTTTACACACATACATCAGCATTGCTCACATTCACAAAAAATAAAAGCAGAGAGGGATAAAATCAAAAATAATCCTGGCTTAATCCAAATTCCATTTCCCCAAATTTGCAAGCATTGTAGTGCAAATATTTCACTAAATTATACTATTCTGTCCTCCAGACAGCAAAAAGCAATGAACAACACACTGATTAGTCAGGCCCTGTTCTGAAAGGCATTAAAATGATTTGTTTTTCTCACACCTCTCAACGATCTCTCATTTGAGAGAGCCGTTCATTTTAGTCCAAGAATAAACTCCATTTCAAATACACTGATGACTCCTGACACTTATTGGGGAAAACAAATTATTTCCATCAGAAATAAAGAATCTAGCAAGGTAATAGAAAATAATACTTTTTTTTTTTTTTCTCACTAAATGAATTGATTTTCCTGCATCAACATATTTAGATCCTACATTTGGAGTTAACAGGGTAAAGGAAATATTCACATTTCTATAAAACTAATAAGGCAATGCTTCCTTAGCTGCCTTACCTAAAGCTCTGTAATATAATTGGAAAAAAAAAAATTCTTTTAATATCAAACTGCAAACATTTCACAGAAGCATGTTATGTTTATTTTGAAAATTTGGAATAAGACAGTGTTTTGTTTCCCTCTTTTGATTGCACAGCTTCATTTCAATCTCCTCTTCACTCCAATTCATTTCAACAAGCTCTTTGGGGTCCTAGATATAGCTTTTATAAACTTATCCAATACTGATGTTATTCAGAATCTGATAAATATGCTAACAAAATATTTTGTCCTTAGAACTATTAAATGGTTTTCTGTGTTTACAGTAATGGTTCTACTTCAACATTTTTCCACTGTTTTTTTCACAGCTTTGAATTTTTGTCCAGAACTAAAAGAAATTAGTTTGTTGGGGTTTTTTTTGGTTGGGTGTCTTTTTTTTTTTTTGTATAATGTGCAAATTCCTACTGGACAAAGATTTTTTTCAAGACCAGATTAATTTTGTATTATGGCTTCTTAGAGCACTGCACGTCTATAACAGGGTGAAATATGAAAAATAAGCACTGATGCATGCAGAAAAAGTGACAAAATTGAACATTACACAACAAAGGAGTTTCTTAGCCTTTAAATCTGACATCCGTAATAGCACTGACAACACTATAAAAGCTAACTTCATAATATGACTTAGATTGACATCTTAGGCAAAGAAAACAAATGGTTATCTTGCTAATGCTGATGTATAGACATACATTTTCCTGGCCATTAACAAATTTATTCATTAAATAGTACAACTACTGGATTCCCTAAAAAGGTGAGGGGCACTGCAGCTGTGTCCATTTGATGTGATACTGAAGGCATTAGCAATAAAACTGGGTGAACTCAAAATCAGAGTTTATCATATTTGGTTTTGCAGTTTTGCACATCTGGCTTAGTAAGACCTGATCTACTGTTTCTAACTTATGCATTACACTTTCTGCAGTGTTACAAAGGACTATTACTTGAATTGGTAAAAGTAAGATCCCAGGAACTGTACCCAGGTTCACAAGAACATCTGCAAAGATGTTGGATGTGAACATCTAACCTTTTATGCAGAGACTACAGTGAAGCTATCTCATTCCAGACTTTCAATACCACTCACTAGTTCTGAGGACCCAGATTACAGCATCAGAGGTAAAATTCTCTCAGACTAACCCAGTGAATTAGTGTAAGTGGGATTTCTCCCTCATTATCACAGCTAGCACATTCCAAACAAGTGGCTACTATCAAAGCAGTTGCAGTCCTACCTCCAGTAGGTATACTTTCCCCATTAACAGGTACTTATAATTACACATAAATACTTCCTTCACATGAAGGAACTCTATGTCATTTAATGCTTGCTTAAAAATGCTTTGTGATTTAAAGATGAAATATTGGTACACAGAGTTGTCAGCTTGACAATACATCCCACCTACATTGCGCATTTGATTGCGGCAACACTTTGCATAACATCAGGATCTGCATCTATGGAGAACACTTAAGGAATATGTTATTAATATGTGCTTTTCAGGTCAGATTCTGCCCACTTTAGTTAGCTGAGTACTCTTTTTGAAAAGACCTTGTCAATGTTAAAAGAGTATGATTTTGAACTATGCTTTTATAAAAGTTTGTTGGAAATTGTAGGTGGAACTCCCATTGGTGGAGAATTAAGCACACTTCTAAAATAATATGTAAACCACTTAACCAATTATGAATATGAATAATCACAAGAAATTTCTGAAACATTTTTCCATCTTTCTGTGTTTAGATCACTTTGAAATTGTTTCTGCATAAACATTCAGATGTACAATTTTTAAAGCTAGCTTACACTAGTTATTCTACATTCTGCCACTAAGTAGTTATGCAATCTCATAATTATGCAGAAAAAAATTATTTAGTAGAGATGATGCCAAATATGGAGCGTTTCTGCAAAAATCTCCTTTATAATAAATATGAACAATGTAGACTTCAATTGAAAGTTTTTTCCCGTGCTTACTAAACATTTAGTGAATTCTGAGTGAAATGTTTGGGATGTTCCCATGAATCTGTGGTCGGAAAGACTTGCAGTCACATCTTGCTTGTCTAGTTTCTCTATGACTAACCCAGTCACCACTGTCTGAACACATAATATGAGTCTCACTATGCACTCTGATTACCAGTTGCAAAACATGATATCTGTCCTTCCTCACTCTGAACACTTTTACACAATACACATGCCCTCCATGGTTCCCCTGGCACCCACTGGAAAAACCTGAGCCAACTAATAAGATCTTGTGTAGAGTCCTAATATATTTAAGTAATATTGAAGCAGTTATACATGCACTCCCCTCAGTCACAGGCACAGACGTATATTTGCGTACCTAATAGATAATCTGTGTATTTACTTACCACAATTACTTGTGTACTTTTGAGAATTGCATGCACTTAGGAATGCGTGAAGTTCTGAAAACCTGGGCCTTTTTGTTTTTAACAAAAAGATACCTCCTTTTCTCTTCCCTGGTTTAATGGGAGTGTTGCCTGCAAGCAACTAGGACTTCAGATAAGGCTGAAAGATAATTTACCTTCCAAGAATGCTGCTGTAAGTATTAACTTGGAGAGTTAAAAACACATCAGTTCGTTATATTTATGTAACACCTTCAACAATTGATCAGGTGTCATTAAAACATAGGAAACAGACCCAATTCTAATATTAAGGACCAGGTTAAAAGATTCATACAAATCCACCTAATTAATGATAACTAAAGAAACAAACATCTTGGGTTAATTTCTATCTCGGATCACAAAAGAAAAAGGGAACACTTACGGACTTTCATCACAAATTCTGCAAAACTGAATCAAAACAAAACGTCCCAACCTCTGAGCTGTCAGTTATGGTGATCTTCCACCATGAGCTTTTCTATAAGTTATGCATTAAGAAAGTGTAAATGATAGCTTCATTAATATATTTTCTATAAACCTGACAGCTGCTTTCAACACAGTGTTGTTAACTTGAACTTGCATTTAATAAAGTCTCCTTTCTATATTCTTGTGAGCAGCATATTATAGTCCATCTTTGTTTAGCACCCTTCTTTCCTTGCTGACTGTTCTTCACTGATAGTTTATCAGTTATCAGGCTTTATCAGCTAACACTTGCTTTTTTACGTGTTCGTGAAACCTAGTAAGCTGACCAAATAATCATGGTTGGTGTCTGTAGAAAATACTCCCCAAAAGCAACATGATTTTGGTCTCAGCAGCAGCAGTGTGCATTATTACAGCAGAATTCAAAAACAGCTTGCCACACATGGAATAGAGCTAAGCATTTCAACAACTGTGCTGAAAAGCGCAAGAGATTTATTTGTCATGGAGCATTCAACAAAACATTCCTAATGTTCCATATAGTCAGCAAGTCCCACATCCGTGACAACATTCTTCCAGAAAGAGGCAATCCTTGCAAAGGAGGAGAGAAAAGGAAAACTCTCATCAAAATACCTCCAGTGGGACTGAGACAGCAGCACTTCAATACATGGAAAAATGGATCAGCTGCTCAGTGAGCTTTTCCACTGACCAGCCTTCAAGGACTGGTTGAAAGTGAATCCATGGGCTCTTCCACTCCTCCAGCCCTCTGAGACACAAAAGGAAGGCTACTGAAGGCTGCCTCAGTAACTCCTATCTGCTATGCTTATTTTTGTTCTGATGAAAAATTTTGTGTACAGGGAAGGGATGTCTTGGCAAATACCAATGAACGGAAAACAAAGCAGACTTTTGAGGTATAATTCTTTTCCAGTGAGGCACAGGGCACACAGAATTTTATACAGCACTGCATACTATATCCTGAGTTCATCACAAACTAAGAAAATAAATTACAAGTTCAGAAACAAGATATTTTATGTGTTAAGAACACATTATATATATTATAGCATCATTTCACTGACTCTGCTGCTATCAAGGTCATACATTTATGAAATGCCTGAGTGACACCAAGGCCTCTTTTCCCTTGAAGTATTATCACAACTGAACAATAAATTATTAAATTCAGTTTTCAAAAATGTCTAAAAAGACATTATAACTTTCCTTCTGTTCTATATACACTCTGAATAACGGTTTAGATACACAGCAGAACAGAAAAGAACTTTGGGAGTCAACTAAGGCAAAGCAGAGGGATAAGAGAGAAACTTTAAGGATTATGAAAACAGAAACTAAGTCAAAGAAATAAGACCAGAAGCTCATAAGGAATCCCAATATCAGGCTTGAGCACTCACAAACGCTCCTCAGCACCTAGATCCAGCTACAGACCCCTAAGCAGTTTTGGCATGGTCTCTCAAGGTTTAATTCCCTTGTCTCAATGCACATTCAGACTTCACGCTCCTGTTTCTCCACTTTCAACTTTAACTGCAAACAGTTCACCTAGTGGGACTGTTAGCTTCTCCCTCAGCCTTGGACAGCTCCAGCAAGGGGCAGAAATCCCTGAAAATACACCACATCCACAAAGAGAGGAGTTGACCAGAGATGAAAAATGGAGGGGACCTCTAGCTATCACAACATCCTGTATCATCCCATTGTTTAATAACTCGGAGACTTTGTAAACATGGTGAAAAAGAAAAATTTAAAACCCTGCCTTACAAAGTGTGGCAATGGTTTCAGGATTCTCCCTACATATCCAGGGGTTGCCTCAGGCTCTAATTTGCATGTATTTGGGTGAATCGCTACCATACTGTGGGAACAGAGGGTTTTGAGAACTTCTATTTCCCTTCTAACTTCAATTTACACAACTTGCAGAAAAGAGGCCTTTTTGGCCTTTTTTTATACACTACAAAATAGCAGGATAGTTTTGAAGTAATAGCAGCTATTAGGAGAAATAATGGGAAATAAAATAAACTTTTACCCCTTGAGAAATAACCTTAGGGTCAAATCCTCCTGTCCTTTGTAAGGTAAATCCTTCTCTTAACATCAATGACATAGAGGTTAGGATTCTCAGTGTCTCTTTCGTCTAGCCTATAAAATGATACAACTAGGAAGATAAATCCCTCCATCCAACTTTTATAAACTCGGAGGAACAATTCTGTCTTTTAGGAATTTGTGATGGGAAAGAATGCAAGGTGGTGGTTTATAAAGTAGAGCAAGAAAACAAAATCAAATATTTGAACAGTTAATTTAATTCTGCCCCAAGCAATCATTCCATAAAATATATTGCTTCAGAACAGCATAAAATGTCAACGTTCTTCTGCAAAAAGTAGTACAAAATGTCTATAAATAAGCACATAACTACTAACACGCCCCTTTATTAGCATTATTATTTTTGCTGTAGATATTTAAGTTTAAAGTGTACTGACTAGAAGATGCTGCCAAATGAAGGGAGGAGTAGTGAGGAAGATCATAAGTGTACTGGTCTGTGCATTTTTTAGTAGGGAAAAGCTGCTTATTAGTTTTAGAAAACAGTTGCCTTGGTGACTAACTCACCATTGAAAGAGAACTATAAACATATAATGGTCTGTTTCTGTGCCATTTCAATTGGACTCTTCCTATTGGCTTTGTTACCGGGCTCCACGTTGGATTCAGTAACAAAAACATATCCCTTTAGTATAGTAATCAGCATATGCATACAGGAAGAGATCAAAATTAATCAACTGTAGCATTACACAATTTAACTGATTTCATTTGCCAGTTCCTTGTATATTCACTTCCGCACACAACTACCCAGTTGTACCTGCACCTGCAGATCAAAGACTTTTCACCATCCAGGGTTTTCATCTGCTAGATACATCTGACCAATGAATTTTTGCTCTGTAACTTTCTAACTAGCCTTACACTAAGGTATCAACAGGTACCTTGTACTTAGGCAAGTCCCCTAAAAGTTTGTCAAGACTCATCTTTTCCTAGACCTGAACCAGTAAAGGTGAGAGCGCCTCTAGCTGTGCATCTTGAAGGTACTGCAACATGAAGCTAAAAGCACAAATCATGGTTTTCTCTCTCAAAATTTAGTTGTCAGCTTTGACCAAGTTAGTAACTATCACACACAATTTAAGACATACTTCGTTGTGAAACAGGTAGAAACACATTTAAAAGCTTCCCCCCACCCCCATCACTTGTATTAGCTTGTAATTCTACTGTCTTCTACCAAAGCTCTCCTCATTCACAGTAAATATATAAAGTGACTTGAAACAGAAGAGAGTTGGGGTTGGTTTGTTTAAGTCTATGGGCCAGCACAGTTGAACCATCTTAACAAAAGGACTGAAAGCAAGGATACAGTGGGTGTTCTTGATTCAGCCTGGAGACAGAGGTGCAACAGCAAGAGAACAGCTGGAATACCTGTACTCTCCCCAGCTTCCTACCTAGCATTTTCCATTAACTTAAGGTCTTTATAGCTATGTGAAATTAAAACCGAAACAACTCACAAACACAAAAGACAACAAAAATGCCCCTATGATTTTGCATGAATGCTTCACTTTATCAAGCAAAATTGACCCTCTCTGCCCAGATTTTTCTTTTTTTAAGCCTTGAAATTATTTTACATCTCAATGTAAAAAAAAAAAAAAAAGGTCATTTTCTCAGTGTAAGAATCTCTGTAACAATAAAAAGGCTGCTCTGCTTCTATGATCAACCACAAGGCTCACAGTAATATAAAATCTTATTTCTCTAGCTCAGTCTAAAGAACTGATACAAGGGTATGTTCACGAAGGCATATCTTCCCAGGTTTTACTTCTTATTTAAGAAACCTTTAAGTTAATGCAAACAATTCAATTTAATTCCAAGGTAGATTTCCTTTGAACATACTTTCAGCTTTGGTTATGTTTGGCTTTTTTTTCATTTCAAGAACAATTTTAATATAAGTAACTTAGAAAGCAGATTTATAAACATATGAGCATCCAGAAGGGAAAAAAGCACCATTTACAGTAAAACTTGGTGTTAAGGAGCAGAACAATTAATGTTTTAAGGAATTGCATGTAGTATTGTGATGGTCGTCTTCTCTTGGTTACTAGATAGTGCCAAGGACAAAGTTTTGAGGTACTTCTCAGACTTAAACCATCTTTCATTTTGGATTCCAGAACAAACTCATTAAAACTCCTTAGATTCTGGCACAGGAAGTGCAAGCACATGCCATTTGGGTCTATAAAATCTCTAGAGTAGAACTGAATTAAAAGAAAACAATGCAAGTAATTTAAAAGAAGATGACTAATTTAAATCTCCCTCTTTCATAAAAATGTCCAACAGCTTCAGCTGAAGTTAGGCATAACTGTAATATCCAGGGGCTTCTGAAGAAAGATCTCCAATAACCAGTATTTAGAAGTATGAGACTGTATTCCATAAGAATAGTTACACATGTAGCACAGCTACATTGAGGTGCTGTCTCAGATCTACAACCTAGTCCACAAATTATGAGAAAACCTGCAAAAGCTAACATGTAAATGACTTGAAATGCTTGAGAACCACAAATGAATCCCACCCTGTAGCTCAAAAAAAAAAAAAAAAAAAAATTTTGCTGGAATTGATACAGTAGTACTTGAATGCAGTCACTACCCAATTCCGTACTTTGCTAAGTACAGGTCCCAGGGCTGCAATCCTAAAACAGACAGTGCTAAGCAAAGAATTGAAAGTATTCTATTAAAACAAGATTGCTCCAGTGACCAGTCTTTAAATCCTCCTACATTTGTATTAGACAAAATACGGCTAGCTCGATGTTTTAGAAATACTTACATTTAAACCAGGATACGCCTGAACTACGACACTTGCCGAGGCAAAGTATTTCTTCTGAAGGTAGATCAGGGCAGTTAACAACCTTTGAAATCCTCATAATTGCTTAAGGACTTTTAAAAAGTGAAAGCAAAATATAGGTTAAAGAAATTCTGTACAGACCCACCCTTCAAGAAGATGACAAAATGATTCACAAAAGTCCATTAAGCATGTTCTCTGCCCTGCTCACCCTATAAGGTCCTAAATAATGGACACAGTATAAAACAGCCTAGATTAATAGCTTTTTCAGTGAAGAAATTATTTTACATCCACAGTTAGGTTACGAATTAAATGACAAAAGTTGTGTTATACATCAGGAAACATTCTTGCCCCTTGTTTCAAGCCTGACTAACACCTGATCTACACAGTGATGCAAGTGTTGCAACTGACAGTGACTTCCTTAAAAAGCACTCTATTAGCATGGATTCAATGATGCCTGACATTATACTTTTCACATAAATTTTACATAACAGCTGAACCATTTAACCATACAGGTTTGAAGCAACGAAAGCAAAAGCAATACAAAAGCTTCAAAAGCTTTGCTTGTTTTCCAGTCACACTTTCAAAACCCTTTGATGTTACCATGGCCTTTACCTGTAACTTCTCAGAAAAAGAGCTATTACGTCAGGTATAGCTTCCAAGGTAACTGTGAAATATCCTTGCTAACCTTTTATTGAGGAGCATTCACCAAGGAGCAGCTCTTAATTTACTCTCACATTCTTTGGCGACTTGTGTTATCCAAAGTCAGAAAGCTCCTTGGCAAAGGTAGCATGGTACGGGATGACCCGCAAGCTGGGAGCAGAGTATCACAGGACCGTGTCCTTTGGAGCTCTGAGGGGTAATAGGAGCTGGGGCAAGAGAACACCTCCTGGTGGGACAAGTGGAATGACTGCTGCTATCACCAGACAAACCCCTTCTCACAGCCAATGTGAAACAGAGTGCTAGATTTCACCACTTCTAACTAGTTTGTTGAGTTACAGATTTCATCAAGAACTGCCATTTCCTTAATGCTTTGTGCAACCAAACAGGACTTAACCCAATCTGCACAAATGCAAAAAAAACCAAACACCTGGTTTTACAAATTACACATGGAAGTGGTTACATCAGAAGATACACAAGAGGAACACATTACTGCAATCAGATCAAGAACATTAGGAAAATGGTTGCCTATAGTAATGTTGTATCTTCAACATCCATAACCTATGTCTAACATAGCCTCTCCATGGCTGAGAACCCACCACAACTTCCAGACCTTCCTGCAACCCTGAAGGAAGACCCAGACACAACAGCAGCTTCCTGCAACTCCATCACAGCAAGCTGAAGCAGCATTAATGAGGAACAATGGTTAATGCAGCTGTTCAGCAGTTGGCCCTTTTATCACCAGCCGGGGAACACTAAAACACCACAACTGAGACCAGAGCATGAAGATCTTTACTATAACACAAACAACCTGCCCTTGTAGGCATTAATCAGACTACATATGTATAGAGAGCTGATTAGACTAACAATTCCTCTCTAAGGCTCCATGATTAAAGCAGAATAAAAATACATATACAGTCAAAGACACACAAGAGGATACTAAATACAATGTAGGTGTCAGCACTGTTAAGACCATATTTTGTGGCAGCCATAACAACCACTTACTGAGCTGCTTTTTAACACTGGGCAGTTGTGTGATACAAACATAAGGCTTTGAAGCCCCCAAAGCATTTCATATGAGGCTTAAAGGAAACTGTATAGACCTTGTATGTGCTATCAGTGAGGCCATATCCAAACTGATTTCCTACCAATGCACCTAACAGCAGCCTTGTTCTGAGACTGTAGCAAATACTATTTTCTGAAAGTAAAGCAATATCTTCTGGTGTCCACCTCTAGTAAATGGAGCTTCAACCACCACTTGTTCCTTCTTCTTCCAGTTCTCCCAGATGAACTTCCCACCAGAACTCCCTCATCTAGGAACTGTTAATTTGATTGTGAGAATTAATAAGTAGCAAAGCAAACATCAGCTCACTAAGTGCTTTCAATCACTGTCTCCTATTTGGTGGATGTTAAAATGTATCTCAAATATTGAAAACCTCACAAAACTGTTGGCTTGGGTAGCTCTGATTTTGTGTTACTAGTTTTTTGCTGTATCTCACATAACTATTAACACCTTGGTATTATTTTGCACAATGTACTGTTTTGGTTTATTTTTCAGTAGGGACTAAAAAAAAAAAAAAAAAAGGAAATCACACCCTGGACTATTGTTTCTTCTGATTGATCCTATTTTCTTGATTGGTTCTTGTGCTCTAGCAAAGACTGTCCAGATGACAGAATAGCCAGAAGGAGGTGGAAAACCACAGTAATCTTTAAACTCTGTAAGTACCTTTGGATATAATGCAATGATATTCTTGTCTCATCAAATTCAGGAGTCATGCAGATTTTTTTTGTGCCTCCACATATTGTAATGGGCATAAACCTCATCCCATGGACCTCATCCCATAGCCTCTAGTTTCATCCTGACAGTCTCCTGTTATATCTTTCTGAGCTCTTCCAAAAATGTTTGTTCCAAAGTGTCATTTCCTCACAGTTGGAGCTACTCTCATCCTGTACCACTTTTCCTCTCTCTTGCATTAGGCACTCTTTCCCCCAACCCCAAACCTGTTTTAAAAATTTACTTTTCTCAGCTCCTTTTAAAGTTTTTTCTCCTGTTGTTAATAGCCAAATGACACACCTTTAAAATTCATTCACCACTGAATATCTTTAAATTACAATAACCTGTAATTTCTATGATGCTGCACTTTTGTACCACAATTCCAGAATGTGTTTGGGGATACAGACAATGCATTAGGTAAGTGGAACTGGGAACAGCAAATGGCAAATATATAGTTTGGAATTTTGTGTTTGCATTGAAATATGTATACAAAAGATATACTAAATAGATATTACAGTACCGTCTTCTTAAACTAATACGATACTAGTAAAAAGATAAGTACAAGAACACGAATTTTTTAACATACATAAGCCAATGAAACATTATCACTGTATAAAAGTCATTCTAGGTATTTTAGAAACTACAATAAGTTTGCAAAATGTGACATCTTTTCCTGATTTTGTTATGATACTGGAAATATACCATTTCACAGGGAGTGGAAATTAAATTAGCCTTAATGTCATGTACAAGTTGTGCCTATTTTAAGTCTCACTGATTTTGTGTAATCCTAGCAAAAACTAAAGCTTTTTTAAAAAATGTCTGGTTTGTGCTTTAAACTCTCATAGAGCTCATTTTTAAATGGGGAAAAAGACAGGTTCATAGACTGAATTATCTGTTTAATAGTTTCTTAATTGGCCTACAATTTACAAAAAGCCCTGTCTCTTCTTCTGCTCTTAAATGTAAATTCTTCTCAATTCAAAATAAACAAATTATCAGAATGCAAGAGAACCGATGACATCAACATGCAATATATTAACTTTCAAGTAAGTGTAAACCTGACCAAAAATGAAGTTGGCAGGTTTTGTGTGCAGCTCTGCTCTGTAGCCTTTGGGCATGGAAGTTTTTATTTGTCAAAATGTGCACAGCAGAAGCTCAAAGAAAGTAAAAATCACCAGAGATTTGCAGTAGATGAAACAAAGACATGATCTACCTTTCTAGAGAAATACACATTTTCAAGAAGAAATTAAGTTGTTCAACATTTATGTTGTTCCCATATACCTGAGTATTTCTTCAGAAGCCCTCAGAATTTTGATGCAAGCCTCAAGTATTTTCAAGTGGAAATTGTATTTGATCAGGAGAAAACTCAGTCTTACTGGCCCTCAGCTAAAGAGCCAACACTGAGGGTCAAGGTTTTGTTTCTACTAAATCCTTAAAATCTGTGTGTTTCTGCACAGTATTAAGTACAAGAAACCCTCAATGAAAAGTCTGGAAGATACTTTACAATGTACAGCTTGAATAGATCAGTCTAAATTTAATTTAATTCACCTTATTGGCATGTGAGAAAGTTTACACAGGCTTCATAACTGTTCTTGAAAGATTAAATCCTACCTGTTTTTTCCTAATAAGTGGCATATAATATTAGTTGATCATGATTATTTTAGATTAACCTAATCAAACTAATCCATGTGAAAGAAAACCATCACTACCTGCCTTATTTCATCTTGGTCATAAATTTAATACCTGGAACAGGTTCTCAGCTGTAAATTCAATGGACTCAAAGCAGTTCCACACGCGAAGAATTATGTCAATGCACATTTTCTAAAATGTTTTTCTTGAGAGACATAGCTATCACCTCTAAAAAGCTAGGATTTTATCAGTGGTCCATCGAATGCCATATTTAAGGCCAATTAACAGAAAACAATTTGTTTCTTAGTATACATTTTTATTTAAAATAAAACAATTTTGCAAAGGCTAAATCATCTTCTATCCTATACAGACTACATCACACGTACATAATTTTTTAATTTTCAAAATAAATGTAGTCTAAACACATAACTATTCTAGTGTTTGCTAAGTATAACTGAAAAAAAACCTAGCTTAAACTTGTATTTGAATATATGTGATATATCATAGCACATCTGAAGAAATCATTAAAGGTTTTTCAGAACTGTGCTTTTACCATGTCCTTCTATTAAGCAACAAAAACGTGCTACAAAACTTCAAGTTTAACTCTTGCAAATGGAGCTGGAGATGCACTCCAACACATTTATGCAAATACAGCATCACTAATGCTATGAGTAAGTGGGAAAAATGCAAAGGAAATCTATTTCAGTATATAGATTTAGAACTAAAAATCATTTGTGTTTTAAAATAATGTCAGTGAGGTCTGCTGTGCCATTGATTTTTTTTTAGCAGAAGTCTCCATTTAATTCAACAGGGGAGTTCTGCTTGAAAATAAAAAGCTACAGCAAGCCTGCTATATTTAGGGCCAGCTGATGTAAATCAGAACAACAGTGATTATAATAGGCATATCCTGATTTACTTCAGCTGAAAATTTGGCTTTTAAAAACTGATGGAAATCATTTGTATATGCTACAGAATTATGATGTAGAACAGAAACAAATTCTGAGATTGCATTATTCAAATGTCAGCAGGTAAGCCATTGCTGTAGAAGAGAATTTGCTTCTAAGCTAAATTAACAACAAATGGAAGTTGCCTTTTCAGAAAACTTTACATAAAGCAGTCGCTGTGGTTGCTTGCTTACATGTTGATTTTATCTGACATGATTTTACAAGTCTGTGATCAGAACAGCAGAGGAACATATGTTCAGTTTCCTATTTTTCAACTTAATCTGCTGCTAATACAGTGATGAAAAGAATTATGACTCAAGTACCTTTAAAGAATTTAACTGAAGCAGAATAAACTAGGCTTAATTTATATCTTCTTTAGTAAGAAAAATATCAGAATATATGCATGTTATTTAGGTGCTTTCTTTGGCCTCAATGCAAAAGAACATGTGGATTGAAGGAAAATAATGGAAATGACAAACAATCAAGGATGTGACTATACCATATGCGTGTCACATTGTAGTTAAATCCTGCAGTGGATATTTTCCCATCATGTTCAGTTCATTCTGAAGAGTTTCTGGCCTACACAGACTCCACTTTAGCTTTATACTTGTACAACCATTTTAACTTCCAGGAAGATATCGATAAACTGAAGTAGTCAGTGAGAAGCAAAAGAATGACTAAAGGATTGCAAGGCATGCCTTGTAGTGACAGACTCAAGAGCAGCAAGCAGCTTAGCTTATAGAGTTTGCCAAAGAAATGCTTACAGGTTAACTTGATCTTCAAGCTGTAAGCAAGCAATACAGGGAGTACAATGGACACTCCACTTTGCTTTAGAATACAAAAATAGAGCAAGACACTATGTGCAAAGGTTGAAATTGAATTGCTTCTCAGGTCTCCAATACTGGTCTTTTTTTTGTCTCCCGAGAGAAAGGCTCGGTGTCAAACAAGGACCAGTTCAAGGAAATCACCTGATCTGTGAATACTGGGGGTAAAATTAAGTGCTCTATGGATATATAATTTTTGTGTTTCCTCCAGAGTAAGATGTTAATTAGTAAAAACAGAAACATGTTTGTTGACCTCACAATGTAATAAAAGACATTAATTTCTAATTATAAATTAGAAATACAAATCTCATTAAAACATGAGACTTAAGCAGAATTCCACAAACAAATCTGTTTCCTCCAACTTAACACTTATTTAAATGAAATCAAGAGTGTTAATATCAATATACATCTTAGTTTAGAACACAATTGAGAACAAAATATGAAGTTTAAGATTAACCCAAATCTGAAATTTCCACTTTAACATAACTTTATCCTATTTTCCAAGGAGTATGTTGATATATCAAGAGAATGTGCCCTCCCCAGGCAAAATGTAAAATAGGAATTGAATGGTTCATCAAGAACTGTAACTAATGTTGTTCCATTTGATAGAATTTTGGTAAGAACTCTCTCATGTGAAAAAGCACTTTAAAATGAATTTTCACAAAAATTTCCTAGCATCATGTTCCACTGTTCATTACAATCCTCCCTCCTTCCTCCCAACGATATTTTACTGAGTCTTCACTGACATCTCAAATATAATAGCCAGAAACTTACTCTCTGGTCACCATTCAAACTCTCCATAAATCCCTACCACTTCACTGCAACAAGAATGAACATTATTTCTTAGCAGGTTTTGATAAACCGAGCAGATGAGTACTATGGTCTTGGAAAATGAATGATTCCTGCTTTGAAGTGAAAAAGACTTTGATAGATCGATCAAGACAAAACCTTTAATCTCTAATCAAGAATCTAATTCCTTGCACGATTCTAGTAGTCAAGCTCGCCTGTTTTTATGACCTTCAGTGATAGCTGTCTTTTTTTTTTTTAACAAACACTCATTGTCAGCAACTCACAGAAGTTCAGGGCATCTCAAAAGACAGAAGGTGAAGCATAAGACCAGTTGTAAGTTTACTGCTACAGTGAAGACATGAATCTCACTGGAATTTAATACCTGCTATTAAACTAACCTAATGAATATTCTGATTTTATAGTTTAATGGAATTTTCAGTTGTAAGAGAGGATACAGGGTAAGCTTCTTGCCAAGGACTCACCCTTTTGCTTCAGACTGAAGGCAGTGGCAGAAATAACTGATTTCGATTGGGGTAAACAAACACGTTGGTATGTCCAAAATTATACCAACACTGTTAGTAAAAGCTTGTATCATAATTCACTTTAAGTCAGAAGATTCTGTATACTGAAGCTTATTGAAGAGCAAATAAAAGAAATAAGTGTTTATTATCTATAGCAATTTTAACGTACTTGATATACTTACATTCATCTTCTAAAAGTGCATTTTCCAAATGTATTAAGTTATGCTACAATTTGACTTAGCATTATGTGTCTCAATAAATAAAATAAGGGTATATCTTTAGTTAACACATTCCATGCTGTTCAGAAACATGTAAGATACCTAATTCAATAGTATATGAGAAGGTAAGAACAATAACAATTCTGCCAGAAACTGATTAGTCCTCAAGAAAATTTCCAGATTGAAGAGGTTGACATTTTACAGGAAAACTAAAGTGCCTAATCCATATTATTTTTTAATATCACAATTTACTCTATTCTAGGAGATTACTTCATAGCCACATGAGAAAAGAACTTGGGTGCAAATGGAAATCCAAGTTACTAAAGTGAATGGACAGGGCTTTTTCTTTTGTTTTTAAAGTTGGTCAATACATGTGAAAGGAAATTGAATATAGAATAGTAGAATTATTTAGGAAAACTGATTATATTAAAAGAATTACATTTTTCTACTCCAGGAAAACCTCACAACTGTCCCAGCAGCTTTTAATGACATTTTTAAAATACATTCTGTGATACTACAAGTTACAGTTTGAAAGAGATAGTAGAGTCTTTTCTAGGTTAAATGGTTTTACAGTACATTATATGACGATTAGAACTGATTGGCACTTAATTAGGCAGTGTTACTGATTGATTATTGATTCACCATTGGGAGATTTCACATATCTGTTTCTTATTTTAATGTTAGATTTCACCCTTGAACAAGGTTGTCAGCACTACATAATCTCACATCTCAGATGCAAAAATAGATTTTAATTAAAGAGTCAATATAATATTATATTAAAATTATTCAACAAAAGCATATCCCTGCTTCTTTTCTATTATGATTCAAAGAGATGATTCAGATCTCTATTGCGATAGCAGATTTTTCTGAGCTTCTGAATCAGAGGGAGAGAAAAACCAGAAGGAAAAAAAGCAATTAACAAGATTCATGGTTTTACTATTTTATTTGATTTTGTCAGTCTATTATCATGAGTTTGCTGTATCTAGCACCTAGACTACTTTAACAGGATATTTACTAACATGCATAATTTAAAACATATTGACAAAAAGTCCCAGCAATTGCCGAGTGGGGACTTGGACTTTAAATTAACCTGGGAAGGAATCAAATCTGCTTCCACTTTTATTTGGAACACAAACAAAGTGTGGTCTTTCCTCAGTAGCTCTACATTATTGTCATGTAAATAATAAGTAAGCATTGACTGTCTGAACAGAGGCCCCAGAAACACAAATGCATAAACAGTTAAGTGAAAATTATAATGTTCTTGAACCACTTCACTAAAACCATGATCCCTTACTATTCATCTAGCTAAATAGATAAAAGATAACACAATTTAAGAAGAGCTAATTATATCCTGCACATTCATGGCATATTGGATGCATAACATGCTTCCTTAGTCACCCTAAAATTATTTTATTTATTGAGAACAACAATTATAGCACTGACACTGGTAGCTAGATGCCCCCTCTCATTCCTTCTGTGCCAAGTATATCAAAACCCAATTTTCAGAGGTGAACATAAGGACCAAACGCCACCAGGTTTGGAGGTGTTGTTGATGAGGAGATACGAGGAAAAGCTGCAAATGGTAGTACCCTTCCGTTAGGAAAAAGCTATGCCATTTTAGCCCTACCATTGAATTTGCATAATTAAAAAAAAAAAAAAAAGGAGAGAGAGGAAAAGAAATATCTCGCCTTAACATAAAAAGCTGAATTCCTCTGTCAGAACATGGTCAGCTCATAATAGCCACTTTGTTCAGTACTTTCTTATTGTCTGAGAAACCTGCAAGTAAATACTAAACTACTGCACCTTATTTCTGCATATGTAACAAGTGTATTCATCAAATATTCATTTAAATAAATTAGAAAACAAAAAGCCTTCTTTTTCATTAGAAAATTCCTCATAAACAGAGCCAGAAACCAATAACAAAGCACTTTAACCAAATTGTTCTCCAGCATAAAGTGAACTAGCTCTATTCCTGCATCTAAAAAGTTGTCAGACTATAAACCTGTCCAGAAATGAGGGATATGTCTTAGACTCATTGAAGTATCATGTGGTACTTGCAAAAATGACATTTAGCAAGTGAAGTGCTAGATTTGAACCTGATCCTCTAAGAACCTATCAAGAATTATTTGCCCAATTTAATAAAATGCTCAGATCCATGTATTATATAAGTACACTAATAATCCTTCTGAAGTCAAAGGATCTATCCATGCATTGAATATTTAATGTCAAGTGAGGCACTCAAGCACATATTTAACATTAAATGCATGGGTCCTCACAGAATCTAAAAAGGACTCCTCATTAGCTCGGTTATTTGGGTACACTGAATGATGGATTAAGCACTCACTCCAAGCCAAGTATCCTGCCTTCCAATTTTATTGTCCCAATCTTTTACAGACACTAATTTATGAAAACAGAGGCAAATTTATGCTTAGTTCAGCTTGTTGTGCACACCACCATTGTTAGTTGATTTTTCAAACAATATTATGTTTTCTCTTATTTAAAGGTAGGACTTCTAGCACGTGATGATTCCACGTTGGAGATATTACTCAGTTTTACTTATTCAATTACAAACCCTACTTACTTTGCAATTTTCTGTTGGATTTCATCATCTATTCACAATAATAAACAACATTATCTAGGTCATCATTACATACTGCTTTAATAAAAATCCTCCATTCTTTAGGATCACTACAGTTGGTTACCAAATTATTTCAAGACAGACTTTGGCAAAAAAGGGTGGATGCTATGGCAAATGAAGTTTGACACAAGTCAAAATAATACCCATCCTATGTGTGGAGGTCACTGATGAACTTTGTCTTAATGATATATGCTAAGATCACCTTTTAGAAATTATTTTTTTTCCTCTCTGGTCTTTCAAAATAAAATCTACATTTTGGAAAAAAATATTGCTTTCACTCTTCCTCAAAGTTTTCCTGTGCCTTTGATCTTTGAAAAGCCCTGAAATAATGATTTGTTTTGTCTAGAAATACTTCTTCCCCAAGGATAAAGTGTAAATTTATTTTTCTGACTATAATATATTCAATAACACAAATAAAAGTCAAAAATAGATGTAACTTCTGTACATGTGGGTTTTGAAAGTTTAACATGTAAGACTGAAAATATGCATCTTAATCCAAGATGAAAGAGCAATTGCTACTAAGAGAAAGACAACAATTTACAAAACAATTACTTGACAATAGTATCTGAAATGTTACAGTAAGGGCTTGACTGAAAAACCTCTGAAGTCGAAGGGAATTTCTTCCATTATTCCAAGTAGAATTTGGGCTAGGTCTTTACTCTGTTTTCTGAAGAATCCTATTTAGGTATCACTTGTAATCATGAACAATAAATACAAATAAAAGACTTTCATAACACAGCTGCTCAGCATGTTTGGGGGGCAGGGAATCGTGTCCTGACTTCAAGCAACAGAGGCACAAAACACACATCATGACACAGAAAAGGAAGAGATTATATGTGTTTAGGCAATAGCTACAGCAGTATCACACTCCTGATGCAGGAATACAGCAATAATGCTTTTTATAGCTCTGATGCGATAGCATCTGGAATATTGCACTCCCCTGCAAAAAAAAATTGACAAGCCACTAAAGTGAAATACAAATAATCAAGGGGCTAGAAATATTGATTTAAGGTAATGATTGAGAGCGCCAAACATATCAAGCATGGCTAAGAGAAAACAAAAGGTGGGATCTGATAACTCTGTACAAACACATAAAAAGGGCAGCTTTCAGAAAGAGAAAGGAATTATTTAGGGTCCTTTCACAGAAGAATCAGCAGCAGTAATGGGAAAAAAGCAGGGGTGGCACCCTCATCTCATTGCTTTCAAAAACAAATCTACTCCTCTTTGATTAGCAAAAGTTGGTGCACAGAGAATATAGGGGAAAACTTGGTGGTAGCTAACAACTGATTCAGAACAGACTGGGCCACGCACTGAGCTGCCCTGTGGCTTTTTCTTTCTTTGCAAGAACCACTTGACTTTGTAATTAGGCTGAAAACTCTTGTAGGCAGGGCACAGCATAATGAAGTCTTTATCTTAACTGATGTTCTGGTTATAAATAATGCACTAAGCTAGTTAACAACAAACAACTTTGAAAGCTTTAGGCTGGCAGTGTGTAACTGCAGTGGTTTTGCACAGTCCGACACTGCAGAGCTGTAACATTAGGGATCTAGTATGGAGAAAGTCTAATTTGAAGACTTTTTGAAATCTATATGAACATCTGTTTTATTACTGTACTAGCAATCTGTAAACCCTCCAATTGTACAAATTCCCTTGCAGCAAGACCATTAGTGGAAGAAAAGCAATAATGAAGAGTGTTCACCAAATAGCCTTCTTCAAGAAAACCAACAGGTTTCTTTGTATTTCTAAACTAGGAGTGGAATATAAATTATGAAATCATGGCAATATTAAATAGTATGAAGTACATTTTCCTGTATTCATCTAAGGTATATATTTTGAGTTACTCCAAAAGGAAAAGGTTAATATGAACTGAATGAGCAATGCTAATACAAGATATACCACTATAATCACAACACAGAAAACTGCTTTTTCCCCATTGCACTCCAAAACTTCATTATGGTGCTGTGAATATCCACTTATTTCCAAGCTTGTTTTTAGCTGCGTATGGTGACAGATGGGCTTTAGGCCCGAGTTCTGGGACTTACATTAGGGAAAGAACTTGTCAGATGGAACATTTATACTTTTTCTAGTTTCTGAAATATTTCAGAACTTGTTTATTTTCAAATCATAAGAAGAAATAAAGTATGATTACGGATCTCATGTTGCTCAGGAAAAAAAAAGATTATTTTAAAAATATATTTACAAAAATTCAAATTCCCTGTATTTTACAGAAATTTGTTTCTCTGGATGTCACAAGATAAAGTCACAGGTCTACTTAAAATAACTATTAAGATTGCAAATTCCACATGGACAAGAAAACATCATCCATGCAGACTGCCCATGGTCCAAGGAGAATGATTTTCAAAGAGATGAAAAATGGAACTGTGAGTTTTCAGTTTGAGTTGAGTTTGAGTTACTGAGAACGAGGAAAACCAAATGTTCCAGCCTGGGTGAGACATGGACCATTCATGTTTGAGATTTATCATCAGATTAAGCAAGAGGATGAAACACACACACACACACAAAAAAAAAAAAAGACCAAACAGACACTTCAGTGAATATACAGATTTTGCCTCCAAGGTGACTAATCCCGATTTAAAACAATACAAATAATAATCCCATATCTCCTTCATACACTACCCAAATCCTTGCAGGCCTCCTGGGACACATGACTGTACTCAAAAGCCCCACAGGCATATACCATGTTTATTTGTGCCCTCAGTAAGGAAAAGAGAAAAATAGAAAATACTAAGACCTGTAAGTCCTCTATATCCCCTCAAAATTAGCACTGTATTTCCACAAGGCCCAAGTAAGTAGCTTGAGTACACCGGCATAATTCACTTCACTAACACTTATTTACATCAAAATCCAGCTCATGTTATGTTTTTAAAGTGATGATTAAATACAGAAAGAGGAAAAAATAAATCCTTCCAATCCAGTCAATGTACTTTCTGCAACCTGAACATGGTCTTCAGCCAAGCCAAAGAATAAAGGGCCCAAATGAACAGAAATTGTGTCCAACCTCAACCCCTCAGCCATGCGCTATTCTCATAGGCTTCATGTGTTTCATATTACCAGCTCATTACCTGTAATACGTAAACCCTATGTACTTCATCTTGAAAGCTTATTTTCTTGAAGTATGAGGTTTAGTACTAAAAAAGGACTGTGTTTAATTGTATGACAATGGAAGGATTTGAAGCAAAGCCCTGAATAATGGAACTTTATCCTCCCGCAAACAAGAGAGCTGACACAATGTATTCAGTATTATAAATCCTGCTGTTCTGCCAAAGTTATAATAAGGCATTCTTAGCGGAGAGCCTAATGATGGAGGGAAATACAACATTTCTTTTCCTTACATGATTTCATAAATTTTCTCAGAATCATATCTAAACAGTAAGGTACTACCTGCAGGAAAATAAATTAACATAAAGCTGTTATGTTCGTTTCAGGGGGTTTTTTTGTTCTCTGTTACAGATTATGCCTTCTTCCCGAATATTGCATTAAATGCAGGTATTATAGCAGAGCTTTTAACACAAGCAGCCTGAAATGTATGGAAAACAGCTTTGGTGAAAGATATTCGTCTCAGCCTCCTGTGTGTTGGATTTGTTTATATACCTCAAATAAGTTAGTATCTGGTTAACTCTGAAATCTACAAATAGACCATGTCACTTCTGTTGTACAGTTTTTGAGGGTTAAGCAGTGTCTGCCAGGAATAACCCTAGAGCATAAAGAAAACATCCCTTTCTAGACGTGAGAAGGGATTTTTGACTGGGGGAAAGAATTGTATAAAGTATAAAGGTCTTTGGACACCAACCAGTGAAGCAACTGAGCAAGAAGCAAGTGCTCCAGAGCAACAAAAAATAACCTCTTTCCTTATTATTTTAACCTTGCGGTACACAGACTGTCCCCTTTTTTTTGGTCATACAGTAGGAAAGAAACACAAAGATTTGCAATATATTCACAAAAATTCCTGTATCTAGGGATTATGAAGTCCTTCAACTTCATTCTTCAGTTTCATTACCCACAAAAGATGTTTATTGACTAATATACTTCTCTGTTATGAGAAATTAATTAATGTGACTATTCCAGCTAGGGCTCAGCATACACAAAACCATAACTCTGCATTGACACGCAAAGCAAATAAGTATTTCAGGTAGCTCCATGCGGAAGCTTTGGCTTTATCTTATATTGTTATAGTTACACTATATAATTGAATAACCAACACTTTGTTTCCAGAGAAAACAAAATTCATGAGAGCATGAGGCTTTCAAAACCCTGTGTGAAAGAGCACTGGTCTGCATGTTGTACAGCAATATTCCTCACTGGAAGCTACGCAACTGTATACTATGATAGAGAGTAGTATTTTAACAGGTTTGCCACTCTGTTACTGTATTGGGAAAAAAAAATGTGAGGACTGTCATTGCTTCTGTGAGATCTAATAAGCATATTATATTCTGCTCTAATAATAGTAATGAATGAAATCATGGATGGATAATTAATTGCTTCCTTCTAGGTCTAAGAGATAAATCATACTTGATCACAATGGTTCCAGCACCATAGATATTTACATCTAAGTTTCCAGAAGACCGAAGGCTGCAGAATTGCACATAGCTGTGGTAACTTTTGTTTTGCTTTTTGTTCATGCCTTCATTTAAAAACACCTACTCCATCCCATAATAGATATTTCAGTGGTTAATTCTGGCTTAGGAAGAGCTAAACCTTTCACACTCATCCAAAGCTAAGAATAGATCCCTCACAAGCTGGGTTTATTGGAAGTTAATTCTGAACCCAGTGTGGACAGACATGCTCTCTCCAAAAGGCCAGCTGTTCCCTCTGGCTTCACAGGGCTGCTCAAACACTCAAGCCATGTGGGCTGCAGCCCATGGTCAGCAAGGTCAGACTTGCTGCCTAGTTACAGTAAGAAACTTTTACCAAAGTCTAACACTAACAGACACAGGAACTCCCTTTTCATTTAGTGATCTTCCAAACAAGTTTTGGGATCGATCAATTTTGAAGTAATAACTACAAAACCAATAACTTGTTTAGTGCATCTTTTCAGAGATGACTGTATGCAAGACATCACATTAAGGGAATTAATGTAGATTCTTGTTACCCAATTCTGAGCTGTCACCTTATTCTTGACTTTACAGAATTTAACTGGACTTTTGCCATTTTTTCCAGAGGAACAGGGTTAGAGTCTTAGAAACACAATTACTAATGGAAGTCTGTGTAAGAATTATCCAAGACTTCTAAAATGAGAGGACAAGCACCCCAGTTGTCATAAGTCACTGCAATGCCACCACTTTATAACAACTAGGGATATGCCATGCAAAACACATGTTTTGGTAGGGGTTCAGAAGGGAGAGGGTGGTGAAATGAGTTCATCACTATAAAAAGGAAACAATAATTAGAGCAGTAACTAATTCTGTCCTGAACCTGTGTAAGGGCAGAAATAAAAATATTGAATAAAAAGCAAACAATATTTTAAGACAACATTCTAATCCCCGTTCTTTTGAGACAGATAGCCTCCAAATAGTATTTCTGCAGCAATGACAAAAAATCATTCTCAATAATTATTAAAAAAAAAAAAATCATGATTCTGATTTGCTAGGGCAAATTAACATGAGTGTAACTTCATAACCACCGTTAGAGTTTGCATCCCAGAGCAGTATGTTTCACTTATACCATCTGAACAAGATCAGGGTTTTTTTTTTCTACCAACTAGAGTGTACAGCTTCTCTACAAAAAAGGACTGAAATAGGGTGATAAATGTCACAAGTTTGTGGTATTTTGCAATAGTCACATTAACAATGTATTAGTTCCATGACATGTTGGGCTATTAACTTAATTCTATAATTATATGGTTTAAAATACATGGGCAAACAGAAGCTATAATCATGAAACAAATATATGCCATGTTATTATTTCGAAACACCAAGTTTAACATACATTTGACTCCTAAATGAAAAAACTTTGTATCAATTAGATAGTAAAGTAAGCAGCAGCATCAGGAGTATCAGAGGATTTAATGAAATCATAACCAGATTGATAAACTGTTTGTTACGCTACCACAAAGCATTCATGTCCAATAAATTTAACTCTGACATTTTAGATAAATGCAGAGATAAAAAATGGAGACCCCATTTTGTATAAAAACACCTTTTACCTAATCTCACTTCATGAACTGATACAGGAGACAAAAAAGCACCAGTCCACCATGTATTTCTTTAGAACGGTTTTTAATTTGGCGATCTGGAATTGAATGTCTGTGGACCGACACTTGCGAAGCGTTACCAGTGAAAGATAAGGAAATAGGGTCTACTTTACAAAAGCGTTTGTGAGAAGCTGTCAGGGGAACTTCTGAGGCACTGGTGTGATAAAGGTAAAGGCCCCAGTGGAGTACATCTCAAACAGCCACATTCCATATGTTAATCTTGTTATAAAAGAATTGCCCTAATTAAAAAAAAAAAAATAAATAAAGCCTGACTGACAAAACCCAGCATTCTAAAGCTCAAAACATGCTTTCTTGTCATTAGATAAAGTCCAATGAGAAACACTGAATGCTTCTGTAGCTTATCCAAGAAAAAAGCCCTCAATAATTAAACAATGCTGTGAAGAAGGGTTGTAAGCATGTCTATCTCAAAGACATCAATCTCACAAAATCTACTGCTTTATGGACCTGAAGTAAAAGAGTCTTCTAGCATCAAAACATTTCCTTCCTGTAGCTTTCCAGGTTTGCCTTAGCTTTCTCATTTCTAGTGGACAAGTTGATAGATTGTAGGGAGCAGCATAAGAAAAACACCACATTATCTGACAGCTGTAAACAGTTGAATCAGGAGCTGCCTTTAGATTTATCTTCACATTGCACCCAGCACACAGAAGCTTTAGCCTATTTCTGTGTATTACCATATAAAGCACCAAATCATAATCCAGGGGTAATAGGGTGTAATAAATACAGATGGTACAAGAGACGGATAAACTTTTGTGATTAGTCAGCTCTTTACAAAGGTAACGAAGCTAAACTGAACTGAAAACAACTGTTGCCAGATCTACTTGAGCAGGAATCTTGCTGCCTCTGCTTCAGAGCTGAAGCTTCTGGCTTCACAAGCTAGTCTTCTCTGTTTCTTCTATCAGTTTTATAATATGCTTCCACCTGAAAATTTCATCTTACTAATATGCCAAGAGCACTATAACTATAAAATAATACTTGTCATAAAACTTCTGAAAGATCTGTAGACAACATGACTTAACTGAAGTAGGACTTGGATTAAATTAGAACATTTGTATGTAAAAGCAACTATTTCTGTAAGATCTGGCTTAAATATCCCCATAACTTTCAGAACTATTTTGAACTGACAACAGAGTCACAGCTTTTGTGATCAGCAAGTGGTCAAAAGTGCCCAGTGCTTTGGGCATACTCCCCACTAATGGAGACAGTTCCACAAACCACGTTTGTTTACACAGATTAATAAAATGTTTCAAATTTAACACAGAAACCTGGCTTGGCAGCATGATGTTGTGCCTCATTACACCAAAGCTCACTTTGTCCCAGAATCTATCATTAGAATTCTAGGTACTGAAGCATCAACACTGATGCTGCATCAAAAATAAAATCAAACCCCACCAAATCTGGCTTCCTTCACATTAACCAGTTCCAAGAGTATATCTGATTACATTAAAATAATCCCACATTTTAAAATTCTCCTGTTCCATTGTAGCAGTTTTGAAACATTTATAAACTCAGCCTGTGTGTGTTCTAATCCCAGTGGCTGGTGTAACAATGGCCTGAGGATCCTAGGCTGTCAGGAACAACAAATTGCCAACAAGAAACACATCCTGTAAAACACTGCCTGGGTAGTTTATTTAAATTTGAATCTGTATCTCTGTTGTTGGCACACAGCATTAGTCATGACTTAAACCATTAGTAACAGAACACTCTCCCCCACCTAACACACAATACAATAACAAATGTGACTACCGTATCAGCAGAGAGCAGGCTTTTTATCAGTTTATTTTAAAATGCTAGTTATTCGTTAAAATAAAATAAAATCACAAAAACTAAATAGAGTGTGCAGTAATTTTCAACTGGTTATCTACCTCACAGACCAACTACAGAAATCACAGTATTAAAGGTTGTGGTGTGCCTGTTGCATTGATTTTCATGCCAGCATACTTGGCATGGTGCAAGAGCATCAGTACATGATAAACTACAATGTATTTCATAATGGAATGGTTTGCATTAAAAAGGGAAAACAACGGACACTTGCTGGGTGTAGGCCATGGCGTGCAATTTTTACTGTCTTGGGGGCAGCATGATTTATGGTACCACTAGGAGACACCGGTTTATATCTACCTCCACCAGCTGTGTTTAATAACCTTAACTGTCTCTTTTGCCAAGCAAGCACCCACAAGCAAGTGGTGCAGTCAGCAGGGGATTACTGGGTTCATACCTGTAAGAAACCAATGCAATCCAGCTTGAAACACTGGGAAAATCCACTGTGCTAATGAGACTCGAATAAACAACCAAAAGAAAATGCACAGAAATGTAGAATTTTTCCACTTAATTCAGGCTTATAAAACACCTCCAAACAGGGGCTGAGTCAGCTTAAGGTCACTCCACAGTCAGCAGATGGATGGGTCACCTCCAGAGAGGATGACTATGTGGATCTCAGGGAGCTTAGAATCACTCTCTGATGGTACCTTTTTTCTCTCTATTGATGACACAATCACTTTAACTAGAGTCCTGGTACATCTCACTTTGGTATCTCAAATAACTGCTAGAGAAAGGTGGGATGGATCTATGCATCTGTACACTTAATTATTTGCTTTTTATTGCCCCAGTGCCAACAGCTAAAGTCTAGCCCTGCTTTCAGGTGCAGAAATTAAGCAGAGATAGAACTAGCACCTGCGAAGCTTACATCTCAACTAGAAGACACTTAGTAGCCTTCCAAAAAAAATATAGCCTTTCATGATTTATCACAGTTTTAGTGACTGTGATGTATTATCTTACAAAAGGCTACAAGGACAGTCTCTGGCAAGGAAGCCTACCACAAACAATAGGGTTGATGATTAAAAAGCATTAATATGAAACTGTGACAAGCTACAGGACGGAGGAGTTGGATTTAAATGACAAAAACACAATGACACATTTTTAATAACAAAACCGAAACTTTCAGTTTCATCAGAGGCTGAATGTAAACTGCATTTTTAATGTCTTTTGCTCCTTTTAAGCAAGTACTCCAGTTTGGTACTTGGGCAGTAACAAGACCAACTGATTTGAGGATTCATAATACTCCTCCATTCAGAAGGTCATGACATCCTGTTTGTGGATGTCACAGAAATGAATTCTTCAAAGCAAACTTGTTACTCTCCCATCCAAAGAGAAAGCTAGAATTTATAGAAGTTCCTCCTTTCACTCAGTCTTTTCCTGCATTTGGAATGCATTTCTCCTGATCCAATTACCTCCATCGCTGGCTTACAAGACTGCTAACCTCAGCATACGTGTTGCTTTGACATTGTAACCTTGCATGCTTGTCAGGCTTTTCACCATCCCTGAACAACATTACTCAGCTCACGTAAACTCCCTCTACCTTTGTCCCCCTCGGGGTCCAGTTTTGGTTTAATGTTCTCTTTTGAACCAGGCCTTAGCCTTGCAAAAAAGCAAACTATTGTAGCCTGAGTGCAACCATGAATATGGATCTTCTACAAGAAATAGTTTCTCTGCTCTTTTCTCAAGGATTTCATCTGTCATGCTTTTGTCTCTTCTACTTGCATGTTTCAACGCACACCTTTGATTTAGCAAAATGCATTCAGAAAAGATAATAATATCAGAAAAACTGAGGCATAATGCTGTACAAATCATTCACAAGGATAAAATTTTAGCCAGTTGTGAGGAGTTTAGTTATTTCATGGAGATTTATTAAGTTTTACCTATGGCTCAAATGTTTTCAAGCAAAACAAATTAAAATAGAGAATTAAGATATCAAAATGTTAATTATTTGGAATTGAGAAAAAGCAGATATTTGAAGCTTAAAAGTATTTCATAAATGAAATTGAGAGTTGATAAAGAATAACAGTTTTCCCCTAAAGTGCAGTAGTCTGTTGAAAGATAACAAGCAAAGGAGAGTTAGTAAACAAATAGCAAATTTGATCACAACAGACCTGTTAATTTGGAATGGACTCAAAAAGACAGATAAATACACATTTATTTTCAGGCTGAATTTTCTTTTAAGTGTCCTGAGATTTTTATTAATCGCTCTGCAGGCAATATATATGTCCCCTAAGGTTTTTCATGTACTTCCTACTATGTTTATTAGAGAATAATTACCAGCTGGCTTTTACTGGCTTACATTTGCATCTTTGAAGAAATTTACGCTTTCATATAGTATCAAAATGAAAACTGCAACTGTGTCTTCCAAAAAGCTGTTGTTATAATTGCTTCAGAAACCTTGATCAATTTAAAACATGTAGCTCTGCTTTGAACTAATAAGAGTCAGTCTAAGCAGAAATATTAAAAGTGTGGTTCAGATATCCAGTAAAGGTGACAGGCAGAGAAACCAGAAAAAGCTGCAAGAAAGAAAATCTTTAACTCCATGAAAATGGGATTAAAGAATGAATCTTAAAATAAACATAAAGAGAAAAGATATTAAGCTCCTAATCCAACACAAGTGAGCTGAAAAACATGTTGTACTATGTTCATAATCATCTGTTTTGACAAAAATGTGCTGTGGTGACTGTTTAATATGCACAGAGTATATTCAAACCCTTTTTGCAAATAAAAAAGTAAATCTGTGAATATAATTGCCTTAAGTATACACTGGAAGCAACAATTAAAGATTAAAAAACCAAGGTAGGAATCACTGTTAAAACAAAGATACACCAGTCTGAAATTTATGAGCTTGGTTCTCAGTTTTACATTTTCTCCAGATCAGTTCTGCTGCCCCGCCCTTAAATATTTTATAAATACCTATCTCGCAAAGGTCTGTATGCAGCACATACTGTTTAATGAACCTTCATATTCTTTATGTATCATTGCAGGCTGAACCCTTTCCTCCAGAAATCTGACTACTTCCCTCAGTTACTCTGAAATATAGGACATTTTCCATTTAAGTCTCAGAAGTTTTCCAACTTTGCTTACCCTGGAGAATCACTTGGGCTTTTTTAATAACTGTACTTTATCTATGCAGTGGCCTTGGAATGATTTTGCCATGCATTCCTAAGAGATTATGTTTCTCAAGCCTAATAATTCTGCATACAAGTGCTGCTGGGCTCTCTGCAATTGCAGCCCAGAGGCCAGCTGGCAGCAGGTCAGTATTTGAACCAGTGGCCTGGTTGCAGATAGGACAGCTGGAAGTTTGGCATCCTTTTGTGATACACGGCCATTTGAATGCTTGGGATATGACAAAACATTTATTCTCCTCCACCAGAAACCTCTTTCAGTTACTGCATGTTACAGCTGCTTTTCTTCCTTCTATGGTAAAATAGGATTCTGACTCCTGACAAGTTCACCCAGAACCGGCCTTTTCCATTTCTCCTGTGCCGTGATGGCTGGACTCCTGTGTCTGTCACATTTGTCTCTCTTTAGTTTGGTCCTACAGACTTCCTCTACAACAATTAGTCATCACTGTTTTTATCTGTTCCCCAAATTGCTGAGACAGTACCCCAGAATCTGTTGGCTATTCTAATGATTTGAGGTGTTCCAGGCAACACTGTTTCACTGACTTCTCCTTTCCCTTCAGAGACAAAGGGAAAGAGCATGCTATTTGCATCACCTTTCTTTCTTTTCCAGGTCTAAATGGGTGCATAATCTAGCAGTAGTTCCAGCGCTTTTCCAATTTGTCAGTTGTCTTGCAATCCAATACCCTCAAAGATCCCTAAATCAGCACACAGCTTGTTTGGTTTGATTCTACATGTCATTTTATTTGCACATTCAACCCATCCCTTCTTGGCAGTGGATTGTGCTGGACTGATTTCTGCACTGTGCTTGACATCCTGCATGGACAGAAGGCTCCATGTTTCTAACACAGAATGATTTATCAAGAAAATTAGTCAGAGGTACTGCATTTCAGCCTGATTTCTCAGTGGTTCTGTAGTCTTGCATTGCCAGTTCTCCTTCTGCAGTTCCATGCAAGTTGCTCCACTGCTATGTACATGCCTTCCGTCTCAGTAATCCAGGTGAAAGTCTAAAGCAGTCACCACAACAAACTTCAACATATACTGGAAAAACTACAAATAGATAGTGTGCCAAGAAGGCTAACTGTATGAGAGCAGTAGATGTCTTACTGGTCCAGTCAGGAGCAAATCATTCAGCATCTGTTTCAAAACCAATTTCATAGATATACTACATCTCTCAATTAGTACATATTGCAGTGTTTCTTTTTATTACCTTCCACTCCACTCCCCAGGTAAATCAGTAGGAAGGACAGTCTCTCTAGACAAACCACCATTTGAAGAAAGACTTGGAATAAGCAGTCAAAACGATGTTATTCACCCTCCAACTATTCCATTGCAAAAGATGCCTTTCAGTTGACTGTGCAATGTCAAATTGCCTCACTTGAATTGCAGAGGAGAAATTATATATGACCTTTATCCTTATGCTCAGTCTTCTCTATCCTGGAGCTTTTTAATATAATTTAGCACAATTATTTAGAATGATTCCACAGCAATATGAAGGCAACATTTTTTTCTACAACCTTCTAAAAAGCATCTAAGATATAAATTAATTTCATGGACACTAATTCCACTGAGCTCTCAAAAGAAAACATAACTAAGAAAGTTCCACTGACAAATAGGATGCAACTATGTAATTACAGCACATTTTTACAGAGGAAAAAAAAAAGCTGACTCTTCATGTAAACTTACCTTTGGCATTTTGCACCTTTATTGGAAGAACTTACTTTTCATTTACAGGATTTACATTACTTTCAATTTACAGGATTTTCTAGCATTTTAAAGTCATACTTTATTAGAAGAGAAGAATTTAACAACCCACGCTTTTTGGGCAGACATGACATAATGCCACATACAAAGAAAATAAGCTGGTTTTACTTGAGCCTAGATCTCAAAGAACCAAGGCCTCTAGAAGGCTATATCCACACTGCCCAATAAAGCAAGTCACAAACACACACTGTATATTATTTATTTAAACAAAGTCCTCTACCCCTGCCAAATCAAAATCAGCTTTCACCCAAATAAAAACATTTCTTAACAATGAGTAATACTGTGTTACTGAATTTCAGCTGTCCTCCTACACTAGTTGAACTGTATGCTGCAGAAGATTTGTTTTTACAGAAAGAAAATGGGCATTTTTATTTCTGCTGCATATAAAAATACCTGTTTTCCTTTTTGAGTTGAAGAGTGTTTTCCTCTTTTTGGTTTGGGGTTTGTTTTTTAAGATAAAATAAAATGCAAACTCAAAAATACAGACAACAACTGAGAAAAAATGTCTCAGATGTGAGAAGTTAAGAAAACTTATAAATTGAACACAAATGCTGTGTTCAACTGTACCTACACTTATTTTTCCAACTGTACCTACACTTATTTTTCCACCTTAATAATTACAGGCTATAATCATAAACAGTTTAGGAATACTTTACATAATTGTTTGCCAACAAAGCTTTAAATGTTGATGTTCGGCTTTGGGTTTTGGGGGTTTTTTTGGGGGGTGGTGTTAGTCTCTTGGGTTTTTTTTTTTTTAAACCAATACTATTCACAAACTCAGGGGGTTGGGGAGGGCAGGTACTATGATCTGAAATTTAGAAATGTACAATTCAGGATTCTTATAACTGTGATCAACATCCCAGCACATGAGGAAAACAGAGGAAAATAATTTACTCTTGTAGAGAGGAAAGTAATTCTTCAAAGGTTTACAATATACATAAAAATGAAATTTCCTAATGTACAGTAATAACTTCTGTAACCAACTGAGTATTTTGAGGATAACCAATTAAATAATTAAGTAGGTGCACAAGAGAGACAGTATTGATAGAAAAAACCCTCTGGACTAAAACCACATCTATGAGCTTCTGCTTAATCAAATTTTTCTTCCTCAAAATGGCCAACACTCTCAACATTAATCTTTAGAACAGAACTCGGCTTTAGCCTGACAGATAACAATGATTCTTTCTTCAAAATAAAAGAAAAATGGATAAAAACATTATCGGAGACTTCAAATTTTATAACACGTTCCATGACTTCCAAAAGTGTCAGCAGTTCTTCCCTAAGTATTTTGAAATAAAGTGACAATTTAGACAGAAAAGTCTTACAAAATCCTCATCTTCAGTTTTGCTGACCCTGACTCTGTATCTTCACACTCACAGATGCCCAGCATCACCACAGATGGCAAACATCTAGCAGAAGTCATAAAACAAATGGACTTTTCGAAACTTGATTTAGTTCCTCAGTTTCAAATGGAGATTAAAAAAATACTGAACATTTCACTACTCAATTTGCAAACATGTACCAAAAAGACTTTTTGATAAAAAGTCAAAACAACAAAAGCAGTTTTTCTTGTATTAAGATTTCTAAAAGTAAGTTATCAGAAGACAATTGTACACCCTGAATTAACAAAGAACGCACAGATACAATGAAGTCATCCACAGAAGATTACTTTCATTTACAAGGATTACAAGTTAAACACTATTTAAGAGATTGATACTGCTGAATTTATACAACATAACAATAGAAAATTCTCAAGGAAAAGACTTTTGAGAACTGCAGAACAGATGTGTGAAAAGGGGAAAGGACACTTAAACTTTGTCCATTTATAATTATTAAACAAGTAGTTTGTCAGCATATTCAGCTTATTGACAGACCAAGGATCACACAGTGTTTAACTGTGTTCATTACATTGGTCCTATACTGAAGCCCATTCAAATTAAGTATCCTTAACCTTACAAATACAGATCAATTTAAAAAGAAATTGCTACCAGCATCTAAACTTATTCATTACACAGGTAAGGACTTTCTGTGCATGCACTGTACCCCAGGCAAGTTAAGCAGTTCTTCAGTAGGGCTACTCACACACAAAATACTCTTGCCTGGCAGAGATCAACTGCCTTGCACATCTGCAGTAGCTCTGGCTGTTGAGAGCAGGAGTATTGTTGATCCTCACATTAGAAACCTGCCAGAGATGCCTGGCACATGCTGGCATTGCCATACGTGCTCAAATCTACTGCCAGGCACTCAAAAAATAGCTTTGACATAAAATGTTGCTAATAAAACTGGTACATTTGGTATCACTACCAGCTGCCATGGAGACCATAGCGCTACCAGGCCAATGAGATCTAAACGATGCTGGGATGCTTCATTTGTGTTTTAAAATTAAGAGTTCGCTCAGGAGTCTTGGGAGGTCTGAGGGCTGTTAATCTGAAATGGGCTCTGGAGAACAGTCATTACAAGTCACATCTCTTTCAGGCAGGCTAGGCTGGAAGAGAGACTGAGAGCCTTTGTAAGGGAACAGCCCAAAAAAGGGGCCCTATTCTCAGAGGAGTCAATTCAGCATCTCCTACTGACTACAATGGCCCAACACTGTCGTTAATTAGTGTGTGTTGGGAGGGAGGAACAAATAACATTCTAAGCATGACTTTGGTCTAAGTCTTCAAACATTGAATGAGTTATATTCAGCAATATATTTCACACAACACTGTCCATTACTCATAAATTAATGTTGTCCTCTGAAGAGTCTGGTGGGTTTTGTTAATAGACAGCCAACAAGAATGGCAATTAAAGTGAAACAAGTTATGCAGTGATGGGTACATGTTACAAACAAAATGCTCCCTTTGATCCTCCAGGTTGAAAAGCCTCCTGAAAAACCTTCATCGTGCAAGGAGATAAACACAATGTTTTAGAACCTTTTGACTTATCTGATATCAGCCTTGAAACTTTTTTTTAGTCAGGTTTTTAATGATTCCCTATGTAATTAGTAGCATCAAAGTGGAAGCTGATTGACAAGCTACCAGCACGCTGTCTATACAGTGGGAAAACGAGGAAAATAACAGCATGAGATGTTTATTTAACTCCCTAAGCAAACACAACACAATCTCCCATTACCTATACTGCCTCAGAGCCACCATGCGAATGGTGTGGCAGTGAAAGACGTGCTGCTCACAGTTAGCAAGGCCACCTTCGTGCTGGCTTTACACAGAGCATTCCTCCAGACACACACCAAGGCATGGGAAATTACTGTCAGCCTCCACAAGTGCAAAATCATATGCATCTGCTCCTTATTGTAATCACCAAGCAGAGTCTAGCCTGGCACTGAGATTCACTGGGATCAAACCTCAAAATTAATGTTTGGAGAAGCAGTTATATCAAACACCTAAAGTCTTCCCCTCCCCACCCCCAATCAAAGTACATTAAAATAGTTCATAATTATGTCATCGTCTCACCAAGTAGCATAGCCTTCTTTTAAATATAGCTTTGTAAAGCTCACAAATGTTTTAAGACTAGGTCTGTTTCTCTGCACCCACCCTAATAGGAGACAGCCAAATAGAATGAAGTTTCTTCTTTTAATCTGCAGAGATAAGAAAAATGAAAAAAAGAAAAAATATTTCCCAAGTGAATAAACTGGCAGAAAGGGCGTCAGAACACTGGCCCTAGGAATTAAGTTCTACTTCTCCAGCAAATATCTGGAACATGACTGGAATCTACTCAGCACCTGCGGGTATTTAATACTCTTCTTTAGCCTTCCCATCATAGCACCCAAATAACTTTCAAATGTGAGTTTATATACATAACACACTTGCAAAGAAAGAGTTCTGATTCCACATTTATGTGATGGACAGATATGAATACCTAGGCACAGATTATCAGAAGTACTTTAATGCTTTTTGAGGATCCTGGCTCAAATGACCTACCCACATGAAATCTGTGGCTGCTGGAGAATAAACAAGAAGTCTCTGTAGTTCTGAGCACCTGCCTGGTCTTTAGACTGGTATTTGTTCTTCATGTCCTAATGCTCTGACCATGAGGATTTTGGACAAGGACCCTGCTTATCTTCCTCTGCAGTTCTGCTCATTTTTGCTATTGAACAATAGCTTTTAGTCATTGGGATTTTGATCCAACTCATCAAAACTCAGTAGGATTTGACTTTCCAAAATGTTACCTTATATTTGATCTATCTCTATGTTTTATGATTTCAAGAAGAGCATGACTCAATACGGGGGAAAAAAGAGAAAAATGTACCTATCAGAACAGCAATATCAGACAAAAGCAAAACACATTATTTTCACTCCATTTCTCCCACTGTTTAATAGCTTGACTTTTGTATACCAGCATTCCACAGTTATAATATGAAGACAGCTACAGCATAATGTGTTTTCTTTTAAAAGGTCATCATCATATTAGCATTATTTGATGCATTGTGACCACAGAACACATTTTTTAGAGATAAGAGTGTATCTAACATTTTGCTATAATTTATTGGCATCAAGAAAGTCTATTTAACTTCTGCTTTCAGAAGAACATCTGCAAATGATTGGCATAACTCAAGGAACCTTTGCAGCTGCAACTTTCTCCAAGAGTAGAGCAGAAAGCCATGTTTGTCAATATGCCTGAGTAGGATTAAAAAATAACAAAAAGAAACAAAAAATTTTAAAAACCCAAACTATAAAACAGTTAATTATTGAAAGTAAGTGTTTCATGATCTGTGTATGGCACCCAGAGCTGAATAGATCGTTAGCTAAACTTCCAGTCAGCATTCCACATAAGCATATGTTTTCCTCATAAGTGCTTGCATAAGTTTGCCAGCAGTCTCAGTGACTTAACTGGAAGTACTTATGTACATTGTGGAATAAGCAGAGCCAAGGAAAAGCAGTGATTTTTCTAGGGTCTTAACTTCATAATCATATGCATTTCCAATAGTCCTATGTATTTTTTCCAGCTCTTACTGCTCTTAAAATTTCCCTTCATATTAAACACTCAACAGAAAACCACTAATCTGACAAATACTGTTAAGCGCTACACCCAAACTCATAATACCGTTCAGTACAGCTCCTTCAATTTTCTGTTTGTGATTCTCTGTTGCAGCCTAATTGCATATATTCTCAGACCTACTTTGAGAGCATGCACGAGTCAAGGATCACACACAGCAGAGTTTGCATGCAGCCACCCTGGGTTTGAGAGTAAGAATTTAATGGTATGGATACAGGCAGTTCAGTGCCAAGTGGCCCTAGTACCATCGAGCAGTCCAAGGCATGTTCAATTTACTACTATAGATGTAGCTGCAGTGCATTAACGAGCAACACGGACAAGACTCTGTGAATTCCTGTCTCCTATCTCACAATGTACACACTGTGCTGCATGAATGCTGCTCGTAAATTAGATGACAGCTGAAGATCAATACACAGAGAAACCAGCTAAATAAAAGCAAATCCAGGTAGAAACCACTGCAAAGATCTTGAGGGAGCCCATAAAGGAATAAGACAGCAGGTGCTGTCAGCAACTCCATCCAGTTCAGATCTGACCCATAACTATTTTAGTATGATGGGCTCAAAGTGACCATCTGGGTGTAAAAGTCCCTTCAGAGGTTCCCAGCTTGGCAGCAACAGCCTGTGCACAGGACAGAGTGCCCCCAAACAACCCTGAGAAACATCCCAACTCAAAACTCCCAAGCCTCAAGTACCCTATTCATGTTTATCTTTCAAGAACATACTGAATTATTTTGATATTTTCAACATTTTATAAAGTACTGTAAAGCCTGGAAAATGCACTAATCTCCAGTTATTTCTAGCAGTGATCTACCAAGATTCTCACTAACTGAAAACAGATGTAGGAAAGATATTCCCTGCCTCAGAGGTCATATTACTTCTAGCAGTTAGAATTATTTACCAGCTACAGGATGCTTCTGTACGTGGTGTAAATAGGATGCAATTTCAGTAATGACCTCCCCTCTTTATTCCACCCAAACTGACTGTTTTGAGATAGGTTCTGCATCTCATTTAATTTTAGAACAAGAGGGACATGCTGTTTGCTGAAACCTTCTGGTCAGATGTGTGTGTTTGCTTATTTCTGGTCTGTAGGTGGGCTGGTGCTTGGAGCGTTTGAGCTCAAGGAAGCAGGTGGGTGGCAGGGACCTCGCTTTCCCTGCTGTACTAATTTCCAAAGACTGAAATAAACATAAAAGAAAGAAGTGCAGCTCACAAAAGGTGTTCAGGCACATGAAACGAGTTCAAAAGCCTCCTGGAGGTAAAGTCTTCCTGAACAGAGAAGCTACAGTACTAAAGGAGCAATATTAATTAAAAACATCTTAATAGTATCTGCCAGAAGACACTTCACAGGATCCCGGCTTTCCTGGAATTCTCAAAATGTGGCCATGGATGGAGACTATGTACAAATGCTGGAGTTTCTTTCATAGGAAAGATTAAAAAAACAAAACAAAATCATTTTCATGGTCACAGCACATAAGGCATACGTTAAGAAAGAAGAGCTTTCCGCTAAGCTTTGTTACAGTGGGAGTTGTACACCTCCCAGAAAAGATGATTCCTCTAGAATAAAAAAAAAAAAAACAAAACAAAAAACACCAAGAGAGCCAACACAAGGTGTTTAATTTAATCCTAAGAAGCCCAGTGTCTTCCTCACTGATCACATTTTTTCATAAGCATCATTACAATATCAATTATTTATATTGACCAGACATAGTATTGATTGTGATCCAAGTTCACTTTTCATTGCTATATAGCCCATAGGTGGCTGCTACATCATATTCTTATGAAAACCTAATACCAACTAGCAATTTTGGTATTTTGATTCGTAGTGATCCCAGTTCAGAGTATCTTCAGATACACATAGTATTCAGAGTGCTATATAACTCTCCCACCCTTATGCTGAAAAAATTTTGTGTCTACCTAAGAAACCTACCCAAACTACCCCAGAAATGAAGCAGTCAAGCTATTTAGTCCACATGAGTGAAAGATAGTCCTGGACTGCTCGGACTCCAAACCCCTGCTCCAGGTTAGCAGAGGTGCATGAGTGACCAGCCTGCATCCAGGCTGTTTGTCTGCTCACAAGAGCAACAGGTAGAAGGGCAGCTGTACATGAAGTTGAAACACAGCAGTATGTTTTCAAATCACAGAGCAGGGTTAAAGGAACTAAATACATTATACATGAAATGAGTAAATAAATCCCAAGAAAAGGAATTAAGATGAGTATTAATCAGGAGGGTTTTGAGCATGCCACATACATGGACTAGTTCATAGGAATCTTGCTAATTACCTTTCAAAAGGCCACTTTATCCTATTAAGATTATCCTCAGGAGGCTCAAGACTTTGGGGGCAGCAGAAGACTGAAAAACCTAGCCACATTTATCTTGTTTAGAAACAAACAGAAATTGATTTTTATTTATCTTATGAAGCAAAACCTCTATTATCTTTCTCTCCTGGTATTTAATCCTTTTTTTCCTAGCAATATAAATAATGAGACACACCAATTAAGCTGAGGGTAACCTTCTAAGCAATGAGAGATAAATGCCATGATACCAACTTTAGTAAGCAGTATATGTAATTTCTCTTGTGCACAAGCATTGATACAGATTACATGACAGTTTTAGACTTATTGCTGTGACCAAGCAAGGTATAAATTATGACAGGTCCACATGGATTACAGATGATTTGAAGCAAATCAAAGGCATTAATTTTAATAAGGTGCTTTGTCTCTCTTAAATGCCACTCTTCCTTTCTGTAACAGCAGCCACTAAAAATCAATGATCAGAGACCTCTGCAGGCATCAGAGCTGTTAACCTCTGGAACTTCAGCCAAAGGAGCCCGTGCAACCAGAGCCACAAACCCATCTTCCAGATTCCTCCTCTGTAACACACAGCATCTGCAATAGCTCCCACCAATAAAATTTACAATTAAAAAAGTGTAACTAATTTTTACTTTTAAAGTCAACTCTACACGTGTCTCCCTGAAAGCTACAGACAAGGATTGCAGTACACATTGCTAGATGTAGCAGGACCACACGCATCACAGAGCTAAAATGTAAGATCATGAAAGAGATTGAAAATTGAATCAAAATGCTTATTATACTTTCAATAACATGCGATAGTTCAATCCAAGTCTCAGCCAGCTCTCAGTGAAGTCAGTGAGAGTTGTTTCATTGAAATCAAACGATGTATGATTAGGTCCTGACAGAATTATATGTAATAGTATATTCAAAATTGTAAAGAGTTTTGGGTTGACATCTAAAAACCTATTTTCCTTCTGGAATTCTGCAATGAAGCTACTGTAAAAAAAGAATCAATACATAATTCAGTATAGTAGAAAAATTATTATAAAGGGTTATTAAAAATAGCTCAAAGATTGTGGATAAAAAGAATGAAATTCCTCATTGCTTCAATCATGCTTTACTGACTTATACCAAACCCACTGTTTCAAACTACAAAAAAACCCTGTTCCAGATTTCAAAATGGAGCCTCTAATACAGAAAAAACAACAGCATTATTTTGCAAAAGGGGGTGGGGGTGGGGAAAAAGGCTCCTAAATCTCAAGATTAAATTTAATTTTGTACACTGATGTTAACCTAAAATTTAGTTTTTCATTAACTGTGCCAGGACAAGGCAAGAAAGCGTTTCTTAACTTAGTTTGCCAATTTTACTTTCAGGCTCACACTGTTATTGATAATATCCATCACAATTCTTTGTCTTCCCAACAGGCTGGCAGAAATATCTGAGTAAGTGCTGATTCACACATCTCAACACTTCCCTGTCAAAGTTAATCTGAAATTGATTTTACTTTCCAAAGGTAAAACAGAACTGCATGAAGTCAGCTGCAAATAGCATTCACAGATCAGTATTCAGCACTTTTTATAATTCCTGTAAGATTTCACAAGTATATCACAGGAGTTTTCTACTAAACCCTTGGAAGATTCATATCAAAATAGTTAATTATATTTCTATCTTTCGGGGGGGAGCAGAATATATATCTATTTAATGAGATACTGCTATTCAGAAATTCTTCTTTAAAGATAATTTGTTCATCCTTGTTTCATTCCCTCCTTTCAAGGGAAAATTTCTCCATTTTTTTCCCATCTGAAGTCTCTGAAATAAATATAGCTGAGGAACTACATGGTTGCTAAATCCACTCATGAAAATCAACCATTATCACTTCAAGTTGAGGTCTTAAGCTTTGTTCCGAAAAAACAAGTGAAATACCAACCAGTCAGATCTCCTGCTGGCATGCAAGACAGCAGGGCCAGGTAACACAGCTACATAATCTCCTTTGTGTTTGATAACAGTGCTCTTAATAGAGTAAACCAGATGGCAAATAAATCAGAGTATGGCTTTCCTGTAATCTATTCATGAGCAAGGAGCAGATGATGTGCAAAGGAAGAGGTGTTCAGGATCCTTCAAGGGCATCCATGTTGCTTTTCTCATTTCATAGCAATATCTAAGTTATTAATTTCTCTTCAAAATTTCTATTGTCATTTATCATTAATAACAATCACTTTAGGGCATTCCAGAGAGGAAATGCAGTCTTGTGTTCTAGGGAAATCAATTTACTGACACCGTTAGAGCTGTGCAAATAATTTATTTTTGGTTCAGCTGTCAAGCAGAAGGTGTTGAGGGAAAGGGTTCCACCAAAATCAAATTCAAAAGAAAAATAATTTTCTTGCCAAAACGAAAAGAAAAAAAAAGAAAAAAAAAGAGTTGTTCAATGAAACAGAAAGCATTCCTCTTGATAAACAAAGGTTAGATTTCTACCCATTGTAGAAAAAATAAGTAAGGTTCCAGAATTACAAAGCTATAAGGTGGAGGAGGAACAGCCGTGATGTTCTTCATGTACCCAGTAGCTCCAGTATTCCACCAGGATCTGGAATGCTCCAGTTCAGCTGCTCTGCTTGCTCAAAGCTACTGGAGCCTGGACCATCCCCTCTACTTTTTAGACAACTCTAACCAGCAAGCTCTGTCAGCCTCTTTTGTTGGAGCCATTTCAGTTGTATCCAATTAATCATTGTAGGAAAAAAGAAAAAAAGCAAGTCACAGGAATGATACTTTAGCATATAGCTTGAAAAATCCAGAGAACAAGGCACTTTTTCCTCTGCTTCCTGCTGAAACATCACAAGCAGGTTCCACTCCCAGCTCCCTGAATACTTATTAAAATGCCTATAAAAATACTTATTTTAAAATCACTAATGCTTCTCATGGCTTTTCGTTGGGTTTTTTTGTTTTGTTTTTTGGGTTTTTTTTTTTAGAAAGCATTAAAAAGTTATAAGCACTCAGATGAGCAGGAACCAAAACAACCACCTTTGCACATGTGAAAATGGGCAAACTACCAGGTTACGGAGTCACTCATTTAATCCACATGAAATTAATCCATTTAAAGTATAACATTTTCAACAGAAGGAAGAGGCAACAGAAGGGTAAAACAGGGGCATATGTGCAGTTAAAAGATTTCACTCTCCTGGGTATATGGCACCTGTAGACCCAAGTAAAAGCTCTGCTCCTCAGGAAAACCTAAATAACAAACACTATGTGGCATATAAAATCTCAAAGACTGCCACAAAGTCTCTGGAAGACTGTCGGAGATGAATGGACAGGAAGAAGAAGCAGAGGTTTGCTGTCTAGTATGCTGTATTTGCCTGAATCTTGCTTTAAAGGCTCTGTTCAGTTTTTCTTGCTTTTGTTTGTTTTGGTAGGGTTTTGGTTGATTTTGGGTTTTTTGTTTGTTTGGGTTTTGTTGTTGTTGGGGTGTTTTGTTTTGTTTGTTTGGGGTTTTTTTCCAAACAACCCTGAAAAGCAGGAGGTGCCATTCCTGCTTCTGCACAGCACTACCCAACTACCCAGTTGAGTCCCACCTGCAGCTGGCTCCGTGTGTGCCATCACACTCACCGCATCTCACATCTACCCAACTCCAGCAGGCTGCTGTGTGCAGGCCGTGCAAAGCACGCAATGCCTGGGTACCTTCTAATGATCTTTTGGTCTAAAATAAGCTCTTTTAATCGATCTTTGTGGGCACTATCTCGTTCTGTTGCCTTGATGGAAGTAAGCGCTCAAGATTTTCTCTTGAGTGAAACTGGCTCATTCACTGGCTCTCTCCCACCATTACTAAACTGACAATATCGTATTAAACTTATGCAGATACTTTCACAGAGGACAAACTGAAAGCAGGGGCTGCTGCTGGGTTGTCCAAAGCCCCAGCTCTAGCAGAAAGACTGTATTGTAGACCTGGAATTAAAGACTAGTATAAAGAGTAAAGCTAGACAGAGAACAATGTTATGACGTTTACCTATAACCTACTATTTCCGATCTGGTCATATTAAGCTTGGCCTTTAATCTTATTTCACAAATATTTATTTCTTTATTAAGCTTTTAAATCTGTCAGTTCTCATGGGGGCAGTGCCAGCTGTTCAGGCAAGGACTGTTCCCCCCCCCAGCCTTCCTCAGCAGGAGCCCTGCCAGCAGGCCAACTTCCCGAGGCTCTCGCCTACATACTGCTGGCAACGGGGGTGCAGCACCAGCCTTCGCCTATTTTCAGCGCTCATTCCTATCTAGAGTTTCATTATATTTGAGAGGTCATTAAGTGAACATAAAAAAAACCTGTCTAGATTTGTTTGTTCTTTTACCTAAAATCCAGCACACTTGCCGCTAGGAAGAATGAGTTTTGGCACAGACTTCTGCAGGAAAACCAAACTTCAGCAGAAACAGCACTCATCCATGGAAGTGGAACTTCGTGCTGTATTTATGGTTCAGAGCATAATCACTCCGAATCATCCGTTTGAGCACAGAAAACACATGTGCTAGGAAAGTTGTACGCCTTTTCTTTTGCATGGCTGCATAGGTAACTGTCACCTTACAGTTCTGTCATTGCCAAGTCTTTCCTAAAGGGCAAACATTTTATGTAAGCAAAGACTCAAGCTGAAGCTAATAGAATTTAGCCCTATGGTACGCTGAAGTCAAATTTCTATATAGAGCATGGAGGGAACTTAAATTAAGGTGCTGCTTAAATACCTCGCTAAATCAGGATCTAAAGCATAGTTATGGCGCCGGAAAGAGTTAAGTCAAATGTGTCCAGCACTCACTCATTGTACAAGCAATTTCATTTCAATTAATTACCAGTGCTAACTGTAGTTAGTATCATACAATTCTGGGAAATGATGCTGACTTATAAAAACAGTAGTAAGTAGTCAAATACCTCATATTTCCAGAAACATTAATAGATTTATTATGTAAGTGTTAAAGCTTCTATATTTCAGTTTCTAACTTTATTGGAGAAGCTATTAAAGACAGTGTCTCAAAGAATAAAAGTAAAGTGCCAGAAGTAATAATATAATTTTTAATAAAGTTTCTTATTTTGATTTACAGTCGACAAGCTGCTATTCTATTATGCCAAAAAGCTTCTGTCTACCTGCATAAGATCTGACATTTCTCAAGAAACACCAAATCTTACAGAACATTTGGAGCATTGCATTTTCTTATTAATCAGAAGAGTGAACTGATCAGCTCTGTTATTAAAGATAATTTTAGACTATTTCCTGTATCACAAACCTAACTTTTAAAATTTAAATGAAACGAGCTCTTTGGTTGCAAATTACATTGTATAACTCCCACAATACTGTTCCCATGTCTCTAAAAAAATATTGTAAAATCACTATTTGCTATTTTCTTCTATGTCACACTTGAGTTGTTTCTCCACAAATACAAGCCGGGCTGAATACCACTTTTACCTAGAAAATCCAAGATTAATAACAAAGAAAAACAGGAAACGCAAACCCCAAAGCAAGAGTAACTAGACAACCAAAACCAGATTCTTAGACAATGGAGTTCATGGCCTTTCAGCCACAATGAATCCCTGGGGAGCTCCCTAACCACAGTATTTAATAGCTGCCATCCTACCCTCCATATCCTCTTTTTACATGTAGCATCATGTTTGAACAACAACTCATACAGAGGAATTAAAGAAACTCCCTTGTGGTTCTGTCAGGCCTGCCTGGCCTTCAAGTCTAAGGAAACTCTTTGGTCAATAGGGATGCAGCTAAGAATTGCACACCAAAAGACAGGAGCAATTCTGCTGCAGGTATTACATCCCCTCCTTGCTCAAGCACCAGGACAGCACTGAGACAGCAGAGGAAGCCTCTCTTTGGATGCAAACAGGGCAATTATTGGAACTGTGCTGTTCCCCACAGCAATATAGACACACCATGCTTCAAGACAACTTTTAAACTTAAATGGGCCTGTGATCCATTAGTTGGTGTAAGTTTGAGTACTGAAACATTCCATTCCCAGAAACTGATATACACTCTTTCTCTTCCCCAGTATATCTGGCATATAGCATTATGCATCACAGAAATAGGTGCATCTTACTAACAGCAGCTATCCATAATATAATGTGTTGTGAAACATAACATCAGGAATTCAATTAAAGAACGACAGATTTGGACAGTTAATGCTTCACCTGTCAAACAAACAGCAAAATAAAAGTGACAGACAATGAAAACAAAATGTTTTAGGTCACATAAAAGCAACTTATAACCTTGGCATTCAAACATCTTTGATTTGATTTTTATTATGGGACATAAAAACCAATTCATTTAAAGTATCCTTACGTTTACATCTTCAGTTTCACAAAAAAGTGTATAGTTGACTAAACTATGCTTTGAATTACATTAAAGATAACAGAAGACCTGGATCACACTCTTAATCACCTTTCCACAATGACAGAACTACAAAATACTGTGAGCTGCCACACCATGACTCAGGGACTATTTTAGCCAGAATTCGTATTTGTGACTGTTTATGGTGCTGTATACAGCTGGAAGCCAGTACTGTTACACATTTCATGTTCTACAGTGCTGTTGTGTTGACATTCCCATGCAACTCAAGCACAGACTGCCCTGCCCCATTCCTCCTCTCCAGCCCCAACCTCATTCGTTCGTGACTCTCAGCAGAAGGGAGTACTTGGCCCAGGGTACAACTCACAACAGTTGATTCATTAATACTTCCCTCTCCAGGGAATACAGCAATGGAGATGAGACAGAAGAGTGACAAGAACAGATTCAGAGGGAGCGAGTGGGCACCTGAAGTTTCCTGAATTGACACTTCCGGGGAAAGAAACAGACTTTTTTTGTACATCAACATTTCCCATATGGTTTGTATAGTATCCTTTATTCTACGCCTCACAGCAAGACTGCTTTCCCCGAGGCATGATAAAACCATGAAAAGATCCTTCTGCCAACTGTGCAGCATTCTTGTATGAGGACCAGAAGATGGATACAGGGAACCAGACACACCGACGTCATTTTGGTGTCCACCCTAGCATATTTTTATGATTTTTTCCAAAAGTAAAAATATTATATGCACACAATTCATTGAATTCTGCCTCCCACTGTATTTATTCTTTAAAGTTGAAGTTATATTTTTGTATAGGTTGGTGTTAATGTTTTATAAAGGTCAAATTGTAGTGGTCTCCCTACTGCTTTATTGTAGGAGTTGAGAGCTCGCACTGTAATTAAAATTCCAGCTAAATAAAGTCTGCAGGAGTCCTACTTGTAACCAGGCAATTTGGTTTTCTAGCAAACCAGAGCACATTTTCTGTTGCCACTAGTTCACTGTCACACAAGAGAAAGTAAACAAAACCCATGTGCCTGAATGCATTAACACAATGTTTCCTATCAGTATGGTTAATAGAGAACATAAACATATTCTAGTTAGAGAATATAATATAAATAAAATTAAAATAAAAAGTGCACCCATTTTCTACAGCCTGCTTTTCAATATTTTGGCAAAAATTGTGAGAGAGGACAACTCAGTTTATACCTAAACCTAGGTTTAGCCAAAGCGTTCGCACCACCGTCTATAAGATTTATATAAGAGCTGTAATTTGCTCTTCAGTAAAATAAACCTGAATCCCTAGCTACAGAATGGTCCCATGCATCAATTAGATTATCATTTACTTCAGTCTAACCTGAATTTAAGCTCTAGCACTTGCTAGAAAGTGTCAAGATATACGAATGCTGGCTACAACTTCAGGGCTGAATTGCTCTTTTGCTATCAGCTGCCTGAAAGCTGCTCCAGTATTGCCTCCGTTTTGCTGCCTTCTTTAAAGGCCCCTCAGTTGTGCTTCAGTTCTCTCCCCAGCTGAGACAGAGAAGGTTGCACTGTTGTGGTTTTTTTGGATTGGTTTTTGGGGTGGTTTTGGGTTTGGGTTTTTTTTTAAAGAAAGAAAACAAATCAAAGCTAGCATTGAAGGTGGAGCTCCTGTCTTAAAAGCAACATCCCAGATTGCTACAGGAATTGTCTTTTTGGCCTTCCTAGGGCTCTCAATTTTATTTTTACCTTGTTTAAAAATAATTCTTTAGTAAAGGAATTTCAGATTTTTGTTAAAGAAAATCCCTTTCAGACATGCTTTCTTTAGTCAATTTCTTATTTCGGCAAACCCTGCCAATCACCAGGGTTGATATTTTTTCAGGTATTAAAAAAACCCCACAACACAAACATTTTAGTTAATATTCACATCACAGAACACGACATGCACTTACTCCACTACAGTTTCACTTTGCCCAAGAAGCAGCAGCAGGTACAAGGCATACAAATATGCACAAAGTCACTCCAAGATGACCAGAGTTTTCAGAATCAATCCATTAAAAGTTACTTTTTCTTTCCCTTCTCTAAAGGAAAGAATTTGCATGGATAAGCTGAACAGAGACATAAGACAAAATCAGGAACACTAGTCTCCAGCTAGAAGAAAAACACTCAGTCTAATAAATTTCTGAAAGAATTCATGAGTTTACTGCTTATTCTCAAAGCGAGATGGAGAGATCACATGCCTCAAGAAAGCTATGTAAAAAGGAGATGTGTCCATTAAAGCAGACAATAGCTGATGGATACAGACAGATTGCTCTGTCCAAGAAAGACTGCTTTAAATAAGCAAGGGGGGAAAAAAAGGCAAGTTGAACCATAAGCATAATTACATTAGAAAAGTTATAATTTGATTTGGATTAGCAGAGAGAAATCCTAAAAGCTAAGAATTAATTGTGAACTACATCTACAATTATTTTCAAGAATACTTGCATGCTTTAAGATATCATTAACTTAAATGAGATTTTATGTTTAAAGGAAGATTTAACCTCATATACTCCCATTAATTCTTGCTAAATGTCCACACTGCACTTTGAAACGTAATGGAAAAGGTTAGCTAGCCATGATTCTTTTGAATGGTGCTTTCCTAAGATCCTCAAATTAAAAGTTCTATCAGAAATGCAGTCTGTGAAAATACAAAACTACACACTAAAGAAATGCATTAATGTCTCAGCATGTAATAATTTGTGTTGTATCTGTTTGTCAGATATGAACAACAGCTTCCTCCTGACAAAGCTTGGCTGATGCTGTAGCCTCTTCAACATGACCCCAGCTCTAAACTATAACCAGAAGTCATATCCCTTATCTCCTCAGGAAGATGACTCTGTTCAGTTTTGTCAGCCATAAGCAATTAATGTCAGACTATTTGCTTGCTGAGTTTGTCCAAAGTTAAGCTACCTACGTTTTCCTAAAAGACAGATTTTGGCCTTCCAACATGTTTACACACCTGCAGAAAACAAGGCTGCCTCTTGGCCTGCATTGTTAATCAGAGTTAGGGAGTTAGCTTAGTTAATATGATTTTTTTGTTTTGGAATTGGCAACTGGAAACGAATAAAGAAGTCTTCCATTGAACCACCTGGGGACATTATTAATGCAAGGTTTGCACTGCACTGAGCAAAAGACCCATCGTACTAATACCAAGCAGTTGGTCATTGATTTAGACTATTAAAAGAACAGCTGGCATGCTTTAGCCAACCAAAGCCTACATGTATTGCAAAAAAGTGTTGTCTGTGAAACATTATGGTTCTTGGAAAGTCTCCAGAAACAAATCAAATCTCAAACCAAGTAATGTGCAACTTATATCTTCTTAAATCCAGACCAACCTGTTAACAGAGCATTCGCTGTCACTGCAAAGATCCTCATCCACTACATTATTTTTTTTTAAACCAGCGTTGCATGGCTTTTCTCAACAAAATAAACAAGGCAATTTCTGAGCTCAGAACTTCATTCCTCCACCTTGGAATTATAATGTCAAGAGGAGGTTTCAGCAACACATATAGCTTTCCCTCCATTTCTCTCCAAGAGCTGACTACATCCCTGAGAGACTTTCACTTAGCCCTGAAAATGTTTTTCAGAGACTAAATTTTTTCACATTGTTTAGTCTAATGTCCTACTTTGTCAAAAATTGGCTTCATTAAATGTATATGCATTAAAATCAGTCTATTTTAAACACATTTCCTTTCAGGTCCTGTTAATATGCACTGTTTGGAAGACAACTGTCTTCTGACCACCTACCACGCAAGAATCATTTTTTCCTGTTTTGTTTTGCTGTAATCACGTGTGAAAGCAGTTTAACAGATGATATGATATTCTGTTATGTTGCAACATCAACCTGCATACATCTATTCAGAGACACATCTGAGATGTTCTATATTACTTAATCACAATGCATATTTGCAACACATATGCAAACAACTTTCTCCCTCTGTGTAAGTGCTAGGCATCAAACTTCAATTAAAAAGGAATGCCTTAGGTATTTAAGTGCAAAAGGATCTTTCCTTTGAAGATCCTCCTCACTCTGCCTCCATGAACATGTTGCAAAGTTCCCAGTCTCCCACTATAAAAATTACTTTCATAATTTTGCAAACTTCTTGCATACCGTCAAATATTTCCTGGAATTTTAGTAACGCATGTTTGGCTTCTTACAGTCAAACAGAAATACTGTGATTAAGAGATATCTCTAATGCTCAGCTTCAAATCCTGACCAATATTTCTGTCCACATGGTATAACAGAGTCCCAGATGCCTGGTCTTAATTATGCATCCAAGTGTCAAAATTGAAGCTCTGGTATTCAAGTTCTATACATGGGTACGTGCACATTAAGATAAATTTTAGACTATAAAAAGCATTCTGCTATCTGGGTAGAAAAGTTGAGACACATTTCTGTAGAACCTGCTACCACATGCCAAACACAGGAACCAAGTCATTTTTCAACATTTTCTAAAGTAGTACATTTCTTAACATAGTGAGTGATTTATGTGAAATGAAAGTAATGTTAAGATGTTTGTAGAATTCAAAATGCATTAAAGACTTCTGCATTTTGAAAAGCCACAACTACATTTCAACAAGGACGCACTAGAGATATGTACACCTGAATAGGTGAAAAAATCCATAGTTATCTACCTATTACCCAGAAAGTCTAGACAGTTTTCCCTGCAAGAAATTACTAAGCCAAAAATCTTACCTCACTTGAACATGTTTTTGCAAGCTACAACTACCACCTGTTGTTCCAATTATCTGAAAACTACAATATTTAGCATGAAGAGTTAACACTAGAATATAAACCTTGTGTTAAAATTTCATAGAGGGTTTGCCATATTATAATATGTTGAATTAGGCTGCCACATTGGCTCTACACAAGCTGCAGGAAAAGTGAAGTAGGGGGAGATGAATCAAGTGTGTGTGATAACACACACTGTGTGGATCAGAATAAACAAGAGAGTAACAGCAGTAATATTGATAGCATGAAACAGTCACAGAAAGAGGCCATCTGTACAGTCAAATGGCATGGTAATCGGGAAGAGTGGTTGTGATAAATCACAAATCTCACATGGCATCATCTAAGACTCAGTAGAAAATGTTTTGATGTGAGCATGATCAGCACTGTGACCCATGTACACACATGGTATTGCAATATCAGGAATGGTCTTCTCTGATCTTTCCACAGGCATTATTCAGTTTGAACAAAGGAAATCTTGTTGGAGGCTATGGCTTTGCTAGACAACAGAACAACTGCCTTTAAGCATTAACGATAAGCAGACTAATATATTTCCCATCATATGAGTAAACAAAGATTTTTGGTATGGTTGAATAGAAAAGTCTTTGTTAAAATCCATAGCATAAAAGAGTACCCAAATGTGGACAAAACCCTGATCTTGAAGCAGCCCAAGCTCTGAAACATGCAATCTATCACGTAAGAGACAGAAGAGGTCAGCCATTAATTAACATCCAAATTAAATCTTTTCAAGTAAGGGTAAAAACTTCCTTTGTTTTGACATTTAAATCACTGGCAATGTATTCCCCAGTTTAGTATGCACAACACATCACCTAACGCCTTTATGTTAATTGCCTCAATTTTTCAAGTGCACTATTTGATTCATTGTCAATTAAAAATACCCCCAAAAGCCAAGACTCATGTGTGTTAAGTATAAACATGATTAATGTAGCACAATTACATTTCCACATTTGATGAGTCTGATTAGGAACTTTCTATCAGCCTGGCATGACAGAGCATTGTCACTACCAGTGACCTATCAGCCTTGCCAAAGACAAGCTTTCTGATGGGGAAGCATTTCATGGCCACAAATGTTACAGAAAGGTGTAAAACCTGTAATTAAATGCTGCCAATTATCACTTTATCAAGAATGTATCTTTATGATCCTCTAATTTGATTGCAGGAGATAGTCCTAGGTATAAACTAAAAAAAGCTATCAAGAAAGAAAAATCCAGTAAAGCAACTGCTTGTTATAGCAATAATTATGTGGACAGATCCTCTAGTATTTCCAGAAAGCAACTCTATGAATCCTCTCCCACTACATCAAGGGAACAAAGAACTAGGCAAACCAAAAGTAGGAGAGCAATGCCTTTTGTTTGTAGTCATAGAAAACACAAGTTATAAGGAGGATAAAGAAGTCTAATAGCAACAACAAAAAAAAAGTCAAAATTAGGAAAAATAACAAAATTAAGTAAATAAAATGGTCAAGTCTGGAAGTTGCTGTTAAGTGAGATACAATAGTCAATCAATTGAAAAAAGGAGTTCAGCGTGAGCACAATGAGATAAGAGCTGAGAAATAGCAACAAAATTCCAGTAAACTAATGGGAAGGAGGATATGCATACACAACTGGACTGATGTAATTGTTATTGCCGACTTATAGGTACTCTTTGATAAGAGTTGGTACGTATCAGAATAAGAAGCGAGATAAAATTCTGTACCCTCGGGATGGGTTTCTCTTCTTTTGCCCCATCAGTAAATGTAAAATATAATTAACATTGCCATATGTAGAAGTAACAAATACATAAGAGCCATCCATAACGTACATTTAATTACAAGGGAGATACTATCAATGAAGTGTACAGTGGGTCCTTGTTTAAATTGAAAAAAAAACAAAACAAAACAAAACTGGCTTATTGTACTTCAGAAAAGAATTAGGGAGCTCCTTGGCTTATCGAGGACTACAAAAACAATCACTACTATAGGCCTGCTTTGCATATTCGGTCTATTAATTTACATAGCCCTGGTAAGCCTCACATTGCAATGCAGCTGCTAAATTTCACCACACTTAGGTAATGGGTATAAAAAGATGCAAGAGCATGCAAAGTGAATTCAAACAGACAATTAAAAATATCAATTCTGTTGACAGATAAAATGAAGAAACTGTGCAGAGGTTTAATGCTGCTGCATGAAGGACATACTGTTTACGAGTGATTGAATTAACTAGAATCATGCATCAACAGTCTGCCTCTGTTGAACATCACATATTAGGCCAATTTAGTGTCTGCTTATTAAAATAATTTAATTCCCAAGATTGTTTCCAGGCATTTCTGAATCTCCTCCTGCTCTTCCCTCCTCCTCACATTAATGATGGCATCTTAATTATTGTGCTAGTTTCACACCAGTGCAATTTGCTGGGTCAACCCAGAGCAGCCCAGACAACTTTGGCCTAACCAACTCGTCCTTTAGGTGTTTGGGAGGACAAGAAAATAACAGCGGGAGATCTGGCCAGACGCACTACAGCCTCAAAGTTGTGAACCAGCCAAAGAATACAACAAAGGTTATTTATATTCAACTTAATACTGACTTCTTAATATTGCTTTTCTTTACATAGGTCTTCAACTTTGCATGCTTATTAAAGCTATTATACTTTCTACATTCTAAGAATTTCTACTTTTAATCATGTAGCAATGATATGTTTGTCAACTCTTTAAAATAATTTCAAAGAAAACAAAATTGCCTAAAGAAACTAGAATTTTGAAATCTCTCTAAACTGAATAACAACTCACATCTCTGTGAATAGCATTTACTACTTATGATATAAATTGCCTCTGAAAATGCAACTCAGACTGAGTAACTTACCAAAATGCTTAGACTAAAAATGTTATCCTAAAGGTTTATTTTAGCACCTGTTAAAAGCTGAATGACTTAAACTTAAGAGAGTCATTTCAATAAACTGTGGTAACTAATTCTGACATTTCATTTTGAGAAGTTAGTGTTATTTTAAAACAAACGTGCACAGATTACACCTTCATCCAAACATGTGTAACAATGAAAATATATCAATATGTAGTAGTAATATCTGGAGGGAACTGAGATGGGAGATATGTGCATTTAATGAGTAATATTGCTTTGCATTTTTTGGTTTCACCAAACTATCACTATCTATCACATTGTAGGATCTAGGTAGGGAATATAGATAGGATTTAGAAGGAAGAAGGGTCCCGGAAAGCTGGTTAATATTCAAGGATCACTTCCTCCAAACTCAGGAGCGATGCATCCTGACAAATAGAAGTCAGGCAACAGCACCAGGAAGCTGCATGGATAAACAAGTTGCTCCTGGACAAACTCAAACACAAAAAAGGAGCCCACAGAGGGCAGAAAGCAAGGACAGGTAGCCTGGGAGGAATACAGAGAAACTGTATCAGCAGCCAAGGAATAGGATAAGGAAGAAAACCTTTACTGTGAGGGTGAGGAGACACCAGAATAGGTTGCCCAGAGAAGTTGTGGCTGCCCCCTCCCTGGCAGTGTTCAAGGCCAGGTTGGACGGGGCTTTGAGCAACCTGATCTAGTGGAAGGTGTCCCCATCCATGGCAGGGGGTTAGAACTAGATGATCTTTAAGGTACCTTCCAACCCAAATCATTCTGATTCTATAGATTAGGAAAGATAAAGCCCCCATCCCAATGATGGCCAGGGACATCAAGGGCAACAAGTAAAGCTTCTATAGGTACATTGATGATAAAATGAAGACTGGGGAAAATGTGGGCCCTCTCCAGAAGGAAAACAGCAGACCTGGTTACCTGGGACATGGAGAAACCTGATGTACTCAATGACTTTTTTGCCTCAGTCTTCACCAGCAAGGGCTCCAGCCACATTGTCCAAGTCATGGAAGACAAAAGACAGGGACTGGGAGAATGAAGAACCATCCACTGTAGGAGAAGATCAGGTTTGAGACCATCTAAGGACCCTGAAGGTGCTCAAGTCCTTGGGACCTGATGAGATGCATCCATGGGTCCTGAGGGAACTGGTAGGTGAAGTGGCTAAGTCACTAACCATCACATTTGAGAAGTTGCGGCAGTCTGGTGAAGTTCCTGCTGACTGGAAAAAGGGAAACATAACCCCCATTTTTATAGAGGGGAAAAAAGGAAGACCTGGGGAACTACAGGCCAGTCAGTCTCACCTCTGTGCCAGGCAAGATCACAGAGCGGATCCTCCTGGAAACTACACTAAAGCACATGGAAAATAAATAGGTGATTAGTGACAGCCAATATAGCTTCACTAATGGCAAATCATATCTGACAAATTTGGTGACCTTCTACAATGAGGTTACAGAGTTGCTGGATAAGAGAAGAGCAACTGATGTCATCTACCTGGACTCCTACAAAGCATTTGACACTGTCCTGCATGATATATCTGTCTCAATTGGAGAGACATGGATTTGACAGATGGATCACTCAACAGATAAAGAATTGGCTGGATGGTCGCACTCAGAGAGTTGTGGTCAGCAGCTCGATGTCTGAGTGGAGAGCGGTGACGAGTAGTGTCCTCAGGGGTCATGTTGGGACGAGCGCTGTTTAACATCTTTGTTGGTGACATGGACAGTGGGATCAAGGCACCCTCAGCAAGTTTGCCAGTGACACTGAGCTGTGTGGTGGGGCCGACACGCTGGATGTGCCATCCAGAGGGACCTGGACAGGCTGGAGAGGTGGCCCTGTGTGAACCTCATGAAGCTCAACAAGGTCAAGTGCAAGGTCCTGCACATGGGTGGGGGCAATCTCAAGCACAAACACAGGCTGGGCAAAGAGTGGCTTGAGAGCAGCTGAGTAGAGAACTTGGGGTGTTGGTTGACAAGAAGCTCAACATGATGCAGTAACGTGCATTTGCAGCCCAGAAAGGCAACCATATGCTGGGTGGCATCAAAAGAAGTGTGACCAGGCTGAGGGAGGCAACTGTCCCCCTCTACTCCACTCTCGTGAGACCCCACCTGCACTGCTGTGTCCAGCTCTGGGGCACCCAACATCAGAAGGACGCAAACCTGCTCTAGACATGGGTCTAGAGGAATGTCATGAAGATGATTGGGGGGGGGGGGGGGGTGGAGCACCTCCCCTATGAGGACAGGCTGAGAGATTTGGGGTTGTTCAACCTGGACAAGAGAAGGCTCCAGGGAGACCTTATAGCAGCCTTCCAGTACTTAAAAGGGACTACAGGAAAGATGGAAAGGAACCTTTTACAAGGGTGTATAGCAATAGGATGAGGGGTAACAGCTTTGAACTGATAGAGGGTAGATTTAGATTAGATAGGAGGAAGAAGTTCTTCACTGTGAGGGTGGTGAGACACTGGCACAGGTTGCCCAGAGAAGCTGTGGCTGTCCCCTCCCTGGCAGTGTTCAAGGCCAGGTTGGACGGGGCTTTGAGCAACCTGGTCTAGGGGAAGGTGTCCCTGCCCGTGGCAGGGTGGTTGGAACTAGATGGTCTTTAAGGCCCCTTCCAACCCAAACCATTTTGTGATATTTTATGTAGATGCCAAGCACTACTGTGTCATGCTGCATACCTAGAATTCCCGGTTCAACGGCAGGCAATCAAGCATGACAAAAACTATTAGTAACATATACCACATGTAAAAATGCTGGCGTGCTTGGAAGTCATGAAAATGACAGCACTTAGTATCTTTAAGTCTTCAAAATCATTGACCATTGAATAAGGTACTACCTTAGTTTGACAGTCTTGAACTCCCAAAGCCACAGAACGGAATGAAGAAGCAACACTTGCTCACTAAAGTATTTGAATGAACACCAAGACTGAAAGACAGTTAAATCTCTTCCAGCTTGATTCTTTGAGTATACAGTGCTGGATTGGTTTTCATTATGTGACATCTGGTCATTGGAAATACTAACAAATATCCCAGTCGTATGACACATGTAGTAACAATTTTCTAGGACTGATGATCACAAGCTTCATCCAGCCTCCTCTGAGTTTCATGTGAAGACTTGGACTTGCACCGGCTTTAAACAAAACTTCTAATATACAAGCTTCTAAATCTGAGTTGCAGAGATGAATCAACAGTGAAATGTTGACAGGCAAGCCCTAATTTCCAAAACTATAGAAAAGACTATAAAAAAGTTCTGAGTAAATTTACTTTTTAAAAAGTGGATAATTTTGTTTTCACAGTATTCACATGATCCTATATGATTATATATAGTATTTTGGCATCTCTAATACATGCAACAGAGTAAAGCCTGTAAAGTTATAGGATTAATGCAGGGGAACCCAGACAGAATCATGGCAATATTCAAAATCCTATGTACAAAAAAGAAGCTTTCTGATAAATGGGAGGAGTGATATGAATACATAAGCAATTCTGATTTTTGCACAATAGTAATATATGAAAATAACATACGGTTCAGAACTGGCTGGTCCTCTGTGAATTCAAATGGCTGTTCAATATAAAAAACCTTTTGCTGGAATCCAGGGACACATTCTAAATCTTCTGCACATGCAAGCAGCAGAACCTGAGGGGAAAAAAAAAAAAAAGGAAATGGACTTTTAACATCCACTCATTCATCCATCATGTTGGCTTCTGGGAATGATACTGAGTCTAGGTTCAGTGCTCATAAAACAAAACATTGGGCTCCACGCTCATAAAACAAAATATCCATCACATCACACTTCGCCTTCAAATCTTGCTAAACAATTTTTTTATGTAAGGTTTTTGCTTTTATATATGTGGGCTGGCATGAAAATTACAAAATAGTAGCTGTGAAGGTTAAGTTCAGTTCAGACTACCAGTAAAGGATATTACTGGTCTTTGTGAAAACATAGGACATAATGTTGCTCCTAAAAATTACAGGTGAATACAGCTAGGCTTAAATACATGCTTAAATTAAGCACTTTAAGTTGATTTAAATAATTACTGAATTAGGGTCTGCAAACTGAGTTCCGAAAGTTGACCACCAAGTTACAGAAAGAATTCTTTATTCAAGGATGAAGTTTTGCATCATAGAAGTTTCCTCTGTAAAAGAACTTCTTTGCTAACAAATGTAAACTGTTGCCTTTTCTTTTTTACTCTCTGAGCCACATTTTGTCCATTTTCCCTGTAATCAAAAGCTTGTTTACATCAAGAGAAGACCGAAAATGAAATGTGTGCATCACAGTGGAGGTGGACCTGAAGGTTGAAGTTGAATACAGCTTGTGTCACTGTTAGTCTGTGGCCAAAGTTCCATGTCACACAGGAACACCTTAGCAAAAGGGGAAGCTTAAAAGAAAATAGACTTGGTTGGAAAGGTTTGTGTTCTATCCCTGAATAGAGACAACAACATGAAAGGCTATTTTTCTTGGCAGCTTTTAAATGAGAGCATGGGGGTAAGAATGTCCAAGAAAGAGGCAGCAAAAAAAAAAAAAACCCAAACAATTTAGTAAAAAGTTTAAAAGGTTAAAGAGAGAGGCAAAAGGAGGCAAGTTCAAGAGAAGGAAAAGCCAAATCTGTATTTTTCAACCTATATATGTGTAACCACATTTTCAAAAGTACTTTTTACTTCAGAACTTCCAACGGTGTTTTTCAAAACCTGACTTTCAGCTGGTGTACAGAGTACTCTGATCTCTAAGTTATGGCAAATCTACTGCTTGTTGGACAGACAAAGAAAAATCAAGTAGAGAGGGCACACATAGTGGCCAAGAAGAAAGTGGTCAAAAACAGTGGTTCTGAACGACATTCGCTCTAAAAATCAAGTGATACTGCACAAATGGGACTATTTACTGAAGACATCCTCAACATGTGATTACAATTTTGCAAATAAAGCTCTTCAGCTGTAAAATTTCTCCCCTATACCACACAGGTGAATGTTAAAGGCTCCTTTCTCCTTCACCAGCCCATATGACAAACCGTACTCTCACTTCTCCCAACCCAATAGCAGCATCTCACACATTTCTCAGTTCTACCTCCACCACTTTATCATCTAGGTATGCTGATCCTGATCCTAGAGAGTTGTCCTGCAAAATTTTAATATCTGCATGTTTCCCTCTTAACCAGCACTCACAGTCCATTCTCTAGATCAGAGCAATACACTGTCTGCTCTCTCTCTTCATGCACTTCACACTCACTATAAGTTTTATGTGATCCCATTTATAAAAACCAAAGACAGCAATACCCCACCTGGTCTGCATTAGTTCTTCTTATTGAAACCAACTGCTGGATCATTTGTTTCATGTCACTGACATTTGCTATAAAAGCTTGGCTAGAAGTGCTAACAGACTGTGAGAAACAGACAGAATATTTCATGACAATTAAGCTGGTGGTAGTCAAATGCAGCAGATGGATGCCTTTGCCTTCCATCCTGACCTGCTCTATGTTTGTCCCTTTGAAGGATTAACCAAGACAGACTTAAAAGTAATACACCAGGCAAGGTGCAATACACTTGACTACCATTCACTTCCATAGACCCATATAACTGCTGCCTTACAAAGGCTTAAAGAGCACAGTGCCTAATCCCTCATTCAGTTATTGACATTGATATATTGATTTTATTGGAGCTTCTGGACTCTATAGGGATTGAGAATTGGACATGTCCCCTTCAGTCTTCCAGGATGAGGCATCTGCCAACGTGAACTGACACATTCAGAGCCTGCCCTCAAAATTGTGCATAAAACTTGATTACTGATTATTTTAAAAAATAGCCTTATATGCATCTAAATCATCACATGCACAGAAAAACAGACACGCGTGCATTTTCTGCACCCATTTTCTGTGTACACAGGTGCATTTTTAAAGTACCTTTCTGACTCATGGTGTTACTGAATGAATATGCATAGAAGTGCAATCACAGCAGAAGGAAAATCCTTCCAATCTCAAGATACAAGCAACAACTGAACCAAAGTTAGAAGTCCACACCAGAAAAATAGCCCAAGCAACATATGCTAAAATTTAACTACAAACAACTCTTCCCCTAAAGGTTTAACACAGCAAGCAAGAAGCAAATCATGTTCTGATCTCCCAGCTACTGGCATCTTAAAGTTGAAACGCTTGTCTTAGCTATAAATAAAAAGCCAGCTTTGGACATCATCTATGTCAGTACTTAGGGAAGGGAATATGTCTACTTTATCAGATTTGTGACAGTATAAGTTGACTTTGAAATCTGGGCAATCTAAATAGGTCATGAGTTAACTTCTGTAAGCCTGGTACAGAAACCTCACATAATACAGATGTAGCAAATAGAAAATGACCTTTACTCCCTTTGAAATAATTACAAGACTCAGGCTTGGCCTTGCTGTGAAATGGAACATTTTATCCTACTTGTGCAATTCCAGGCACTTTCGTCTTCTCAACATGTCAGACAAGATGTTAAATTTGTCACCACACTAAGAGTTTTTAATTATCTTTTTAAAAAGCACAATTATTCCTTTATTTTTCTCATGAAGAAACTTCTACTGTTGAACAAAATGTCTACCTCATTAAAATAATTTGTTGAGGTTCTTCACTTTGTGGAAAAAAGTCTTTAAAAATACCTTCAAAAAACATCAGCCAAGCAGATATATGTTAAAGGCAAAGAGAATATTGTTCAAAGCAGAACACATACTGAATTTAAGCACCACGTGGATTTCATACTTTTGGGTACAATAAAAGGGCTTATGGGTTGATAGCTGTCCAGAGAAAGACTTCAGCTAAATACACTGAAAATAATGTTTAAATGTCATATATGTAGAATTCAAGATATATATTATTCATACATCTAGTCAAGTAAATACTGGGCAAGTAGTACAAAAGGATCCTTCACCCACTACTAAGAAAAAAAAAGCCTCCTTCCTGAAAGAATATGACTATTATGCAGCAAACATCATTTGCTCATGAAAATCTAAAGGGGTAGAAGTCTGAGAAAAGCAAACTACAGAGTCGTGACTACTCAGACCTACAGATCCTATATTCACTGACAAGCAGAATCAAAGTTTTTCATAACCTACTGCTTTTCAGAAATGTAGAGTGTGAAGACTCATTTTTAATATCCTGACAATTTGTCTTTCTGAATTTATTACCAGTCACTGTAAGGAAATGTCACTAGTTCACATAACTCTTGTGAAAGTTTGGTCACTGGGCTAGAACTATACTTCTGATGAGGTATCAAGCCTATGAAACACCTTTTTTTTTTTTTTTTTTAGTTAATAAAACAGCACACACATGCTGGCAACCTTGACTGACCTCAACATTTGCACTGAAAGCTGCTCACATAGAACATGGATTGGAAAGCAAAAGAGGATGGAAATTTTATACCATACTGAAGAGGAAATTAATAAAGTCCCTGATGTTAGAGTACCCTTGGGTATTACCACATCTCAAAAAAACGGGCTCTTCTACCTCCTCTGCTGGTAACTGGAAGTTAGTCACTGAAATGACCTTTCAAAGAATTTCAAAATCTTTATGTCCTTTTTGACTCACCCAGTTTCAGCACATGAAGCAACTCCATTCAGGTTTGTTTGGCCACATCCTCACTCTGAAAATGAATTCTCTCACCATTTACTGTAAACACTCTCATATTTCATTAACTCTACCTGTATGAGATCAGCTATCACAAAAATGCAAGCTTCAGAATATTAATTGCATTTCTCACACATTCTTACTGTGTGAAATTCATCCTTGTGCAAGGCTTTATTTCATTAGAGATGTAAACGGTGCAGACACCTGTGAAAACCATCTGCCCAGACACGAGTTTTACACACAATAAATACAAACAAATCTCATTCCAGGGGGCAAAATTCTGTAGGACCACATTCTACCTTTGGCTTCAGGAGAGTAATTTGAAATGCAAACAAACCAACATAAAACCCCACACGAGAAAAGCTAAAATAGAAATAATTGTTAACTCATTTTTAATAATAATAATCTCAAAAGTTCAAAAATTTTGAGTCACTTCCTGAAAAATTAGGGTTTTGGTTGGTTGGGGTTTTTTTTGTTGTTTGGAATTGTTTGGAGTTTTTGGTGGGGTTTTTTTTGGAAGTATGGCTTTGGGATTTCTTTTTTATTCATTTGACTCATTTACTTGAAAGTGAAATTGAAAATTTATGCTTCCGAGTTCTCCTCTTGAAATATGAGAGCTAGAAATTTGCTTTTTGCATATGAAAACTTCAAATTTTCATATAAAATACGGTGATCCAAAAGCTGAGAACTGAGAGGAAAAAAGTAATCAGAATAATGAGAACTGCCAACACTGAATTAAATTGCACATGACAAAATATTTTTATCATGCAGATCAAGATCTCTGAATCTTAAAACCCCTTCTATCTTCAGGTGCTGCAACACTAGAAAGACCCACAAAAATGGATTGGGAGGAAACCATCAGAGAAGAAAAACACATAATAAGCAGTACACAGTCACAATGATTTGCAGAGAGATGATGAAATCTTGCCTTCACTGAAGTCAGTAAGAATTATTCATTGATTTTTAGGTTTTTACTCAAGATTTAAATGAGGGAGTTATTTAAATGAAATTAACAGAGGGATACTTAAACAGAATAAAGAGAACACTGCTTTAAGCAAGGCTCTGATTCTGCATTATGCAGACTCCAATTAGAGTGCCAGCAGGTCCTAAGGCAATTGTTTCGTCAAATCACATACAGACTGGACATGAAGTTCTCCTTGTCTTCTGTATTTTTTAACATCAATTGGAACAGAAAAAAACTCAAAAGCCTGGATAACTCATCCTCTGATTGGCATAATTAACAAAGCTATTTTAACATTGCATAAAGGTATGTTGAATTATTTATCTCTGAAAGTGACTAAATTAAATAAAACACACAGTTCTTTTGCATTAATTTGATTTCTAGAGCACTACCATTTGGGGAATTTTTTATTCAATATTTTCATTTTGAAGGGAAAGTTTTCACTGTTTTAAGCTTTAACCTCTTCTTTTTATCAAGAAAGAGGTTCAGAAAAAGAGTATTCACAATCTCTACAGCTCTACCTCTAAATCTGATAGTGAATTCCAGTCATTTTTGTAAGAAATGCTATTAAGATTTGGCACCAAGATTCTTCAAGGATGATAAATATTCTTTTAAAGGGCCTACGTATCCATTTACTGCATAGCTCTGTCCTAAAAGTGAAAGTCACACTTGGAGTACTGAAGAGTGGGCTATGAAAATGCAAATTAGAATGACTTTATTGGCTCAAATGAATTCAGTTCTCCTGTCACTAAGCCGTGTGACTGCAGTAGGCATCCATTAACTGGAAACAAAATATGACAAACTTTTGTGAGACTATCTAGCACAGGACCTTTCTTTTTATGAGCATTTTCCTTGTGAATGTATGTTTATTGTAAGAATTTTATCACATATTCAGTAAAAAGCGTGCATCTTCCGTGACAATGGAAATCTTGTTAAGTTATTCAAGAAGTAATTTGCCAGCACTAGTGTCTGAACAGACAGCTACTTCTGAAATTCAAGATCTCTGGAAGAGGCTCTATGAGTTTGTCAAAATATGACCCTCAGGGTCTGTTCAGAGCCCAAAATTACTCTGGAGTCCCCACTGCTTAGGGTGAAGGAGGATAATATGAGAAGTGTACTAGAAAGTATGGGAGCACTTCCATGGCACCCTTGTTTGAAGCCAGAATTGTGGCAATTCCTCTCTCCCCAGGCACTGACCTACCTGGAAGAAACCATCACTTTTTCTGCTCTTCTTCCAGTCACATCTGCTCCCTGAATCAAGTCACCAGGTACCTCTGTGAAAGCCAGTGCCCACAGCATAGGGCAGCTGGAAGAACATGGTTGGGTGCGAGACCACCACAGTCTCGTTAAACTGCAGTGAAACTGCATCCTAAAATTAATTTTTAAAAAACCCCTTACTAACACATCTTTCATGCATCAGAACTTGAACTAGCTTACAGTACCTTTGACTTGGGAGTCCAGAAAAGCCATATACAGGCCTGGAAGGAACCACCTCTGGTGTCACAAGCAGGCACAAAATAGACTCCTGGCTGGATCACTTGATCCTGATAATAAATAATTCCTCCTGCATTCCACAATTCTGGACCCTAATTCTGATGGTCATTTTGTAGCTTCCAGAATAAATCTGTTCATGGTAAATTTACAGCCATTTAATCTTGTACAAGTCTGGTCTCATAACTTAATTAAACTTTCTCCTCTCTGAGTCTTCAATTTATTAGGCTAGACAAACCAAGCTCTTTCAACATCCTCCTATAAGAATACATTCCTTTGGTCATCTCAGTGACCTTTCATTGTGCCTACTTAAGTTTGCACATGTGCAAAATACACAAAGAATTCCAGATAAACGTTCTCCGGGATCTGGTAAACAATATTAATATTTTCTTAAGCCCAAAACATGTTGCCTAATGCTTCCTAAAATTCCACTTTTCCTTTTTAAAGTCTTGTCATACTGATGGATCACAATCATTCTAAAATTAACTAACACACAAAGAGCTAAAAAATTTGACATCAACAGAGATACTGCCTCTATTTAGCTATTTAGCTACAACAATGTTAAGCAGCTTTTGCAAACATCGTCAGGATTAATCTTTATGAAATACAAACACAGATGCAAACCCTCATGCATTGCTAAATCTATGCCCTTTCTGACCAGATGGGAACCAACTCTGCTCACAAGTATCAGACATCTTACAGTGCAGAGCCCAAGCTTATTATCTGAGACTCAGGTTTTGCCAATAGATCAATGGCTTCCAGGCTCAAGGTGGCTTGTACCCATACGGCTCAGAGTGCAGAATCCACTTACTGTTTCATCTACATAGATGTATCTGAGAATTGTTCAGATTTTTGTAATCCAGGCAATAACTATCATCCTGGTCCATTAATCATAGAATGGTTTAAGTTGGAAAGGGCCTTAAAGATCATCTAGTTCCAACCCCCTGCCACAGGCAGGGACACCTTCCGCTAGACCAGGTTGCTCAAAGCCCCGTCCAACCTGGCCTTGAACACTGCCAGGGAGGGGGCAGCCACAGCTTCTCTGGGCAACCTGTGCCAGTGTCTCGCCACCCTCACAGTGAAGAACTTCTTCCTCCTATCTAATCTAAATCTACCCTCTGTCGGTTTAAAATTATTACCCCTCATCCTATCCCTACACCGCTGATAAAGAGTCCTTCCCCATCTCTCCTGTAGTTCCCTCTAAGTCCTGGGAGGCCACTCTAAAGTCTCTCCCGAGCCTTCTCTTCTCCAGCTGGACACCCCCAACTCACTCAGCCTGTCCTCACAGGGGAGGTGCTCCAGCCCCTGATCATTTTTGTGGCCTCCTCTGGACCCACTCGAGCAGGTCCGTGTCCTTCTGATGTTGGGGGCCCCAGAGCTGGACACAGCACTGCAGGGGAGGGTCTCAAGAGAGCAGAGTAGAAGAATCACCTCCTTTGACCTGCTGGTCACAGCAGTATTTTAATGATTAATAACAGAGGCCAAAATGTGTTACTTGTGCTCAAAGTAATATTTTAAGTTATTCAACTATTTAACAAGTAAATACCTACCCATCATGATTAATAACACTATTTAACAAATAAGACTCCTCAGACAAAAAGACGGGTTGGGTTCCAAGGTTATTTTTTTGTTTATTTTTAGCCATTATGGAAAAAGTAATCATATCTTGCTGAAACCCATACACCACTGGAATGAGATTACAACTGGTTAGCCTATTTAGAGAAGCTGCATAATAAATTCATTTTACAGGGCACAGAATAATGCAAATGAGCCATTCAATAGCTCTCCTGTACCAGTGAAAGAGGCATAAAGAAGAAACATTGAAAGTCAAGAGTTCTGATCTGGTTATACTGCAAGGTATAGAATTACCGAAACCTAAACTGCATTACAATAACCTGTTCAAAGATCTGCTTATACCAAACATTTTAGTTATTTATCACCTCATGAAATAAACAGGTTGATCCTATTTTCCAGCAGTTAATGACTTCATGAAACACTTAGATGAATGAAAATATGGATCTCTGGTTTTAAAAAAAGGAAATAAATTAAGAGTTGTTTAAACATATTTATAACCCTTCACATACAGTTGCATGGGGCAAAGTCATTATTCCACACAGGAAAACACTGATGTGGCAAAAGCCATTTGAGAAAAAAATTAAAATCATATTTCTTACAGTAGATAGTGGTTTTTGGATAGGATGGCTGGAAACTATAAGGAATATGATACATGCTTAATTTCCCAACAGTGTGATCATTATCAAAAAAAGTGCAACCTTCCACCTATCGTTTTCTGTATATTCCACAAAGTTATAGCATAAAGCAATTATTACTGCACCACAAAACTAAACATCTGTCTTTTGCAATGGTAAGCTAAAACCGAAAATGAGCTTGCTGAAAACAATCTTTCAAAGAACAGCATGGTTTAGAGAATTAAACACATACACAGTGCTATCACCTTGAAACATTACAAAAACGGGAACTAACCCCCAGAACTCATAAAAGTATAAGGACAAGTGAAAATGTCTGATTTTTCAACTTCAAGAAAATGTTTGTTGAACATTTTCTGACCTTCTCCTAAACAGTCACTGATGCAACAATTTTTTTAAAAAATTAGTACTTTCAAGTAAATCCTTCAATTCCGGGGGGGGGGGGGGGGGGGGGGGGTAGATAAAAAGCCTAACAATCCAAACACTCATAACAAAAATTGAGAAATTTCTCCAAGGCAAGATGCCCAATGGAAACCTGTCTACCAATTTTGGTATGCTTTTGACTTCAACAGAAAAAAGACAATATATTCTGTAGAACAAGCTGTAGACAATTTTTGCACACACTTATCTGCACATCACATGGTTATTTTTTCTCTACTACAAATCATACCGAGCAATAGTAGTATGATAGTGTTAAAATAAATAGTTATGAAGATTGGCTTCCTATTGATTTCTGTTTAAAAAAAAAAAGTGCCAAGCTCATAGGTGGATTTCTCTTTTCGTAAGGACAGGGCCTGTTAAGCACCTCAATCTTTCTTTCAGTGGGTATGTCAACATGTTCTCTATCTTTTCATCAGCTTGCCATTTTCACAAAACTCCTATGAACTTGACATTTACAGCTCAGCCTACCAACTATAACTGAAACTACCCAGTGGTTTCAAGTGTTATAAGAGGGAATCATGAAAAACAAGGTTGAGCAATAAGGCTTATACAGTCTCAGAAAGCCAGACCAAAAACCATGTCAGTGACATGATGACATACAGTACCATTTCTGCTTGTCCTATTTACTAGTTTCCAGGAATAAATATGTGTATGCCAGTTTTTATTCTAGTTCTTAAAGTTTAGGAACATAAATAATTTCAGGATGTAAATGAATTCAAGAAATCTCTTCATAGCTAACAAAAAAATATTGTTACATCATGTACATAATATATGCTTATAGGAGAGGGAACTGAGCTTAGAAATCAGCAAAGCATGAAACAAAACACAAACCAGAAACTACTTGCCTATATGCTAACTTTTGCCCACAGGATAGAGGAAAGCCTTCAAACAGTGTAGTAAATACATAGATAGTCCAACAACAAAAAAAAAAGTAATTTAAGCCTTTATTAGATGTACAAACTGAGGTCATTGGAATTGTAGTCAGTTATCCCACACAGTACATCACATTTAGACATATTACCTATTCTACCTTTATCTCACAACCCACAGAACAGAAATTCCAGGAAGGAAAATGAAAGTAGATTAGCTGCCTGGTCAACCTTCTTAAGGGACATGCTTCTACAGATCATAGAAGATCAACCTGAGCTATATAATTACACTAAATTCATTTAAAGTCCTTTTGCACTCCTCCCCAACCCCCCATATACACCTATCAAAATGAAGCACCACTATCCCCCAGTTAATCTTGATCAACTACTACAAAAAGTTAGAGTTTTAATAGAAAGACAATAACTGATCAACTTTGAAATAACTACAGCAGGGGAAGGAAGATGCTTGAATGAAATGAAGAAAAATATATGCAATATATGTATTTCTATATTGCACATATATATAAATAGATGTGTATCTTTAAATTGTTTTAACAGGGACTGTTTGATACCTGCAGAGGATTCATAGTATAATTTAACATTATTTCAACCTAGAATTCAATTCCAAAACTGATTATTAAAATTATTTACACACTTTGGTATTTCCTTGTTTACTGCTGGTTTTCAAGTGATTTTACTTTCTTTTACTAAAGAGCATTAACTGTACCTTATTATTAGTAGGTGAGTTACCACACATTTTTAATTCAGTTAACCGATATGACTCAAGTTGTTGTATCACTGTTCATTTTACCAGTCAAGGGCTTGTGCATTTATTTACAATAGGCAGTAATTTTCAAGTTCCTTGAGTCATCCAGAAATAAATTTTTTTTAAAAAAAGACCCAAGTCTTTTTGGTAGTGCCAGTTGCTACTTGAGGAGTATTTTTAATGAATTGCAAGAACACAGTCAAAAATGTAAGAGAACTTGTACTAACTCTTCTGAGTTTAGAGAAAGCATGCCCCAGGGGAAAGGCAGCAAGTAGTTGAACATTTTCGAGCATATCACAATAAAGCAAAATCTCTAAAGCTTACAGGCTCCCTTGTGTTAACAGTGACATTACATCAAGAATGACCTTTCCAAAGAAATAAAACCCATTAATGCTAGGAACATGATAACTATTAAAGATCAACACTTAGTAGCCAAAGTTGGGGGGGAATCAGGCTGGTAAATTAATTAGAACATAAATAATAAGGAACCAAGACCTTGGTCTATAACCAATCTCTTATAATTGCTTGCCATTTAAAAGCTGAATGAAATCTTTTATGTAAAAGATACAGCTATTGACCCCACATGTATTAGGAAATCACAGCAAATCCTGACACATTGAGAATGAAATCTCATGAGTACTGGAGAAAGCCTTAGTAACTCGCGATTGAATACCTATTTCTTATTTCTTTACAGTAGAACTTTGTTTCAACCATCAAAAAATGATGTTACTGGGAAATAGTGCAAGTTAATTGTTAAATATTTCAGGGCTTCTTTTGATCGATCGTAAGAACAGTCACAGAGAAAGTTATCTGTACCTATGAGAACCGGTTTGTTTTTTGGCCTTTTTTTTTCCTCCTCACATGAAGGGACAGCTGTCAGTCCTGAGACATAAGGACATACGTATGATTGTATCCCATGAACTCCATCGTGAAACCTCTACAATAAACTAATATTTGATTTTGAAATCCATAGTATAAATCAAGTTAGGTTTCTGCACTGGTTAGGAAACTCAATATGTTATTGTAGCCCCCTCACTTAACATTGTTGACAGCACTTTCAATACATTTATTAGTTCTATAATTATCTGTATTTACCAAGTCTATCATCTGTTCCACATGAGATTCAACAGGCAAACACAAGCAATAAACATAAAACACATGAAAGGTTGTGAAAAAATGTGAATCTCTGCCTTGGATCTTGCTTTTGCAACCTATATCTACATCTAAACATGAACATTATCAGTGAAGTAGTTGAGAGCGGAGTCACATCTTTCCTTAAAATTTCTGGACAGAAAACACGTAAGGACATGCTTTTGCATCTGACTAGACTGACCAGGTAAAAAAGTCTAACATAAGACTGGGGGATCTGAAGAAGTCTATTTTTTTATTTAGAGACACAGGCTAAAGAATTCTAGTGTTTAAGCTATTTTCTTTATAGGGTTATTTTCATTTTGTTTGAGCTACATATAAGAACGGAAGCACTGAGAATTCCTACACCAGGATATATGCATTTGATCGTGGAATGTCCTACCATAACAGGGCTTAATTTCATTTTTTTGCAAGTTTAAACAATCAGATTTTTTGATTCATTTTGACAAAGGAAAACCATTTGAGTTGTACATGAAAAAAGAAATCTTAAAGAAAAAAATGCAAGTATCCAATAATTTAAAGGCCCTTTTCCTTGTACATAGCAATTCAAATTTACTGGAGCACTTCAATAATTTTTTTTTAATTTTTTTTTTTTTTTTTTTTTAAGTGCTTCAATCTGGAAGTGATTGGGGTTCTGTGCTTGCATGGTATAAAGCAATTTGAAGTTATTCAACTGCTTCAATTTTTTATAGGTACTTTTATTTGAAAATGATTGGGGTTCTGATCATGCTCAGCACTGAACAATTTTAAATTATTTAAATACCTTTTTTTAATCAATGCTTCATGTTTGGAACTGAATTCTGGGAGGCTATAGTACATTATCAGGCAGTTCCAATTATACAAGAATTTTATATTTTACACAATCTTTCATCTCCTAAATAACAATCAGTTTGCAAGGGTGAAAGCATAAAGCATTACACTTCAAAATAAGTCATCATTATGCAAAATCAGAAACTTATTTTTTCTTTCTTAAATATTTCAATAGACCCTTTTCCATAATCAAATTCCCATGCCTTACTACATACTATGAAGCATGAGCATTTCAGAAGATACACACTTCTACTTCACTAAACTGAAATTAATAATTTCAAAGGAGGAGAACAAAGTCTAAAAGAAGTTTTCTGAGTCCATGACAAATGAGGATTTATTCCCACAGCATTTTACTTATCAAACTTCATGTCAAGCAAGCATTGAAGTCCTCTGTAGCATGGATACAGCATGCTCAACAGCTTCTGGTTCAAGTTTATTGCAAATATAAAGTATATCAAGTAGGAAATTCAGGTTGGACTTCAGGGACATCATTCCTGATTTAACAGGACCGATATACAGAAACCATTGGGGTTTTTTAAAAATTTGATTAGTGGAGTTATTGTTCTCAATGGTCAAGAGCATGCTCTGCTCTTAAGTATTTCCATATGAAAGGAGAGGAAATTAAGGTGTGACATTTGAAAAGCACTGGAGATGTACAAACGGAGAATGAAAAATACAGCTGACAGGTCACATCATTAGTGAATCCTCCACTTTATTCTTACCTGGTATCTTTCATTAATACTCTACCAATATGCTTACATTTACTACCAAACAAAAATCCAATGCAAGTAATTTTGTACTTCCCACCAAGATATTCAAAATATGAATGTTATCTAACCTCTGTTTTAAAATATGACATCCTGAAAAGAAAAAATTAGTGACTAATTTCTTCAAAAGTCTTGTCTTCATATTTCACCATTTGCTTTTTAACACAAATGACGTAGAAGAAATAGGATAATTTCTCACCAAGAAAAACAGCCCAGTGTTCCTCTTCGCGTTCATTTGAAAAGATAGTAGCTAATCCTTAAAGATATTGGCATGCCTCACTAATCATAGGCTTTTAATTCTGTCTCTCCAATTTCAATTAGTAAGTAAACACTGACATCCTCAATTGCACTACACAGAGCTCCCCTTTATCCAGTTAATCATGTTCACTGCAGCTATTCCCTAGGCCGAGGTTTCAGAGTTCCTAGCTTCTGTAAATCCTCGGTATTACATCTTTTGATTCAGAAACAAAAATACTAACATATCTTATCGTTCAAAAACATGTGTCCTGGGTTCAGGAAGGACTGTATTTTCCTGTCTCCCAATAGTCAGCTGCTGTGCTCCATGTATAAAATTAAGTTGCAAAGCATCACTAAACTCGTCTGAAATATTTTGCTTAAGTTAAACCTCATATTATAGTAATTAAAGAAGCTGTGAGAAACCATAATTAGACTAAGTGTCCAACAAATATTAATCAGTAAAGTAATATTCTATTATTAAGAAGCAGCTATTCACAGTAGGAGTTTCTCTTGTGAGAAACAAGATTAGGAACCGAGCCAAAAGCAAACCAGAAGGCACAACAAACTTGGGTCATTTGGTGCCTTGTTTTAGTTTATTAATGCTTTCACCTGTATTTTACTTAATTTTTATTGCTATTTTAGTGGAGAAGGTGTAAGCAGGCTCCAGGCTGCGATCCCAGATCTGTTGGTTAGTCCCAGTGTTCCCTGTCACTGTGAAAAGGATTTCCCTTCCTCCGTTCTATTCCAAGCCAAGAGACAAACTCAGACCGCACACTACAGGCAAATCACTTAACCTCCCTATGTTCCCCCATCTGTAAATGAAAACAATACAATTAACATACATAGCAGGGAGGCTCTGTGATTTACTTGAGTGTTTTGAAGAGATTTGAAATCTTGAGTAAGAACTACTGTACAAATGCTGAAAAATACTGCCCGTTTGAGGCACCATCAGTAACTATTTTGAGCATATAAGAAATAAGATCATGTCAAAAACATCAAAGTTTCTAAAATACTAGGCCTGGTTTAGTTTCTTATTTTCTTGTTACACCCTCTCCCTACATTACAGATAAAAATTAATGATAGCAGTCTCATAACAAGTCTCCTTTTCTGAGATCAATTTTAGAGCTTTCCTCCTTAAAGTCTATTTCTCTGCAGTGGGAAAATACCAAGAGATTCAGACTAGAACCTAACACGACAGAGTGTCAGGGGTTAAGGTAAGGTACAGCTATCTTATAGTAAAAAATTATTTCTGAAGTTACCCCATTAAATACAGATACACAACAATACAGTGCAAGACCACAGATTTATTCGGTGGAGGAATCTCTAATGGAATGACTTATAAGAAAACAAGTATCAATGAAATATCTGTTCTTTCCACTTCTGAGTTATTTTACATAGATTCTGATGAAGCAATAAACTGTGCTATTAGTCAAGTTTTCCACTGCTGTCCAGAGGAACTATTTTTTAAATGGCATGTTAAATCACAAATTGTTACCTGAGACATTACAAAATAGATACAGCTTAGAGTAATTCTCGATTTTAAAATCTATTTGCTATATCTATGATACACCCGTAATGTCCTTATATGTTACTGCTCTTACATGTATTCATCACCCCTAAAGAGAGGTGCTTTCTTCAGAGGACAGAAGGAAGAAATATCTACAAAACTTAAGATTTAAAAACTTGAAACAAAAATTGAATTTTGTTTTCTCATTAGGCTAAATAGGCATATTTATATAGAGATACTCAAGGCAAACATCCAGACATTATGATCTTTCAGCACTGTTGAAAATTGTAACCAAGTCCAACTTTTAGTTCTATAATTTCCAGCACTAATAGAAGGTTCTTTATTTATTACTGAAGAAGCAACAAGCAAACCAAGCACACCATCCACAGTTTCCAGAATTGCCTTTTATACATGATGAAATGTAACTCCTCAATTAGAATAGTCATTCCAGTAAATTCATATATACTACAATGTTACCTTTTTCCTTTTGCATTCATTAGTGCCTTGACAACAGCAAAGGCTTCATTAGTAACTAACATAAAATCAATATTAATATACAAAATTGAAGAATAAAACTCTTGCAAGTGGTTTATGCTCAATGTTATACTAGACTTCAAATCCACACAGGACATAATTCTAAAATTCTAATTTAAAGTAGTGATCTACATTGTAAGAGACAAAAGAAATTCTGAAAAACAAAGCCATAATGCAAATGAGACAGTTACATTCACTTCTGCCAACAATAAAATTACAATCCTTTATTGTATCCATTGGCCACAGACATGAAAGCCAAGTAACAACAGGAACAAATATTATATGGAGCAGATGGAGAATGAGAAAGTGTTTGATCAGATGTCAGGGAAACCACTCATTTTATTACTTTCATTTAAAAAAAAAAAAAAAATGAAATCCAGAAAAATAGGCACAGTAGATTTGGCAGTAGGTATCTACTAGTAGAAAAGTTCCTGAAAAGCAAGAAGTTGCTGCTATAATTTATTCCCATGTAGTAAGAAAAGGCAGCACTTGCAGGGTTTGTTAGTTTTGGGGTTTTTTTTAATCAACTGGTAAAGAACTAGAGAAAGAACTTGGTGAAAATCAATTAGCTCAAGGGGGAAGCACACCACAATGCTTGTGGTGTGACCTGAAGGGGAAATGAGAAAAGGACAAAAATCTCATGTTTGCTCTGCAAGCTCACAGAAGATGTTACACAACAGTGTTGAGTACATGATGGTTCTATATTCAGCACCCCCAAATAGCTCATAGACAACATGCTTTTGTATCAAATACAAACACATCAGTGTTTTTTGGCATGTAATTTGTTTCACTAACATAGTTCATATTGTTTCCATGCTCACCAAAAACTGTTAAAAGAGGGTAAGGCAGAAGGAATAATTGCTCTTTTTTTCATAGCTTGCTCTAGTCAGCTTAGAGGATGGAGAGTACTCCTGCCAACCTACAAGGGCAAAATCCTAAGCCCTCATGAAAGTCTCATCTGTGACAAAGCCAGAATCCCAGCCCACTTATTTTTATTTAAACTCCATGCCTTTTCACTTGGCAATGTACTTCTTGTCATTAGCTAGCTTCTATGTCCTAGATTCGGTTTCTCTCTTTTTTGGCTTTCATTTCTGCTCCCTTATCCTACATCCCAGAGGTTGCCAGGATTACTGGGCAATTGAAAGGGGCACATGTGCATGAATTCCCTTCATAGCTATGACAAAGACAAGAGCATCCATTTCACTTTAAGTAGTGTTCAGTTGCCAGCTATAAAAACACAGGTGGTCTGTGTGCTCAGAGTAAATAGCTTCAGAGAGGATTTCATACAAATACATACATAAACATATTTAACTCAAGTTTCCACAGGAAATTGCACTACAGCTGACAATGTCAAGACTAATATACTTTATAACTTTACCTCCCCAACAATATTAACTCATTCTGAAACTCAGTGCAGTAACACATTAAGACTTGAAGAGCTAGAAATTGTTAGGTTAACTCATTAGTGGACACCCATTCTAACTAAGTTGAAGGATAAATGAAGCAAGAAATCAGTATGTTAAAAGGTCTGTCTTCAGTTAAGATAAAGGGAAAAATTTTGTCAGGGAAAAAATTTCTACTGAATAATTGATATCCATCTTTCCGCCTGTGAAAAGCCTAGGGAACAAACAATAAAGTCAATATTTTTAAGTCAGGTCAATATTAAAGCACTGTAATAGGAGAGCAGAAGACTGATATGAGCAAAGGTTAACTTGGGACCAGAAATTAAACTGTTTTTTTCCCCCCCCCAGAATCAAGCATGGAGACGAGTAAGACTTCACAAAGCATAAATAAAACTATCCAATTCCATTAATATTAATGATATTTGTTGTCATCTGTTATATACAATTTAGATAAAATATTCTATAAAAATAATTGAAATGTGATTTTTTTTTTTCCCTACCCTGGGAAATATTACTGTTTTAGGGGGGGTCCACTTGAACAGTAAAAAGCCAACTAAACTTTTTTATTTTTAAATTATTAAATTTATTTTTAAATTTGCATGGGAAAAAAATTCTGGAAGTGTTGAATCATTTTGTTTTACCGTTTTTGAATAAAATGAACAGTTAAGAGACTCCCAAATCAGAGCATTTCATTTTTGGTTTAATAGCCAAATTGTATGGTTTTATTCACGTTAGCTCAACATCACACTTCAACTGCTGCTGTACGGTCTGGAAGCCAGTAATTTTTTCTCTCTTATCCTGTGTGATAGGGCCTCCATCTGAGCGACAGCTCTGGACATGTTTCTGCCATTCAACTATACAGGAGAATTAAGCACACGAATGAGGCACCCGAGCTGTAGCCTTAGTGGCCACGTACCTCACTGAGGAAACACAAATCACTATTAAACTGGCAAAAAGAAGGGGTTTCTGTTTACTAAGCTTTCAAAACAGACATGTATCAACTAGAGATGACATAATCTAAAATATATTCTGTTCCTGATTTCCAAGTGAAGGAGAAAAAGCTAAAATTCTTTAGAAGAGATCAGAAAGAAGTTTCAGATAATATTTTGAGTTGCCTGTATGGCTCAATTTCACTGGCTCACTGAACCACCAGTTCATACTTATTTTTGTCATTGTTTAAAATCATTTCAGTATGCCATTATAGTAGCAATTAACACCTTCATTAGTTCAGCATAGCATTCTGTAGACATACCAAGCTGTCACAAGCAACAATACAAGACCTTAGTGAGGCATCCCAACATAGGCTGAAAGCTCTGATAGGCAGGAGGATGAAACTTTAACCCCACAAGGAAAATTGCACAAGTGTAACACATTTGTTCCTAGTGACCAAACTACACCTTTGTGAGTAAAGCAAAGTCAAGCACTGCCTAGTTGTGGAAACACTTTTCCAAACCCCAGCCAAGGTTATGAAACTGGTAATATTTTTCTCGCAGCATAATCTAAAACAATCCAAAGAAATAAATGTTGGGAGAAGAATTGATAACATTAAGGAGTAAAGACCGTCATTTTCAAATCAGAACCACGTTTTGAAGTAGTTCAGGTTATCAACCAAGCTGTCTACATATAACTTTGTAAAGTATTGAAAATTAGACTTGTCACCTTTGCCTAGTTTCAGTGTACTGAATCACATGATAGTTTTGCAATAGCTACTAATGAAAACTACCCTTTTAATTTATTTTTTTTTTATTTGAACTTTAGATCTACAGATGAAGAGTGAGTAAAGCTACAATAGCATCTCCAATTTACCTGACCTAGTTTCTACAAAGCTATATTGTAAGCCAGGCTTTCATTATGCTTAAGTGAATGCTCACCAAAGCAGATTCTGGCAAGCAGGAATAACGCATGAACTCTAAAGGTATTGCAGGATGCCTTCCTTCTCTATTATCCTCCTTAGTTTGTATTCCCCATTATATTTAGGGTCCCCTGTTGTGCTATAAAGAACAGTGAATCTATCTTGAGCATAAATTAATGTGAAGCCATTGCAGCAGTTTCTTCCTTCCCCTATGAATTCTTTCTACAACACACCTGTTTCAAACATGCAGGAATTATTTTGCTGTTACCTAGAAGGGAAGCTTGATAGCAATGAATTGATCTTGCCCTTTGTCCCCTTTTATTGTATCTACCTACAGCAGACAGCACCAAAATGCAACTCAATTAAATATAGCCCTCTTGTCAGAATATAAACAGAGGCTCTCCTCACAGCAGAAGCAGGAAAGTTTTGCCATGACACTCCTTGTTGCATTTGACAAGTTTATTCAAAAGCAAATATTTCAGTGGGGAGGTCTGTCATTCTAATCCTGTTCTTTATGTGAGAGCAGCTAATACAATTTCAGCTACCTGAATAGAAGGACTCTTGCTTCCAGATGTTCCATTGTGCCTTGCAGACAACAACTGCTATAGGACTGACACCAAAAGACAGATATTATGAGTATTTTTTCCATTGTTAGTTTCCTCTTAGCACAGGGTTTACAGCTTCCTTGTTGATTCCTGTAATTCTGATAGGCATAGTAGAAGCCAGCATAATGCTATCCTTCTATAGGTCTGTCATAATAGCAACAGAAAGAGGGCAATTGTACAGAACAAGGTGGTAAACTTAAGTTACTCCTGAGCTATTGGAAGACTGTTTAAAAAATGAAGAAGATTGATTCAATGAATCAAGTCTTGAAGAAAATTGTAGACTGTTTATACTTCCAAACCTCAAATTGCAGTGTCACAGATTAGCTATACTTACAGTGACTGGAGAGAGAGCAAACCTGCAGGAACACCTGTGCAGGGGAGACCAGGGCACCGAGAAAGCAAGAAGCTAGAGTGGCCAAGCCAGGATGAATAATACAGCCAACTAAGGAAAAGACCTGGAAAGAGGCTCTACTAACTTTTGGCAGCAGCCTAAGAAGCTATACAGACATATTTGTTGCCTGCTGGATTACAGTAAGGCTAAGTGAAAGAATACACACACAAAAAAACCCTACTAACAAACAAGGCATTAGCTTGTCCTGTTGCATGTATTAACATTGGCTAACCAATAAGCTGGTTTTATTTAATTAATAGTGTATTAGTGCTTATAACCAGCATAACATGCTTTTTCCATCTGTCCTCTACAAGTTTAAAGAAATAAGCCTTGTCATGAAACTGTTGACGTTTTTTTTAATCCCATTGGAAAATAGCAAACAAATGCAAATAAAGCCATGCAGGAAGAAGAGCAGTAAGAGAACAAGAGTGTAGAAATGCTTTTAACAGGTTGAGACTTACATTTGTCTTTGCTTCTTAGTATCAATTCACATTATTTGACACAATGTCTATTGTCCAATAGCAACAAGTTTTCTTCCCCTATCTGTGATTTACAATGTATAAGCAATATTTATCTAGATAGTAAGGGTTTTTATCCATGAGCTTCTGCTAAGAAAATTAAGAGCTTTCCTTATAATGTGTAAAGTAACTAATCAGCTGCTCCACAGGACTGCTGAGTATTTGCAGTTCTCTCTGAAGTCAATGGAGACTGTAGGTGCTGTGTTTTTTTCCCATGGCTAAAACTCACATAGGTTCAACACATAGGTTGGAGAATAAGCGTTGCTGCAGAAGAAAGTCTACCACCCATGCCAAGCATATTGTGCTTTGTCCAAAATAACTGAGTAAAGACACTTGCTATATAGGTAATGCAGTTACTGAGTGTGACAATCCAGAATTTCATTCTACATACGATTACTGAGACACGAGCAATCACTGTGTAACAACCTCACAAATATATTTTCTAGTTGCCAAAACCTTGTGGAAAATAATCTGTTCTACTAAATTTCTCCTTCAGAATAGAGGATGTGTTATAAAGATGAAGATCAAAATCTGATCCAACTGGATCAGGAGTCAATGATATTTAAGAAGTGGCATCACCACATCTTATCCAATTCAATAGCAGCAATCTATTTCCTAAGTGCAGAGATGCATTCATATATCACAAATGGCTCCCACTCTGAGATGGAAAGAAATGGTAGTGTCTCAACTTACATAAAGAATGATTATTATTCTCTAGGCCATTGGAAAAAAATCTTCTTATTTTGAAGTACTGTAAGTGATCCCCTTTTCTCTGAAAGAAAAAAGTAATTGCTTCTGATTTGCTTGTTATCAAAGCACAATGATGCATCCTTTTCTTCTGTACCAATTCCTGTAATAGACATACATAGTCATTCAGATATGCCACTTCTCATCCATATGCTATTTTCTTTGCCTAGTGTTTTGGAAAAAAAAGGATATAGCACAAAAGAAAGTGGGCAAAAATGCAAAGCTTTGTAGTGATATTAAATAGCAATAGAGATGTTCTTCCAGAGACTTGACTGCAGAGTGCACCCTCCCTTGTTAAACATACTAACTAATGTGAGTAAATTAACCACCTGGTCTATATTCAAAATCCTTTTCAAACATCAGTTCTCTTGCAATTCCTTCCCCTGTTAATCTAGTGTTGAAATAAGAGAAAAATCTGTACAACTTTAGAATATAAATTGTTATTAAGTGGTAATGTGGTGCTTCATCTATATGAAGTTTATTGTTTTTCTAACTGCAGAAGGATAGGAGGACTGGCTTGTAATTAAGGCACTGTACTCTAACTCAGAAAAGTGGGTCAAGTCTCCAGCATTTGTTATCAAATGTCTTTCAGTGTGGCTGGCAGACTTCTGACTGACATCCATAAGGTCTGGCTCAGGTCCTTCACAACTTCGAGGAAATGTGGATAACAGCTGCCTTCTCTGCCTGCCTGATCCCCATCTCTTTTATTTAGCTGGTAATTTGGGGGGACAGATTATCAGTTACATCTCTTGGCAGCATATAGCCTCATGCATCCCAATTTCAGTCAAGCAAGACATAAGAAATCCTTGAGGCCACGTCTAGATTTTCTCCCTTTTCTACAGCACAGAGCACACATCTCCTGTTATAATAAATCATTCCCTGAAATGGTAGCTGACAACAGTAAAAACACTTTGTATAGCAGCATATTTACACCAGATGTGAACATAGGTCACCAGAAAGATGTTCAGATTAAAACAGATGGAGAACCAATGAGGCAGAGAGCTATAGGAAAGCACTTCTGGATGGCAGAAGCAGCAAAGAAGGCTGCGACTTGACTCTGGAAAGGGAAAGACACTCCGAGGTAATATGGGGAGAAAACCACCAAGGTTCCTATGATCTTCCTTTTTCTACACTGACACAAGCTGGTTTTGAACCAAACGATCCTAAGAACTATTCCATAACTTTTGGAAATCAAACGGAATCTGTCCAGAAACTAATGGGTTTTGGATCAGACAAACAATGAAATATTTCCTCATAATAAAAAATATCACAATTATAAGATCATGAAGTGAGAGAAGTATTCTAACATCTGTAGTAGTGTTTGCCAGGGAATAACAGTACATACATAACATAGGCTATTCAATTTTACACTAAGGTACAATTGAAGTGAGGATTTTCATGATACCTTCTATGTAGAGAAGAAAAAGGAATAAATGTATAGAAAAATGGCAAAATATTGTAGGATCTGACAATAAAAAAATAGAAACAAAGACAGTATCTTGAAATAAGTCATAGATTATATGCTGAAAAGACTATTTAATATATTCATTACTTTTTTTATACTCATATGAACATTCCTTTCCTATAGAAAATATTTCTTGCTATCTTATGTTTCATCCCAAGTCAGGGCCTACAACAAAAACAACAGAAAAAATTATCACATTCTTTGTCTGAGACCTTGAAGACTTCATAGAATTAGTGACATTGGTTTCCGTCCTTCCTTTTCCTCCTCACTGTTCTGTTTTACTTACCTACTCCCTAAATCAACAGTAGATGCTTCAAAATGCCTACTTCATCGGGGTACAGGTTTTAATATTATTAGTACAATTTTACAAGACACAGGAAGGGTGAGAAGTATGAGAACTAGATGACCTAATTGATCTCTTTATATCTAGAATATATTTGCACACTAGTAATGCTTAGGCACGTTGATGATCCAAGGCCATACTAGTCCTTGAAATTATCTTCCTTTTCAGAGCCCTTATGCCAAAGCAGCATTAACCATATCCGACTTGATCCAAAGTCTAGTAAAGTTTATGGACATCTCTTCTTGGGCGAGATCGCTAGTTTCCAGGGCACAGTGGGTGCATGGGTATTCTTCCCATTGCCAGCATGTTCACATGCAACAATTTCTTTCTTAGGAGTCCCTTAAGCTCTCTTCTGTCCCAGCCCTCTCAGTTTCTTTTCGTAGCCTTAAAAAACAGGATTTGAGAGAAAGTCTCTGCCATGCACTAGCAGAATGAAAGTAATCTACACAAAAAGAAACCATAGCATTTAAGAAATAAAGCAATGATGCAAGAAATGTGATGCTACTATGTTCAGTGTTAAAAAAAAAATACAAACAAAAACCACACCCCCAAACCAAACCACACAATACACTTACTAGGTTTTTGACTTTTAAATGACATGGCTCAGTAAGGGTCTCCCCAAGTGTGAGGACAGGCTGACAGAAGTAGAGAATAATCATTTGCAAGAACAGTTTTTGAAACAAGGTACTGTACTCAATTGAATAATGAAACACCAGCAGCTCCACAGGCAATATTTTTCACTTCTATAAAGAACAAAGTTAAAGAACTTTTTCATTTAAAGGGCTTTAAGAAGAAAAAAAAAAAAAGCAGCAATAGATGCCTTCTTAGCCTCTAGACGTTTTCTTTTCACCCACCCCAACCTTCTGCTAAGTCTTTTCAACACTCCCTGTTATGAAAATGTTCTATATCAACGTAATTTGATGATAACTTCCTTTATTTCCTCACTGCCTTAAAAACGTCCCTGGGACAGACACAGCAATCACTTCAGGGAGATATCCAGTTTCCCAAGCTTTCTTTTTCACTTAGAACATACCTCCCCATGTATCAACTACAAGAGATGACAATCTGCTGAGCTGAAACGCAGTGAGCACACACATTAAATAGATCCATCCCTTTTTATGCTACTAGACTTGTTACCAAGATATTTTAGCCAGGCTTGTTCACTAATCCATGACTTCTTCTGTTGCCCACCTGCTATACAGCAAGGGAGTTTCCTCTTCCTAGCTCACTTTCATAAGTCCATTTCAATATAAAGTCTATCTGCGTGGCAAACAAAAGCCATCTGTCAAAGGGAAGAGCTGACTTTGCTAGCAGCAGAGATTTCAGTCCCACATATGGGGCACTGCAGTGATCCCATTGCACTACCTGTGTCTTTAGTAAAAGAAGCTAAGAAATGTGGATAAAAAAAAATATCAGACTGGTAACTTCACTCCTGAGGCAGCTTCCCCAGCCTTTCAAAAGAGAATCCCATCCAGCAGCGCTTCTTCCGTACTTTGAATTCATGATCACAATAAGGAGACATAATAGCTAGGTGGGAATTGGGTAGCACTAAAGAGGAACTCCTTGAAGGGCTGCAATAAGTGAGAAAGATATAGCAAAAGAAGGCATACTTAGAAGTCCTGTTGCTTTTGCAAACTCTGTGGCAAGTCACTAGAGTATTACCCCTGAAAACCGAAGTCTCAGATGGCATTTTTAATTTCCCTCCCCCAAAATCACTATGCAGGGGGCTCGTCAACAGACTGAAGTCCTACGTGACATAAGGCTCATGGCTTCCAAGACTACTTTGGATCCCTTTTATTATAGGGATACTATGACTGGGAATATTTCCAAAGAAGCAATTCTAAATCTTCTTACAATTCTACAGTTCTTAAGATGACATAGGTTTTAAAGTCAGAAAGAAACACAATGATCATCCAGGTCCGAACTACTACATAACAAATGCCAAATATTTTTCCTCAGTAATTCCTCCTTCTAGTTCAATGACTTTAGCTGTGTGCCAAGGATAAGATAATGTTTTTTCTCACTGAAATAGCTTATTTAGGGACTTAATTTCAGCAAAGGATGTAAAAGTATTAGATCAAAGTCCTTGTGTGACGGAAACTCTAAATATGGGGCAGATCCAGTGTCACAAAGTAGTGAAAATCCCAGCAACTGCTAAAATATTAACAGCTTCTTCACACTCACTGGAAGATGAGACTTACCTACCTCAGCCCAGAGGGGCCTTCCATGGTGTGGGGCTTCAGGTAATGGCCCACAATAACTCAAAAACAGTCCATATGATAATTCCATCGTGTAGCATATTTTAACAATAAACCTATACCTCATTAAGTTGCTGATATAACTATACCAAGATAGAAAGCAACAAACTGAGCCCATAACGGATGATATTTATTATTATTGTTTCTTACACAGCATGCATGAACATATGCATGCCAAAAACTAACTTTTATCCACTCTGCAGATCAGAAAATAGAAATTGAGGGTCTGGTAGAAGAATCTGCTTGGAAGAGAGCCAGTAATACACAAACAAGATAATTCTTGCTGAAATACAGAGGTGACCAGTTTGTTTTCAACATAGTACCTTTTTACCAGAAAAGGCAGTTTTACCAAGAATAAAACATTTCAACAGCATGTATTTCTTTAAACCTGATTTCAGTGACACAAGAAGAAATTAATGATGTTTTGACCTGCATAATATTGAATTGCATAATGCCAAATTATTTAATATTATAACAGTATTTCAGTAATGATAAAATACAACATTTAGACTAGTCCAGAGGATTTTTGTTTGTTTGCTTTGGCATTTAATTTCCATAGTAATCTTACTAGGAGAAATTCTAAACATTTTTTTTTTTTTTTTAAGTGTTTTCCTTTCCCTCAGAATATCAGTCCTGCTTCCCAGCCAGTGTTAATCCAGTACACTTAATCAAAATTTTGTTTCACTCCATCTCAGAAATCCCAATCTAGATGCTCTAAACATGACTGTCTCTTAGGGGTGTCATCTCTAATTGTAACCCTGCAAAGAAACATGCATTACCTCCGTTAACTCAATAAGCACAAGAAGGTTCCTCAGCTTGTAGCATCATGATCAGCAAAACCTTGTTATAAGCCTCACAGATACTTTTTAAGTGTACACACCTGTACCTGAACTGCTTTTCATGTTTGTTACACAGTTCTCAAGCATATTTACTTCTGATTTGCAAAAGCAGCCTCCCCATTCCTCTAAAGATACTGAGATTTTTATAATTAACTGAAAGGAGGCATACTGATAAATCCTCCCATCATTTAAACGCATTTATACAACTATAGTTTATTCCCCAAAATTAACTAGGGTTTTCAACACTGACTACATTGATTCCTACTCAATGTGATTAAATGGGTAAAAAGAAAAAAATGTAGATGCAGATCAGCCTGCTTTTAATAGTCAATCCTTGCATGGCACGCACAGGTATAGTTTAATACTACAGGGCTGTATCCACCCCAAGAGAGGGATGTTCTGCTGATATAGCTAAACTGGCACAACTCTTGTTGTATCAGCAAAGCATTAAATGAAAGCAGAATTAAACCAAGAATGAACGCTTCTGGAAAAGCCCACTTGTCACTCAAGGTGGGATCCCAAACAATAGCACTCGGAAAGTTAATACAAGGCAACAACGGAAAGTGGCTGCACACATCACCCAGCCTTCGTTGGGGGAAGCATATAGTCGCATGAAAAGCGGCACAACGCACGTGCAATCACACACATCTTACAAAGGTAGGAGAACTACTCCACCCCTCTTGCCACTGCAGTTGTAGAAATTGTAGGCTCACCTCCTTCCTACAAGAGTTCACGTGAACTCTTAATAGAAATACACACAACATAAGAAGTGATGCACATGAGCATCTTTTTGACACCATTTCACTTATTTGATACAAACAACAACACCCAAGTGCCACGTCTGAAGATCAGCATGATTTCCCTTAACTGTCATGCAGCATATAATGCACCTTGCTCTGATATTCCTGGCAGGAGGCAACAATGTTAGCTATGAAATCTGCAGGCTTCTGCCAAATTCACAAATACTGGCAGCAAAACCTATGGAAGGGGCAGACAGGGCTGGGAAAATGAGGAGTAATTTAATGCAAATGTTCTGTAGCGCTCCCCAGGCTCTGTGATTAGGGATGTCAAAAAATTTAAGTGCTCCTTCTGGTTAATATTATAAAGAACTGATTATTACTCACTGTATATAAGGTTTTCTAAAATGATTGTATTTTTCATAAGTAAGTCTCTCATTATTTTGTTCACTAAAGTGTATTTTGCATTGTGCTCAATAATTTCCCCCCGAAAGTGAAAGCTAATTGTTAAGTTCTGATTTTAACCATGATTTCCTTTTACTTAACTTATTTTTACTCCCTGGTGTAGTAGATAATGGTATATGGGTTTTTTAAAAAAAAAAAGAGAGGGGGGAAAAAAAATACATTTGCTAATGCAGGTAGGCATATCTTACATTGAGGGCTAGAGTGTTTCAAACACATACCATTTGATTTTCTCAGATGTTTAAAAAACCCATTTAGAGATTGCTTTTCATGGTGAAAGTACCCATGTGTACAGGGTAAGTGGAAGTTATATTTATATATTTGCCCATACTACCAAATACTGAAGAGTGTGTTTGTACAGGTCACTGATTCATTGAGCTGGATACGCCTTACAGTCACAGAAATAATCCTGAATAATTACTGAAAATTTCTGGATTAACAGCTATGTTTTCATACACAGCAGACAGTTCATTAGAGAACTTAACCTAACTGCAATATGTCTAAAGAAGAATAAAATATATTGAGAAAGAACCGTAATGAGATAAGCACAGTCAGCAGTCCCCTGCTAAAACAAATGAAGCAGAATTTTACCCACTTTTTTTTTTTTCTTATTCAAGGAGGGGCTGAAGGGAGAGTTTGTTTCTGGAATCAACATAGAAAAAATTGTTAGTGAAAATTCCTCATCTCTGATTTATAAGCATCCTATTCCTATTGAGTAAAAACTTATGTGGTAGCATCCAAAAGCTAATTCTCCACAGAAATAATAATCTGCTATCTTCAAAACCAAAGATTTTCATGGAAATACAGTCTCAACTTCTTCAGAAAGGTCTTCGGTTTGGTATAATTTTGATATTCAAGCTGTGTTCAATGTTTGGTAGAAACTGTGTTCCTGAAATAGAGATAGGTCTCGCACAGCGGTAAAGCAATGCAACTGTACAGATAAACCATTGTGGTAAAACTCTGAAGAGATCCAGTATGAAATGGTGTGGGTACTTCCTGCAGAGAACCACTGCTTTCCAGTACTTAATCTTTGTATGTGTTGAATCTCGATATTGAACTAATGTCAAGCATCAGTTTGATATTCCATTATCCATGAGTTGTCCACACATTCACTGTTAACCCACTGTTAGTCTTCTGATCCACAGAAAGAGAGATGTTTCTTTAATATGACTTTCAGACCTATTTTAGGACCATACATCAGGAAAAGATTAACTATAATACAAAAACTACGTAATCTTCTTCATAGACTATTAAGATAGCCAGGAGAACTAGGTCAGATACAGACACAAAGAGTAAAATAAGATGAGATGTACGTAACGGAGCACCCAAAGAAGGGTCATTTATGAGAATCTGGTTCTTTCTACATACACAAATAGTCTTATTCAACTGGTTCTGTAGTTGATTAAAAGCCACCTTTTTTTATTGTAGGGAAATCTGATTCCTCAGTTCATATTACAGCCACAAAATTATCTTCAACTGCTTTTACAAGGTATATATTTTTAACCTTTCTTATTTACTGAAAACAGTCATAATGAAACTCAACTGGTTTCTTAAATGCTTTATTTCTAACAACAACATATTCGAGAAAGTCACTGCTGGAAAACTGATGGAATGAAAGTGTTCATTACTCACTAGTGCATAAGTGCATAGGAGATGCAAGTCTGTATTTTGGTTGAGAAAGAGGTAATTTACAGTTACCCACATTCCTCAGAATCGATCCAAATTCTGTAAGAGATGCATAGCAAATCAGTCTATAATCAAATGTTCTCTAATAAGATTAAAACTTTTTTTAAAGTCAATCTACAGGCAAAGGGAGGTTTGCTTATTACCCAAAGTCTAGAACTGAATGTGAAATTAAGAATATGCTATTCACCACAAAGACAGCCTCTGTTATTGGAATTCGAAATCCAATTAATTAGGCACTTACTCCAAGTGATTTATCCCACCCCTGTCTCCACTGGTGTTTGCAAATGCCTGCTGTGGACATGAGGTGTATTACTCCACTTTGTTATATTAATCCAATTCTAGACTTGTGTATTAAATACTGTTTTCAAGATTTACTAAAATTCTCCAGAATTTCATAGTTCCTAAGATTTCCAGCCAAAGAAACCAGTATCTATACATATACCCAAACTTGAGACTGTTACTATACACCAGAGTAAGGAACCAGAGGATAAACACAATCACCAAGCTACAGAGTTCTGCAGTTCTGTTTTCATATGTTTATTTCAGATTTTTTTCAAACTGCAATAGTCACACATACATGTTTGTCAAAATATACAAGCACTTCCTCAATGCATTTTGCTTATTAAGGTTTGGTGTAAGAATACACTTGAATACTTTGGCCAACAGCTTCAGCCCAAGCAGGACTAATAAAGACTGGCTACCTATCTATCCCAAATAAAATAACAAAACTTCCAGAATCTTGACTATCTTACTGCTATGTTGCTTGATTTTTTTTTTCCTGCACTGTTTTTAATCAAACTGAAAATACGTCCATCTTCTGTTGAAGTTTTAGGATTTGTTAAATTGCTGGTTATTAAGCAGCAATAAACAACATGAAAAAGGTTCGTATGTGCAGCACCTTCTGTAGCTGAAAGTTCTTCCTTGCATCAGGAACCTAGGAAGAACTTGTTTCAATGAGCACACTCTCTGCTGTCATGCCTGGAGAGCTGGCAGGATCCACAGAGCTGCCCACATCCTGCTGTCCTCTTAGCCATGTGCCAGGGGCTCTTCCCTATGGCCCCAGAAGCTTTAGAAAAATAAGGAATCCCAAGTGTCAACAAAAAGAGGCAGGGAGAAGGTTTTCTTTACTCTCTATGCAGCATTTTGCCTCACCTGATGTCAGAAAAGGCTCATTCTATACAGATGCGGAATATGCAGTGGTTATTTGTTTGCACAAATGAATCTTGGTGAATTACATATATCTATTTTTCCAGAATCTCCTGAGATCACACGAAATCACACAACTAGATTGTGGGGGTGGGTGAACCCCACCAAATTTGAGTGATTAGAGAATGTGCTTCTTCCACATACTATCCAGCTGTCTAAGCTTAAGCCTGCCTAACTAGGAGGTGCTACAATGGTTCAGAGAGGATCACTATGCCTCAGCACAATACTGGTAGGTGCCTAGCTTGAGTAACACAAGTGCTAGCATTTCTAACACGCAGAAGTGCAGTTTTCCAGCTGGAGAAACTCTGCAGAAGTAATTGATTTTATGGCTTCAAACCATCACTTAATCTGACTTTATCTCTCTTCTGTGCCAACAATAAGCTGTAGTTTCTTATATTTGGATGCTCATCTTTTGTCATTCATCTAGTGAATAAAAGGGTAAAAGATAAGAAAGGGTAACATGAGATTTTGACAAACATCTGACAGTTAAAGCTACTAAGCTGCAATGGAGAAGGTACAACTGAAAAGAATAAGTTAAAGAAAAATAAATATTAATAAAAATAATAAATAAAAATTAAAACTAGCCTTTTTCTATGTCACCAGGTCTGGAAAGGAGAAATGCCAAAAAATTAAAAAAAAAATTATTAAAAAAAAAAATCAACCCATTAAGCCCAGCACACCTACACTGCATTCTGCTGGATTTACAAACATGCATCATTGACTCATGACCCAAAAGAACAAAAAACTTTCTTGCTTAGTAGTAAAGATGTTCAGAAGGTTGCTTTACATTTCATTTTTGCTTCATCAACTTCCCAGCCCTCAGGGGACTCAATCTAAATTGCATAAGTATGGAAAATGAGTTAGCCACCCTGCAATGTCCATGCTGCATATAAATGCATATTCTTCTAGCCATTTTTGACTGGTGTCTGGATAAGCCCGTTCAATAGAAGAATATTCAGGTAAAAACAGCATAAACATCTCCAAGATTAACAACCCCCTGCAAAACTGTCAGTATATCTAAACAATCTCAGATTTGGTCAATTTTCATATCTGGACCATATAAAGTAATAAGGTTGCTTTGCATCTTCTGCAGTAGTTCAGACAGTTAGAAAGCAAAGTCAGATCTTTACAGGAACTGATCAAAAGAGAACATTGATTTCTGAACCAAATCAAGCTGTCAAAACACATGGTCTTTGCTTGGCTGCCAAAACCATAACATCCAGATTTGTTTCCAAATCGAACCCATCATAATGTAATCATTAATCAGTCTGATTTAGAATAACGTTTGCAACAACTGATTACCGCTGCACATAACCATTTATCCTTTAAAATCCAAAAACATTTCCCCTACCATTGAAGACAATGCAACTAATTCCACCAGTATGCTGGGGCTATGCAGAAATGCCAGTGACTCATCTCAAAAGGATGAAGTCTTGCCTAAAGTAAACAGCACATACTTTCAGTATATTCAAAGGCTAAAAGCACCATTCCTCTCAAAACACTCACGATAGGCATCTGTGCCCAGTTGTGACCTGTGACTTTAAACATCATTGCTCCTGAGTCATGTACTGGAAGCATATGGAGTTTTGTTGCTCAAATCAGATCAAATTTCTATATGTTGAAGTTTCAGAAAAGAGAAACAACTTTATGCTACACAATAGCAGGAACTATAGAAATAACTGTCATGCATATAAAACCAGATTAGAATCATACTTGACAAGTGTCATTTGAAATAACACTTAATCAGATTTGGAAAAAGGTTGATTGAAAACTTTTTTATTCCTTCACAATATATACAAGTGAACTGTTGCTGTTCAGATTCAGACCTCACTGGGAGGTTTCTGCTTGGAGATGTCCCATTTAACATGGGAAAAAACAGCCCTGATGAATCCAAAGCGAACATCTGAACTTGGAGAAGGAGAAGAAAGCAGCAGAGCAGATGAGAATTAGAGTCGGAGTTTTTTTTTGCTATAAGGGTGCCTACTCCAGATACAGGTAGATTTGGGGCAGGCATACATAGGCAAGAGCTCAGCATGTGCAGCATGGCACCAACACTGACACGACAGCAGATGACATACTCTTAGTCCCTGGGAGCATCTTCATGCACCTATCTCACTACTGCCACACCAACAGGCAGCGGAGCCACCAGCAGCAGAGGCTGATGTCCCTCGCAGTTTGTTCCCACTGAGTTGAAAAGGGGCCAAAACGTAAGAGGGTGTTGAAAAGGCAGAAGGCAAAATAGAAGTCTGAAGCACTGCAAGAAGTTCAATCCTGGGGGTAACATGACAATATTTATATACAGCTGCCCATTAACTACAACCTTTCTCCTGTCACAAGCATCCTGCCTAAAAGAAGAGATGTAAATAGATAATGGGTGAAGGAAAGATGCTAGAACAAACAGAATTAATTCACGTTAGGGAAGAAGTGGCTCTGCCCTTCTAATCTTTCTGCTTCTCCAGAGCCTAAGGAACAGGGGACATTTCTGTTGCACTGCTGATTGCTAAACAGTTCATTAAGAAAACAGTTTCAAGTAATTCTGTAACTGGGCATAATTCCACCTAATTGAAAACTGAACATTTCACTGTTAGCATCGTTGAAGGACTGAGCCAAACTACACATGAACAAGTTGTTTTATCTGCCTTAACATATAGCCTGGCACGTAAGTGGCAACACAGAAGTGATGTCAGAAGACATCATAACAAAGTGCCTACACAGCACTGCTCAGCATCCGCAGCATCCCTATTTGTCTCTAGAATTAGATGTGCTTTTCTCGAGACTTGTCTAACCACTTGATTTGTGTTTTGGCACTGAGAAACAGTAAATGAAAAGCTTTCCCCACCGAATTTAAGTAATGCTGAAGTTGCAATAGGAGACAATGAAGCCAACATTCAACATTAATAGTGAAATCCATTCCTCATTAGTGGAGGTTGGTTTCAAAGGAGAAGAGAATATTTTTATCAAAACATGCTCATTACTTTGACTAAGTGCTCCATCTTCCATAGGGATCCAGAGTTACTTATGCTTTTGCATAAAATATCCAGTTATTTATACTTTTGCATTCACTCTAACTCAAATCTAAAATAAAGACTTATGAGAAGGTCTCTGCCACAGGGAGCTTGTAACATAGCTCTATCTTTTGGGGAACAGAAGAAAGTTTTAGTTGGAGGTTGTTTGTTTTTATTGGGGAAAAAAAAAACCCACATATTGAGGATCATGTAGTGTTTCTTTGCAGAGAAATTCTAAGGGACCCTCTTTTAAAATACTAACAGTGTACCCCAGCTCCAAAATACCTGTATCCATACCACAGCAATAAAAATCAGTGGAGATACTTATCATCAGTCTCTGCAAGGACCTCATGAGAAAACTCCCAGTAGAACTGGCTATGAGCAATTAACTTTGAAGACCCTCTAAGGAGGTGTTTTCATTCCTCAGCATCACATTTAGCATAATGGGGTCTCACAATCACAGTGTAGTTCAATAATTATTTTAGAAGCTCGAGAGCATTCATTTCTCATATTTCAGAAAGACCACCTTCTACCAAAACAAGTCCCCAGTACAAAAAAAGGAAACTGTCAAAGATGTCACGTAGCATAGAGCTAATGAGAAAATGGGTGAAAATGGAATTTTCTTCTAGATCTACACCTAGAATAAAGAAGCACAAAAATCTCTTCACTAAGTTCCCACGGATGTGCAGCATGGCACACTGAAGAGCTGCTTGAGCCATATTCATAAAGCTGGGACTTGGAAGTTTATTTATTGGCTTGTCCCATGTTGCTACATTGCTTCCTCAAATTCCTGCTGCTAAGTTCTTTACCAAAAAGCTGAAAATCCATTAGCTACCTTCCCATTCAATTGATTACCTAGCTCCAAACAGGAATGCTACAGGGTTGAGAAAAGCTGAAGGAAAAAGGTATGTTTGCGAATAATGTTTGATAAGATTGAAGGCACACATTTACTGGTAAGAAAACATCCACTTTCTATAAAGGAAAAGTAAACTGCTAACCAACAGGGTGGGGCATGCAATGTGTGTAAGTGCATATGGTCTCAGAGGTTAACTTAAAAATTACATATTAGTAGCTGTACTGCAAAAGTGATGAAAAATCAAAGCAATATAGACATAGATAAATACAAGGGAATCCTGATATTTAATATGGAATATACACATGTTGCATTTCAATAATTAATTATCAGTACTAAAGAATGAGATTCAGTTATATAAAAGTCTAATTACATTCTTAATCAAATTATGATATATTAAAAAAGGTTACTGGAATACCTTTGAAGCTATATCAGGAATAAGAAATAGCATAAGCCCTTTGGTATCACTCTGGTTAATTAAACACCAAAAAAATTAATACTTGTAGTTAGTCAAGAAGGAGCCTTCCTTCAAGGCCACAGTAACACCAAGCAAAAACACGGACTGTACTTCTCTTCATACAGAACCTTATGAAGGGTTAAGTTCTGCCCTCAAATTCTTCCCCAGCAACTAAAGTGTGGGCGCAAAGGTGAAATTGGATGCAGAATTTGTTCCTGCAGTGCAGTCATCAGCTCAATTACCAGCTCTGCAGTAGCACCTCTATGCCACCAGTAGACATCAGCGCTCCTTTGTTTTAAGCAGAACAAACATTCAAGGAGACCGCTCCTTGCCCTCAGGAGTTTACAGTCCTGAGAGACAAGAGACAAAGGACAGAAGAATGACAGGATCACAACTAAGAGCTGTTCTGCCTCCTCAGGTCTCCTTTGCAAGTCTAGAAAAGTTCAGAAGGCTTAAGTAATTTTGTATTAAGAAAAAATGTAAACAAAGAACTGCAACTTAAATAAGCTCATGATAAAACCAGGACACAGCTATATTGCACCTGCAACTTCTTCATGGATCCATATTGGTGATTAACTCTGTCAGTGTTCAAACACCTGTAACAGCTCAGACATTGCCTAAATTATTTTCAGAGCTGGTGCAGTCTAAAGAGCACTTGAAATCATTCTTTTATACCACATTTCCTAACTCAATGGCACAGGTAAAAAGAAAACATCTGTCTGTCTTTTTTGCATAACCTCATTTACATGCTATTAATACAATTAATATTATATAGGCATTTATACTAAAGTACTTCCGATTCTTCCAGCTAGCAACACTCCAGTTTGTAGACTGCAAGATAATTTCAAACATAAGTGAATCTGAGGTCACTTCAGAAGCCAACCAAATCAAGGGAAAGAAAACCAAACGTGTTTGTCATGAAATGACAGGTCACTTGAATCTGAACAAGATTACATTTTTGTCTGAATACAAGAATTAAAACATTCAAGGGATATTATTACACTAATGAAAAAAGATACTATTTAAAAAGAACCTGTTTCATTCTCATCATGTTTCTACATTTGTAACACCACACATTAAGAGGCAATTAAAGAAGCTGTAATGTTGCTAGGATTTTTGTTTAGTTTTTGCAATGACACATTTTGCTTCAGAAGCAAATTCAATCAGCCATCTGAAGTTATCTTTGAAATTGTGTTCGTAACAGTTACTTAAAACTACAGAAACATAGTGTTTTCACTGACATCATTTATTTTTTGATATCTAGAGGGAATCTTCATTTTTTGCACTCGCACAAGGAGATTGATGTTAGCCTCCGATTAATTCAGAGCATCAGGTTCTCACCCATGTTTGTTAAACATGCTGATTCATACACTAGAAAGCAACTCTGCATAACCCTATACTATCCCTTTTCCCATCATAAGTATGTTGATTTAGCAGCAAGTGAGGCTAGTTTATTGCCTGGGCTATATGTACCTACAATACACAGTAGGAAGGTACTGTGATATGTCCCAGAGTCCTGGTCTCCTCAGTGTCCTTATCAGGTCTGCTGGAGTCCACACCAGTTCTCATCCAACTCACATGCCCAGATTTCCTTAGGAAGGAAACCTAAACACAAAGGGAAGCACGGGGCAGGATGAAGCCAGGCACCCTCTGGGAGAACAGCCGCAAGACAGCACCAGGTGACTGTACATGCCATGGGATACAGGCTCAACCATAATGCATTCGGTTTGTTGCATGTTTCAGACATTTATTTGGTACCTGCAGACTTTTCTCTACAGTAGACAGTTAGTCATCTCCTTTAAGTATTAAATGGACCAGTTAAAGGTTAGCTTTCAAACATCAGTGTACTTAGTTCAACAAGACTAAAACCAAGCCTTGACCTTCCACATCCTTCATTTCTCCCTTTACAGCCCTCCTTGAAACTGCCATGATGGGGAAAAAAAACAACCCAAAAAAAAAAAAAAACCCCAAAACAAAAAAAACCCCAGAAGTCACCAGCATACTAGAACTACTACCTGTTCTAAACAGTGAATTTTATTCCTTTCTGTTTTCCATCTCTGCATTCCTTACCTTCCAGTAAAAAAAAGCTGCTTTAAGAAAGGATCATCTCATTCCATTTGAGCACTAGGGTTTTAGCCCATTCAATAACACACACAGCCCATCACAAGTAGCAGGCATCAACCTAGCAAACAGCTTCTGCTACACAACCACCTACTCTCAAGAACAAGGAAAACATCTCACCAGAAGAGAACTGAGACTCACAGCTGATGCTGTGGTCAGCGATTCCACGATGAGAGCATAAATCAACCTCAAACCTATTTCCACTATTAGTTATTTGTAAAAGTTTGTTTTTCCTATTCACTTTCATAGACCAAATATTCCTTTCATATTTCCTACAACAATACTCACACTTTGGGGAGGCTTTCAGGATTTTGATGATCATCATCATATATAACATAAATCTATTAACCCGAAATGAGCAAGAGGAAAACATCTAACATTTTGCCATCAAAACAACTTGCTCAGGGACATGCACCCAAACAACTCACAGAAGTATCAGCCACTGCATAGAACTGGAGGCATGGCAGAGCACAGACAAGTTCACAGCTACACAGGAACTGTTAACATTTAATGTGGAAGGGTGACAAAATGGTGTGCATGAAGTAGCATTAGTATTCGCCAATGGCAAATGTATTGCCAGAGATGGGACAATTTTGCAAGCCATTGTGCTACAAGTGGCTTTTTTAAAACGACTATTCTACTGAGAGAATTGCTCTGCTCAGTGAAATTGCCAGAAAAGTTCTAGTTTAAGAAATAAAGTTATATTACTTTTAGATCACATTTAAATTGCTGTAAAGTGAATAGCCTACTAAGAAAGAAGGAACAGTATATGCTGGTCTTAGAGGAACCTGCTGTCAGTTGAAAAACCACCTGTGTTACAATGATAAACCATGAAGGGAGAACATCTCTGCTTGCTGTTTAATCTGATAATTGAGAGGGTCTATAGTGGACATACCAACATGTGTGATTCAAGACTGGTTGCTTTATCAGCAACACTGCATCCCTCTCTTATATCAGCTATTTCCAACTGTGGAAGGGGTAGAGCCAGGTGAACTGTTTAACTAGGATCCAGGCCACTGCCTGAACTACCATCATTTCAATAAACCTGGAATAGATTAACTGGGTGGATGAAATAAGCATGGGCAAGTTCTGTAACCTTCAGAGACAGGAGAGTTACTGGAGAGGCTTACAAATCAGGGTATGGTATCACTGCAGGAGAGTCAGGAGTAAGAGCTGCACAGTCCCAGCCCTAAACTCCTGAGCTGGAATCAGTTTTGGGCCATTACAAAGTATCATTTGGAGTCTATTAATGAACCTTTTATAATCACATTTACCACTAATACACATTTTTAGCCTTATTAGTTAGCCCAACTACTTAATGGCATGCATTAAGGAATCATTTTAGGCAAAACAAAGTTAAATCTGGTGCCAAAAAGAAGAAGAAAGAGCAATTTTCCTTTTATGAACAGTAGATAACATTTAGAGGCAATCAATTTAACTCCAAGCCTTCAAAATCTCACTTGAGTAACTGTGGTTAGGATAGAAAGTGTCCTTCTGCACATCAGGCTGACTGGTTCAGAACAGTCTTCTGATGAATAAACTAATCTCTTCAGATATCGGATTTCTTATTGCTGTTCATTCCACTGTTTGGGCTTAAAAGTAATCAGAGTTCATCTTCCTGACTTTGTTATGAGGACTTTTTCCCCAAAAGCTATTTGTTGTCCTGCCTTTGTTTACGCTAATGACCCTGGCTTTGAACAAAGTACTTCAAAATGTCAGAATAATATATAAAGGAGTCTTTGGGTGACCAAGAGTTGAATGTTCGGAAAAGAAGGATAATGTGTGCAGCTGTAGTGCTAGAGAAAGAGAAATTTGAAAGGAGGGAGAGTTGATGGACAGCATCTATATAGTTACTTACATAGCCTAAGGCCAAGTTATCCCATCTTCCCATCCCTCAGTCTCCCACATAGAAATTTTTTTTTATTCATTTATTTTAAACGTAAGTCTACTATTCAAGTCAGTCAGGAATATTTGAATTATAAATGCTTTGAAGTAGCAACTCTGTTAGACTGTGTCCAGGCACAGAAGAAGAATTAAGACTGACACATGAGGTAGAGCTGAAGAATTTCTCTAAATGTGAATTACAACAACTGCGAGAAGAGTTAAATCTTCAGTCAGCTTGATTTCCTCTTCCTGAATGTTAAGATGACCTATATATGTGTCCAGTAAAGTGGGTACTGTATCCTTGAGGGACATTTTGCCTCTGTCCCAGATCTTTGAGATTACATTTAGCACCCCAGAATAGCTCACAAAGGCATGCACTACTGACTACAAACTGCAAGGCATTCTCTCTTCATTAGCAATATGATCCTCTCCAGATAGTCTGAGGGGACTATGTTAGTGCACACAGCAATGATCATTTCAGCTAATTAATTTTAGCTGAGATGCTCAAGCTGACAATTTCTAAAGTTGTGCATCTGTGAGCTGGGATGTGCTTCCCCAGTAGAGATTCACTTATTATGAGAAGGCTTGCTCCAAAGAGTAACTCTCCATTAGTTTGTTCCCCTGCCTCCACTAGTGCTGATAAGAGTCTTAGGGCATTAAGGTATCATGTCACCCATCCCTACACCCACAGTTAAGCTATCATCTCATGGTTAGTCCCTTGCAATGCAGCTACTCCCATCTCGTTACCAAACCTATCAACAGCAGGCCTGCAGCCATTCTGCATCAACAAGGATTTTTTTCAGCTCAAGATCAACCTTAGATGGAATAATTTAAAACCTTATTTTGTACTTTACTTATCCATGTGGAGCATTTCACTCAGCAAATTGAGTTTTGATGGAAGAGAAAGAGATGGTTCTTATTCACACATAGTTGTATATGTTACTGTTCTATGTATTTTTCCATTGTTCCTGTAAGGGAACTAGGGATAGAAGTAATTTGTAACATTCAAGTTGAATACAAATTTTGTATCTACATAACTGAAAAAATTGTTGCCAGTTCACTACCAAAAAGGAAAAACATGCCAATGCTACAAAGCTCAACCCAATTATTCTTTGTTGGAAGAGAAAGCTAAGAAACTGCTTCTATAGCAAGTACTTTCTAACAGTTGTTTAGCTGTAAGTTACACTTCTTACTACAAACACTAGTTCTATAAGGCTCCCCCGGCCACCTTTATGCCTTGGAGAATCTCTGGCTTTCTCAGGATGTCTTTGCATGCTGCTATAGAAAGTATTTCACCTCCCAAAGGCCCTTTCTCAGCTTTCTTCTATTACTGACTTGTAACATATGGGGATATGTTTATTTTTTTATTTTTAATACGGATATGGAAAAATAGAAATGCTATGTTGACTTAGGACAGATAGTTGTAATCATTTTGACTACCATTTTATGTCTCTGAAATATAAAAAAAAGCTTTTTTTTTTTTTTTTTTTTTAATATTGTGGTTGTGGTAAAAGCCCTGTTCAACTTCAGTCCTCATCTCAAGCTTAATGCAAGTACCAGATGCTTTGAGGTAGCAATTCAACAAGACACACAAGACGTTCACACTTAAGAGTATGGCCTTCCTGAGATTAGTAACAGAAGGCAAAGAAAATTACATGCAGAATCAGTACAGAATAGGTTAAAGATTGAGTAAATAACTCATTTAATGCATATCCCACTGTCATCATCAATATTTAAATAAAATTGATTACTGCATGTGAACACACATAAAATACACTGCCCTGTAAAAGGAAAGTTCTTATCTATAACCATACCTCAAGCCTGTTCAAAAACCCACAAGACAAACCAATAACTTAAATGACATCCTCACTACCAAGCAACTTACTGACCATGACAAAAAAAATCCACAACCTCAGGTTTATTACCACTTTATCCAGAAATCATCCTGTGATGCAAAACAGACAATTTTTACACTGCTGGGGCACATTTATATGCCTTATTTGTGCATGGAATAACCATGATTGCATTTGTAATTTGGGTAATTGTGCATGCACAACTGGCCAGCTGCATGCAGAATCACCCAGTTTGCACATGTTGCCTTAATTGCCACTTGAATTATGACATTTTACAGCTATGTGCATGCAAATATGAGTACAAAAAGGACTCATTTGATAAACAAAGCACTTTGACTGATTAGGAAGGACTGTAAACCAGTGCAGAGTACTTGAGGCCATTTCTGCTGACACTTGAAACAGTAGATGTATCCTGAATTTGGTACTGATAAGCTTCTCCCAACCTTATGTAAGCAAGGTTAAGTATTGGAAAACAGAGTAATGCAACATGGGTAGAACTTTAAAGCAAGTCACTTATCACAGCAGGTAGAGGTAGACCTCTACCATATCCCCTTGCAGCCACCCTGGATGCTGATTATTCATTGATGTAAAAAATAAGTATATTTATTCCTTTGTAGTTCTATGAAATTTCATCTACTGGTCTCCAAGTAAAACAAATACTAGAGGTCAAAACAATGAAGGACCACCCAAGAATACCACAGATGTGAAGTTACTCTAGTTTGCCAAAATTATCTGGTTTGGAGGATCTCGATTATGCTGAAGACTAAATAGGCAGAGCTGGATCTCCCATTTCAGGAAAGAAGTTTGCAACTCAAGAGAAAGATATGACGAGCCTCAACCTTAGCACCTTAGGTTGTGCCAGTAATGTGCAGACTTGTTGAGCTAAAGCACCCACCTGTTCAAAGGCATAATATCAGGATTTACTTCATCTAGCAAAATTAGCTCTAGGATATACCACACCTGAAATAGGAAGTATTCCTATTCAAAAAGGTTTCCTGCACAGATGAACAGAAGGGATTAAACAAAGAAAAAACAAAACCAAAACCAAAGAGGCATATGACCTGGTCTTTACAATGGAAATAAACTATTTCATTGGCTAAACAACTCACAAGTCAAGAAGTTACTGTGATTGCTAATTATTCAATTATCAGTTGTGAAGGAATAAGAAAGAGCAAGTGAACAGTTATTGGTCAGTATTTCAAACGTATTCCAAACTAGATTAATAAATATACTCCAGTGAGTATTTCTTATGTCAATAGCTGGAAAGCAACTTTAAAGCAATAATCAGGGACCACCAGTCATGCAAGATCAAGAGAGTTGGGTTTGGAGGTTCCTCCCCTCCCAGGAACTGCAGATGATAACAAGAAGTTTTGTTATTTACTATTGAGTCCTCCATGACTAAGTCATATATATACACATGAGAACAGAATATACAAATAGGGCTTTTGACATGTTGCACATGAGAACTAGCCATCAGATTTGTTAGGGGGAAAAAAAAAATCTGTAGTTATCTAAACACAAATTTGAGGTAGCATCCACATGTCACAGTAATCCTTTCTTCCCTTATGTACTATGTGTTCCATTAATGTACCCAATATGAATTGTACAAATACCCAGGTACCCAGGTTTTGAGTATTTGAAAGACTTCCATATAAAAGATACACACTGGTTTATTTGTTGGGGCTTGTTAAAAGCAAACCTGTCCCAAATTTCCTTTCTCTACAGTTCATCTTGCATTTATCTATGCTACATGATGAGGCTGATGAGGTCTGTTTCCTCAAATACAAAAGTATGACTGGACAGAAGCACCCTCAAGATCACACCATCCTATCTTCAATAAAGTCACACTTTCTTTTTTATGAAACAGTCATCTTCCCTTCTTAGAAAAAAGCAAGCCTCCCCTGCTTACAGTTTATTGAAGTTCTATTTTTGTCACAACACTTTAAAAAAAAAAATAAATACTGCCTGATACAGCATTAGATGCTGACTTCCACCACACTGGAAGTGTGAGTACTGAATTTCCTGGGATATGTGGTTCTCCATGTAGATATTTTCATCCCTGATAAATTTTCATCTTAGCAAAACAAAGTATTTGTCTCCCAAAATTCAAGTTCTGAATTGCTTCTATACATTTTTTGCTTACATCCCTACATTTGGGATCAGATTTCTTTATTTTATTTACTCATCTGCAAAAACAAATTACCTTTCAATAAACAGGATTTAATTGATTTAGAAGAATGCATTTCAAGTACAGGAAGGGCAAGAAAGAGTAGTCACATTCTGAAGTTAGTTACAACCAGAGCCTCTGTCTCCATAACATTACTAATACTGTCTGAAACTATGAACATCATCTATTTTATTCAGATCTTTCTTTTTCCACATAGGCTAAATCACTGTGGAATCTGGAAGTCTTCTCAATTTATGAATTTATTCTCATAACACTTCAGTGCAGCTGGGAAGTAAATTTGACACTTTGTTTAAAAGAGAAGGAAAGAAGTAAAGCAGGAACACAGATCTCCAAGGCCTGCTCAGACTGACAGAGGAAGTCTGCATCAGATGCGATACATTTCTTTCCTGTCACAAGTAACAGTCCGAATAAACTCAAGTTGTCAACCTAATAACCTCAAAGCAGACTATTCCCTAAAACAGCTCTTCAGCAGTCTGTGGCAAATGATACAGAGACTGTCTTCACAGAACTAGTCTCACCTCTCAGTTACATCTCTCCTAAATCACTCACATTACATTAATGCTCCTTACCACCATAATTATAATAGCAAACCTGCACTCCCTGCTGCATACACTTTCCAGGAGAACATAAGAGGCAGATAATAGATGCTAATTGATAAGCTAGTGAGGTCAGATGTATGAAGGCTGTAATTGCTAATTCACACCTAGTAATGCAAATTGTCAACACATTAAAGGAAAGAAGGATGAAACTTTGATTTCCTCAACACCACTGGACATAAACTACACTTTCCACTTCCTTTCTACACTCTAAGCAATGAATAGACGCCAACAGATTTAAGCAAGTATAAAGATGTTACACAGTTTATGAATTTTAAAATAATCATTTGAGCATATAGTCTAATTCTCATGTGAGACATAATTCCATCTTTATTCCTTACATATTACACACAGATAGTGGAAGTTTCAGGTTCTGGCAGTCATCTGCCCAAATACGGGGTAGTCAGCCAAAGATACAGTATTCAATTCTAAAAAAAAAAAGTTTCTTACTCAAAACTTCCCACAGAAAAAAATTTCAACCAAGATTCCATACAGTTGAAATCATCTCATCCAAACTGCGGTTTCTTGTCCCTTGCATTTCTCAGGTTTTGTTTAGTTTTGTTTTAAATGAAAGTCTTTTCCTATTGAGTCATGACACATTGATGCATTTTATTAGCGTTACTAATAACCATCTGAACAAATAGCTTGCTTTATTGTTTGGTGAAGCTAAGGCCCAGTAGGGATACAGCAAGTTTCAGTCCATGACAGGTTTGGGAGCATATCTCCGAAGGTTATAGCTACGTTCTCCAGCTTTTTGAATAAAGATACTTAGGTCGGCTGTAGTTCCAGGAAGCTTAGTAAACTCCTTGCAGCATCAGTAAAAACCCATAGACAAAACCCTCTTCCATCACCTTCAAACTTTCAAGAACAAAAGTCCACATTTGCATAAGGCATGCCCCTGGAGGCTTTTTTTTTTTTAAACCACAAACTTTGAGGGACACTAGGTTTCAATTTTTCTCTTTTCAGGGACCAGAGATTAAAGAAATATTTTGCATCCCACTGAAATGTTACAGCGTGCATTCTTTCAGTCAAAATATTGCTGATAGTTTAAGGTGAAATAATTTCTCTTTAAATTCTCTGGACCAAAGCATACAGTTCTGCAGCACTTCACACTTTTTTTTTATAAACATTCTTTGTTAATGAGAGTACAAGAGCAGGAATCACCACACTATTTTTTACTTTCCCCAACCCCCTTCTTCCACATAATCTCATTTCTTTGTTTGACAAATGTCAGTTACTCCAAACATCCCTTGTTTATCTATCATGTAGAAGCTGTCATAATCATAGGCCTTCTAGTGTTATGCCCTCAACCAACCTTGCCACTGCTTATTTGGCAAATTCGTGCTGACAAGACAGCATTCTAGCTTAGGCAGAAGCTAATCACCACCACCCCTCAAAAAAAAAAAAAAAAAAAAAAACAAAAAACAAAACACAAAACCCAAACCACAAAACATTTAACCATTTACTCACCTAGCAAGCTGTAGAAGCTAAAAAAAGCAAAGAAAATACAGCAAAGAAAAAGACAAACCAAAAAACAGTGTTTCATTACTAGCACAGTTTTCATAACCTTTTGCCCCCTTTCTTCCCAGTGTTTGAATGGACTCATGTAGAAGTAGGCTGTATCAAAAGTACATTTCTTAAGCACTATTAAGGAGGCCCTATTAAAAATATCTCAAGCTGTGTAACAAAATAGGAAATAGCTTCCAGAAAAACAGCAGAACTCAAAGTCACTGAAATTAGGAGTACAACGTTGATGGGAGCCAACTGAGAGCTTGGCTTGAGATTGTTTCTTTTTAAGTATACAAATCTTAGTTCAAAATTATAGGCTACATTCTAGATATCCATGCAGACAAGGAGTAAGGGTTCTTGATAAAACAGTCAAAGTGAGCTTACTGAAAACACCACTTGCCATACTGCACCCTATTACTGTGGGCGTGAGGCACCCAATATACAAAATTTCCCAGATTTTTATATTCAAGCACATGTGTAGACAAAGGAATGACAACAAACCACCATTTATGAATAAGGAGAAGAATCCAGCAGTACTAAATGGAATTCTTCATCAATCATGGGGGAATGGCAAATGAGTGAGAAAAATAATAATCTAACCAAAACCCAGAGTATTGCAATTAGTCACAGAACTAAAGCTCCTCTAAACTTCAGGATGCCACTATTCATCTCCCCACTACTCCCCCTCCCATAAAGTGGAGAGACCTCTGCAAGTTTTCAACCATTCCAAAGAATCCTAGCAGGAAACAAAAGTGCCCTTCAGTTGAGAAACAACATTTAGATGGGGACAGCCCCTTTGCCCTTGAGTTTCAGTGCTTCTGCAGGGAGATATCCCCCAGGGCACTCTGCAGATCCCCAAAACACTCACCTCCTCTGGTGATGTGCATCAGTCCAAGTTAAAGTCAGCAGGATGCCAACTACCCTTCCTCCAATCTCACAGTTTTATATAAAAAAAACACTACAAAAAAGTTTTTCTACCCTTCAGGAGGTCCTCATTTAAAGCCATCAGATATACATTTTTTTTTTAATTATCTATGAGTGAAAAAGGGTTTATTAAGTGTACTTTCTGATTTCTATTTTTAGAGAACCACTACAAAGCCTAGGTATTTATAAGTTTCCTCCTTCACTTTCCACACTTTGGCTTTCACCGTTAAAACTTACTGTGCTGCTATAAATCTGACACCCACAGGAATAAAAATCTAAATTAAATATTAGGCATTTTTACCACATGATTTATAAATGCACTAACCATTTCCTTTTTAAAAGGAAGGTTTTATGCTGTATAGAATAGGACCTACTTTTGATTATACCGTACAAATGCTGTCCACTAAGTTTGTAATTATTAGCTTTACACATGGTGGGGAGGGGACATGCATGTAACTTTCACTTATAATTTATTACAATGTCCTGAATTTAAGTTGATCAATTTATTTTTAATGGACTCCTAAAAGAATTGTTAAATACATTCCTTAGACTTACTGTAGTTCACCAACACTTTCTTTCAACATATGATGGATAGTTTCCATTTTAAAATATGACATTTGTTGTAATATAGTTTAAATTACTTTTCTTCCTGGAGCATGTGTTATTCAGAGCTACCATTATGCAGTAGGAAATTGTACATTATGTTGCTGCTTTATCTCCTTTTACGGCTCATGTTACAGTTGCATCTATTCAGGTACAATTACATTGGGGGGAAAATGATTTAACATTTGTATTAAGAACAGTCCTGTTCAAATTTATTTTACCTTTTGGTTAATTACTAAAGAGTAGTGAGAATAACCCAAAACAGCTACAGTATCTAGACTTTTTAATTAAGTAAATAAAACATATTTCCCCATACATGTACTCACAGTAAGCCAGATTTATGGCACTGCATTTATAGGCAAAGTTATAGTAACCTTCATGTATTACATACATTAATTGTAACATAGGTTAAAGAAATTTTTCCCTAAGGGCTCAGCTTTTAGTATTAGTTCACTTGATGTCTGAATTCTCTCAAGTTTCACAAGCTGAATTTTGCTGGGGAAAAAAAAAAAAACCACAACATGATATATGCATGTATTAATATATGACTTAAGAGTGCCAAGTTTCTCAGATTCTAGGTGCTAAATTATTATAGGACTCCAGATAGTGGGATTAATATCTGTTCAGAACTAAACTGTTTCTCTCTTCTGCTTCAATATAAATCCAGAAAATTCCCCCCCCATTACTTATTGTATCTATGGATACAAACAATAAAAAGTTATGCTGTAAATTAGAATCTGTTTTGTTCACATTGCCAGTGAGACAGGGAAACAATATTTTTATAGACACAGAGTATAACCTGTTGGACAAGTACAAAGACATTTTAATCAGGATATAATAGGTATTCTTATTCTGTTCATTAAGATAAAGAAATGTTTGGCAGGCAAATGTTTCATTAGGTTGTAATTTGCTTTGATATGCAAATTAAGATGTAATTAGTTTTGAATTTCTGAAGAGGTAGAGGCTATGTGCTAGACATTTTTATATGTGTTGAACAATGAAAGTTCAAGTAGCTACCCTCCTTCCCCACCAAAATAAGCCTCTAAAACCCCACTCACTTCTCTTGTATATGTTGTTAAAACCAAGAGCCTTCCACACAGTTCCCTGAGATGTTTTAAGTTCTTAAAAGTTTACTTAAAAACATAGTTACCTAGGAGGATGCCTGTAAGAGTTGCCTTTTTTTTTCCCTCATGTTTCAACTCTATTTTGCAATATTAGAAATTGTGAGACAAAATGAAAATCTGTTGTAAACAAACACGGCTACATTATCAGTAGGACAGCTGTATCAATTTACAGCGGCTGTGAACGTGACATATACTGTGAGAAGAGCTTGAGGTTAAGTAGGGTTGCATATTTGAAATGAGAGAATTAAGCTTAAGACACAAAGGTATCTAGGGTTATTAACAAGCAGCTAAGGAAAGCACAATTTTATACCTGCATTGTTAAAAATATGACTTGAAGTATAAAGACAGAATTTACAATAATCCATTTGGCTCAGCTCACTACAATAGATCAGTAGAAATTAGTTACTGTAGTAAACAATGAAACAAGCCACAACAGTACAGGAGTACGTGGGAGTTTCTGCACATTCCAAATTGTCACATTGACATCAAGTAAAGTGCTTAGACCATGGCAACATCAGAAACCAAAACAGAGCTTGATCCAGTGATAATATCACCCAACAGCAGCAGTACCACATACCAACCCCCCTGTAGTGACACTCTTACTGAGTCTGAGCAGTGCTGTTGGATAAATCAGTCTCTTTGGCACTCCGGTGAGTCAGGAGAGCCACAGTCAAATGTTTCTTAGTACAAATATGCCTAAGGATTGGAAGTCACTCTGGAGTCTGCCAGGCTGCACACATTCCATACAAGAGCTGCTCATCGCTCTAATTCAGCAGAAATTCTGAGCAGCCACTTGGCTACAGTTAGGGCCTATTAGTATTTCATCTTTTGAAAGACATTTTGTTAGGACAAACTAACTTTTTCCCTTCATTTAGCCAGAAGCTTAGAATGTGGTAACTATGAAAGGTGAAAATATTTGAGTTCAAGATTTGGGCTATCTCCATTTGTGAGCCAAACCATGATTGAACTCTTAACCAGTTTCATCAATATTGTTGAGTGCTGCCTGATTTTAAGAAAACCCATGTATTTTGTCAGCATTTTAAGGAAGTATCAGTAAGAAAATTTACACAAAAAGTTGTTAAAGAACTTTGTCAAAAAGGTGTTGGGAGGGAATACTCCTTTTTACTTATTCATTTCTGTGTCTATTCATGAGTGTCTCAATGCATTAATTTTCAATAATGAATTAAAAAAAAAATAACTAACATGTTAGCTATAACGCCAGTAGAAACATTTCACAAAACCTCCAAAGATCATATAAGTAGTTCAAGATATATATTAATAGAGACATCTATTTTCATTCCAAGCCAGGCTGAAAGTCATCTAATCATCTTCATACAACAGAGAAACCAAGATTTTAACCAGCTCCATCCTTATTATTTGGCAAGAAGACTGACTGCTTTTCTTCTCTTCTCTGAAAGGTTTACATAACAGAACAACATTGCACAATGAATGTATAACTCTGTATTCTTGCTTGAATACTCCTAACCAGCATGAGGGTTGCCAATGCTGTCCTACTAAGATGTTTAAAGTGCCACTCTAGCAAAGCAATCATTTTACTTCAGCATGAGTTGTCTCTGCAGGACCTTCTGGGCATTTTCAGTGAATAACACACTATTTCTATGGGACTAAATCCAAATGTTAAGGTCAGCAACAGTATTAAAAAGTTAAACCCGTACATCAGATGAGCTCTATCAGGCTGCCAGATGACAGACATGCATTTGTGATTTTTGACTCAGAGGACTTTAACATTGCCCTTGCTCATACAGGTTGACTGGACAGTACCACAATTGGAATGCAATTATCAGGGACTAAAACAACAACAACATAGTTTGCCACATTGTTCCAGATGAAAATATCTCATACAGTTATGATTTAATAGCAATTTCAGATTTCTTTGTGAAGTGAGGTAGATCAAAGGTTAAATTTTAGCAGCACTTAATGATTAAAGATTAGCAAGCTGATTGAGTAGAATATATTATGCTTAAAATAGCAACTTAATTACAGATTCAAGAATGACAAGATTCACATTTACTACAGGGTATTCTAAATCAAAGTGTGTGTGTATATATATATGTATAAACACAAAACATACACACACAGAGCAAGAAATATTCTGATATCCAATGACATATATAGACATCCACTCTTGTGACTGCAAATGTGCTTAGTTAAACACAGGTAAAGAGGTGGATGAAAGAGGCTAGCCTATAGTTAAAATTTCCCTCTTCTCAAGTTTGGAGCAAATACTCACAATGCATCAGTATTTCTCAACAGACAGTAATTGAGATTCAAGAAGTATGACTTCACCCCAGCCTTTCAATGGCTTTGTGGGCAGATGATCTTCAGATTTCAAGAAGTCTGAGCCTGAGAAGCCCCCCATCTCAGGGGAGAGGCTAGTCACAGCTCACTGCGATCCAGGAGAACTCAAAGGGTCTTGCTTAGGGTCTCTATTTATAGGGTCTGAGACAACTGATTTTCATCAGGTACTTTTCCATTTCAGCCTGACTTGGATGATGGAATATTCTGGTACTTTCTACCAGTTGTGCAGCCCCTGAACTTGCTAGATCTTTGAGATCTGGTGTCACTCCCTTTGGGCCACAACCCAAGTACGGATGTACTAGGCTGTGAGGAGATACCGATTGTTCCAATTGTTCTCAAATGGCAGAAGAGGAGGGGGCAGAAACCAAGTGGGCACCTTAATGCTCTAGTCTACTGTCTTTCCCAATCCATTTGAGTTTCCAAGCAATAGGGGAGATAGGAATCAGGAGAGTTAAGGGAGTGCCTTTATGCCCTGGTCTACTACCTTTCCCTATTCATCTTGGCTTGGCATGTGAACCATGGGGGAAAATTGCACTAAGTACCGAGAAGACCAAGAGCAGGGGGGGCTTGCACCACCATACACATAACCATTAGTATTAGCATTAATATGTATTTAATCAACTTTATCCACTGCTTCTAATTCATGATCTGTTAAAACAGGGAACTTTGGAGATTACAAAAACAGCCCAAACTGGATAGGAAGCATCCAGAAATCCAGAGAAAGTGAGGAGGGACAGAACAAGGAGGAGTCCTTCCTGAGGCCAGGCTTCTGCTCATGTTCTGCTGCTAGGCTAGATCTGTTGATCTTTCAAGAGATATGGAGGGAGTAAAAAAATCATTTAGTAGTGAAACAGCAGGTCTGAATTTGAAAGAGGTGAAGAGGGGTGATAAAAGAGGATATTAGTACATAAAATTGAGGAGTGCCTGTTAATTCTAGATGAGAATTTCAGCTTAACACTGAGAAAGAGCAATCACAAACATGCAGGAGCAGCATTTAGGATCATGCATTCCAAGAAGTTTGAGATGTGTATGTACTTAGTACATCATGATAGCAGCTTACTACTTAACTGATGCATTAAACATTTAGAATTTTCTTGCATTCACTTCCACCTAAAAAGCAGAACCTGCCATAAGTCTGCCAGGTATACTTGTATACTTTACATGACAGCTTCAAACAGGTAACAGATGCCACTGGAGAGTAACAAAAGTTTTCTTTGGATATAATCAGTACAATAGTGGCTTTCAAATGCATTATTGGCACTTACAGATCACCTACAGTCTTTGGTCTTTAAGAAAAGTCATTCTTCAGAATACATGCATCTTTTATCCCACAAGTATAAAGTGTTGAGATCTATCATACTGAGAATGTACTTTTGTTTGCAAGTATAGTAAAACTTTCAAAAAACAAGAGTTTACAGGGATCTTTCATCCTGACGCTACATACTGTGTAGCACAACATTCAGTTTCCTCTGTCTTTATTTTCACTACCTGAAATAGGAAGATGACATGGATTTAATGAATTTAGGTATGTTTTATCCAGACATAACCCAAGAGAAGAGGGTTGAAATTGAAAAACTTCAAGTTTTGACAACAGAAATAATGAGGAAACATTCACAAGAGATAAGGAATGATTGATACTGATCTACGAAGATTTACAAGTGTGATTTGTCATGTTCTGAACAGGTCTGATTTTATGCCTGTCAAACTCAATAGAAATACTCCCCTGAACTCCAGTATGCTTAGGTGCAAGCCCTTAATCTGTAATCTTAACAAGATCTACAGGCTAGAATTTCAAGCTAGAAATGCCTGACTGGAAATGTGATCACAGTTTAAGTGAGTTGCTCCCAGCTTTCCAAGATATATAGTGGCTAGACCATCAGTGCAGTCTTTAGAAAGACATTGAATATTGATTTAAAGATAAGCTGTATTTCAGTCAGAAGGTTTTTGAGACAGAAATTGCCATTCAGATCTATAGACACAACACAGAGGTCCCCAACTGCAACAGTTCATCCTACTCTGAAAACTCCTTGAGGCCACAATTAAAATAAAATTGTTGATTGAACTTCTTCGCTGTTTACAGCGGAGAAAAAAGAAATCAGATCAGCATTTTTTGTTAGGTGTTTGGTGTTGTCACTGTTCCTATAAGGGAGTGCAAATGAACCTCTCATTTGCAAGGGAAACAACTACATGAAACCAGTAGGCAGGTACTAGTAGTATGCACACAGGATGACATCTGAAGTGTTATGCCTAAAACAAACAGCATCAAAGCTCCATCACAGTGATAGCTTAGAACCTATGCCAACAGTCTAAAAAAAATTGTTTCTTCTGTGGCACTTTCCCTTTGATAATGTTCAAGTGCATTACAAACATGAATTAATCAGTTCTTATATCACTCGGAGCACAAAAAGATAGCTTTGACTGTCTTACAGACAAGGGAAACGAGTTATGCCTGCTTGTGCTGTAGAAGTCATAACTAGCTAATGTAACACTGTATTATCCCATATTTGAATGGAAGAGCTTTGTAATAGTCTACAAGAAATGAAGGAACAACATATTAAAGGATGTCATTTAAGAGGTCATTCTGCATTAGCCTACATCTTGTATTTATTATCAGCCTAATTCTGCTACAGCAGAAATATTTAGGAGCTTTATTATAGGCTTACACAGTTGCACAGGAAGACCAGTAATGCATGCTTTCTGCAATGTCACCCTCAGTCTTTTGCTCAAGTTTATGATAAAATGCTGTATGAAAATTCTCATTCTCTGCTCACTAGTGTTATTATCATTTCAAAATACTCATACAACAGTAGAGCTTTAAATTAATTTCAGTAAAGCAAGTGATCTACTTAACTATATGATGAATTCTTAGTTTCATAGCTCTGCTGTGGGTAGCAATAATGTTATTTTCTGCTGTGTAATCTTTACAAACAACTTCTAGCTTTAATGTACCTGTCAAGCTCATGAACTTTTTTCATACCCAGAATCATCTCAGTACATATTCACAAAAGAGTATGTCAGATATTTAACTGATAAGGATTAGCTTTCCTTTTAAGAGTTTTTGTAACAGCAGTGCTGCAGACAAGGTCTCAAAGTGTAATTCAAACATCCACGATTAGTGATATGAAACCATACAATTTAAGTTACAGATGTGATCCACTTAGACAGCATAGCAATGTTAACTGCTGTTAAGAGAATAAAAAAAGTAAATCTTTGCAATATTAACTTTCAATAACCCCACAGATAATATTTTTATTGGTGTATTCTTATTACTAAACTACTTTTGAATAACTGCACTAAAGCATGAATTTATACCGTTTTTTAAACGGTCAAATTTCTAATTTCTACTGAAAATATGTATCTTAGTTGTTGTTGTTAATGACAAATAATAGGAGGTGCAATACTTCACTTTACATAATAAGCAGAAAAGGCACATCTGAAAAAGGAGAGAAGCATACAAATTTAATAGCATGCTCTAATCTACTTTAAACTTGCAGCATAACATAATTCTAAAGGAAAACAGATCCCAATGAGTTTTCAAGCATCCTCAGTCAGCTGGTGGGTGTGGGTAGATGTGATAGATTCTACCTCATCCCTTGAGGTCTTTACATGAAGGTTCAATGTCTTTATTAAAAAAAAAATCTATACAAGTCAGCAACTTGACACCAAAATGAAAATACAGAACTCACAGCCATTTAATTTCAGAAGTTTTTCTCCATGCAATTGTTACCAGAAACTCCTTTACATACACATATCTAACACCTCACCATCAGTCTCCCACAAGTGTACATTAGAAAGTGTTTCAGCTGGTCACTTGCACAAAAGAAAGGTGCAACAAGCCCCTCTTTATTCTTTTCTAGGCTGCTATGAACAAAGGTTTATAAATCTCATCACTGACCTGAAAGATTTAACCATATGCAAACTGAAGTGAAATTTTAACTGCACTCATGTTAACGAAGTGGGAAAATATGTATACATGCAAGTCACATCATCCTAGTAGTTACTATGTTTTCTGCTCACACAGTATTAATATATAATGAAAAGAATGTTCTACCTTATTGATCTTCAGACCACAGCTAAGTGCTCTAATGCTTGAAGCATACCAAAGATGTTCTTCATTCTCTCTTTTTTTTTTTTTTGGGTTACATTATGATAACTTCCACAAAGTGTTTTTTATTACTTGATGTGTTGTTGGACTTTTCACCTTGAAATTGTTGACAGGAGAATAGAATGCTCTGTGTTGTATTTTTAATCTCTATTCAAATATACATCTTGCTAGTTTTCACCCTGTCAAGTTAATCCCTTGGAAGTATCATAAAATAGCAGCAAGGTATAAAACTGTAGAACTGCTCGGTATGGAACAGAGCTCAAACATGCCAAGCATCTGCGTGGAAGGTTTGTCTCTCCCTCACAACAGTGAAAGAATTCCTTTGGGTTTTTTGTTTGTCATCTTAAACTGAAAGCTGTCTCAACGATAAGGTGACTTGAAATAGCAAGCCTTGAAAATGAAGCAGCCTGCCTTTGTGCTTTCTAGGATCAAATTGACTTTTTTTGTTTGCTTACTTTTATTGTTGTTTTTTTTTTTTTAATTCACTTCACAGTTATTGCTCTCTAGGATTTTAATTATAAGCTGCACAAAGTCTAATATTCCTTTTTCTCCCCTTTTACTACCTCTCACTCATGTTCTGAAATGTTCATAACCACCTTATTACAAGAGATATGACAAAAAAGCCTTTGAAAGTGCTGGCACATAGAACAGATTATATCACAGGGCAGCAATCAGCTGTTCTATTCCCACAAGCATACATTCAGGAGATCAAAGGCAGCGTTAAGATTATGATCCCCCCATGGATCCATAGAAAGGAGAAAATGAAGGTCACTTTCACGAGACATATACAGGACACTATCACCCTAATTCATTCAAATCACATACAAAAGTCACTGTCAGGATTTCCTCACTGTAAAGCAAGGAGATTCTTCTAAGATTTGTGAGGGGCATTGTGCCTTTTGATATACCAGGTTTGAAGGGCAACTAAAGTAACCCCTGTAGAAGAAAACTAATTGCTTAGGTTTCCACAGCCACTCTCACCCTTCTGTAAAAGAGGGAGAATTTGCTTAGATGTTACAAAGGCATATTAATCAAAGTTTCAGAAAGTATCAGGAAACACAGAAAGACACTTTAGTTTAAGATTGTTCACCACTGATGCTACGTTATTTATTTTTGTTCATGTTATTTTAAGTTAGATGCAATTTATGCCAAAAATACGACCTGTAACTTTAAAACAATATGCACAAAAATGGAGTCTTGAAATTTTAATTAACTTCCCCCCACTTTTCTGGATACTCTACTGCAGTTAGGTTCACAGGAGAAAGGGAATAAGCCACATGTTTCTGTCCCACATGAGAGTCATGGCAGAGAACCAGATTAAGCAGCCACATGACCAAAGAAAAAAGTCCTTGTCTAGAAATACCAGAATTCCCATTGAGCAGTCTTGGCCTTGACCTGAGGCTTTGTGACAATGAGATATCATACATCACCTGGATTCAAATGCCACTTGAACAGTTTCCTATTGACTAACATGAAAGCTTCAACAAAACCAGTTTCAACACAATACTAATTTCCATGTCCTTTGAATCAGAACCTAGATTTTTGTAATGGTTGAGTGAATCCTGGAGCTATTATCTCCATTTGAAGCTGACATTAACAAAAGACAGAAGTTGAACTATTCAAACAGATTCTCTACTTGATTTCCACTACAGACAGTCACTCTGTTCCTCTCTTCAAGGAAGAGCGGTAGGATAAAATTGAAACAGAATTAATAGCAGGTATTATGTGCTAATGCCATCACACTGATATTAACTGGACACTGAGTATAGGAATACATTTTATGTTAGGTTTTAATCCATTCCCATGAGACATTTTAGTGCTTCATTCTGTCATTTGCTGGCATAATATTTGCACATACTCACATGCGGTAAAACACTGAAATCTATAGAGAACCTGACAGTCTAAGGGTTAAAATACATAATTGGGGTACAAGCATTAAACCTCTACCTACTTTTAAATCTTTCTACAGAAGATAATTATCCAGGTTTCTGGAATAAAAGTATATTAGTGTTTCTACTGACGCTTAAATGTTTGGCTCACAACATGAAAAATGATGGACTAAGTTTGGCTCAAGTTGGCTCCGACTCCTCGGTGAACCAAGCAATATCAGCATTTTTTTATGGCATCTAAATTCAGGGAAGAAATGTTTTGGAGTACACATTTTGAGCAAACCCACAGGCAAGGTCACAGGGATGCTTCATCTACATTATACTCATCTGAGCAACCGTTCATGTCTATCATATAACATGCAATTAGAATTGCTAGAGGGTTTTCATTTCCTTTTGAATGATTTACAGCTGTTAAAACCCAACCTTTCTGTGGGAATGGGCTGATTTGATTAAGTCTTTGTCAGAAAAACATTCCTTAGCTGTACATCTTAGGTAGGTACAGATAGGCACTCTCCCAGGCAGCCAACAAATCAATGGTTAGAGCAGATCAGTTAAAGCTCTGCTAGTTTTCTTTTCCTACTGGCTCTTCAAGAGTGCCTATATTGCTTGTTTAAGAAACATATCCAAAAAGCTTTAGAACTTGGGGTCATAACAGTATGCCAAAAGAAAACCATTAAAATCTCAAACATTTTCATAAGTAAATTATTTCCCATGAAAACCCATGTTAAAAGTACTTGACCTGAGCGTTACAATTTACGATTGAGTGCTTTTTGCTGAATGTTCTGAGAAGTTACACTTCCCACTGCTAGCCATTATGAGAAGATCTTAAAATATGCTTGTTTTATTTAAACCTTAAGGTTAAACATGCATCACGAACACAGAAACTGAAGATTAGGACTCTATTTAAACCTGTCATCACTTCTCTTTAGTAAATAAAATATTCATTGCTGTCTTAGTTATAACTATGTTCCCATACCCATGCAGGTAAAAACATTCATAGTTTTAGAAAATATGTTATACTGTCAGCTCTGTTTGTTGCTATATCAAGCATGGATGATGCATTTTGTATAGGATGAACACCTACAGAAATTAGAGACAAATTCAGGCAATACAACAAAAGCTGCATTCAGAATGTCATTTAGAAGACTCCATTCCCTCCTCCTCCCCGCCCCAAATAAATATTTCTGTTACCAAAGGACTTATGGTCTTCCCAAAGCTGGAATCTTACTTTAAAATGCTGGTGGTCGGACAAGAACAAGCTTTAATTGTTCATTAGAATTATTACTTCTATTTTGTTACAATAGAAATATTGTAAGAGACCCTTTTAATTCCAGATGACCAATCTGAACGATTTTAGCGAACATTTTCTGTTGAAAGCATGCCCTAGTGAATTGTCATTCACTTATGTTCTACTATTCTCAAGCTTTAATGTCACTTTGTAGTTGTCTGATATCCATATTCTGTTTCAGAAAAACAGAAAAAAAAATGAAGGTAACACTGGAGTGGAGAAGAACATGTATTCGTGAGGTTATAGAAGAGTTTTAAGAGGAAGACAAAAATTGCTAGACTGGTTTCATTGCCACAGGAGTCAGAGAGGCTTATTTACTTATCCCAGTATGGAAACAGGAAAAAGGTGTAACGGTTGTTTATTCACCTTCTATGACGCAAACAACCTTTGCTCTTCCATTTGGTGAGAGAGTGATTTGCTTTTTAGTGTGGTTTGCACTGTCATTTTCTTTTAGTACTCTGCAAAGATATCATATTTTCTGGGGGGAAAGACATGGAATAAATGCCAGTAGAATACCAGGTTAAGACTATACCACGCAATTATGCAATGATGCGACTGTGTCTTCTCATAAAAAGAAGAGAGGTTTGTTGTCCAATCTCCACTTTTCCAATACCTTCTTGGCATTTCAGATTCTTCTAATTTAAGTAAGAAAGCCTCAGTTTCCTATCTAGAGAGACTGTTCATCACTCGAAATAACAGACAGCTTTTAACATGAGTCTGTCAGTCAATTTCAGCAAGTATTTTTCCCCCCTTCCCACTTTCATCACCCAAAGCTAAGGTAACTCAGCTGGCCTACAATTCAAAGCAAACACTATTTCCATAGGACCAGGAGCAAACTGGGAATGAAACAAAGTGTTCATAATTTTTTCCTCTATTTCATACAGAGCTCCTTCAAAGTTTGAGCAGTGCAAGTTGATCTGAGTCTTGGCATCCCAAACATGGGAGTATCAACCTGCCCAGAATAATAAGCCTAGAGAAGAGCTCTGCAGAGCAGTAAACCCTGCTCCAGGCAGGAGAAAAGAGGGACAGAAGGAGGAACCAGTCCCTACAAAATACCAGCACCTCTGCAGAAAACAAACTGGGCTCTTCAGGGAGCTCAGAAACCCTGTTCTCATCTACCCTACACAGACAAAGCAGGAGCAGAGCCAGAGTTATCCCATTGAGTAGCTTTTTTATCACTACCAGTCTTCTAACATCACAGGCAATTGCCTGCTTATTCTTAAGGGTAGCTCCAATTCTGGTCCTAAGGGGAAAGGCAGGTGGGAAAAATCACACCTTATGCAGGAAGGAGTGCAAAGAAGCTATCCAAACCAGAGACAAAGTGTTTGGAAAAGATATCTTTGCTCATCCTTTTCATTAAAAGTGTTTCTCAGTCTTCAGAATTATTTTGTACTCGGTGATGCATCTTTTAACTTCAAACAGCAATGGTCATCAATTTTTGCAGCTCTATAAAACAAGATTTATCTGTCCCCCAGAGACTGATTTGCACAATACTGTATAAAAAGCTCTTTAGATGAACACAGTTACTTGTATTGTAAAAGGCAACTCAAAAAATAAGTCTTGAATTGGCATTCAGACATACTGTAGAAGGTGTTGCCAAAACACAAATAAACAAAACAGCATCTATGCTAAGAACACATGACAAAGAACATTACACAGAAATTTTTCTAAAATAAAATTCAGTTTGACTATTTCTGACTGAAAAGAATGAAACTGATAGAAAAATTTCTGGAATTATAAGGAAAGAACACATTCCAGGTAGTTACAGTTTTTAATCAGTAGGTAAATTTACTGTAATATAAAACTAACCTACTGTATTTCTGTCCTTCACCCAAAAGCATAGAGCATTTTGTGTCATATACCATGTGTGATCAAAACACATATTGCTAGCTTCAAGTGATCAAATAAATTTAACGAAACAAGTTTTCCATTGACAGAATGTGCTCTTCCAGCCATAGTAAACTTGAGATTTTTGCTTAACTGCTGAAGGAATACAAAGAATAGGGAAACTAGCAACACACCATGAAATGGTAAATTAGGAAATCTAGCTAAAGGGGAGCCACAATGCATAGGGGTCTAAAAAGCACACTGATGTACAGGAAATTCATAGGACTAACTTCCATTAGCACTAATTGAATTTACACATTCCAACTCCCATTACCGTTAGTACAAGTCATCCCCTGACTAGTAGGCCCTATGAAGCAAAGAACAGAAATAAAACTTGAGCAGAGACAAGGAAGAAAACTCAAAGCCTGTTTCAACTCCAAATGCATCTTCTGAACAAAAGCAGATAATGAGAACAAAAGGGGGTGCAAACAGAAATTTCATGTCAAAAAGTACATCTCAACTACTTTTTCTTACTCAACTGTTTGACAAGCTATGAAATAGGCTGGGTAACTACAAACACGAGAATCAATGAAAACATAGGCAAAGAGACAAACACACCACTACATTCTCTTTTTCAAGAGGCATCTAAACACTTCCAATCTATTCATACTCCAAAAACAACAAACTGTGGATGTATGTTTTGATTTTCAAAAGCACCACAATATGTGCACAAACTGCATTACATTTTAATTTACTGAGTACCATAAGCATGTAGAATTCCTGATTGCTCTAAACTGAGTACAGGTACTGGCAGGTCAAAGCTATACATTTCTCTGAAGTTCACCTTTGTTATTTTTAATAAGGCTAAGCCTGGAGAGCTGCTCTTGCTCTTATTTCCCTTCACACCCAAGAAATATTAGCACCTTGAATAACAGTGACCAGAACAAATAAAACTCAGCTAAATTAAAATTGGAATAAGTCAGCAAAAGTGACTCTGTGTGTCTGTAAAACTCTATGATCTGATGGTGACTGATGACTCAGCAGAAGATCTATGCTTTCACTGTAGAGCCCTGGGATTTTGCAAGTTACTCCATACTGACACTTTACAGGAACAGTTTCATGTTACCTATTACAAACAGGGATAAAGAGAATGTGAGACAGGGCACAATAGCAAAGATGCTGGTAGAAGCTGTTTATAATAGCTATAAACTACATGGGGAAAACATTGCCCTTCTACATCAGCAAAAGGCAATTTTCAAGCAAGATAATGTAGATGTCATAATAAATCATATGGTGCTATTCACACATCTATTGATCATTTCACAGAACATGCCCTAGTGTCCTGCTTTGCCTGTTGTAATGGCAGGGATAACCTTCTGAGAATGACTATGCCTCTGTAAGGGATTCAGTAGGCTGCCAAATTGACAAACATTTCATTCTACGTACTGTTGGTCATGGTATGATAGCTGCTGAATATACACTTTAATAATGTGCCCAAAGCAAAGCACAGATGGTAACAATGGCCAGAACAAACGCAATTCCTAGCTTGTTGAAAACATGGCAGTAATTTTTGCATTCAGCCCCTGGGAATGACGACCAGGATGCTCTATCACCTTCCAGAGAGCTCAATCCCATTTAGAATTTGATCATATGGCTGTTGCAGTTGCTACTAGACTCTGATACTCACACCTCAAAGAGAAACCTACTCAAGGTTCATCTCCCAATGCTAGAAAGAGAAGCTTCACATGCGCTGACTATCCTCTAACTGTAAGAGAAAGAGCTTTAGGTTTACCCCTTTTGACTCATTCCCTCTAGCTTTGCATGACATCTTTATGCAGAATCTCTGTGGGATTTCCAGAAGACTGTACCCACTAATGGGAAAAGGGCCAGTATTTTGCATGCATGAAATGCAATTCCTACAGGCATGTGGCTGCCTTGGCCCAAAGAAACAGCTTGCTTTCCATGTAGGGGGAATCTGCCCAGTGCAACAGCACATCAGAGATACCAGCTTATAACACCTGTCGTCCTTCTCACAAGCTCCTTCTTCCTTGACCACACGGTAATAAAAGGCTTGTTTGAGAGCTAGGGATGCTTTTTGCATTTCTCAAGTCTGTTCTACATGCAGCACCTTCAGTTTATATTTAAACAAAACATCCACTCCTGTTAGGCAATAGACACCTGCTGTGAGGAATTCAGGGTCTACCAAAGGCACAAGCAACTATACATCACCAGCTTTTTCAAAAGCAGGTTCTTAATTGCATACTTAATGACTGGTAAAAATACAGATTTGATACATAAACAAGCAGCTACTTCAATTATTTGGGACCCATTAAATTATAACTACCAGAGAAGTCATCTGCCCTGCCAATCCTTATGCTGAAAGCACAAAACTACAAGTACAAACTAATAGTACCACCAATGTTCACACACAAGAAACATGAGAGGTTATGAATGGAACAATTTTGGCCATATTTCAGTAATGACTGTTCAAACAGAACTGTTCTCTCTCAGACTGAATCCAAGGGGCTTTTCCTTCAGGTCTATAGTAAGGAACACTGTAAATTTTAGCAAGAATGCATTTAATTGAAGATTGGCAGAGAGAATTCTCTAGGATAAAGAATCATGTACAACCAATTAACTAAGTTAATATAATAAAAATTCATATTGAAGAGAGAAAAATTAATAGTAACCATCTCTCAGGCGAGTGCCCTGCTATGAAGCCAAAATGGCTCCAACTCTTAACCTTACCACAGCAGTCTAATCCTCAGCAAAATTGCACAGATCATGTTTCCTGGCTTTTAAACAGGACCCAAATTAGCATAGCATCAGTATGTGGTCCAGGTATGATGAAATATGCACAGAGGAAACTAAGCTACAGTGTCTGAGAGCAATTGCTTATCTCTATTTTGAAAAGTAATTTGCTAATGCTATAGTGAATTCCACAGCTAGGTACTGATAATTTGGACATAATCTACCTCAGGCAATAGCAAGGCTGAGAAATGACCTCCTCCATCCCAGTCTGCCCCAATTAGGTATTATGTGAAGATGCCTTCTCATCTGCCGAAATAAGGATACACTCATTTTTGCAGTGTTCACTATAAAGCCAGAGGCGAGGGTAGAATTAAGTCCTCATGCCAAGGGACAATTCAAAATGGAACCTCAAAAAGTCAGAAAAAGGGGAAAAATGCAAATATAAAGTAGTTTGATTAAGAGTTCAGTGATTAACTCTAGAAGGAGAAGAAAGGGAAAAAGCTCGTTTGTTTCATTGTTAGATGAAGGGGGAAAGTCATGATATCTGTTATCATCAGATTAAATATCACACAAAGAATGGTACTTGCATGGGCTAAAGTACACTAGTTCTTCCACAGAAAAGATCCATTTATCATATCTAATCCAATTTTTGCTTCTGAAGAAGGCAGTCAAGAGGGCACTGTCAAGGTATTTTGGTACAATGATTGATACATCCTGACAGCAGCTGCTCAACCTGGGAGACCTGGCCTCCTAGAGTGCAAGGATTTAGCTTTCCGACCAGCTGCCACATGCTTCATTCTTGTATGCTAGAGCTTTGAATTAGTGTAAATAAGCCAATCTGTTTTTAAACTGACAGAGTCAAGTGCCTTTCATAGGAAATATTGGCAGGTTGGAAGCAATAAGGACATCCCTGAATTCCTGTTCAGGGCCAAAATCAGGGCTGGTCAGAGTATATGACATTGGAAACTGAGAACATGGCTTTGATCAAGCTACACATTACATATCTACCACACATAAAGTGCCTGGTTCACCATGTAAGCATCAGTCCTTAGCAATAAATAAAGATTCATGCACATGAATACTGACCAAATCCCAAATGCCTCATTCCAGCAAAATCCCATTGACTTTTTGGTCAGTATTTAACAAAACACTAGAAGAAAGGCACTTATGAGCTGTTCTAGATGAATGCACAGCCAGCCTGGAATGAATCGTGTATGAACATTTCATTAACAAATTTTTATTCCATTCATAAATATGCATAAATATTTGGGGCTCGTTCTTTGCCATTTAGAGCCTGATTTGAAGTCCTCTAAAGTCAATACAGAGATTTCCATTAACTTCTCTGGAAGCTGGGCCTGCCACCTAAACTGAAAGGATAATGGAAATGAAAATAAATTATGTGCACTGAATATTTTTAAGATATGATAAAATTAACAGGGGGAAAAATGTTATTCTGTCAGCTCTAATCTTTATCCTCATCTATGTACATTTTTTCCTTGGGAAATCTAATGCTAGTTACAATTTGGTTTTTTTTTTTAATTCAAATCCACTGGTTCCCATTACACATTACAAGGTCGCAAATGAAACAGGCTGTTTGCTGCAAGGTCCTGTACATTTTGTTGATATGCTCTTCTTGCTATGTCAATCAAGAAGTTAGCACTGAATAAATTCAGCTCTGTTGGAAAAACAGCTTAAGTGCACTTAAAGGCTAAGGGTAGTAAAATAAACAGTCTGCTAATCCTCCAAATGCAAATAAAGGCTCAACATTCAAACCAGCCTATATCTTCAGGCAATTATATGGCAAATGCATGCACAGGCCTTTAAAGTGCCAACACTTATGACATTTTATTTGCATAATAAATCTCTCAATAAAACTTTTCTTTACATAAACTACAATAAAGCATGACGTACAGCTGTATGATTTGTACTCTAATGCTCCAACAATCCTGTACTTTTACTCATCTTGTAGCCCACTCAGCATTCATTTAATTCCAACTCCACTTCAATTTCCCAGAGCGGCATCCATAAGACCTACCCATAGCTGAAACACTGCTGCTCCTAACTTCTGAGTTGTGAGATCTGCCATGTTTTACAAGCAGTTAGACAAAACATTTCAATTGCAATCATTCAATACAGCAGTCCAGAAACCAGTCAACTACTTCAGTTGTAAGCAAGTATTAAAAAGAGTAATCCTGGTAGGTTTTGTGTGTATACATACAAATGTTTTATCTAACCTATTAAAAGATACAATCATGCCACTTCAAACGTTGTGAGTGGTATCACCCAGAAATTATACTTGGCTAAGTCAAGCTTGCTTTAATAAAGTCTTATGCCATGAGAAAGGTGGGCTTTAATTAAATGAACAGAAAAGCCTTTCCAAATCATCTCTAGTACTTTCACTTATCTCAGAGTTGTTATATGACAAGCTTTGGTTTTGAAAGGTTTTTTTTTTTAAATAGTAAAAATAGATGTTAGTTTACCATGATTGATGATTTATGGGATTGCAGCTAAAATAAAAGTTTCACAGCTGATTTGGTCCAGTGTAACCTCAACTCCTTCATGACTACCTAGTGCAAATATAACCACTATGTAAAAAATATTATCCATACCACACGAAAGACAACAGAAAGACTATGAGCAATTCAGTTCTTCTTTTATAAACTCTATACCAAATTGCCTCACGCTGTGTATCCTGAGTGACTCCATTGCTTCAAGTTAGAAACTGTCACAGAGCAAGGCCTGACATGGTCTGTCAGTTCCTGCTGTGGAAGAGCTGAATCTTTCCCTGCTGATTCTGAAAAATTTAATTTCATAGTATTGCTGAACTCTTCAAAGGTGTTAAAGTATCTTATTTTTAAATTGCTACATGACTATCTCATCATGCCTCAATTCTATAAGAAATACAAAAGCACTGCATAGCCAATACAAACGTTTTTTGGGGAGTAAAGAGGAAACCACTACTTCCATTCAATAGTCTGAGTAAACTGCAACTGAAGAACTTCCTATCATTTCATACCAATGGTACTTTTTCACTCCAGTTACACTGGTATTGAATTCAGATGTAGGAACAATACTCGCATTTTATAGTAGTAGAAGCTGAAATTTCATTTTCATGCCAAAGAAGGTAAAGCCTCTTTTCAGTATACAATTAGGTGACCTGCATATAGCAGAGTAGGATAGAAATAAGTGTCAAGAGAGTAAGGAAAGAAAGAAAAAAGGGCAAAACCAGACTTCATCTCTGAAAACAGACCATTAGAACAGAAGAGAAAGCAGCAGAGAGCTTTCAATCAACTTTTGATTGTCTTTCAACAAAAGCATATTATAGGCTTCCCAATTTCTTCATCCTGACTTTTTTTCCCCCAAAAAAGATCAGACTCAATTGTTTTGAGCTTACTCTTCACAGGTACTACTAAAAGAGCAGCTAAAATTTTGCATCCTTAATCAAAAAAGTTTCCAAATACCATAAATTATCCATTTAACCTCATCCCACATGAAAATCAGCAAGTTCCACCAGTGTCAGTGGAGCTAGTGACTACACAAAGAATGTGGTCCAACATTCCCTAAACACTTCACTCCTGTAATTAGGACAGATGTAAAAATCCTACAATTCTTCTCCTTGAATTGTTATTTCAGAACTCCCTTTGTTAGACAGTTTCTTTACTTGGTTAATGTTTAGCTTCTTAATTATTTGTCAAATAATTCTTTAGCATGCTCCATATATTTTCATCATTTGCTTAGTTTATGCAAGCACATTCTGACCATCTCCTTTCAATATGCCAGGCAAAATGTTAAACTACTGCTAGTAAGACTGTTATGAAACATATTGTACTGGTTTATGGGATAGGATAAACCTCTTGTGAATACCAGAATGCTTCCTATCAGCTGCATTAAAAAAAAAAAGACGGACTAAAACGGAGCATCTGTCAGGCATGCAAAATTCAAACACCTCCTGGATAACACTGCATCAAGTTTTGTTGTCATTCTGTTGGTTTGGTTTGTTTGGTTTTGTTGTTTTGGTTGGGGGATTTTTGGTGGTGTTTTTTGTTTGTTTTTTGGGGGTTTTTTGGTTTTGCCTTTTTTTTTTTTTTTTAACAGTAGCTTTAGCATTCCTCTGGTCTTCATGATGCTACTGCACACATGTGTTGCCCTATCTTCACTAATTCTTGAACATCATCACCTGAAGCTGCCCATTTGAGGATCAGGATTTAGGGAAAGTCATGTACACTCATCACTGGCTTTACACACTCTTCCTACATGAAACATCAGATCCAGATCAATTTCTTGATCCTCCCATCTAAATTTGTACTCCATGTTATGAAAACTGAAAGACAAAGCTTTCCTGGTGAGTTAATATAAACTCCCATAAACCACCGGGACTAGCATCACAACTACTACAAGCAGCAAGGAAGACAACAGTCTCCCATTCTTACTCCCAGCTTTCCCTTACCAACACAAGTATGTCCATAACAGCAAAGGGTCAATTCACCCAACATTTCATTATGAGGATATAGGAAGTCAGCAAAGAGGAAAGTCCTGACATTCCCAGGGTAGGCAGCTAAATGAAGAGAATGTCTCTGGTCCTCCCACACTCCATTCCCTATGCTACCACTGGGAGTTGACTTCTAGAGCTCACTGAAAAGGTAGAGGGGCTCAACATCTCTTGCTGTTCCCTTCCCCCTACAGACTTCAAATTTTATATTTCCAGATTTAACATGGCACGCTTGTATTTACGGATTCCTGGAAAAAGGTTTACAACTTAAAACTACAGATGATTACAGCAAGAAGAAATCCAAGTGTCTTCAAAGTGTATTGCACAGATTTAAGACTAAAAGTTAACAAAACCTGACAGACATCTTTCCAAGCTGTAGCAAAGTTTGGCAATACATATATGAAGTTTTAAGAAGAACCAACTTACAGTTTCTACAAAGCATGAAGTTATTAAAGGAGTAATATTAGATAATGGGATGGACTACAAACTGCTTGAATCAGGAACAGTCAGACTAACATGCTCAGCACTGAAGACAACGACTTCAGACAACTAGATCAAAAGGATGCTTCTGTCAATGCTTTCAGTCATGTTAGTCTGGGAATGACTACTGATCTTCCTCTATCCTTCAGACTCCCTTTCTCCCATTAAAAGGATTCTTAGATGTAAAGAAATATTTTTCAGAGGGCAAAACTGCAGAGAACATGCAGCAAGGGATCAGTGTCATGCACAGAGACAGTGAAGAAACAGAAGGTAGACTTGTTACAATGACAGATTTCACAAAATTAAATGACAAAAATAAAGACTAATCTTGCACTATGCCGATTCCAGCTGGTCACACCTGTTAGAACCTCTATCGGAATTAATCATTCATGTATAATACTGCATGTAAAACCCAGGAAAGAGAACAGATACTCAAATTCCTTCAGAAATAAGTCTCCTGTGGATGTACCCAGACTAAAGTGGAAGCATTTTGGAATCATGTGGGAGGCTGGAATAATTTCCACTTCTGTATCATATCCAAGCCCTGAAGCTAATGGATTTGTAGTTCTCTTATTTAGAACTGTCATAGTTGAACTAGATGATCTCCAAGGTCTTTTCCAACCTAGATGATTCTGTGGATGTTCCCAGGTGGCTCCATTTGTAGAAACTTTTTACTATAAAACACTGTAAATAGTTAACTAATTTGAGAGCAACTATTACCCTGTCACCCAACCTAGTAACAGCAACATCCCAGATGTTTTGTTTATACAGTTAAGGTTATAAAATAGTAATAGCTAGCTCTTATATAGAGCTTCAATAGTGCATTGCTAGAACTTAATGCGATTTACAAGAGATCTCAGTATCATTTTCCACATCAAGATGTGGAATATGAGGTAACAGAGCCTGCAAGTGAACACCAGAGGCAGCCACCCCTAACTCCTAAGGCAAACCCTATACCAGGTTATATCAACTTCTAAAGACAGTTTAATGAAACTGCTAATTAAAAGGAAGTATAAGAATGCTATTTCCCCTTTAAAGCTTAAAAAAAAAACCCCTCAAAACTCTAACAGGGAACACTGCCTGTATTTTTTTTTTTTTATTCAGACTTCAGTTTTTAAACCAGCTGATACTTATATCAGCAACATCTTGCTCTATCTCAGCCAAGCAAGCGAAACAGAACACAGCAACCTATCCTCCCTAGCTGCCATGCCCCCATACTTTTCCATCCATGACAAGCAAAATGATACCAGCTTGACTGCCATAGACTCACTGTAGCATACACTGACATTCACACCTGGTGCCCAGCATTCAATTAGTCATTCATAGATGCTGAATTTGTGGCAGCGAGGTCAAAAGCCAAGTTTGAACAGGTATTACTTGATTTGGCATGTGAACAAATTCTGAGCAAAGATGCCAAGAAACTATTGAGATAAATTGTCAAATGAGCAGTTAGGCAGGGGGGAAAAAAGCCTATTAAAGTTCTTGCTGGTAAGAGCACAGCAGAGCTGAGTATTCCTAGTGTGAGCATCAAGAGCAAGCCTGTAAGAAGATTTGCAAAGCATGTGGTTTGTCAACATTTGTTAATAGATGCCATACTGTTACCACTAGAGCTAGGAAACCACACACAGAGGCGCACGCTTGCAGCTATGCTGTGATGAGGTTATGCCCTGCAATCAGTACAAGACTTCACCTGTACCTCAGATGCCCAGAGCCTATCTGGGGGGGACAGGAGCCACCACTTCTGCTGGAGTAAGTGATGTAAAAGCAGCGAGAGCTCTTTCCTCTATCCACAGCGTGCCAGTTAGCAAACCAAGTAGATATGGAAGAGATCTGCTGCATGGTATTAATTTCTGTATTGTAAGGAAGCATAAGAAGAAACCCTTGACTGAGAGCAGCTTCTGAATCATTATTCATTCTAGCATTAGCCCCTTTTTGCTGTATAGTTTTTCACAAGTATCAATGTTATTTTTATTGCATACATGCCCTCCTCCTCCCAATCTCCTTCCTATGTTCTCCTCTTTCACACCAGTTCCTAGGCATTCAGACTTTTGTCCAAATGTACTTTTATCCTGGCACTAGGAATTACACAGGAAAGAGGATGCACTTTATAGGGGAAAGGTGCTTCTCAAAACTTGTCCCACAAGAACCTCTTCTAACCAAGTAATCAAGAGAAGATTGTCCAAAGATTGCAACACCCTGAATACTTGAAGTCAGGTGAGCTAAAGCCTGTGGGTAATAGGGCTGTGACAGATAGGTCTCCCAGCATTGCAGAATGCTCTAAACACTCAATAAAATAAATCCATCTATGGATTGTATAATCACTGATTTTTTTCACCTAGCAGCTGGCTGTGCAGTAGAGGAGACACTGCCATCACCACTGCTAAAGTCTGAAGTCCAGTCCAATTTGTTTCTGCAGATCACGTGCACATGGCATGTTCAGCTGTTTTCACAAGCATGGGAGACTGGAACCACCTTTCTACTTGGCAATTTTAGTGTTTCCTTAGCTACAGGTGCTGTTTCTGGCTATGTCTCAACATTGTTGTGTGCATGCCCGAATACATTGTTGTTATAACCTTCTATAAGAACAAACTGCATTGCAGTCTACAATGCTTGCCTAACTACTGCATTAAATAGGCAAAAGCTGTTGCATTCCCACTGTAACAAAGCAGTCACATAGTAAACCTTTGTCTTTTTGGGGAAAAAAAAAAAAATCCCTCTCAGAGAAAACAAGGAATAGATCACCTGCCAAATCATGCTAAGTGGTCACATTCATTCACATACACCGAATCAACTTAGGACCATCTCGGTGCTCTCACAAGAGCAATACAGCACCTGTCACAACCACCTGAGTATTATGATACATTACACCATTCCTTAAATGCTTTGTTTGCCCTCCTTCTGCATACACCCTCTGATATAGATTTGCATCTGATATCAAAGCTCCTTACAACATCTGCCAACATTCACCATCCCAAGGGTCCTGTGCCTTTGACCCAGCCCATTACATTCCAGGTGCTACCATTAGTTTTCTTCCCACTGCTATAACAGACATCTCACTAGAGGAACAGAGACCAATAAAGACTTAAGATGGAAGAGGCTTTTGGACTAATAGTAAAATATTGCACTTTGTACAGTGAGAAACAGACATTTGAATATCAAGATTTAATTACTCTAAATTAAGTTTATTCTGAGAAAACAAGACCCTTTCATCAGACAGGTTCTAAAGCATATTGTTGCCTCTTCTTTCACTGAGGAAAAGATGTTGGATGCATAACTGCACTAAGAATGGTGGTGATCACATTTTGCTTAACAGCTTTCTGCATAAATATTGCAACTCACCTAAGCACTAGAAGCTGCCAGATCATGGTGCTGATTACAAACATTTAAACTGATGACCCAAGCCAAACACAGCAATAAGGCTGCTGCCACAAATTCAGACCTCTACAAGCTCACCCATAGCTTGCCTTGCATTTGCTTATTTCAGCAGTTCTCTCCTAGCAAGAACCATCTGAACACTCTGAAAGAGTTCATAGGAGTTCCCACAGAAGTTATCCTTACAAAGACACAAATTTCTGTTTTGTAAGAAAAGCTCTCCAGCAAAGAATAAACAGCAGTTGTCCCTACCTTCCTTGCTCACAAAGGATATTGCTGCTTCCGAATAACAAATCTGGATCTAATTGTCAGTAACTGCAGCTTGTAACAGACAAGCTGTGGAATTCTATGTCATTTTGCCACTTGAGTTATATATATGATGTCTCCACTTGCCCTGTGTTCATCCAAGTTAGCAGCTAATGGAGGCTGACAGCACTAAAGCAGCCTGACCTCGAGTATATTAGCCAGAGATGCATTCCATGTCATATAACAGAATAAAGGGTCATGCCTTGAAGTGCCACAGTATAACATGCAAATGGCAAAAAAACCCTCACATTTTTACACCAGATTTAAAGCGTTAACACTTATGGCTCAGATAAACAGGCTTTTGATATGGTACAAGATCCAACAAGAAAACCTTGAAAAAGTATATGTAGTGAAGTCATGAGAACACATAGGACATTTTTGTAATGATTACAACAAGGAGAAGAAAGTTTAATTACTCGCTTGGTCTCTCCTCAGACAGTTCAAATGCCTACAAAACATTGTAAACCAATTAGCTAGACTCTACTTCTTTTCTATTCATTAGCAGTATCATCCCATTTAGGTATTTGCCTAGTGCTCTCAAAAAGGGAAACAAAACAAAGAATGTAGAGAGCTTCTAGCAGCATTCTCATCCAGCATAACCAGTCCCTTGGGTCTTGCATTAGAGAGCAATCCCCTCTGTCACAACTTGCATGCAGACAGGGGCACTCTAACACCCCCAGTGAAGGAGCTCAGAGGTCTGTCTCCACAGCTCAATCCCCCATTTTCATGCTCATAGAGCTCTGAAAAATAAATGAGACTAACTTAGATTATTCACACTACAGAACTTGTCAAAATTAGGCACACAGCTTCATGACACTGTCAGAAGAAAGAAGCAGGCTCCTAATTTAGATGCTTTCATTTGCCTACTAAAGGCTCAATTACCATCAGAAAGCCTAGGTATCTAGCTTAGGCTCTTAAATCTGGATGGTATAAATACATCTCCTTCTCCCATCTTGCTCTCAAAGCTGCCTTTTATTCAGCTTTAAATTTATTATTTAATTGGTAAGTGCCAGAAGGGAGCAAAACAGGAAACACCATTAGCAAATCTGCCTGTGAATTAATACAAGAAGTGTCACGAGGATGTTCAAGAGATTCAGGTGCAGAATCAATATCATGAATGTTTCATACTAAACTTGCTCAGATTGATCTAACATCTTAACAAGCTCTCTGGGATTTGCATTACTGTTTGTTATTTATACATATAGCGGTAGGGTTCCCTGGGTCAGGGACTGTCCACACACAAATTCAGAAGCAAAAAAAAAATAATAGTCACATGCTCCGGGCATCCAGCCAGGATACAACAAATAATTCAGAGCGGGTATAAGATAGTACTTATTAGTGTTACTTGTCAATGACTCCACAGAGCAGTTACTGACTCATTACAAAGGGGAACTTTAAAGAACAGTTGAATGAGGACAATAAAGTGATCTTGCAAATGTTTGCAGATAGCTCTTCCAGGTAAGAGTAGCAACATGGGAGGAAGTATTTGCATCACTGTTCACACCACTGGTAGAAGAGATAGCTGAGATTTCAATAAATAAGAGCTGAGATTGTATAGGGCCATAAAAGCACCCATATTCAATGAAGATTGATGCTGCTCCTCCTAAAAAAAAAAAATTCTGAAGTGTACAAAGCCACTATGTTATTCAATCAAAATCCTTTAAAATTCACTTATGCTTGCAGCACCAGGCAACTATCGAGGGCTGCTAAGAAGCTGAAAAGGCCGTTACACTCACAACAGTACTTGCATTGTGCTCTCCCCATCGATAGCTTGCCTTTTTCTCTTAGTGTTTTAGAAAGATAAGATTAATATACTGAGTCTCTGCTACAGAATCTCTAGATTCTGCTGCAATGCAAGAAAAAAAAAAAGATAACCAAATGCTGGAATTATAAAAATCTCCACACCTGACTTAGGAACATTAAAACTTTTATTTAACAAAGCCATTGAACCTCTTCAGAACAAGCAGGCACAACCCAAGCGCAACTCACTTGCTACAGCCAACTTCAAGAAGTTTAGAATTTGTTTAATGATGAGATCAAACAGGTCTCCTTCCCTGTTACACTTAAGCACTGAAAGAACTTACTCTTTTCTTTCACAAAAATAAACACAGTGAAAAATACCAGCACAGTAGAATGTCCTCCACAATACCAACCCACGTACTGGAGCAAAACAGAAAGCCTGTATTAGCTTGCTAGGAACAGAAAGTCAAATTCAAAGCATATCAACTGCAAGCTGCTATTACATCATGACACAAGCTACCAACAGCACTTGGGAAATTACTGAAGTTGCAATTGATATATTTTTGTCATCAAAAAGCCAGAATGAATTATAGGGAATGAAAGACATAAGCAGAAATGCTGACAAGTATTAGAAGTTTTTCCTCCTATTTATCAGGCATCAAAAACCTGCTTTCAGTTTGTGGTTGTACCAGGGAGTCATTTCCCTTGCAATATCAAGGTTTTACTCTTCCCATTTCTAAAAGGTACAAGACCACAAGCCAATTTCAGTTTGTAAGCTAAGCATGTCTTCAAGGAGAAATGAAAGCATTTTGCAAGAAGAGTATTACAAATAACTAGATCACCACAGAGTCACAGAATACTCGAGGTTGAAAGAGGCCTCTGGAGGTCAGCTAGTCCAACCTCCCACTCCAAGCTTCAAAGTCAGACCACATTGCCCAGGGCCTCCTCTGCTTGAGTTTTGAAGTCTCCAAAAATCTCCCCCCCCCCTCTCTCTAACAGAGAAGTACTGTAATACCTTCACTGAAGCTCTCCCGAATGAATTAAAATCTTACAAGAAGAATTTTGTTTGCTTTGGCTAAAATAGATTAGAAAAGGAGCCATAAAAAAGTTCTGGACGTGATTATACTTGGCATGCATGCTCTACACAAAATAAATCTTTGCCATCTTAACCAGCTTCTCTTGCAGGTTTGAGATTAAATAACCTGAAGTGAAGCAACTGTTGCCTTTTACAGGCCTATTGGCTATAAGGAACTGAAAAGGTCAGAGTCCCATTAACTTTCAGATTCACAACCCCAGAACCCAGGAGCCCCAGAGATATCTATGGTCTCTTGTTTCCTACGCAGGGAGCCATCAGGCACAACTGCAGTCCAGAAGATGCAGCACAAAGAAGAGGAAATAAAAAGTCTGCACAGTGTGCAAATGTTTAGAGACAGCTGCTGCTATGCAAAACCTCTTGGGCTATCCCAGATAGCTCCCATTAACAGTACCCTGGCACATTTGGGAATTAACACAGGGCAGAAACCATTTCTAACAGACATTCCACATGCAGAGGAAGACAATTTTTATAGTATAGACACAGACAACAGCAAGATACCTGGCTAGTGCTAGATCAGTCCTTAGCATGTATGGGAACAGCTAACATCACCTCAAGGGCAATAGGATGAAGCTCCTTCCATTTGAGATACTGAAGACTTAATTTTGTCCTTTCATTGTGACCTACTCCTCCTCATTCAGGGGATCAAATCTTTCCAAGTGACATAGGACAATGACAAGGTAATAGGTTTGTATCCTGTTTATTTTCTTGTCTAAAGCCAAGAGCATTCACTCACACTCCATTTTGTCCTCCATCCCAAGATGACTCAAATCCACACTTTCCTCTTTCCCAAGACAGGAACCTAATTAGTTAATACAGACTGAGAACTCTCCTGTTCAGGCTGAAGTAGCTGTAACCTGGGGATGATTTTTTGCATTTTCTGTTTGAAAGAGCATCATATTCCAGACAGCCACAACTAAGGTTTAGTTGCAAGGAAATACACTGTACAGACAATCAAGCCAAGATCCTATAAGCACTTGGAAATGAATACATGTACCCTACGTATGCACATACAAGAACTTATATTTCATTGATGAGTCAAAAACTGCATGATTTAGGTCAGTTTGTGGTGCACTTCCAAGCCTTTAGAATAACATGACATACAAAATCATTATGCAATTAATTAAGATTAATTAGATTAGGTAAGAATTGAAATGTCATCATTTTATTTTTTAGGTAACACTTATGGTGAAATCCTGACATTACCAAGGCCAAGGGAGTTTTACAATCAGCCCACTGGGAACCAGAATGTCATCCATAATGAATTATAATACAAAATTACTGATATTTAGCATCCTTCAGCATGAGGCTATGATTATAAATTATTTACACTTGAACATCCATACTGCATAACGTTTTTAAAATCAACTTATAGATAAAGCACCTGAAACATCCATTAAAAATATCACATTATTGTAACAGAAAATAAGGAATTTTTCTAGTTAAATGTGCCTAGAATGAATCAAAAATTGTACACACACAGCCACAGATCTACTTGTTCTGCAATACATATATTCAGACTCATGGTAGGCACAGATCAAGATGCTGGATAGGTGACTTTTAATCACTACTGGAAATAAACATCAAAAGAAAAAACAATGCCCCAGACAGAAATAAACTTCATTGTGCTCATGTTCTTAAAGAGTCCTCTTGTGTCCTTACTAGGAAGTGAAAAGAAAAAACAGTCAGCCGGTATCACAGTTAACCATTTGCCCTCATCAGGAACCCTTATCATAAATACAGAGCGAAAAAAAAAAAATCTATTAATGTGTCAAATATCAATATTATTCTATCCTTGAAGTGATAATATTCTGTACAGGCAGTTTAAACATTACTGGATAAATGAATTGCTACACCATTGGTGCCCTAAATAGAATTCACACCCCAGAGGAATCAGGAAAGGGGCATCAAAAGAAAAGGAAAATATGCTAGTGCCACATGTACTTTTTTTTTTAGTGCTCTGTAATAGTCTGAGATCTTAATCTGCTTCTGTATAAATCCCACCATTGACTCCAGAATGACCAGAATCTGCCACAAGGAACACTAAAATCAGATTATTTGGCTAACATCTCTGCTTCTTACAGTGGCAAGGTTTAAAAGGAACGGTTGATAAAGGCATGCCACGTAAACAGCTGCTTGATTGTGTACATTCAGTTCTAGCATATACCACATTCCTATTACTAGGGGTGTCTGAAATACACTGGACAAGCAGTACCCATGTCAAAAAAAAAGAAAAATTCCCCATGTCAAAGGGAGCCTCAGCAGGTTGCAACTGATGCTACCCCATCTTCCCACCTTCAGTGAACAAATATATCCGATACCCTGAGACAAGAGAGAGAAAGCCTGAAACATGAACCTTCAGAAAGGGTATCTGGGTGGTATTGGAGGTTGCAATCCAAATTGCAGCAGCTCAAAGGCACATTTTCTCTGTCTATTCTCCAGTCCATGTGACAACATAGCCTACACATTTCCTTTGAATCCCAAGTTAGAACAAGAGAGTAAAAGCAGCAAGTGAAAAAACGCTGCTGTCACCTCATTTTTCTTGTTTTCAGTTTTGTTTGTGGGTGGGTTTTTTTTTTTTCTTTCCTTCTAGTGCTCAAGGGACAGTAATGCAATTATATGTATATCACCACAGTCAACGCACTGGATAATTTCCCCTATAGGAGTAAGGATTGAAAAAAACAGTATGAAGAGTTTGATCTGTTAAAATTGTGTTAATACGATGCACTTCAGTACTAAAGCACAGTGTATATAAGGTCTATAATTCATTTTATGATTTCTTCTAAAGTTTTTTTCTTTTCTTTCAGTAGGAAAAAATATTATAAAACACACCACTATTCCTAGTCCAGATTTTATGCAATCCTGTGTTCTATTTGATCAAGTTTTGAACAATATCTTGTTTTCCATCCATTCTTTCTTCTAACCAGACCTTTTTCCTACTGTACCTACTCCAAAACTAGTACTTCCAGGAAAATTAACTGTGACAACTATGGATAAAATCATGTTTTGTTTATATTTCAGGTACTAAACAGCTGCTACTAGATATTGCTACCAGATGTTCTAGAATTATATGCAACATTATGCTCAATTTTAACTTTTACAAAATTACAAGCTAATAAAATATGACACTGCTGTATTCAAATGATTTATTAAAGGAAAAGCCATTTAGTTCCTTTTAAGCTTCACACCCTACTACCCCAAATAACTCTTCATTATATACATCAGTGAACAGATGCAAACGTCTGTACCATTTTGAGATTTCAGTACTATCCCATATACCAATTATATATCCAGATGCCTTTTGCTTTAACAGCCTCATGCACATCTGTCCATCTTAACCTGAAAGCATGATGACTGTTCATTTCATGGCTAAACTACCTGCAAGATGACAAGTCCAGGTTTCACACAGGTCATGTAAGGATGATCTCCTTCTGCCACACAAGTGAGCTTGTAAACAGCTAAGGCAACATTTTACACGTTGAAAACACTTGGAAGTTAAACACTGGGATTACTGATTAACAGAACATACAAAAATTTGCTATGTTACATTCAATTTCATTTAGACACCTCACTTTCCAAATAGTTTAAAGAGACGGTACATTTGTTGTGGGATTTTGGGGTTGGGGTGTGTCTTTTTTTTTTAAACTCTTATACCCTGATGATAATCAAAGTACATGCTTTATTTTGTACAAGCTCCCCAATTAAAGTCACAGAGCAGTATGTAATACCCAATGTAGCTAACAGCCTTTCCCATCCACAATCACAATAAACATAAGTAACATCAAACAGGAGTGACAGCCAGTAATTATGGAACTGAAAATTGTCGTGGATTCTTCCGTACTAATGAAGCCAGGCACAAATATAGTAAATCTAAATAGCTCCTTTCAATCTTCTAACAGGAAAATACACACATTAACTGGTCCACAGAGTACTTTAAAAGTTTATATAAATCTGTGTCTAGGCAAGCAAATAAAATATTCCACCTAATTCTACCCTCACATGTAGCAGCAGAAGGTCCTTACCAAGTAAAGCAAATTACTGCAACTTGAAGCTTGTAACAGAGCCCATTAGAGTTGAAGGCACTGTGAAAAGGTCCTCAAACTGTGTTCTAAATCAGAGGCAAGTTCACTTAAGTCAGTGAAAACCCCCTGGGACAACATGGAGAAAAAGAAATACAAGTGCAGAGTGGCTCCAGCTTAATTCCAGCAATTAAACAGCTTATACAGGAGACAAGAATATATATGTATTACTTCATAAACTTATTTTATTGTAACTACATCATTTAGAGAGAAAAAAAATGAGCAAACACAGGAAAGGAAAAGGGAGAAATAGTGAGGGAGATCAGCCAGAAATGATTGTTTATAACTTTAGATAGCAAATCCTCAGTTAATGAATAACTAGTCTAGCTCCACTGAGGTCACAGTAGCCACACAATTTACACAGCTGAGCATCTGACTCTAAATATTTAACTGTTCAAAATTCTAGTGTGCATCCTTGCGTAGCAGAGCTTCTCTGACTAATCACGCTAGAGGTAACCACATCTTAAGTGTGTAGTTCTAAATTGAGTAATATTACCATTAATAACAGTGCCTAATTAAGACATCTATAATGTTTTTAATGAGAAAAATTGAAAGTCCTTCTGGAATTTTTCCAGTCAAATTAATTCTGAGGACTTTAGACGTTATTAAAAGTAATGTTACAGGAATGAAAATTAGGTCTAAATTAGGACATGTCACTGTATTTAAAAGCAGGACAAAAAAGGAAACACATTCCATTTCCTCCTTTATACACAATTCTCTGGTATAGCATTGCACCACAGGGGAAAATAAAAACACCATTTTGTAGTCTGCTCTAAGTTACTCTGCATATAGTTATACCCGATGCATCTCTAAGGTCTGCACATGTTTTGACACTTTGCTTTCAGGCTCTTTTTAAATATCACATCACTATTCTCTTGAGAACAAGTATTTCCAGAATCTTAAAGTGATAACTCCTATGACTTATACAAGCCCAAATCCTTTTGGCTATAATTCACGAGTTATGTTTGTCAAAATAAGAAATCCCTCTGTGAGGCTGCACGTTTAGACAGAGAGCACCTGTGGTTAAAAGGGATCAGATCCAGCCTGCTAAAACTGTACAGGAAGGAAAGAATCCAAGTGGTCCTGAACAGTTCTCTTTAGGATAACGACTAGATATTTGAAAGGCTATCAAACCTGGCAAGTCTTTATTTGTACTTCGAACAGACCAGTCCTTCAAACTACTCCATGCACATTTCTGGTCCACAGTTGTTGTTTCTTTATCACTCCTTTCATTGTAAGAATTTAGCAAGTGTAAATGCACAAGTCTGCTATGCAGCTGAGCTAGGTTACTTTGAAGATATGAAGACACTCAATCCTTGCTCTTCAAAACAGCTTATTTGAGCACTTGCTTTCATACCAGTAATGTGAGTTTAAGTGTGTTCAAAAATACACACAGATTCAAAACACAAGAGCAGGAGTCATAACTGCGTTTTGACTGGATTTTATATGAATGGTTTTATATGTCTTAGACTCAATTTAGAGGAACTTGAAGTGAAGCCCAAATTGAGTCCAGGTTTGGTTTTTTGGTTTGGTTTTTTTTGGTTGTTTGGGTTTCTTTAAAAATTTAGAAACTTTTATATAAAGGTATGAATATAAGTTAAGAGAATAATGAGTTACAAATGAAGTATTACCTTCAGGAGTAAAAAAGCCATTGTAGCATTACAAAACCCACAAAGCCTACCATTGTTTTTGCTTGACCTACATTGTGTATATAATCCTACATATATTAATGATACCTTCACACATGTATATATACACACACATACGCACAATTTGTATATGCATACACATAGTATTCTCTTGATTGCAGTACCTAATGCCTTCACATTTCACCTCCCCTCTCTACCATGAAAGGCTTCTATCTCCAGATCATTCAGGTTCCAAAAACAAAATCCAAGTTCTGCAATTTGCTGTGTCTTAATAAACAGAAACACATCAGCGTGTGTTTCAGGCAGGTCATCTAATTAGATGGTTCGTCTTTGAGAGTAGAGATTGCACAAAAGACTTTTATTAATACATTGTACTAACACTGAGGATGTTGTCAGTGCTTAGATAATATTTTGAATGGGCTTACAGCTTACAGTGATTAGAGTTATGAGAATAGCAAGGACATTCAAACATATGTGTGTTCCCTAAAAGCTCAGGGAGGTTTACCCTCTTTCAAATCAGTTTTGTTCACAAAATCCTAGCTTAATTGAATTGTAAGGACTCCTTGGAGAAAGAAAATCTGTTTTTTATCTTCTGTTAATACCATAAATATTAAAAGCAGAAAATAAACAAAATGTTTAACTGTTATTTATGCTTCACAGATATACATCTTGGATTTTTAGAAACATCACAATCATTGCTCTCAAGTATAATGCCAAAATGATGACAAAGTTTCAAGATCAAGCATTTCTTTTCAGGGCCTTGCAAGTCAAATGCTGCATGCCACCTAGAACATGGAAGTCTAAGAAAAAAGTGCTAGTATTGAACTAATATACATATATGGCTGCCATGAATACAAATTCATATTCAAATTGTATCACTCATATTGGCCAATATTACTTTGTTTCTTACCAAGTGTTTCACATACAGAAGTCTGATGAAATATTATTCAAATAACTAATCCTTAGCTATGCAGTTTAACCTCTAGTTTGAATTGTAGTATAAAAGAAACAAACAAATCCATTTGCAGTAGTAAGCTTCAAATTATCTGATGTAACACTTTTAGCTAATATTTCACTGCGGACACTAATGATATGATATTTCTGGGCTGCACAGGATACTACATGTAGAAAGGAGACCACCGACTTGGTCACGTGAGGAAGTTTGGTCAGGTAACACTTCTCACTGTTTCTTTCCTCAGACCATCTCAGAGTAAGACTACAAGCAATGGGAGAGAGTGACTTACATGGCAGTTTGAGCCATCGGAGAAGAATTTAATGTCTGCACCAAGCCTCTGCAAAAAAGAGTTGTTGACTGAGCTCAGAAATAGGTAGATGAACACATTATTCCAATGAAGAAGAAAACTGTAGTAATTTGTTCTTCCATGCAGAAGGAGAGAAGCATTCCTAGTAGACCACCTCCAGTCTTTTCTTTGATCACAGCTAACTGCAGACAGCACATAGAAAGGATAGGAACCTAATTCTTTCAAGTAGTTTAAAGCATGACAGAAACATGGATCCAGCAATTGTCACATGTGCTACTGAGTTGTTTGACACTGCATCTCTAATAATACCTACAATTTCATTCCATAATTCCCCGAATGCCTTTGCACATTAATGCCCATCAGGATGACAAAGGAGGATGAACTTGAAATGGACAGCTTGATGACTTCCGAGAGTCTGTGCAAGATGGGGTTTATCCAGCAATGGTGAAGAGCAGCTGAGAGGATTCTGTTGTCCATCTGCCAGGACTCACATGGATCCTTATATAAAATATGTTTTTCAGTGTCTGATTATCATGATTTAGAGGGCAGAGGGGATGAGGTGTAGTAAATATAGGAAGAATAAGAGAACTTACTACAAGATAAATCTTTTCTGCTTTTATTCTCAGATTTGTAACACACAACTTGCTTTAAATGCTCATAAGCAAGATTTAAGTTGCCAAGCAAAGAAAGTGACAGAGTACTCCTGAGGAAAAAAAGAACCTCAGATGGGAAAAAATGAAAATATTCTTAAAAACCCCTCCATCCTAATCTTATTTTACTTTTAGTAAAGCATTGATGTCAACAATGTATTTCAGATTATTGAACAAGAACAAAATGACAACAGTCAAGCTTCCCCTTCGGGTAAAGTCATTCTGCTAACCACAACTCCCCAAGTGCACTACAAATACATCTTCATCATCACAAGACTGCAACATATCTTTAAGACAAGGATTAAATGCTGACAGTCAGATGCACTGCAGAAACAGAGAGACGGATTTTTCATTAAGAGACAAGCTAGTTACTGTAATTAACGTTTTAGTTCTAATAAACAGAAAGAGCACAAAACTCTTCCCAAGATCACACACCCCCCCCAGCCCCTGGCACATTGCCCTGAGTTTTCAGTACTGATGTGTGATTTGGGGCTCCTGAGCTGTGACTGCATCCTACATGTTCAAGGCTTCCTATAGGACTTTCCACAAAGTACTTTCTTGCTTCGTACTTTAGTTTTCCATGCTCTTAAGTTTTATTATCATCTAACTCCTCACAGAAGTCAGGAAAATAAAAATTAGAGATAAAGTAGCATACAGAAAATGAGGTCCCTTCATTATGTAAGGTTATTCATAGCCCCCAGTGATGCAGTTCTGCCTTGAAAGATACATCCACCAGGCGTTCTTAACTATAATAAATAGCTGTAAAAGGCAATTGAGAAGAGGCATGCTGAATATGGGTCGCCTGTCTTTCCCCTGTATTTGCACTGCTTTACAACTAAGGGCTCAGCTTCATGCAATTCCCAGGCAGCTCTGTATTCACAAGAGGCAAGTGCCCCAACTTCAGTCAAATCGCAAGAAGAGGGGAAAAAAAGTATCCAGCATCTCTTGAAACTTAGCTCATTTGCCTCAGAGCTATGGTTTTAGTTATATCCTCAAAAGGACCCAAAAGCTCATGGCTTAATTTCTCACTCTTCTAAATGCTAGCATTTTTGACTAAGAACTTGTTTTTGTAGTTTTTTCATTTATCAGTTTCTGCCACTCTGGAGCCAACATATCAAAATCCCTTACTGATTGGCCTCCAGCAGTCCATAAAAATCTTACAGTAAATCCTGCAGCTGGAGACATGCTGCTGGTACCTTGCCGAACGCACTAGACAGCAAAAAGAAATAAATGGTTAGTGTTAGAAAGAGTATTAACTTAGTTCCACAGAGCATTTACAGATTTTTTTTTTTCTTTTGGTTTCACTTGGTTCACAAAGCAATTGAAAAACTTTTTCTCTGCAAAGCAAAGTTACTGTTCCCGGCCAGAAGACCCAGCTCTATCTCCCAGACCAATCGGTCTATACTCAGCAACTCCAGAAACCCTGGAGACTGGACTCTAAGACAGTCTGTCAGACAGTAACTGACCCCTCTCAAAGAAATCAGAGTTGCTTCTTTTTGTTCACATACTTTTTTTAATAGTACACTAGAGATTTCACACTATTAGGTTTCAAAGCCCTTTGCAGCTGGGGAAAATGAGGCAGAGGCATGCTCCTTAAATCTTTGGAATCTCTGGATAGCAGAAGCTCATCTTTCTAGTCATTGTACACACACAGGACATAGTCATGGGTCCCCAGACTGATGCTGCAACTCTGAGATCTTGACACTAGTCAATCCACAGACAGATAGTCAATTCACAGACTCCTGGTTTCCAGTATACTTCCTTTATTTATCACAAGTATAATGCAGCATTGAACATGTCAGGACTACACTTGGTGGCAAACAAAAAGTTAATGCTCTCCAAAGTGCAGTTACTCACAAGACCATCCTGACATTTCAGAAGTCAAGAGGAACTATTATTAGCTGTGTCTAATAATATTGCAAGTTCCCACCCATGGAATCTGTGTGCAATCCTCCATTGAACTGGCAGCCTTTGGCAGTTTCACTGCCTCATGATTTGAACCAGGCAAGTCTCAAAAACACTGCCACAGCCCTGTGTAGCCAGCTTGAAAATATCTTTACTGCTCTAGGGAGATGAGTGATCCCTTTGGAATTGGTTTTTGGAACGGTAAAGTAATGAATCACTAACAGCTTTAAAGTAGACAAAATGTATTGCAACACAGCATGTAGTGCTGCAGAACCAAAGGAAATCTGTTTACAGTGCTTCAACAGACACTTGAAATCAAGATGCTCAAGAAGGATGAGGCTGTTAAGAGTCAAAAGCTCCAAGTGCTGTGAGCGCAGTTATCCCTACCAGGGCCAGCAGCCATTCCCTGGTGCCGGGGGGGATGGGGCTCTGAGCCCCAGGCATGCTAGCCAAACACAGCAAGGCAAGTCCCAGCTCAAGGGAGGGTGTCCACACGGAAACAGGGCAAGGGAAAGAGCAAGAAATAATCCGCTTTTTCCTGGGCCTGCTGATGCATGTACTTCAGTGCTAAGTACAGAGATCAGAAATTACTTCTGTCATTCAGACACACTCCCTGCCTACATCCCCCCAGCCACAGCTGCCTGGAAATCTCGTCAGTAAGATTTACACTGTATTTGGTAATGGGACAAGGTTGCCACCAAACTTCACATTCAAGCCAAAGGTCAGCCTTATGCATGTGGCTGGTGAGAAAAGGCACTGCTTTACAAATCAAATTCTTAATGAAGCAGCACAGACTGAAGAGAAAAGCTGGGGGGGGTGGGGGGGTGGGGTGGTGGAAATCAAAGTCTACAAGGAGTTTAGGAGTTTGCTGTGCAAGGAGAAGACCAAAGCTCAAAACCCTCCTTAACCTAAGGACACTCACAGCCACAGCTATTGCTTAAGAAAGCTGCCTGCCCTACTTTTGTCCAGCCAAAGCTAGGCTGTTACACAAGTAAGATGCCTTGGGCCATAAGGAGACTAAGCAAAAAGGAGCATAACTCTGAAGGAAACAGTTAAAACCTTGTCTGGGAAAGATGGCAAATTTGATGTACTAGTGCTGCTTATCCAGGGACTAATTACATCTTTTACAGCAAAGAGTTACCAAATAAGAGAGAATATCAAGGAATCCCTTCCTTGAAGGATGCTTTCTACACATTAAACTGCAGTCACACTTTCTTGTGGAGCCTAAGAGAGGGAGACAAGTACTACACACCTTACAGTCCAGCAGCCCTGCTTCAGCAAGAAGCCTTGCCAATAGCACTGAACAACAACAGAGAGATCTGTTTACAGGTGCTAAGGTAGCTAGCTCATCAGATAGTTTACCAATTGACAACAAATGTTTGGAAGAAAGGCAAATTAAAAGACATGCTGATCATTATTTAAGGGGATTGCTCAAGATTTGCTATTGAAATTCATGTAACCACATCCACAGAAGACAGATACACAGCAAGCCAAGAAATAAGAAAGGGGGATGAGAAGGGAAAAATGTTTCTCCCTGCTGCACTGGACTTGACCAGCATATGACGGGCAGCAGGGTAGTACAAATGAATCAAGGAAGGACTATTGCTTAGTTAGGCAGCTCCAGACCCAAAAAACATCCAAATTCCATTGCACCAACTGCAAAGTAGTTTTAGAAATACTAAAAATAGTTGTAGCAATACCAGATCAGAGCCCTACCCCAGGTGCTGTATAGCCTTCTCTCTCTTCCCCAAAGAGGCTTAAGAAAAGTTTACCCTTATCACTCATTCAAAACCTACCCCTGCCCTCAGAGCTTGGCACAAAATTCTGCACACTGTGTATATCTCTAGCTTGCAGGCTGAGAGATGTACTGCATGTACTTCCTCTGATTTTAAAGCAAAGGAATGTGCTCACAAATCAACAACAGTTTTATGAGGAAAATGAGGGAAGATCTTCAGTTCCCATCATATTTGGAGCCATAATCAGAACTACACCCCAGGAGCAGTCATGACATGGGGAGTGGCAGCATAACAGGCCTGGCATGCCCCTGACTCAGCCACGCTGCTATTTAAAAACCCCAGCTCTTCTGGGGGGTTAACTCAGGGCAAGACTGAACCTTGCAGCAAGCCCACTGCAGCACTAACTGAACAGGGGTATTTACACCATAAGGCACCCATAGAATTACTCACTTTTTAAGTTACTCACAGCAGTATTAAGAGCTGGCTGCATCGCAGCTAAGGCTGTAGCTAGCTAAGGATTTTGACAGAAAGTTTCCACAGGTACCTGAGCCTTACTTCTGTATTGGTACTACTAATTTAAAGTGACAGTTGCAGTGACATTTCACATTTGAAATACAGACTCCTGCCCATCAGGCAAGCGAACCAAGACCAGCATGCCAATTGTACAAGCATAGCTTATCAAACAGTAAAGATTTTGGGATGCAGCAGACCTGAACTACAGAAATCAAAGTTGACTTGTACCTCTACTCCAGTGTCAGGCCAACTCACACACACTATCCTTGTGTAAAACAGTGAATCTCAGGCCTAGAAGCCTCTGTGCTACTCAGGGTCCTGAGGCAGAAATAAGAATGCTAGTTTACTTGCAGTCATTACACATGTACAAGGAAAAACTGCAAAGTAACTGTTTTACAATTTTTGTTTTCTTTCCAATGTTTTAAAAGGTCAAATGTATTTGCACTCTGCTGTTGTTCTCTTTATCAGTGCTTAAACTCAAGCACTGCCAGATGAATCATGAGTCCTGCAAACACCCCAGAAATACAATGTCAAAAGTAGATCCATTGTACATGAATTGTATGCTCAGTTGTCACGGGAGGATTGTTTCCATTTTAAGCATGGAAGAACCTGCAGAAAACTAACAGCTAGTTTGTAAGTGTGCCTGAAGTCAGGTTCTCTTCCCTTTAATCTTTGCTCTTCAGCTGGCCTCTAAGAGACAGGGGATACATCTGTGAAATTATATATTAGCAAAAGTGGTAGAGGGAGGGAAATCACATACAATCTGACAAAACTCATAACAGCTGACCCATAATACTCATTTCAGCAAGACATTGCCCAGATTTTCCTGGTATCTGGGCTTGCTTAATAGTTATTGCTAGAACTAATAGTTATCCCTTCCCCTCCCAGGTTCCCCAGTCTTTTCCCACTTTGTCATTTTCTCTTGGACATACAGACTTCCACCAGTATGTGCTTAAAAAGTATGCTTGTGCTACACAGAGGATGTGTGGGAAACAACCTTTCTGATATACATAACATCATTTCAGCCAGTTAAAGAAGTGACACAGTTTCAAAAGAAATTGCAGCGTACTCTCCTGCAATGAAGGCTGGCTTGGCCTCACACCTTATACCCAGCTTGTTCTCCGTTCTCTCCTTTCCCATTCCCTCGCCAGCCAACTAGTCAATTAGAAGAAGGTATCTCCTAAGTTTTATTTCATCTGTGTGGTAACAAGTTTCCCAAAGCATCAGTAGAATGGATTTAATGATCATGAACACAACAATGTCAAAGCAGCAGAGATAAATATTGTCTATTAAGACATACAACAAATGATAATAAAGAAGTCCCACCAAAATATAAAATGTAGACAAGAGAAGAGTTCTGTGGCTGGGTAGCTAATGAATGCTGGAAACAAATACAGAGTTTTACAAAGGATTAAATTTCCTGCCTCTCATAAACTAGCATGCTGATACACACACAAATGTGCATAAAACAGAGGAAAGAACTGCTGTTTCCCAATGCCAACAACTTCAGATCCAGATACAAGCAAGAGCTCTGGATATGGATGTCAGCCTAAACTATCAGGTAAGATTCTGTGTAAATGAAGATGTGGAAATCAAGCAGAATCGGAATAGATGCTGTGTTCCATTCCTGTATACACCTGTTAACTGTATCACAAACATAAAGGGCTGCGTTCCAAATCCTAAACAGCTGTAAAAAGTTACAGGGCATTGAATACCATTTTGGTTTTCTTTCTCCCTTAGTGTTGCTTCCCCTTCAATTTTTGTGTGTTAAGGTTTGATCTTCTTTCTTGTATTCCTCAGCCAGCCAAGGAAAGGGACAAGAAATTCATCAGCTATGTCAGCATTTTTATTACTAAAAAACTATCCCAGCACTTCTCTGGTTGGCTCTAAGAGATCAACTTAAAACCATTATGGGGCAGCTAAATTAAATTCTCTTTTCTACATGTGCAGATGCCTCCAGGGACTGAGGGACACAGGAGTCGGGCAATATGAACATACCAAGGAATGCACAAGATTGGGGCCATATACACAACTACTAACAGTACAGTGCTTATAGTTACCTACCACCTTTAGCTAAAGGTTACAATTTAACACTGTACTACATCTAGGCAATCTGCATATTACCCAGTGAAAAGAACCAGGACCTATGCAAAACGCTAAAGGAAAGTGACTCCTCAGGTGTGTCTGGTTTTCCTCATGCTACAGGAAAAATCTCCATCATTTTCTCATCTACCACCAAAATAAAAACATCTATAAGCACCAAGAACAGGGATGGACTTTTCAAAAGGGCCTGTTGAAGCCCATCTAAGTGAAGTCAAACCACAGTACTAAGTAGTATTCATCCTTTCCCTCAACACTAAAAGTTCTGGAAAAAAGTTTGAGTAGAAAAACTAAAGACACTCAGACTATCTGAATTTTTTTGAGCAGATGAAGTGGAACAGAGAAAAAGTAATTTGAACAAGGAAATTACAGGAATGCTGATGCTTCCAGTCAGCCTGGAGGTAAGGCAGGAAGAACCACTTGTGCTGTGCATGATTGCTTTTTCTTCCTTCATATCCCAGCTAGACTCCACAAACACAGAGTGTGCCGAAATCAGAAGTCAAGAACAAGTTGGAAAAACAATTTTGTTCAGGTTCAACATGAATTATGGCAGACAACCAAGTCAGTTTCTATTTTAGCCAGACTCCTTTGGCCACCCATAATCAAAGTTTAGCTCTCATGCACAGCAAGAGACAGGTTCTGTGCTTGTTATGCTTTTGACTCATGAAGGAACAAAAGTGTTAAAAATTGTAGAAAGAAGAGCAAATCCATATTTCAAAGGGACACAACCATATGGGAAGAGGCAGCTGTTCCACAAAAGTCAGAGGTTAGCTTTCAATAGTTCATACAAGTCTACAGATTCTCATGTTCGGGGCTTGTAACAACGTGTCCATCCATGCGTCATTGTCCCCCCAGGAATTCAAACATTTAGGTGTATCTCACTACAATGACACTTTAGGACAGGCATATCACACTTTCAGAAGCTAGACAGAGAAGTGGAATAGCCATGAGCAGGCAGCTCACCTCCTACCAGAGGAGCCCAAGTTTTTGGTAGCTTTGCCTCCCCTAATTTGAGGAAAGGAAGGAAGATGGAAACCTTTATTAGTGAGCGGATGCTGGGGGAAATATTCTGCCATTGAGACTACATGTCACACTGCAGTAGAAAGATTCAGCACCTCTCCCCTGCCCAAGCACTGGAAGTATAGTTGGTTATACATTACCTGTCCCTGTCTTCTACCCCAAACTGTTTGGTGGTAAATGCTGTAAGTATATATAGCACTGCCAGCCTCATCCTCCTCCTCTGCTCCAACTGATCATTTTGCCAGCAACATCACATAAACACCAGTTGTAAGCGAGTACACTCCATTTTCCTTATGCCTAAAAGAACTCTGTGCAGTTATGATTAGCTAAACATTTTCTCTTCTTTGTTTCCTCTAGATGCAAAATCCTAGCTGTATAGAGATTGGCAGTTCTTTGGCAAATCATAATTATATTCTTGAAAGTTGAGCAGCATTATTAAAATAGTACTACATACACCAGCTTCTGATTGGCCTAAAGACTGAATTTATTCTGGGGTCCCTCCAATCAGAATTAATCTTTCTATAGTACAATGAACTGTCACTACTGAATCAACACCAGCAGCAGAAGTGACAGCAGCCTACATCATTACTCAACTAAGATAATAGAACTAAAGTCATTGAAACAGGCAGATGTTGGAGGCTGTCTCCCATTTCAGAATAATGTTCCTGTCGTAACTCAGCATTTATTTTAGGGAAGCAAGGATAAATTCATTACCATTTGCAGGGTGCTCAGATATAATAGTAATAGAAGCCATGTAAGCCTCCCAGGACGTACGCCATAGAAAAGCACATGGCATTGCTACTAACCATCCTTCACCTAGATAACACAACGTGGGAACACGCAATCAATCCATGTCCACTGGAGACCTACTACTATATTAGTGTGAGCAGCAGTGTTTTGCTATTGCAAACTCAGAAAGCTAAAGTCAAGAGATATGCAAAACAAGAATTCATTTCCACGTTTCATGATTTATTCCCAGCATTCTTACCTTATTTCCTCGTAACACACTGTATCTGAAATTACCTAAAGAGATGCTCTTTTGTTAGATTGCAATAATCAATATCCTCACTGCACAGAATGCCACACTTCTGCATTGACAACTAAACTGCGCAGATCCAACAATTAGGGAAGACTATTGATGACATTTAAAACTGGAGATTGTATTTTTTTGAAATGGGATCTTTTAATTAAAAGCATTAGAAGAAAATAATGATTCAAAAAATAGAAGCAAATGTCAGTCTTATCTATTTCTGAACAGTAGTGTAAGTGGGTGCAAAAAGGTGTACCTTCCCATTACTGCTAGGCTTTAATTAGCATCCTTACAGCTTTGTCCCACTGAATAATGTCTTCTGCAATGATATTACCACATATTAAGGAAAGGTGATCAAATATCATCTTAACTACTTTAGTGTTCAGGTCAGAGCTGCGTAACAATAAATTGATAGGATTATCAATGAACTCTATGAATCTTGATTTATGAGTAGAGTCCAGTTAGTTCAATTAGATCGTGAATTATGAAACAAAAGACATTTTGGAAGAATAGAACCACTTAGCCTGACACACAATACAACTTTCAGGTAGTAGGCTAATACAAATGCCCAGAAATCAAAACTGATTTTTACATATTGTTCTATTTTAATTTCATTCTCATTTATCTTTACCCACAGGATTTCATTTTGCATTTCACCCAAATAGGATGATGGATAATAGCCATGACTTCCTGACACTCGCAAGACCAGTTATCTTATCTTGGCAGAAGGTCAAACTGAACACCTTTTAATTTGGCCAGTTACCTAACCGTACTGAACAGCTCAAACCTGCAGTTCAGATATCCATTCCTGCTGCGTAGTGCAGTTGGAATTGCTCAGCTTCCTCTGACAGAGCTCTGAAACAATGGGTTTAAGGGGGAAGGAAATACCCATCCAATTCTAATGGCTATTTCCATCTCCTTTCACTGAGAGAGCAAAGTACCAGATGCTCTGGATTTCCTGCTTTGTCAACTATAGAGCAGTGCTATGTTCAGCTCTCACATTTTGTTATAGCTGTTTGTTGTCTGATAAAACGCAGTTCCTCAGGGAAAATAGAGGGCTGTCTCCAGAGAAATGTACAAATACACCGTATTTGGCAGTAGGGGAACTCAAAGCCAGCAAGTTCATCTATGGAAAAATGCAAGATCTTGGGAATGCTGTTCCCAGGGTTTCCTCTGTTCCCAAGCAGTTATCAACAGTTGTCTCTAAATTAAAATGTAATAGACAGTTTAAAGACCATCTTACATCGAGAAAACCATAACAGGCAGGGGAAAGAGCAACTTGACATGATTTCCCCCCGCCTCCATCCTCATATGCTGTCTATACAAGCTATGGATCATACTCCCAATTCATGCATGCTGGGATAGCTCCCTAGTGGATCCAAATGAATTTATAGCAGATTGGAATTTCTGCCTTTATACAGTGACTCCATGGACAGCTGCCAGCTTTTATTTTACTCTTATGGGTTCAAAACTCCCTATGTTTCACTCCAAGATTCCTCTTTAGAGACAGTTTGCACAGAAACCCTTCTTGCAATTCCAAGTTATGCCAAGACAATGAAAAGAAATAGATTAAGTGTCTATAAAGTAGATGAGCCGATTATCAGCGTAATAAGTGTGTTGTAACATGCTTTTTTGCTCCATAGCAATTCAAACAAAATTCAATGTGCTAACAGTTTTATGGATTGATTTGAAGCAATATGAGAAGTCATTCATCCTCTTTCTACCTCTGCCACAGATGTGCTACTGTCCACATGGCAGACAGCCATTAATGCCTGGAATCAGTACTCCCCCAGCTGTGTTTCCAGACAAGCTTGCCAACTTTGCCCTGAAGCAGATAAGGGGCACTCACAATTAACACATCTTAGGGGAGGAAAAGGGGGTAACCTTCAACAGTAGTCTTCAGCACACAAGTAGTAATAGCTGAGAGAAGCTTACAGGTATAGATATTTGCAAGTGACCATCTCTTATCCTAAATTCAAGATGTATGCATACATATTTCTTTGCATACAGCCACATTAACAGGCCTGTGACAGCCTAATGGCCTAGAACCCATGGTTTTCAGCATTTTGGGTCCTTGTTACACACAAGTACTACAAGGTCCATCTGCCATGATTACTCATTTGCTAAACATTTCTTCAAACTTTTAGAAACTCACTTTCTGTCTGTACTCCTATTAACACAGCCTTCATACACACAGGAATTATTTGCTCTTCATTACATACCAGACTGCAAAGTTCTTGGGAATTAAATATTTGCTTTTAGAAATATATATATTGCCATTACCAATAAGAAATTAAACATTAGTTGCTCACAGCAAGAGAACAAAAGAGTTTAGACTGAAATAGATAGCTATTATTAGGTTTGGGTTTTTTTAAATTATAGTTTGGGGAGTAGAACCTTTATCAAATGGAGTCTGAGGAGCCTCAGGCAATAAAAACTTATTCATTTCAGAGAGCTGCATATGGGTGCCCCATTTTGAGGCACTTCAAAAACTTGAAGGTGGATGTTCAGCTCCCTAAAAACAAGGCCCATAAAGATACCAAATTAGACATCCATACATGGATATTCACAGAAGTTATTTAAACACCTTAATCAGCTTTTCCAAGTGGTTAGAGATACTGATAACTACTGTGTGCTGAAGAGATTCACCCCACCCCACTCTTAATAACTCATATTTATTTTAGTCTGTTCTTAGAACTGTTTTAACCTGCTCCATCAAACTAAATCTTAAATTCCTCCTTTTTTCTTTAGCCAAGAAAATTAATGGTGCAAAACAGTAGAATATTGGATAAGTTAGTAGTGGAATGAGTGAGTTCTCCTCATACAAAACAGTAAGGCTTTCAAAGAATTAGATTCTTCCGTTTCACAGAGAATACTGTCCACATCACAACACACACAAAAAAGCAGTGGGCAAATTTCCAAGACCTTTGAATAATGAAACAGTGGTTAATAAAACAAGTCTTATTTGTCACTCCTCTTTGGCATTTAATATCCTACTGATTTGTATATACTAACATTGTGCTAGCTACAGGACACATGAAGTGACAGAAAAACAGTCTCCCATCTGGGCTGGTCTCATCCATCTGGTGATTAGGGCAGGCCACAGTGCAACCATATGGCCATGATCAAGAACCCACTAATATCATCCGGAGTTAACTGGGAATAGCTACAGCATAGTCCCCTAAGGATGATAAATCTCTCTCATTCTGTCTCTCCTCCCCAGTGGACATGGTAGATTTGTCTTTTTGCCTGCAAAGATGAAGCTTTGCTGGTTAGAATACTAGAGATATACAAAAAAGTGAATTTGGTACTTGTACCTGTCAAAGATGGAATGAAGTAATCATTTCCATGAAACAATTAAAAAACCCCACTAACCTCATATTTCCATCTCAAGACCCAGATGAAGCCCCTTTCCTCCTCAAAGGCTTATGCTGACATAGGAACTCTGAAACCTGAGGTCAAAATCCTGACACACAGCACATTGGTACAACCCAGCAGCTGAAGAGTAGAGCTGTGACCCCAGCAGTGATGCAGAAAGAGTATAACAGTAACAGCTGTCATCTTACACATTAATGGGAAAAGCCTACTTATCTAACAACAAACAGGAAGAAAACAAAAGGCAGAACACTTCATGTCTTCTTGAACAGGCACCACTACTGCTGTCTACATAGTTCTAATAGCTCCTGTTGCACTGATCTATTGAGATACCTTTTAGAAATACTCATTTCCTAGCTGACAAGTCACTAAAAATCAAGTCAATAACCCCCAGAGGATCACAGCACGGAGATATTACATGTGCTAGAATAAACTTTTTCAATTTTTGATCATCAGAAGCAGAAACCAGTTCCCAACATATTGCCTGAGCTACATCTTAAACTGAAAGACAGAGTCTCAAGTGGTACACAACAAAGTGTATGTAATTATAACACCGTAACTCTAGGAGCATTTTCACAACCAGTTTCCACTCATGTATGGTAACAAATCCACCCAGTAAGGAGTCTGGTCAAGTCCTATGTAAGAATATCTTTAAAAGGTTAGTGCTATTGCCTAAAGTCATACTAATTCACCAGGGACCAACCTTCCCTCCAAGCCAATATTTGACAAATAGCACAGGATGACTACTGGAATGGCTCTGTTTTGGGAGACACCATCTTTTCAATGAGATATATAAGTAGAAGATCTTTTTGACTATGGGACCAAAAATGATGGCTTGAAACTGTCAGGAGGAAGCATCAGCCTGCTCACAAAATGGTCATCAGTACAAATAATTATACATAATAATTAGCAATTGAGTTTCTTAAACATTTTTCAACTCGGATATAGCACCAGAGATATAGGACTTTTTCTCTAGAACTCTCAAATAATAAGCAGTCTCAAAAAAAAAATAAGACCTACAGCAACATTATACAGCAGGGAAATACTTGGTCAGAATTTGAGCATAATCTGTAATGTTATATCAAGAGACTTTGTGCAAGCAAGATTTTTCTTTTTTCCTGAAGCTGTTCAAATTTCTTTTGCTTTTAATACATGGGTGCCTGACTTTCAAGCTGTGCATGGAGCCCTCTTCTGGAGAAATTTGAAAAAATAAAAGCTTAAGAATGCAGCAGTGTGGGCTATGCATTTGGGGAAAGAGTTTTAGGACTAATTTTCTCTACTCACTATAATGAAAAGCTTGTAAAATCTATACATTTTTCTAATTAACTTAGTTGCAACCCAGTGAAACATGACAGTTATTGTTAAAGCTATCAAAACAATTATTTTTTTTTCTTCTCTTGTAAGCTTTACTTACAAATTTTATGTTGATTCATCTGTCTGCATGAAATGCATAACATACAAAAGCAAGCCTGTGAACAACTTTTGTTTTAAAACAAATATTTTGTGTATAGGCCTTAGAAATTATCCTTTGGGAAAAATGTAAAAAACAGTTTGATCTGATAGATTTAAAAATCTGTATGTATTTACAGCTTACTGCACACTGTATAGTGAACTGCACAAGCTACCAGAGTACACTTAGTTTTTCTTGACGGCTTCAGATCAATAAAGCTGTATATTATAGATATGCTTTGTAGTTTTAAAGGTGATCCTGAATTAAAGGATTACTTGAAACATCTTCCTCAGCTACTGCAGCTAATGTTCAGTTTTCCTCTTGGTGAAAACAGGACAAACAGTTGGTAGTAGACTAAATCTTTGCAAAAGAAAAAAAAATTATCACCAACCTGTTTACCACAATTTTTACAAACATACTTAATAGGCTGCTTTGTTGAGATGAAAAAGTGATTCCCCATCCTCATCCTTCTAATGCCTCAAAAGGCAATTTTTTTATATTTTAGAAATGCAGTTGAATTAGATACAGATCAAGAACACACAAAACCAACGTTTCTAATTTTAGAAGTGATCTTTTAATAGAAAATAAACCTTTTTTCAGTTCATGTTCTCATGAACATAAGACTTTCCTCAAACTTTTTTTACACTGTAAACTTTGCTATCATTACTTCAAAACAAAGTTATTCTTATGTTCTACTTCCAAAGAAAGTGTTGCATTAGTAGATTGCTATTGCTTAGAAATCATTTTACCAAAATTGAGCTTTGCTGGTTCCACTAGCACTGTATTATATGAGGCATTATTGCTACTGCTAAGGGAGAAAAAAAGAAAACTTACAAAAAAAATCCCAAAATGTGTTACAACCACTACACAGCCAGATGGCTGCATTTGTTTAATATGTTGTTTCTCACATTCTTCTGTTTACTTTTCCTGTCACATGAAAGTTGTGCATGTGGTGTGTCAAAGAGAAAAGCCAAACAGCACTTCAGTAATTCCCTTTTCCTAGCATGCTGTCATCTTCAGTTCATACTTTTACGTGCCAATTCTCAACCACCTTACACCTGAAAACAGAATTACGTACACTTCCTTGTTATAGTCCAATTCATTCCCTAATTCATTAACTCTTAGACACGATCTATAAAGTAACTTGGAGATGTGTTAAATCACCAGGTAGAGACATTGTCAGGAAAAGCTACATATGCTAATAAAGGTGGGGGGCAGTTTAAGCACTGAAATACAAAGCAATGCTAAAGCACCACAAGCTCAGCCCTGCAGTATGGTAGAACTCAGCCCAGTAAGAGAAGAAACTCTGAAGTATTGCGGAAAGTTATCAATAAAGTGCACAGTTGCTTTCAGAATCAGGTGTTCTGCACCTTGTCAGATTTTAAGTAGATACTGATGTCAAAAAAATGTGATTTAATAGGCCTTCGAGTTCTGTCCTCTATCATACACATACTGCTTTTCCTACAAGGGACTGCTAAAGAAAATCCAAACTCAAGCTGATTAATTCAGTAGTGTGCGAGAGAAGACAGACAAAAAAAGAACTGAAAACACAGAGGAAGCCGAGCAAACTGCAGTCCGGATGACAAGTCTCAAGCCCAAGGTGAAGGAGCACCAGCTCAGTATATCCACAGGTTACGTTTACACTGTGCCCTCTCTCCCCAGCCCCTCTGCTCCCTGAGCACTGCCTCTCACCAGCAGCTCTGCCAGCCCAGCTGCCCTTCCAGGCTGGATCTCAGCCCACTTTGACAACTTCTTCTCCCCAGGAGCCCTTCGGGCATCCCCAGCCCCGCCGGGGAGCCGTTCAGCCCTCCCCTGGAGCAGCAGCGTGCCCGCTCGCTGCAGCCAGTCTCAGCAGGGCTGGCGAGCTGCCCACTGGCCAGCCCTCCTACACAGCCCACAGAGCCTCAGCCTGAGGGGTAAGGGAGGCCCTGCAAGAAACTCTGTGTATATCACCAGCACATGGTGCTCTGACTCCTCAAACTCATCCTTCACCAGTGCGTTCAGGCACCATACCTATGGCCCACCGCAGCTGCTTTCATTTGTTACACTCCCTGCAGCAGGATTGTTATCCTGAACCCACCCAAATGCCTGTGTGCTTCCTCATGAGTCCCTAGTCACTGAGTCTCCCACTGTCCCATAACTTCAGCCACCCACATTCATGCTTTTACTCATCAGGTTAAGCCAGGACCCAAATATTCTAGCCTTGATCCACAGCATATATGCATTCAGTTCACCCTACTGCTTCCTACTTACTCTTGGTGTATCTCCTCTCAGCAATAAAGCTCGCCCAACAGCAATCCCTCACTATTTTTCTCCTTATCATCCTATTTTGGAAAAGCAGACTAAATGCCTGATGGAGATTGCAGTTACACAAACACAAGTGCACAGACTCAGTGTCCCAAGCACTAGTTTGACGCTCTAAAACCTACCAACCCCTTAAGGGTTAACAAAACCATTCAATCGCAAGTCAAAAAGGAATTAACTTTTATCTCTACTCAGTTCACAGGATGCCAGTGTCAATGTCACTAAATGCAAGAGTTTACAGAGCTCCTAAAACAAAAGAAGGACGGAGGCATTTAAGCTGGACAACAACAAAGGATTTTCAAACCTCCACAGAGCTTCCCAAAAGTGAGCCCTGTAACAGCAGCAAGAGGAAAAGAGAGCAACCAGAAGGTAGCGAGAAGTCAGAGCCCAGCGAGTCTCTGCTTTGACAGACAGCAGCAGCAGCTCCGTGTTGTTAAGGCTGGGTGTTTTTTCCTCTGCTTTCTGGCAGAGGGGGATCTATTACATTTAATAAGAGAAAGGCTACATAGCAAGTCACTAACAGAGTATTACACATCTATCAAGAGAGTACGGGGAAGGGAACCTTTTGCAAGGTCTGATTTTATTTTTCCTCCATATTCCCCCCTCCTCCTTTTTTTTTTTTTTTTTAAAAAAAAAAGCAATAAATAATGTGAGCTGCCTATAACAGCCTATAAGCCTACTACCCGGCAAAAGCCACAGAGGAAAGAGGCAAATCAAAGTTGCAGCATTTGATATGACAGAAAATATTGCTGCTGCAGCTGCAACCGTGACACTTGAAAGATTCCCCCCACCACCCTTCCTGAAGGGAAACAAAAAAATGCTATATATCACACAGCAAATTTGTTGTAATTGTAAATCAAGGAACTATGAGATTCTACATTCCTAGCAACTGGCTTATAGCAGAGATCTTGCATCTTTCAACAGTAATTCAAGCAATGTATAATTACTCAGAAATCAGACCTGAATTACAAATACTTTCAAATCCAAATGCACAAGAGAGGGAAGATGAAAGAAAGCAAGGAAAAAACCACATATTTCTTACCTGGGACAGCAGAAAGGACAGAGTAAGTTGAGTTTTGTGCTGCATTTTGCCAGACTAGAAGGTACCAGAGGCTTTTTCATTCATGCACTCGGCTGCACTGAGCATATTTTCACTGTGAAACAGCCTTTGAGAAGAGACTCTGCCTTGAGAGCCAGCCAACTTCCCAAATAGATCAGCAGCATCATCACTAAAGCATTGGATAGAGTCTGATGACCAGAACCAATGGCTTTACAAGGATGATTTCTTCACAAAGCATCCCCATTTTGCATCACACATATTGGGCAAGCACCTCTCACAAACACAGCACCTTTAGAAAGCATTTTGCTTTGGTGTATTTGTGTGTTTAGTTTCAGTCTAACAAATCATGCCTCATAGATCTCAACAGTATTTTCCCTTTTAGAGAATGGAATTGCACAGAGAGAAATAAGAGCAACTCTGAGCACCGCTGCAAAGAGATTCTCTTTATTAAAATGTTAATAAGGTACGCTTTATTTTCTATAAATCAAAAAAATGACCACTGCAGTTTTAGTTACTTCCAAGCCTTAGAAGTGGTGAAATTTTTCATTGCAGGAGAAATACAGATTATATTTTGTGTTTTCCCCTCAATCTCACAAATCACAATGAAGACAGATCAATTCTAGCCTGCAGAAAAAATCCATCATAAGGCAATAGATTTTATTAACTGCTCAGGTAATGGCAGAACTGGCTGTTGATTCAATGAACTTGAATCTAGGACAAAGTTTCAAAGGTGCATGCCCTTCAATTAAAAAAGTTTTCCTGTTTGGAAGAGGGGACCTGATGTTTCAAGAACATGCTTTCTCTGGATTTGTTATGTTGCAACCTAGCAAGTAACACCAGGCAGATGGACGAAAGATTACAAATTCCCCTGTCTGCATTTCCAGCTCCACCTCTCTCACCACTCCCCATTATCACAATGGTCCAGTCCTTTTCTGACTTGTCTTCTTGCAGTCACCAGGGTTACTTAGCAGTATCCTTCCCCCATTTTCAGTAGGGTCAAAAGTCTCCTCAATTCTTGTGACTGACACTTTTCCCTTGCTTGCTCATCCAGCAGAGCCAGCTGCCACCACTTCTCTGCCCCTCCATGGGTAGCACTTGCACCAGTAGAGATGAGCAGAAACATTGGGAGGAGAAGGCAGGTAGGCAGATACAAAGGGATAAGCATTCAAAGGAGCTGCCAACCACTTGGAGTTTCTCAGCATCAGCAGGTGCTTCCTGCTGTGAATAATGTTGTTTGATAGCTTCCCCAACAGCTGCTAGTCTACTGCTTGCATCTTCCTTTACTTACACACTGGACCAAAATTGAGGGAAAACACTGGCCTTCCAAGTCTAAGCCGTCACATGGAGCAACAACTCTGCTCCAGCACCTTCATCACAAGTATAAATTAATACTTGAGATGGATCAAAATTCAAACTAAACCCAGCAGAAGCTACCAGTGGCAATTATAATGCTCTATATAACTGCAAAAAGTTCACCACTTATACATAAAAAAGCAGGTAGGTTGCTTTCTTTTTCATCCTTTTTTTTCAGGCAGAAAAGCAGCTTAGCAGGATTAAAAAAAAATTCTTAGAGCTCTTTATGATTAAAAATGAGTGACCATCTCCCATTGCTCCTTCAGGTCCTGGATTTCCACCCAGTCCAAGCCTCAAGAGAAGCACCTCAGAAGTTTATAAACAAGGCTGTGTTTTTATTAGGGTATAGACAACAGCACCAGCTGTACCACAGCATGCACAGCCTTTGCATGGGAGTACTGAGATTTGTACAGTCTCTTAAACACCCCAAACAGAGGCCAAACAGCTGAGTGAGCTACCAGACCAACCAGAAGTAGGTGCTGGCTGAAAGAAACAAAGGCATATCTGCATCCTGTTTCACAAGAGACTCACTTGAAAAAAAAATAAAATTAAAACCAAGTCATGGGGTGGATGATTCACTCCAAGTTAATGCTTGCAGTAACATGAGATTTGAGCCAATATGAGCAGTTAATTTCTGCACCAGGCACAGCATGGCTAAGGGGCCACCCCACCAAGGGACAGAGAGAGAAATGAGGAATTTGAGGTTTTTTTCTTCCCCATGCTCCCACAGCCAGAGGGACATGGGCTAGGCCTACTGCCACAGCCTCCCCTCTCACCACAGAAGGGACAGACATCACAGCCTCCAGCCCTTCACAGCCAAAAAGCCACATACCACAACCATTTGCCCTCAGAAACAGCAACTACCCTCTAACAAGGACAAAAAAGAACATTGTTTTAAAAAAAAAAAAAAAAAAAATCACTAACCTTTTACCTTCAGTCCCACACAACACATCATCCTGCAGCAACCTGTCCCTCTTGCCTTGGCCCTCTGCTTACAGCTGCCCCTCTTTGTCCTCTGGAGGGGTAATTAACCACACCTGGAGTGGTTAATTAACAGCTCACAGGGGTTAACTCTTCGCAGGCTGCTGCCAGGCCCAGGCCCAGCATGGCGTACCAGTTTGAGGGTGACTGTGTCCTTCCCCAGCACTCACCCACAGAGGGTCTGGCCACCTTTGAGAAATGGCCTTTTTAGCATTGTTTGTGTGAGGTAAAATCCAGTGTACAGCAGCCCTGGATGCTGAGGGAGAGTTAACTGGGGTTAACTGGGACCTCCAGCAGTTGGAGGGGAGCAGCTGCTGCAAATCAGCCCCTGAGGGTCAGGACAAAGGTTTGGCCCTTTGCAGGTGGGTTCCCAGCAAGGCTGTATCTTCTGGGGTCAGGAGCAGAGTCTTCTCTGCTAATTAGATTATTAATGACAAGCTGGTAAGTTATTAATTAGAAATTAAGAGTTGGTTCCTTAGTCCTTCTCAGCCTTAGGTAACAGGGGGTTCAAACTTTGTAAAACATCTCTGAGGAGCAGGCCTGGAGGCAAGGCTCCAGGTGATGGAGGCAGGTTGCTCTCTGATCTTCCCCTTGAAGCAATTTTGCTGCATAAATGAAACATGAAGTTGTGGGGCCATAGAGTGACAGCAACGGAAATAACAGCCCCAGGATTAGGGCATGGGCAGAGAAGAGGCTCCAGGGTTCAGGCCTTCCCTTTTAGGACAAGCTGTTTTCTCTCACCGGCTACCTGCTGATGTAAAATGCGTAGTAAGTGTAGGCAACGACTGAGAGGGCTCGTGGTTTGTGAGCAAAGTAAACTCCTGCTGAGACCTTTTCTAGATCTGAGCCTATGTTAACTGATGGCTATAATGTGCTCTGCAGTCCTTAGATATGAGATGCCATCATTTTCACTTATAAAAACTTGGGCAACTTGACACCTCAGCTTGCTCCCTCTCCATGACATACTCTGGCAATAGAAGCCAATGCTGAGCTGAGGCTAATATGAACAATATTAATTGCCTGCACCACGTAAGAGAGAGACCCATTAGCAGACGAGGGAGTGACTGTATGCTGCCAGAAATGCCTTTTGACCTTTGGACGATTTGCCCTGACTATTTTGTAAAAGCTGAGAAGTAGCTGCTATGAATCTATCAGAACAAGTGAAGTTTAATTTCACATTAAAGTGAGTCACATAAGAAACCTGGATGCAAGAGAGAGGGACTAATTTCCCCTGCTATAGTACTGGCAATCTATATACTCCTGGCTGGTACATCACACTGCAGTTTCTGACTCCTTCCAGCTTGGAAAATGTTTTAGCACTGGGCAGCAACTGGGGATGTGTGAGCTTGAGTGGCATGTCTCTAGGACAGAAGGGGAAAAAGCTCACACCCCCAATTTGGGAACATAATACAGATAAGACAACTTGACCCTCATCAGATCAGCATCTGCCCCTAAAGGACAGGTATAGTTGAATTTCTTTTAGGGCAGATGGGCCAAGTATATAGTGGAACAGAAATTCAGTCAAGCAAACTAATTTTAAAGTGTAAGTTTAGCTGCAGTGTATTTGACATTGCACTTGTTATTAGGAAAAATCATGCTGGTTAGGGCTTTCTAAAATCCTACTGGGTTCACTCCAAGAATGGCCAGAGAAAAGAAGAAAGTGAGCCTGACCTGCTGTGTCCATCAGGTTTCGCATGTCACCCTCCTGCTATGCCTGCAGAGCCACCACCACTTCCTGAGGATAAGAAGTTGCAGTAAACATACCTGGCTAGTGCTGGCATCCATAGCAGGAGTGAAATCCCCTCTTCCTGCCTGAGGTTCTCCAGCAGAAAGAAATGAAGCAACTGGCTGCAATAATGTTTTATTCTGGAGAATGGAGATTCTGAAGACCACAATAGAGTTGATTTAGTGAAGAGTTAAGGAATGTGTTTCCAGGCACTGTAGTTTTCTGCTTGGCAGTTCTGCCAAAATAGGTTTGGGTCAGGATTCTGAGTCTTAGTGCAGCTGAATTTTCTTTAAGAAAGTTTCACAAAAACACCAGAAGAAGGGTTTTGCAGTTTGAAAGTGAGCCCATAGCTTTTCATTATGTACCCAACCCAGTACCTCCATAATACCTCAAACTCCTACCAGTATTTCTTACACTAGAGGCTTATTGGCAACAGAAAGTTTGGCATTAGTACGGCTTTCTCTAAAACCTGTGGGACTGCTGAATACTTTGTCTGCTGTTTCCCTACATCCCAGCCCAAGCTCTAGGATAGTAAATGGGTTTTGTTTTCTTACTTGCTAACAGGCAAGTCACAGGCAACTAGAACAGACTAATACTTCAGAAAAGAAATAGGGTGTGTTTCATTGTCAGAAGAGGACTAAAAACAGTTGGTGAGTCAAACAGGAATCTTACATTTTAGAAAAACCCTTAAGAGACCATCACACCCTTTTCTCTCCAAATAATAATAATCCCTGTTTATCATGACCACAGGAGCCATTTCTTCAATTCTTAAAGCAAAAGAGACCCTATGACTTTATGATTTTTCATCCCTGAGCCCTTTAAGCATAAACAAAATGTATGTTCAACTTCTAAAATTGAGCTATTGTAAAGCATTCTAGAGTGACAATTTGCAATGCTATATCTCTAATCTTCTAATCCTTACTTGGACCAGAAGCAAGCTGTTCCTTAATTCACTCTTCATCTGAACTAAGCTGGGGAAGGAGTGAGAAGAGCCTTAGGTATGTGGTGGGTGGGGTGCTCCACAGCATCTGCTTCACGGAAACAAGTTTGTTTCTGTCCTTGTCTCTCAGTGGGCCCCTGTGTGGCTCCTCAGCTGACCTCCAGCATGTAACTCTGTTTTCTGGAGTGGTGGCAGGTATTTTCCCATATCTGTTATGGACTTGCCCCTTTCAGCTGAATCTTAGCAATTGAGCCTGCACTGTGAGCTTGCCCCAGCTGCGAAGCTCCCAGGCACTTTGGTTTAGCGGTAGTCCACAGTAATTCGATCACTTGCAATCCTACACCCATAGCCATGGGCAGGTAGTCGAATTCTGGCCCTCTATTTATCCACTTTTCAGTAATACAAAGTTACCTTGCATGTATTAGCATATTTGTCCTCTCCAAAATATAGGGATATAGCAAAATATTCCTGCAATGTTACAGAAGAAGGAAAACTGAGGTACAGGATGCAAAGGGATCTGATTAAGATCATAAAGGTGGTCAAACAGAGAGCTAAAAATTGGACTGCTTGCTAAATGTCTTAGGCATTGGCCCTTCCGTCTATTGAAAGAACCTGTCAGCCTTCCTGGGGTACCTGGGAGCTTCCTCTGTTATTGTGCAAAACCAAAGCTGAAATGCAGTTTAATTTAAAAACTCTTCATTGGCTGGGCTATCTGTTTTCATTCCCTACATGTGCTTCTCCCTCCTCCTTTTAACACCACTACTACTTTGCCCTCCCCCCGTATGTATGGTTGTATCTGGCCTAAATACAGGTGTTCTGGAAGCAATTACAGCTCCCTTGAAGCAGAATATGACGAATGGCAGCTCATTAGTGGTTTGCCCATATTAAGGGAATGACTCCTTATTTCCCTTCTGACCTCACCTATTGTCTAGGAAGTGAATGGATCTGGGAGTAAGAAAATTTGTTTTGGCAATGGGATCTGTATTTTCCAAGGCTCTGTTATACTGAATTCTCCCCAGAAATACAAATCAGATTAATTAGCCAAATAAATGCAACAAAAGAGCTTATCATTCCCTATTTTGGTAGCAACTATACAAAGCCAAAGTCATTATTTAAAATTTCACTGTGCAAGTTTATTAGAAAAGTTACTCTTTTATACATTTAAAAAAAAACATTTCCACAGGAAATGGGAGAAAAAGCAAGTTATCACTGTCAGAGGTTCTTCTAAGACATATCCAAACTCAAGATATTCATCATGAGTTATGGGAAAGTTAATACGGCAAGAATAAATTAACCACAGAATTGTAATGGCTTTATTGTGTGACAGTTTCTAAAGCCCAACCAAATATCAGCTAGGAAATTCAAATGTGAGAGATATGCTCTTAATTCCCACAGTTATGAATTTTTTTAAAATCCCTTCTTATGATATAAGGGTCATTTAAAATATTCTACCATGAATATACAGCTTACTTATGGGTAGCACATTTCACCATTCTTACCCAGCCAGAAGCCAGCTTAATCTTTCATCTTTTCACAGAGAAACAGCAGATGCCTAAGTATATTTTAGGGAGAATAAAATAGTTGAGAGAGAGAGGGAGAATGTGTCAGTCTTTGAATACCTCTGTGCACAGGACTTCATCTGACACATAGGCCCAGAGCTGTTAAACCTCCTGACTTTGGGCATAGCTGCTTGCACTGTATGTGTTAAGAGAGTGGTGCACTGCCCTGTTTCCTGTTATTTTCAGCTACTGTGTTTGCCCTGGCCAGGGCAGCTCTGTATTTCACATACCATTATCATAAAGACATGGTTGCAAAGCCCCTCCATCAGAATCACAATTGTATCTGCCCTGGGCATGGCAGCAACCAAACTGTCTTGGGTTAAAAATGGGGTCAGATACTGGGGGGTTGTGTCCTAACAGCTGCTCCTGCAGGAAGACACGGTTGTAGGAAAAGAAACCTGAGCAAAACCACACTTTTAAAATGAAAAGGCACATTTATGACCTGACCTGGAAGTACAGGTTAGGCAGCCTGACCTCTGTAACAGGGATAAGCTTAGGGTGAGCTAAGGGATATCCTTGTCCCGCTGAACTCAAAATGGATAGATTTCAGCAGCATCAAGATTTCACCCTCCATCCTCAAACTCTTTCTTCCCCATTTATATTCACAACCTTTTCTCTGTGCAACTGTCATGGCTTTTAGGCAGATAAATATCTTACATGCTTCTCAAGGGTGTCATACGCTATTTAGTATTTTCCCTCTGGTATCAGCACCTGTTAAGCATGGAAATAAAGTGATTAGTCTTACATGTTTGGCTTCAAAAATTGATTTTAGGATACATCTCCTTATCATTGGCAGATTTGCCAACTCAGAATAATGACATCCTCTTCAATGATAACTTTTCTCAATCTTGAAAAGTAGGAATTACATTGGGAAATTTTCTGGATTTCCCTTTCTCATGGAATTTTCTATACTTATCAACCCATTTGTGACAAAGCTGTCTGATATTATGTAGCCTTAGAGAAAATTTTTCTCTGCAGATCTACACATGACTTAAGAAAAAAAGTCCTTGTGATGCAGGGGAAAAAAAAAAAAAATCACATTTGAAAACTGAATGTTCTTTAAATAACCAGAAGGCTGTTTTGTTTAGGTTTTTAAGTCTGAAAATATCCTGGTGCTTTAATCAGCCTAAATAGACCTGATGATCAGGTTGGTCATAAAGTAGCACTATACTGCTCTGCAATTACTTTAGACCTAAGCTAGTAGCATCTCAGCTAAAACCAGCTATGTTCAGTTTTAATAGGTCATTAATTACCATCAAATTAGCTGAGTATTCTGTTATAACAATGTATGCAAGTATTTCTAGAGATAATTATTAGTGAGCATATTGAAATGATCCTCAAAAATGTACATCCATACAGAACTCAATCTAAACCATGGGATCCTTTCTGCCCTCCTGCATCCAGAAGGTGTATTGTGCCTGATGCATCTTCAAGTTTCAGCTCCTTAAGGAAGAATACCTCTCAAACTACTCTCTGTACACCAAAGGCATCTGATCCTTATACTGCTCCTTCTGATTCTTACACTGCTTCTTTACATGCCTTTGAAATATTGTATATTATGCACGAATTCTTGGTTCATCATGTATCTTGAGATCTCTTTATATTTCATTGTTTGTCTTCAATTTTGTATCTTTCTTATGTAAAATTCATTAAGCCTTTGTAAATATGAGGAAAAAACCTGTTCTTTTGCTTTCTCCCCTGGGATTCTAAAAGGTTACCTTGCCTCATGCTCGGCTGTAATATGTCTCTTGGGCTTAGTTTTTAATGCATACAGTACTCCAAGAACGAAGCAGTCTAAGGGTGTTTTACTGGGCTTAGCCTTGAAGTGAAACAAATAATTTCTTTTGAATTGATGGAATTGGATCCTCTAGCACTAGAACAAAATATTCTCAAATTATCTTGCTTTGCTCAGGTTGTGACCATAAAATTACCTGCTTGGTCCCTTGTCAGCTGCTCGTGTGATAGAGCGTGGGTTGGAAATTTGCTTTCGTTGATGCGGGAAGAAAGCACTTAACTTGGAGGAATGGAATGCTGTGAGAATGACCCACATCCGAGTATTTAATTCCCTATTTTTTCCTATGTTTTAAATCAAAATAGGACTTTGGTAAATCTAAGAAATCCTGCTGGCCATGCTTGATAAAAACTAGTGCTGCATATTCTCATGCGTGCCATAGAGCCAGCATCAGCAGGTCATTGGTCTCCTGGGAGCTGTAATCAACTGGTGTATATTAGAGCAGCTTTGGGCATGTTCTACTTTAAGCTGAACCCAGCACAGACAAGCCAGTAGATCAAAGAAGCCACAGTCAGCTCCACAATACCTATTTTCTTTACACTGTGGTTAACAATATCAGATCAGGAAATCCCCTGAGCTGCAAATAGTTGGAAACTGGAAAAGCACTCAGGGGAAAGATCATAGGAGAGTTCCTGCTCTTTCTTATGCGTCTGTTTATGGCCACTGTTGCCATTGGTCTCCTCTGAGACGCAAGTGTAAATGCATTCCTAAAAAACTTTAAAAGACTGCCTAAGAAGGTGAAGGGACAGAGCAAAAGGAAGTGGGGTGGTGGGGCTATTGGTGTAGTGGTACCTGTATAGCACTGGGGATGGTGGCAGAGGTGGTCATTTCAGGTGAGAAGGCAGGATCAGCTCTTGCAGGTGACAGTCCCTCCCCATGGAAGAGCAGGAGGTGGATAGACTGACCTTTCTCACTCTGCTTGTGATCATCATTTTGCTCTTTCCCGTTTTTTTTTTAATCAGGGGAAAAGGGTCCTTTTGTCCCCTCCCATCAGTGCCACTAACACAGGCAGCTTGCTGCACGGAGGGAAATGAAAGGGTCTGTGCAGCTGCAGGGCAGGGACTGTGCCTTGCCAAGAGAAAGTTGTGTTCCTGTCAGGATGCTGTTAGACTAAGTAATGCAGGTGAGATGGATGGAGCCAGTACAGCTGTTCTTGTGTTAAGTACTGAACAGATCTTAGTAAGGAAAAAAAACCCCATGAAATAAGAATTATTCTACAGTATTAGAAGTATTCTATTGAAATAGAGGTGTTTTCTAAGAAGCATTCTTTTTCCTCGTTTAGAGAATAAAAGAAACTTTTTCTGACAGCAGTTTAAATTTAGTGAAGCCAAAACCATTTTGTGAGAGACTCCTCACAGTGATCAATGTCTGCTTCCAAAAAATGGCCAACATGAGCTCCTAAAACCCATGTACCACATCCTGTGTAGCAGGACTGTCCAGCTTCAGCTCTAGGGAAAGCAACTTCTATGCATCACAGCCTGGGGATGCAGCAGAGGTACTAAGATGCTGAGAAGTGTGTTTTCCACTTTTCAGCAGGTCTCAAAAAGATTCAATAACATCAAGGCAATAAGAGCTCTTATTAGAAAGCTCAAGTGAGAGTGTCTCCTGGAATGGCCTGGGTAGGTGGCACAGCATGGGGACAGTCCCAGGGTCTCTTCCTGAGGTCTAAACTACTCTGGGAGCAAAGGGAGTGAGCTCTTTGTCAAGTCTGTCCCACCCTTCCTGGGAGCCCAGTACATGCAGGGTGCTCCAAGAAGGACATTTCATAATAAAACATATAGCTTAAGGTATTGGCTCCATGCCTCAAACCCAGCCTACTCAAGACAGATGCTAAGATTTTGTGCCATGGCAAAGGAGAAATTGTTTTTTCAGGCTTTTTGCATCTTTTTATATCTTATTTGTATTTCTTCCCTTTAAGTAAAGAGGGATTAAAATAAAACTCTAGACCAGAATGTACAAACTAAAAGACTGCTTTATTTTTGGAAGAGAGATTGTGGGAATGCTGACTCAGCTATTAGAGTCAGCGCTTCCCTGATTTGTCTCACTTTGAGACCAGAAATTAAGTAGTTAAGTGAGATACACTGAAATGAAGGGGCACAGATGAGTTTGCTAGCCAGTGGTTAGGAGGTTCGCCTGGGATAAGAAAGGTGGTTCAATGGAAGCAATTAAGGTAATTAACTCTTTCAGTCTATTGAACCCTGAACCCCAGGGATATAAAGTAATAGCAATGTAATGTTATTAAACATGTCAAGTGCCTTAACAGATAATCATATACAATCAAGCTCCAATAATAAGAAATAAAATTTACTTATGATTAGATCCAAGTCAAAACAGTCAAAACAGATGCAAAAGGAGCTGGTAAACTCAGCAGAAAAAATCTTCAGGATATCTACTTATGTCAAGATATAATGGAGTTTACTAAAGAAGTTGACTAAAAAGTGATAAAAGCTGGTCTCTGAAGTAAGCAATCAGATTGTACACTCTTTGGGAAACGTCATCATATATCTATATAACACTATTTCAAAGCATGTAGTTATAATGTTGCCAGGGTGCCATCAACCTTAAAGTAGAAAACAATAGTTGTTGAAGAACTTCCTGAAAAACAGCTTTTAAGCCTGGAAAGCTGAGAAGAGATAGGTTTAATCATAGATCAAGTTAAGAAGGAAGAAAATAACAAAACAGAATTCCAATGTAGACAGAATGCTGTTTCAACATTTAAAAACAGTTGCAAAGAATAGCTGCAGACAACATTTCAGCTTTATTCAAAAGATGTCAGCACATAAATTAGGAGCCCTATTCTATCATGACAGGATACTGGATCACTAATACAGAGAAAGAAAACACTAGTAATATTTTCTGCTTAATAAACAGTGAATAGAGAGGAATTTGTTGATCAGTAGCTAGGTGTTGTCTTTGTGCAAGTATGCAGCCAGCGAACATGGGAGTTGATCCAGGGTTTTTGTAGCTTTGAGCTGAAGTGGAAGAGAGAAAGCTCTGCACTGACCAAGGCAGTAGTGAAAGTAGAACTGAACCCAGGCTCCTTAGAGCTTGTTTTTCCAACTGGTTAAAAAAAAAAAGGCGTAATTTCTCCCTACAAACTCTGCTTCATTGTGAACTCTCCTGCAGGGTCATTAGTTGAATGATGATGCAAAAACAGAAACAGGAAAATGTGTAATATTGTTCTCTTTCAATCAAAGCCTTCAATTCTGACCTAATATTGCTGGCATATTGGACAGATTTAAAATACCAGGGTTTGGGGAGTCAATTTTCCAATATTTTCCAATGGGGTATTGGAGTAAGCTGCCAACTCTGTGTGAGCTGATGTGACACTGCTTCTTTCAGCCATCCCTCCCCAGCGAAATCCAAACCTGCAGCAGAAAGCAAACTGACTTCTGAGTGCCTGCCGCTGCTTTTATGCAAAACACTTGCAGACCATAAACCTCATAACAAGAATAGACAAAACTGACTTGTACACTGAGGAAAAAGCCCTGGAGGTCTAAGTGTGCCTGCTGGTGACACTTGCCCTAACTGGAAACTGCGTTTCTATTGATTAACCACAGAGGAGTAAGGAGGCAGAGTGCTAATACATCCTGAGGTCATTGATTAAAGAAATCAATGCTGTCACATATTTATGCCAGATTTTGTTTCTTGGCATACCTCTTATTTTATGGTTCTGTGGTTACGCAAAAGCCTGGTGAGACATAGCTGCTTCAAAAACCCACGGCTGAACACGAATTTTGCCTGAGTTCATGTGGTTTCATGGGTTTTAGCAGCAGTAAGTTCAGTCAAGCTTAGCTCCTTGCTCTTCCATTTTGTAGGGAATTTATCCCAAACCATTTCTTCCACACCAAGAAATACATTAACCTTAGCCAGCAAGTAAGATGCTGTCAGAGACGACAGGTTGCCTCGTTCCTTACTCTTTGCTACAAAACGAGCAGCATGAAAACACATTTAGGCTGATATATTTTTCAGGCATTTTACAATATGTACGCAGCTACTTCAGTTGACAGAACTATCCAAGTATTATAAAGCATCTAAACATTGCATCTTTATCTCCATCCTGGACTAGCAGGCAAAAATATTTTTATTCCCCACCAGAGAACTCAAGCAGGTGCTATTTGTCTACAGTTACGTCTTCTGCAGAAGTTCTTTCTTACTTTCTGAATTTGCTTTAGGCAATTCATAACTTTGGCATAAACGGTCAGTTCTTAGCATTGACCATTACTCGTGTGAGTAATGCAGACGACCTGGCTTCACAGAGTATTTTGTTTCCTTTTATGCAGAAACTAAAAGGGCTCGTGGATTTCATACCTATGAACATAATTGTTCAGCTGGTAAGTTCAGGCAAGAGGCAAGCTTTACTAGTGATTTTGGTAGGAACTGCACCACAGCTGATGCTTTGCATCTCATGAGGAGATTCCCTTGATATCCAGATGAACAGAACCAGACAATGTACAATAGCACCATCTGGTGACTCCCAATAATCTTACTGTTGCCCCCAATTCCCAAAGACAGGATCCATTACAAAAGAAAGAAAAATAAGTATGTATATATTCGTAAAAAGGAGCAGGATTCAGTAAGAAATTATTTTAGTTAAAGAGCCAGTCCACCTCCCTATGTGTGCAATTTTTATATTGCATGAAGTGGTAACTGCAAAGGACATGGTTTGTAAAGGATTTGGGGAGTCTATTTTTAGTTAAATACTGTGTGATTTTCCATCCCTATTCTAGCAGATTCCAACATTTAACAAAATATTCAAAAATCGACCCAAGTCCCAAGACAAATGTACTTGTCTAGTTTTTAATAACCAAGTATTCTGCACCTATTCAAATGAATTGGATCATGTTTGTGCTTTCATTGTAACTTATTTGGGCTGAATATTGTTTCCTGTAGGTGAATCTGCAGCCTCTGGGTGGAAGGGGCAGATCTGGAAACATGAGTTTGTGGGGGTCTCTGGAAGACAATGACGCAATCATAAGTACTGGTGAAATAATTACAGAACTTTTCCCTCTGAGCATCACCAGGAAAGATATCCTTAATTGGTTTAGTAGATCTTCCAAATTATTTTGTTTCATTTACTTCCTTGCTGGCTGAGCCCAATCTATGAGCTGAATTTTGTAAACACCCAAAACACAGTTTTCTGCTGTGAATGGAGGGTGCATGTGATTAGAGGCAACATCTACATGACAAGCTGATGCTTGGGTAACAGTCTGTCTTCTGAAACAGGAAAGACTGAAAGGTTTTCTGTAGAGCACAGGAGAAGCACGAAAAAGCCAAGGACCTTCTTTGCATAGTTATGTGGTTGGTTATCATTTTAAAAAGAGTTGCAGGAGAAACATTGAAGCAAAAGGTTCAACTTGCTGTGGCTGCAGCTGTGTTTATCTTTTTCTAACAAAAATCTGGAATAGTTGAGCACAATAAAAATTTCTGCAGAGCTAAAGCCAAAGGAGAAGGCTTGGGAATTTAAGTAGCGGTCCTGGAGCTGATGAGAAGTCACTGGAGAGTGAAGCCAGTAATTACAGGGTCATTGTAAGTCTCATGGGTCTGAACGATACCCTTAATGCATTTTTCTGCTGCACATGGATCCCAAAAGATTTCCATTTCTCCATTCAAGTCAGCTTGTACGTGAGTTTGGTGCTGTGCCATGAATTCTTCACTGACAGCACTGCATGATTTTACGTTGGCTAGAAACAGTCTCTTCAGGTGCTCTTCGGTATTCAGACTTGTTGAAGGATGTATATGGAGGGACAATCTTGCTGGAGAAGATTTTCCATTTAGGTATGTCTCAAAACTGTAAAGAAACCATTTTGAGCTGTCTTCTGTGGTTAAGAATAAATTATTGTCGTTTTGATTTATTTTATATGTACCTAGTATTGCAATGACCTGCAGCCTGCAGAAGCTGAGACTTTTACTATAACATAACATGCAGCACTTTTATTTATTCATGAAGAGTGAACAATCTGCTCTTCTACTATATGTATATTTTTTTAATGAGGATATAAATTGGAAATGTCCAGAGCATGGGATAGGAAACTATTGACTGAATGCCAAACATCTTTCCAAATCAAAATAAATAAGAACGAATAATCCTTGTTGTGCTTGTCAGCTGTAGCCAAGTTAATGATATGATGATAAAAATAAACAAGCTGTTTCACAAATTGGCTGTAGCACACTATGGAACTTATAATGCTCCACTTGTGATTGGCCTTTCCTGCTGATTTTTCCATTTCTTGGGCAACAGAGTTTCCTCCATGTTGTCTGCCATCTGAAATACGAATTCCAGAGACTGATTGTGGCTTAGTGTGCTCTGTACGACTGATAGATGTGTATGTGTGTGAAAGAAGCTTTGCACATCATTACATCCTCTGAAGGTTTGAGCCATCCAAATCTTCTAGGCTGTGCCAGTTCTCTCTTTTGCAGAGAAAGGCAGACAGAAAATGCCTGCGCAGATGGAGAAGATTTCTTCAAGGAGACAGAACTTTGTTTTTGTTCTGTAATGTCATCCTCTAGTGAGCTCTTGACTTCTTGTCTGGTATCCATGAAACATAATTTTGAATACAGAGAGCCATTTCAGGATGATTTATTGCATCAAAACAATCGGCACAAGCAGAGAAATATATTCTGGTTACCACTTTTTTCTGGTCCCATGTGTGCTCCTATCCCTCATGTTCCTTTTCTAAATACACAGGGGAATAAGTATGTAGGTGTAAATATGTATTATTTATTTGTTAAGCTGAGAGTGAGGTCTGACACTTAGATGATTTGCAGCATTTCCCACATCTTACTATAGGGAATGCATGCAATGAGACAATAAGCATTATTTAGTTCTCTTTAACAAATGGTAAGATTTTAGGAGAAAGTACATTAAGTATTTGTGAATATAAAGCACCAGCCCCTCATATTGCCTGCCTCCCCCAAGACACATTCACACTGTCACGTTAGCACCCAGGGCAGTGGGATGCTGGAATAGAGATTCACAGCCAGCAAATTACTGCTCCTCACATACAGACTACAAGACAGGCCTGGCAGTGCTGCAGTGGTTATTTCTGCTGCCATTTTTATCTTTTTTTCTGTCAGAAGTCTTTTGAAAATCCCCTCCTGAATCAGCTTGCATCTTTAGATACTTAAATATTTAAACAGACACAGGATACCATTCCCAGGAGAGTTTTGTTCCCTCCACTTGTGAACCTCATTGTATTTTCTGTCATTTTTAAGTAGCGTATTGATGTCCTCAGAAATCCTAACCATGCTTATGATTGGAAGGAGAAGCAGCCTCACAGGTATTACTGCTTTGAACATCAGGACAGAAAGCTGTGCCTGGTAAAACGCTCGTATGGAGAACTCTAATAAGCTCCTGCATCGACATGTAGCTGCTCTGCTGCATGGGCTGCGCAGTGCCCCCGAATGTGCACAGGCATGTCAATGCCTTGTTCCGATGATTCATGGAGGGTGTTAACATCTACTGCGTCTTCCAGTGAGTGCTAATGTAACCCCTCATATTTCTATAATCACTTAGCTCCGGAGCAGTTCTTGATACTTTAGTATAATTCTTCTCATCAATGCAGACCTGCTTTTCAGATGTTCTTTCTTTATATCCCACTTTCTGCACCTAGTAACTAGGTTGGGAATTAATGAAATTGCTGTTTGCATGAGGAGAGGATAGTTTAGGGATTCAACCCATTACAATTAAAAATAGGGCCCCCAATTAATATATGTTCCAGCTAATTTTCGGTTTGCAGTCTTCAAATTGTAAATCATTTTTGTGAGGTGTTTTTAAAAGAACAGAATTTTAAATGTTGGGGAAAAAAAAGGTAAAGAAGCAGAGATCAATTTATTCTTGGTATAGTTTTCTTGTCATGTCCTAAACCCTTAAAAATGAGGGTTTCAGTGTGGCCAGAGATAGAAACATATCACGCACTGAGCTTCTCAAGCTTATAAGCCATTCATTGAAAGTCAAAAGTTTATTGAAGGGTAGCTGCAATTTAAAGTTGTTTCCTCTAAAGTATTATTAGCATTTGACGGACACTGATAGATGTTACTAAAACATCTTTAAAAGGCAAAGGAATAATTCACCCAACAGTTCCACTGATTTTGCTTTCTGATATATCCTCTCATAAAAATAATATCCCTTTGATGGATTTCTTCCAGAATAGAGTGCTGTATCTGAAAAAGAGAAGCAAGATATTTCCTGCAGTATTTTCGCATTGATGAAGAGCTTACAAGAAGGAAAAAGTCACTGCACTGGGATGCAATGAAATAATTAATACCCAAGACACAATAGGGCAGAAATAATGGATGGGCTCTGCCTGAAATACCCAGTGCTGTGACGTGGGTTACTTTCCTCATATAAACAGGAAGCTCTGTGAGTTGATTCTTGAGGAAATCCCTAGCTGTTTTTAAATTGTTTCCTACTCACAAAAAGCTATTAAGTAAAAAATTTGGTCTCTCTTTTTCCTTTGTGTAGCATCCTTTTTTAACTCTCAGTTCTGCTGATGACTTTGGGTAGCTAAAGTTTTGTATGAGACTGTTCTTAAACTACTTTTGCATGAGCATTTCCCCTAGCTTCAATTTCTCTTGAATTATTTAGTAGTGCAGATAACTTATTGGCATGAATCTGTCACCTTTGTCAAGAGTTTATCTACCTCTTTTCTACGATAATCCCCCATGACTAGCTAATCTTTCCTTTTGACTCACATTCCATGAACCTTTGAACCCTTATTTTTTTGTTGTTGCTACAGCACTACCAATTCAATCTCTGCTGAGTGTCTTATATTTCAAGGACCAAAATTGCTCATAAAATGTTAATGGTGTCTATCTTATTTCCCCATAATGCTAAAATAACTGTAATGTTCTGTGGGCTTGTCTACCCCAAGAAACTAGTGCACAGTAAAGCAAGGTTTAAATTTATAGCTCTTCACTTCTCACATAGACATTTTAAGGGCACACTGAGTAGCGGATGACTTCTTCCACTATTAAACGTGGAGTAAGCCACCGTGAACTTAAATGTGCATGGGGCTTTAGAATGTAGTAACTAGGGCAGAGAAAATCCATAACAGCTCTCTACCTCCTGTAGTAGAGAAGTCCTATATTTTTAAGCAGCTTCTTCCCTGTCTCTAAGAAGGATTTTCTTGTGGTTATAGTAGCGTAGAAGAGACTTCTGTCCAAGTACTCCATGCACCTCCTGTTGGGTAAACACCAAATAATTTAATATAAACTGGTTGAAAATTTTCTTTCAAATTAGTGTTTCTTTAAATTGGAAGCTTGGTTGCAGAGAACTAATGTGCATATTAATGAATTCATGCTTGTTCTTGCTTTGAAAAGGCTTTTCTTGGGAGGGTGGTAAAGGAAAAGACATGAAGAATATTTTCATTGTTTTTTGTTGTAACCCAAAACACAGGCTTTTCACTGCAACTCAAAATTTCCCATGTGAATTGTGACAAAATTTAAATATTTTTCATTTTCAGCTGTATTTTTAATTAAAAGGTCACATTTTACGAACAGCTCGAGCTTTACCATCTCTGTGCCTCAGTTCTCTGTCTGTCATTTGGGATTATGATTATTTTCTATCTTTTTGTTTCTCCTGTCTATTTAGATTATGAAATGTTTCTTACTGTGTTTTGATACAGTGCCTAGCAGAATGGGATCCTGAACTTGGCTGGTATATAAAGTTGCTACTATAATGCAAATCAATATTAATAAATGAGCATCAACCTACTTTCCTTTTCACCTTTTACATTTCACATGTTTCAGTCAATATGCTCTTGCAATTATTGCTGGACTTTCTTTACTCTTATAAATAACACAGTATTCTACTATATCATCTACAATCATCTTTAAGCCCCCACCACGATCAATGTCTCCTAAGAGCATAACCTTATAATCATTTTCTGTCCCCTACTGCATTACCTTATAATTCCCTACTGGAAAGTGTATCACACATTTGCTTGCACATAAGTCTAATTAATTTCATCAAATTATTTTTAATTTGTTGGCTTTGTTCCATCACATTTGTTGCCCTTCTTCCCTGATACCAATAAATTTATTCTCTTTCCAAAATACACCTGCTGCCAAGTTTACATATGTAATATAAAAAGTAGTCCCTAAATCATCCTTGATGGGACCAATCCTATTGCCTCACTTACCCTTTTGAAACATTGCCCATGACTTATTTCTTGTCACTCAGCAGCCCTCTTTGGAGCCAAATGAAGAGAGTTTTCCCACTTACCAGGTAGTCTTTGTAGATTAACCTTTTGTGTGGTATGGCTTTTAAATTTGCATAATTTATATCATCTACTTCACCTCTGTCTGATAATTTGCTAACGTACTCAGCAACGCCACACGCATCCCTCACGGGACTGTGGAGGGAGAATTACTGTGTGCACTGTGTTCAGCTGCACATCCCCATGATTGTCATGTGGGGCAGCCCTTAATTCCACCTGGAGATAGCAAATGGTAAGAACATCACTGCACCTCATTTCTAGAGAAAGCAAAAAAAATCCAGAACAGGAATACCAAATATTTAGGGAAGGGTTTGCTTTCTTTTGTTTTCAGAGGGAGAGGAAAATGAAGGATTGACAGTGCTGTGATGGATTAAATGAAAGAAAGCAAGATATGGCACAAGCCATGCTCCAAAGCTAAGCAGACTTTCAAATGGAGTATTTTAAAGATAATTTGATAGGAATTTCATCGTTGCACTAGCTGCACATTTGTCAAGATGCCACAGCAGGTTGACCTTCCCATGCTGCCTAAGAGATCTGAACCAGAAAGGCCTGATATCTCATGAGCTCATCAGATATCTCAGGCAGCTCTTGAGATTGACAGGCCTTTTTTGCATCCCTATAATTAAGCTGGAGCATCTTTATTCTTCGGTGCTATCAGGTCTGGCCTTCTGAGCTTCTTCCAGCAGAAATACATAGTTTTCACAGGGGGAAACTGGAACAAAGATAGGTGGTAATCTTTCGAAAAGAGAGAATCAATTAATAAACTCTCCTGGATTTGCTCCAGGTCTAGCTTTGCGGTAGTGTCTTCGGAAGCACTGCCATCTACAAGCAGTCAGGACTCCCCAGACAACACAAGATCGTTCAGCATGTGAATTATAGACTTCAGCCTTGAGAGTATAAATGATGGTCAGGAACAAGAGGGCAGATACAGAGTGATAATCATTCCAACTTCAGTGTTAACTCAGTACTATATTGCTTCATTACAGTGCAGCAAATCAGCAAAGAGGTCTGATTAATCCTTGATGTAACTTCCTTGACATGCCCTGGTTGTTAAAACATACTGTCTTTCTCTAGCACCTACATGCTGCTTCAACAATAAACATTTGAACAGCTACCCGAGCACACAGACATCAGGAAAGCTGAGCGATCTATATTATAAGCTCATCCTTAGAAAGCAATGAGTCAAAATGACAAAATGTCCTGACACACTAGGAAAATGCACTTACCTAATCAGTTCGTCGCCCTTTATTTATAAACTGATATGGTGCTAGACCATAACACAGAAGGCAACATTTGGTCTGAATTTAGTGATTGATAACTTTTTAATGGCAACCATTAAAATGCAACTAGCTACGTGTACTTGTTCCTGCCTGGAACAATGGGGGAGGCAGGATAGGAGCTATTCTGTTGTATCTGATAACAGTGTGAAAATCTCTAAAAGCTGATACAAGGTAAACACCTGCACAGAAGTTTGCAAGATCAGAGCAAAATCTGCATGTGCAGCAAATACAAATCACAAATGACATAAATATTCTGATAGATTAGTAGACAAGTGGACAGGCTCACCAATCACCCCTATATAAGAACTGATATGTGTATAGATATAGCTATATATAAAGAATGCATTTAATGTACAATTTAGTTCCTATAAATCTGGAAGAGTAGTGAAGTACGAGGGGTAATTGTAGTCTACTGACCTGTAGCCCCTGCAGCTAGTCAGAGAAGCACAGAGCTGATTATTTCTCAGAAATGCTCTCTGGGGTTGTAAAATGTATTTTGCTTAATACAGCGATGGTGGAGCTTGGGGTCATGGGGAGAGTGAACAGTGGGCTTTGTAATGAACCTTAAAAAGAGAAGCGTTCCCAGAGCTTCATCTCTGTACATCCTGACACACAGATCAGTGTTTTCTCTCTATGCATTTCAACCCTGGCTGTCAAACTGAAGCACATACACATGCACCCATGTGCACAAATGCATACACAAAGATAGCTTGCAATAAAAATCCCTTTAAACACTGGTTCTCTCTCTTAATAATATCTCTCCTTTGTGAAAAGTCTCACTTTGGGATAATCTCATTATGGGGTATCTCCTTGACAGGTTAATCTTCTCAGTTACCTCCTGAAGATTTTGTCATCTTTTAATCTGGAATACGATCGGATAACATCTACAGATCAATATCTTCTTTGTAGTCATGTTCCAAAGGCTATGAGAGCTGTTCTCCCATGCAGTTCAAATGCCTCATTAAAGATTTCTCAAACTGTAAAACCCTTCCAGAGATATCATGCCTTCATTTGCTATATATTCAGTATAATGTTCCTTAATTCACTCAAGTGTTTTAATGTCTGTCACAGTGACTGTTCCTTCCTTAAAGCCAATATATTTCCTTAAAATAAACTTAACAGTTCTTACACATTTTCAACAAGTAGCATATTAATTTGAACAAGCTTTAAGTGAATTATATCAGAACATTTCTTATGATGCACTGTCATATTTACTGCACATTTCAACACGAATATAGTATCTTCTCATTTGTTAGCTTTATGTCTCTTGTGACAGTAAATTAAAATGATCCATTGAACTCTGATTTTCTCTTTTTGCATTCACTTCCTAACATAATTACTTTCCAACATTTTATTGACTTTTTTGTGTAGTAGGATGATTCACATATATTAAGATTTTTGAAATTATATTAAGAAAAAAGTGTAAGGTTACCTATTGAACATTCTTTGCTTTGTGCATATTGTTAATCATTAACAAGATTTCTGATGCATTCACAGAAATTAGAATGTGTTTCTTTTCTAAACAGATAAGGGGACATTTTCTTCTGGGGGCAAATATCCTGATGACAAAAAGAAAGAATAGGTAATATTAGGAAGACATATGGGAAAAGCTAGCCAAAGGCATATGAAGAAGTAAGGCTAACACTGAATGAGTGTTTCACTCACAAAGGAGAAAAAAAAATTATTTGCCATTTCACTCTTTTGTAAGCTTCAGTGATTAAGAGTCTGAAAATATACCTGGTCTCAATTTACACAGCAAGGTGTTTATTAGTTTGTCAGATCTCACATAGGCAGAAGCTAATTTGCTCATAGGGTATGCTGTAATTATATTGCTGAATAGTTGTTTTAAGAGATCCAGTTTTAATTTCTTCCTCTTTGATATAGTCATTTAATTACAACACAGCGCAATTGATTAATTGCAATTACAGTATTTTCTTTCTGAGAATTCACCTACAAAGTACAGTAGGGTATTAGTGAGTGCAAGGGAAAGAGCTGCGGGATTTAGTTTATGAGGCCAACAGAATATATACAGAATATATACCTGTTTTCTTTAGGTAGGAATACAGCATGTGCTATACTGGTGAGATGATTCTATGTTCAATTCCTCTCTTCCATCTCTATTTAATACGGGGTGGGAGGGGGTGGAATCTCTAACGTCCGTATGCCCACTTGTCAAAAGTCTCTTAATGACCCTCATCTCCAACTCACTGAATTCAGTGAAAAGATTTCTCCTGACTTCAGAAGCCTTTGGACTTGGCTGGTTACGAGCTCATCTTTCTTTCTGATCTGCAAGTTACCTCAAACCTTTGAGGGCAGTATAAACAGTCATAATAATTGAATCAGCACGCATTCCTCACCTCTGCTCACCGCTTGGGTTACACCAGCTTTGCCCAGAAGAGCTAATGGAAATCAGAACCTGTCAGGTGATGCCCAAATTGCCTTGCTACCTTTGTCTCAATAATTTTTGCAATAAACACAAAGGTTAGAGACAGGCTAATAGCCGGTGAGACAATCAGTGTCAACTGAAAGCTTCTTTGGTGAGAGTCTAAATAACAGTTAACTAAGCACAAGAGAGACAAAAGGATATAGGCATTGCAATGCTAACACAAAACCTGGCTTCTGGGGACCCTCAGGAATCCACACAGCCTTGTCTTAGGTCAGAGGCTGCCAGTAATAAGAGCAGGTTAGCCTGTGTGCAGCTCTGTACTAATGCAACAATATTTCCTACCATCCTAGAGGTGGCGGGGGGGGGAAGTCCTGAACTGCTCTCCAAGCTCTCAAGAGACCATGCCATAAACCCAACCACACAAGACTCCTTTTGAGGATGGGGATTGCAGAGTCAGAGTAACTCCAGGTCACGCTCATGGTGTAATGTTAAGAAGGAGATACAGCTCTCTTTGTCCTCTCCTCGTATGCATCTATACTAGTGCACTTAAGGAGAGAGGGAAGAGGATGGGGAGCTGCAGTCTTGAACCCAAACACCTGAATTCTGACAGAGACCCTTTTAGGTTTCAATATCCTTTTGAGGATCTTGGCCTTCAAGCCTTAGTTTCTCAAGCAACTTGCTGTGATGATCAGTAAAACAATATAGGAGTGTTCTTTAACTCACCGTGAAAAGGTTGAGCTTTAAATCTAATGAAATTTAATTACGGCATTAACATTGTACAGGTACGGATTTCAATTCAGAATGCCAGAGTCGTAGGGAGCATCTCAAGAATTAACTCTGTCCTAACTTACCCTGCTTTATGTGGTGGATTTTCTGTGTAGACAGGAGGGAAATATTCTAGTACTAAATTCACAGTTAAGATGCTGCTTTGACATATCCCTGAATAGTGCACTCAGCAGAGTTCAAACAGCCTGACATTCAAAATTAGTACTATAAATATGACCCTAAAAACGTCTGGAGTTCTAAAGTAGTGGGCCATTAACTTTTACAGTGTCGACCTATTCACTCTTAGATCAGTTTAATTAGTGTACAACGTAAGACATAAAAGTAAATATCACATGGACAAGCACAATAATCATTGTTGGCTTCAAACAGATAAACTTTTTGATGAGCTGCAAAGCATTAAAACAGCCACCTACACATTGCCCACACATACCCATGGCAACAAATATACATCAACATAAAACAGAAAAAAGCTGCAACCTATCAAAATTTTAATATTCATCATCTGAGGCTAGCGTGATTGCATTTGCATGCCTTTGCTGCCTTTTTTCTCCCCCCAAGGATGAAATGAGAGGAAAAAAATGTAGAAATGTAAGAGAAAGTGCTTTGAAGCTTCCAAACAGTTTTGATCCTATGTCCAAAATGAATCAACAGTTACTTAGTGCAAGTGTGTGGTATGGACATTGCCTGTGCCCTCTGAAAATAAATCAAGATGGACATTAACCCGTATGTGAATGTGGAGAGAAAAGTAACTGGTGGCACTACAGCCCTGCCTGTTAGCTTCTTGGACAAGTCATCTGCTACCAAATGGACAAAAAATGTCCTAAGTCCAATGCAATTAAGAATCTTTTTTACTCTCTTGAAAGAGAAAGGGCTTTGCTATTCACATATCTATTATTTTTCAGTGGTAAAACAAAACATCTGATAAATAATTAGTCTAAATTGCTATAAAACATAGCATACATTCCTTTCTATATATGTGTCTTGAGATTCTTTTCCTGGCATGGGCTCAAATCCACTTCTTGAATGCAGTAAGTTTTATATTACCTTCTGCTTTTTCCATTCTATTTACATGGCATTTACCCAAGACTCTGGACCTTCTCTTCAAATTGTTTTTACAGCAGCAGAAAGGGGCTCAGACTTCCAAGAAGCTCAACCCTCCCTGCAAAACACCAAATGATTTCTGCTCAGTGAGATGAGAACATCCAATATCCTGCAGAACCTGTCTGTGTGAATGGGTCTCAGGGCAACATCCAAAGGGTTATGAGCTTCTGTTGTTGTGTGGTTTCTCTTTTGTAATAGGTTGTGAAATGGGTCCTGACATTGTTTCAGCTGTGACATTGGAGCTTGAATTGGAACCACTGGCCTATGAGATTCTTCATTAACGTCAGTTCAACAACATCCTTTCTTGCTCTCCTCTGCAAAATTTTATGAACTCGACCACCCTATCTCAGAGAAGACACAATGTGCAGATATAGGCAATAAAAGTGATTAGCAGTCTGGAGAGGCTTCCATTTAAAGGGAGACAGAAAAAGAATAGACCATTTAATCTGGAAGCAAAAGAAACCCCATGGAAGGGACAGAGGGAGACAAGTAAATTCAGTGGGATAGGAAAAAATGCATGTTACTAATATTTACCCTCTCACTTAATGAAGTCACAATCAATTGATTTGAAAGGCAACAAATTAAAAGATGATAAAAAATAAAAGAAAACACAGCATGATCCATAGTGGCACTAACCAAAATGAAATATCATTGAGGACAAAAACTAAATTCAATCCAAAACCAGATTAGATATGCAAATAATGTGAAAGTGGATAGTTACACTACAGAGAAACACAATTGATTTTATTCATATCAAGTAAAAATTACTGTGATGTAGGTCATAAGTCAACTGCCACTAATAAGGTTTAGAATTTTCCCTAGGATCATTTTCCTCTGGACTAGACAGACTAAAGTGCCAATAACTCCTGTGTTCTTCCAGCAATTACAGCCATGCTTTTCACTGTAGATATATAGTTATGTTGAGAGGGTGGAACAAAGTTTGCATATATACTCAATATACAAGACAATGTCTGGAAACAAATAGCTCTGTGCGCAGTGGAACCAATGAAGCTTCCTGTAACTGTCTTAAATCAGAGCTGCTGTGTGAATCCTCTTTTAATACCACTTTTCTCATCAAGTACAAGTGGATTTTTAACTTCTGTTTCCCCAAAAAGCTAAACATCCCAGGGAAACTACTCTTGGGCACTGGTGACACACAGTAATCCTTATCTCAATGAGAATATTAATAGAGTCTCTCTATTCTCCCTGTTCACCTATAGAAAACTTACAGGACCTTAACACCTATCAGATTATCCAATGGGTATAAAAGGGATATAAAAATATTTAAGAGACCAAGAGATCAAAATGCACACAGAGTATAATTGCGTAAGCATTACAGTGAGAAACCAGGACAGAAACATTAATATGGGAAGTGCACTCCAGCCCAGCCGTTTACCTCCCCCACACTCCCCCAAAAAAAGCATTCAGGAACAGCAGATTGCAAAGAGCAATCACGCCAGCCACAGGTTGGCAATCACATCTTCTCCAAACAGCAATCATGGTTCCTACTGATGGACAACAACATGTGAGAAACTGTCATTTTGATATTTAAAATCTGTGGTGTGTAAAACACTGACTGTCAGTCTCAGCTGGTGGGATCTGAGTTACTGGAGAAGGAAGTACAGAAATTATTGGATCTGAAATGGACCCTACAAGTCAAAATGTTTGGCTTTTTGCAACTTTTCAACATTATTTGTCTATGCTGCAGACTGTACAGCTCATTTATTTGCCTGACACTGTATTTCAGTGAACAACACTTGGTCTTAGGACTTCAAAATTGTATTTTTTTCTCCCCAGATTCTCTTATCAAGTATTTCTTAACTGTGTAGGGACAAAAAGGTATATTCTTGCCTTCAACTCTAGAATCTGAAAGCAAAGTTGTGTGAGGCCACTTGTCAGGAGAGAAAGACTATGTTAGCACCATGTTTCCTGTCCTCTTCCTATATATAGTACTGCTATAAAGGTGGTAATGTGATCAGTGCTGCTGAAGAGGGATTAAGGGCTTGACCTAGTCAAACTTTATGGTTTCCCAGCTGGCAGTGAGAAATTACTTCCTGTGTTCCCAGTGCCAAAGAATGACTTAACTGGAGGAATTGGATTTTTTTTTTCCTTTTTTTAAGATAGGCAGAAGGAGGGAGACCTTACATTTTTATGAGAAGAACAGAACAGCAAAAATCTTAATGGATTGTCCAGCACAAAATGTCCATGGGATGAATGAGGCCCTTAAAACATCATGGCTTAGGCTGAAATATTGCCAGGCTTTTGAGTAGTTTCAAGTCTTTGCTTTCAATTTGAACTTTAAATCAATTGTCCCACTCATTTCAAAATCAAATTTCAAAGCATGGAGGGTAATGTAAACTTTTGACTTCATAGATATTTATAAAGGGGGGGAAGAGAATTGTATGAACATTTTTTTTAAATGCACAACTTTTAAATTAATAAACATCCTGAGGGACCAAAAACTGCCCGCCCAAGGGCACATCTAGTAAAGTTTCCTTCTGAACAAAGTTGGGGTGCACAGCTAGTACTGAGGAGCAAGTTTCTTTCCTGTCCAGAAACCAGTAAATTTTATATGTTCTACTGTATACTACTCCAAAGAAAGTGTGCTTATACATGTACTTATGTGCTTATACAGAGATGGGAAAGTCAGAGAAGCTGTCATGAAACAAAACACCAATGTTAAAATACAGATGGGGACAACACCCAAAGATGCAGCACATTGTTGTAACAGATCAGATTCTATTTTCTTCATCACCTGAGAGAAGTGTCTGAGAACTGACCTGGTATGTCTAATGACAGAGGAACTACAGGCATTATGTGAATTGAAACAAACCTGATTCAGCAATTTATAGATTTAGAATGGGCTAATGAAAGATCATAAAATGTGGAGAAGGTGTTCCTCGTTAAGTGACACCTACTTATTCCAGTTGGAATTTCTCCATTAATCTACAAGTTTTGGAGCGGGAGCGAAGTGTGCTACTGCAGAGTCCTCTCTGGAGAAGATACAAAGCCATCTATCTCAAAGGATATCATTTGCCATATTTCATTCCAAAGACTTTAGTAATTTTTTAAGCCAAACGATTTTTTTGGATAACCAATATCTAGAACTCAGAGAAGTTGCACCTTTTCTCTGATTTTAGTATTGGTCAGTGATGATGCAACACAGCTTATGATAGCTTCAGCTCTGCTTTAAATTACGCTGCATCAGCACAACCACCATGGTCTAGGATACCTGGCTACATGCTTTCCTTCTTCGGCATGTCACATGTAACCAGCTGTAAGCAATGCAAAGCAAAATCAGCCTTTGCCTTCTCTGCCAGGGCAAGCATATTTGAGAGACGTGCCAGTCGTGCTACAGAACCACAGCTGAAACTTCTGCAAAAGTGCCAACTACAGCAGTTGTTGTTGCTCTTGTTTGTATGTTATTGCTGCTGACTAATTCAGTGTCCTTTAGCTGTCACAAACCTGAGCTGATTTGGCTCTTCTTTAGAGAAATAAGCAAGCTCTCTGACTGTATTTTCATGATGCTATCAAAAAATTTGGCTGGGTGGCTTTTCAGGGGCATTATTTGGGGTTTTTGTTTTATTTCTTGGAGATCTACTGAGAAAGCCCTTTCCTGAGCAAAGCACTGGTTAGTAATTCATGAGTTTCAGGCAAATGTTCAGTGTTTCAATGATGAAGAGCATTGCTGCTATTGGAAGGAAAGCTGATCTGGAGTAGAGACCCATCTGTTCCTTAATAAAGTTTAGAGGCAATAATCCATTTCTACCTGGAAGGCAAGCCTAGAGACAGACAATAATCATTTTTGATGAGATATTTAGATAACTGTCAGAGACTCCTGCTTCTTATAATCAGCGGTATCAACTACTGCTATTCCTTGTGCTTTAGTGGTTTGGACTTGTGACAGAAAATTCATCTCTGGGAGGATACATCTGTGAGTGCCACAGCATATAAGATTGATCAACTTCTGCTATTGCTTTGCTGTGTTCAGTTCCTTTTCTGGATATATATAGTCAGTGAGATAGGTGGTCAATTTTTCCCTTTTTTTTTAGACCACTGATTACTTCCTGCTCTTAAGGCATAAAAAGATGATGACAATTTACAAGGACATTGGAGTCTATTCAGAATTTGTATTGGAGAAGATGGTGGAGTGCCTCCATGCATCCATTTGAGCTCACCTAGAAGAAAAGCGGGCTGCCAACTTTGCAGACTTTTCTGCACAGTAAATCTGAATTTTCAGGTTCTATAGAAATATAGAGTTCATTCCACTGAATGACAGGAATGGAAAAGTAATCACTGCAAGAAAGGGAAAAGATAAAATTCTGTCGCTCTATGGTGCCTTTCACGAGAGGATTTTACTCATGTTAATGAGGCCTTGTAACATAATAGTGATATTGAATTTCTTATGGAGGATGAATTCAGGCTTTCCAGAATGTGTGGCACAAAGTCATAGTGTTGAGGGCAAAAGTAGAGCTCGGGTAACAGTTTGGCAGTCCAGAGTTGTCGTCTTTTAAACTAGCCATTAAATCATCTTTATTTAAGGGAAGAAAAAAAAAGAATCTTCCTGAGGCTCTGTCACATTGCTGTGCATGCCAACCTCCCCTCTACAGTGGAGATTATGCAAAATTAGCCAAAGTGGGGAAGCGACCATCTCTGTTCAACCTCACTTTAATTAATCTTCTGAAGGGGCTCAGAAGTTGGGCTGTACCTGTTTAGGGTCTACACTCCATGGTACATCAGGAGTGGTCAGCACCATCCATGACAGTTACAAAAATTAACGCATACAAGAAACAAGTGCTGGGCTGGTTGGGGTGAGGCTGTGTGAGATCCTTCTAGCAAAAAGCAATGCCAGGTGAGGAGTCATCACAGGCTGCGTGTCCCAGCACTCCTGAGAGCTCCAGTCCTTCGCATTCCTGTGAGCTGGGCTGATTTGTTTTCAGCAACATCTTCATTACAGGAAGGTATATTAACAGTTTATTTGATTTTCCCTTTTCCAGCTCACTGTTAGCTGAGGGACACTGCAAAATGTAATTGCTCATGCCAATTTTTCTTTTGCCTGCAGATTTCATTCGTGCAGTTTCATTCTTCTCTTCCTTCTCCTCCTCCTCTCCAGCTGACAGAGCCAGGACACCCTTGCTGCACTTCACAAACAGTATGAGCCTAATTATAGATTTTTTCAGACTGGATCTTAGTGAGTTTAAGTGGAAGACAAAATATTTAGTTTCTACAAATTAATGAGGACAACAGAGCACACATCCTTTGTATGTCAATTAGCAACATATGGTGTAAGGCTTGCAAAACAATCAAATGATCAAACAATAAAGAAGTGAAAGAATGTAGCAGTTTCTCCCTCTCTTATTAGCTAAATATAGCACGTGATGCCTGTTTTACAGATTTTCCAAGCAGATTGTGGAACACCTGCAAGCACATAGGTATTGTTTTATCAGGGTAAGCAGCAGGTAGATTTTCTGTATAAACCATTATGTCTAATTTCTTTTAAACAGCTAGAATTGTATTTAAAAAAAAATAAAGATGTCAGACAGCTTGCAATTTTTTTTCATGAAAATGGTAGGGGAGACAGTGGAACATATTTCTTAAAATCTTTCCACCTACTTTTTTTTGTGCACCAGTCAAGCATTGGGGCTTTTTGTATATGCAGGAGCAGCAAAGGGAAATGGGAAGGAGCTGGGGTGTTCTTGCCTGTTGCAGACCCTCTGGGGCTGCTCCCACAAGCAAGCTCTCCGTCCCAGGCGATATGCATATCTTTTGTATTCTCACTTCCAAACCTGGCTCATGAGCCCAAAAAAGGCAAACTTTTTTGTTAACACTTCTGAAAATCTGACCATTTATTTAAATGTGAAATATAAATTAGGACTTCTATTGAAATCTGGTTTTAAAGCCTTGCGTAGCTTTGTTATATGAAACCTTTATTAGTCTCACACTACGAGCTATCTGTAGTAAAATCTTCCTATTACTACAGATAGCTATGCTCCTTGTAGATAATATATCTACATTCTCAGATCCTGATTTTCTAAGGTTATAAATCCAATACTCCGAAGCACAGCAGCAAATCTAGTACTTGAAAACACACTTTACTGTTGATGATGATGAAAAATAGTATTCACTGGTTTCAGCAGCAGAACTGCTGCTTGATCCACTTTACATAGATGCCTAAATTTGCCTGCAGAAATACCTGCAGTATGATGCTAAGGGACTGAACAGAAGGACAGATGGGGATTACTGGGTCAAGGAGATCAGGAGGAAGAGAAGAAAACTGGAGTATAAAAGAAGGATATGAGTGCAAATGACCATCTTTAGCTGTATTTTTGTGACGGCTCATGGCATGGGGATAAATGATGGGAAGGTATCACCATGTAGTGCACAAAACCATTCCCACAAGAGAGGAATATTTGGGGGTTTTGGGTACCAGACAGACCATAATGGAAGTTTTACATCTAAACTTTCAGAGGTCTTAAAAGAAAAAGGTAGGAGGGAGAGGCATCATTGCAATAAATAGAGATGTCTTATTTATCCCCACAAACCCCAGAACTGCGTATCTCACCATGTCTCTCTCCTCAGGCCATCTCCACAGCCCACTTGTCCCTGATCTGCCCTTCATCTGAATTCCATCTGGCAGGGGCAAGAGAGGAGTTCAGAGGAACCCAGGGTATTCCCAGAAGTATAGCAGAGGGAAAGAAAGCAGAAGAGGAAGTGTAGTGTAGGAAAACGACAGAACAATTTAGCATCCTAGAAGATTACAAAACTAATAAAGTGATAAACCAACTGTTCTTCTTTGGAGTCAGTCATGAGAAGCTGTGAGCTGAAGATGAGATTACCTGGAGTGTCAAATACTAATAACTTCAGTTATGGCTTCTATAAAATGAACCAGGACATTATCTCCTCTCTTTTCATATTACATGGAAAGATTCTGAGGTGAGGCAGAGCAAGTGCAAGAAGGAAAAAAGACCAAGCTGCTGAATTATATTATGGTGTAGTCCTTAAATTACAGGGGAGGCAAGGAGTGTGGCAACCAGAGGAATGGCACTGCAAGGAGAGGCAGAGGAGAGGAGGTGGCAGTGCCACACAGCTGCCATGGGCTCTGGGGACAGTCTCAGCACAGACAGGAAAGTTCAGCATCTGTGAACTGAAAAGATGTCAGGATCAACAGCAACATGACCAGTGACGCTGTGCCTCTGTGGCAAGAGTGAGCTATGTTTCTGATGCAAAGATATCCATCACAGAATAACTTCTTAGTGGAGAGAAAGCCAGCTAGCTTTCTCAGCTGCTCAAGGTCAAGTCCGGATAGGGAATATAATGCTGTCCTTGACTATACTGCAAAAGAAAAAATTACTTTGGTGCCTTGTCACAGAGTTCAGCCATTTCCAGTAAGTAATCATAGTGTAAAATCATACCTGGTTTGTGTAGTGAGGAGTGAGCCCAAGTGAATTTTTGTGGCCTATCCATTGAAAACAAAACTAAACCAGCTCATTTATATAGGCCACCAATTAGCTATTTAATTATAATAACTTTCACTCTCCACATATATAGCTGGATTTGAACCAGTGATCAGAGGCTGTAACTCATACCAATAGCATAAAGCAAATATTCTGGGTTGTTTTAGCTCAAACAAGAGATTAAACATTCCTCTTTTTTAGCATTGTGATTTCTTCTTTCTTTCTTGTAAAATCAGAAATAAAAAATTAGTTTCCTCTTTGTTGTACCATGAAATCTCCCTTCTCTAATGAGTATATGAACCAGTCATTTCACTCTTAATAGGCCACTTACTGAATTTGATGGAAGAGATAATTAAATGTGACAGATATTCGCATACATCTATCTTAAAACTAGCACTCAAAGATTATAAAAGCCATAACATTCTCTTAATGAAATATAGCTGAACATGAGAAAAATACATTACAATGTATCTGAAAACAATTGCAAAATTTAGAGATAAACACTGTTAACACTTGAGAAGCCTTTACAGTTTTGGTATGTACAGCAGACATAACAGTAGCAAACAAAAAACCCTTTTTGAAGTAGATGAAAGGTGGAGATTAATTTGGCTGGCATCCAAACAAGAGACAATGAGTTTGTGGGTCCAAGTAAATATATGCCTTATAAGTACTGAAGAAAGAGAGAGGATTTTTATGACTTGTAAAGAAAATGCTAAGTAAAATTCATTTAAATAAACCCTTTCAAAACTTCAGTGCTGAATTTCAGTGGCCACCAAAGTCAGGCCTTGTGTTCCTGGGTGGTGTTAAAAGGCTGGGCTGCATGGTGAAATATGTTGGGAAATCAACCGGATCGGTAGCCCCCAGGATTTTCTCCATTCAATTTCAGTCCTGCTCTATTCACCCCGCTGGGTTCTTGACAATTACACTTAGTCAATTTAACTAAGGGACAAGGAGATGTTATAGAAGGTGGAGAACTAATTATAAAAGTATTCAGAAGCCATGACAATGGGATGATTCTTAGGGCTCATGAGATGACAGATACAGTCAAGCGAGCTGCCAGAAAGCCACTGGTGTGCAGCTGTGACCCAAAGCCAGTGCAATGGGAAGGGAGTACCAGGGAAGGGCGATGCTCCCACTTCTCACTTGCCAGAGCACCAGTGCCACATGAATCCAGGCCCTTGTTGTGTATCAGCCCTGGAAAAGCTTAAGCAGTCAAACCTTCATGACAGCTGGAAGATACCAGAAGTGAAAATAGTAATTAAAAAAAAAAAAATTTGAAAAACCCCAGTAAAAGGGATGTGAACAGGAAAGCTTCCTCACCAGGAATGAAAATGTTGAGAACCCAAGAACCCCCAGCCACCTAGATTTGACTTTGTGTGGTCCCATCCATGATGGGTCTAATTTAGTCTGTTTGTAGTCTTGATTATGATGAACAATTAAAATATTTCAGAGCTTGATGAGTTTTTGTGTCTTTCTTCTGAAAGTCTGAAGTTGCTCAGTTTATGCATCGTTCCCTGGGTAGGGGAGGACGGCAGGAGATGCCTGTGAGATGCAACAAGAGGAGGTGTGGGAATAACTGAAGCAGAGGAAGGGCAAAGGCAGTAGCTGTTTATTGTGGAAGCAGGCAAGGGCACTTGGTGGCCTTGGTATCAGGTCTCAGACACGGAAAACTTGGACTTCAGGCTATAGTGAGCCATATATGTTGAACAGTATTTCAGTTGGATAGGATGATGCTGTGTGCTCATCTGAGACTCCTCTTCAAGGCTGATGATGGGTTTCCACTTTAAATTTTATGCACTTTGAAAAGTATATGCTTGCCTTCCTGTGGGGAAGGGACTAGTTTAAGTATTGCTAAGACTGCTGTCTTGCTGACTGCATTTCATGTTGCTGTGGTTTGGCTGCCTGAATTGAGAAAGCATGCCAGGATCCAAACGATCTGAAGGGGAATAACCTCCTTTTCCTGCTTAGGAACAATTCTCTCTCAGACATCTGCAGAATCACTACCCACTTCTTAAATTTATTTACAAGGTTTCCCTTGTTTACACAGTATTTAGACTTGACGTTCTCCTCAGGGGAAAAAACCCCCACATCATTTCAGGGCTGCAAAACCTGTTTCTAGCACAAATAAACTCTCCTGTTCCTCCTCTGCCTCTAAGGACATTGCTTCTTTTAGGAACCTCTCTTGGGTTAAATGGTTTGATGAGCAGCTTCTGATGGAGAAAAGTACTTATCCCAGAGTTTTGTATCAAGAGCTGAATATGAGGTTCCAAGACAACGGTTGAGCTCTGTCATGCAAGTGGTTGGTACATGCCCTCTCAGATGATTACTGCCATTAGAACCCAAAACTTGGCCTCATAAATAGAAACAGGCATTTCAGAGCAGAGCGATGCCTGGCGGTTGCAGGCCTTGTTCCAGAAACAGAGTTTGCAGAGCTGAGTGAGATGCTTGAATTCCCTCTGGGGTGAATGGAGAGGATTAAGTGCCTCAGAATGAGATTCAAAGCAGGCAGCAAGTAAAGCAGGGAACACTTAAGCCTGCCTTAGGAAATACTAAAGAGAGGGGTGTATTTGAAATCCTCCATATATCCTGGGTTTAACATTGACCCACATCCATGAGATAGGAGATGCTGTGAAAATGGGATTCAGAGCCCGTAACCCCTTTCCAGAATTAATTTGTCAACTTTGAGTAAAAGACTTCTGCTTGCTGTTGATGCCAAGGTCAAAAGCCAGATGGAGCAGGAAGTGGAGGCAGTAACTGCAGCCACCTTTTATAGTAGCTTAGTAGCTAAAACACATGCCTGGGAAGCTGGAAACCTACGTCTGAGTTCCTCCTCAGGTTTGAAGAGCCAAAACCACATCTTTCCCTTTCCAGGAGGGTGCACATTAACCTCAGCGGCCACTTTCCCTTTCGCTTTTTGGAGTAACAGCACAGCAAAGATTCATGGGGCCAGAGATGGAGAAGGAAAACAAGGTGAAGGGTGGCAAATAGAAATGAGCATCGTGGTCCCTTCTTCAGTGACCTGCAAAGTGAGGAGCCTTAGTTGCTTGTAAGGACATGTAGCTTTATGCTTCACTCACCTCTGTCATGTGAAGAGGGATACAGCAGGTCTAATGGTAAGAGGAAACTTTCTTTAATCATGAAGAAATTTTATTTCAGACCACATGAGAGGAGAGAGGCTACGGGGTGAGAGGGAGAAGGTGGTGGAGAGAAGCCAGACATGGCAGCTGCAGGCACCGTGAATGTGCTTTCATTACCAAGCTCTCATCTTGCACTAGGAAAGCCTTTGGATGAAACACTTAAAACAGCAGCCTTTAGGTATTAGCTGAAGATTTTATTAATTTCCATGTATGTGCCCTTGCAGAAGGTTGAATTCCTTTCTATATATCTCATTCAGCCCCAGTGTTCTCCAGCCTCTCCCTATATTCTGTGTTGGCAGCGCTTCCTAACATGTCTTTAGGGAATATAATCCACACGCTTCTCCTCCTTGTGTCTGTATCATTAATCGGAAAATTCAGCAGGACCCATGGCAGGCATGATTTTTAGTCTCCCACTTCCTCTCATGACTGCCTTTAGTCAGACAAATCAGTGTCACTTCAAAGCTCCCTACTTCTTCCAACATCTAGAACACCTTATACCGGCTGCTTCATAAGACACTGAGATAAATAAGATCAGCTGCATTTCCTCTCCTTATTAATCTATTGCTTTTGGGGCTTTGTTTTCAAACAAAATATCAGGATAGTTTGGCATGAGCTATTTTTAGTAAATCTTAGTTGCATTTTCAGTCTTCCACTCACCAAAATGGTTTTTTCCACCATGAGTAGCTCTGAAACTCACACAGAGTCTGTACCAGTAATGGAGAAACTTTTTGGTACGCTGTGGCAAATACATACATTTTTGAAGTCATTCTTTCTCCCTGGTGGCATCCCAAATCACTCCGCATGCCAAACTTGACTGAGTGACCAATGGTTTGCCATCCTGGGTTAAATAAAAACACCTACTGTTGCCTTCATGATATTTTATTTGCTATTCTCCAGTCACACAGGTCACATACCAGTTTGAGCAGTTTATTGCCGACCTGCAGTTTGTTTTGCCAGTTCCTTCAGAAGTCTGGGATGGAAATTATCTAGTCCCCCCTCCCATGGATGCATTAAGCTTTTTTCTTTAAAGGAATCTTAAAAATGCAAACAAACAGTAATGGGGAAAAATAAAGCTTTTTGGTCGTCTTGAGTGAAGGCACTTTTTCCCTTTCAACATACTGATATGAGGAGGTTAATGTGTCACTATAAAAGAAATGTGGCACTTCACTGTTCTCTCACAGAATACATTACTTAAATTCTCACTATGAATTTACATCTTTTTCCCTGAAATGTAGTTTGGCACTTAGTAGGAAATGAATCTTAAATATTTTGAAAGTATAATTTAACATCTCAGCAAAACCCTGAATTGTGAATTGTGCTTTATAGAAACTTTAAGGGCTAGCTGAAGCTGACTTTATAAAGAATAGAGAATTACATCTTTAGGTGGTGCTTTAGCTGCAGTTGAGTCTCCTACAGTTTTTAGATACCTTGTTTATCCAGATGTATACTTGGGATATACTCTTTATAGATTTCTTTTTGGGTGATTTTTGGTTGGAATGATTTTTCATTCTTTGCTTAAATATGATGTATACAAATATACATGTAAAAAGTTACATGTTACCAAAACCTAATTTTTAACTAAACCACAGCAAAAATCCAGAAAAAAATCCCAACACTATACTCTAGAAAAACAGAGAGATGTATGATTTCTAATTGTTCATCTATATGATTTATGATTTCTGGAGGCACATCTAAACCATGCAGGTCAACTCTATAAGACTTGAGACAGAACTGGTGGTGAACTCATCATTCTCTGCTGCTCCCATCCAATTTGTTAGGAATAATCTGCCCTTCTGCTTGTACCAATTTTACATTAGTGTAAATGGATGCTCACACCACTCGATTCTGTTTTACATGGATTTAAGTCAGAAATTAGGGATGCTCTGAGTATACAGCTGAGAAGCCCAAAACATTCACAGGGGCAAAACAGTAATTTTACTCCATATAGAGCCATTACTGGATGTTCTCAAGCCATTGTTCATGTGCACCAAAAAAGCCCCCTGCAAAACCACTCATTTGTCTTTTATTTCTTTTTACAGTGAAATAATATGAGCTTGTCCTAGGGTTTGATGGCTTCTGATGCAGTGAAGAAGTACAGCTCTGGTAAGCACTTTGGGATGCTTACCTGAATGGAGTGCTCTCCCGCACTTGGTACTTGCTTGATGGTTGGTGCTTGGCGTTAAATGTGATCATTATGTTTCCTCCTGAAGGCCTGATCCAATATCCATTAAGTCAATGGAAATCTTTCTTCCAGCCTCAGTGAACGTCCTTTAGTTCTTGGAGATGTGCCTATGTTAAACTCTGGTTTTGATAGTGTATTGAACATGCACTGGAAGGGGTTGTACTTTAATAACCTTCCCTCTGGACTAATTCATTGTTTTACTTTACAATTCATTAACATCTCAACAGTCATCCAGGTCTTGTTTGCAAACAAGAAAAAAAAAAGCCTGAAAACTTACAAGACTGTTCATTTAGTAAGACTGAAATCGATGTGTGAGTGTAACTTTCAGTAATGGTGCGGGTTCATACCAATGTGCATTTCCCCTTAAATCCAGTTCGAATATGTTACATAGATTAATTACACACTATCCAAAGCATCCCATTATTTTTCATTATTTTCAGTATCATCTTGTTATGGGAAATGGTGAATAGGATCATCTGACTGGCCTACACTGTAGCATCTTTTATTCGATAAGATAACCTCCTATTGTTTTTCTTTTCCTGTTATAAAAATGAATAAATCTTCAATGTCTCCTTTTACTGAAGCTTAACCTATTTACATATTTTTTCTTTTTTTTGGAATTTCCCTAGATTCAGTCTTTTTTTGCAGTTTCTTTTTTTGAAACAAGAATATCCAAATTAAGCACTCAGCATATACAAGGTTATTGAGAGTCCTGTACTTGTCTTTCATAGCCTCGCCCCTGGGTTGCTCTGCACATACTCACACAGGAAGTTTTCCTTTCATGGGATGGATGGCTGTGTCACTATTTATTTCATAGAATCATAGAATGGTTTGGGTTGGAAGGGACCTTAAAGATCATCTAGTTCCAACCCCCTTGCCATGGACAGGGACACCTTCCACAAGACCAGGTTGCTCCTCCTCGACATGCTGGCCACACTTCTGATGCAGCCCAGGACACGGTTGGCTTTCTGGGCTGCGAGCACACATTGCTCGCTCATAGTCAGTTTTCCATCCCCAAGTTCTTCTCTGCAGGGCTGCTCTCAATCCACTCATCACCCAGCCTGTGTCTGTGCTTCGGATTGCCCCAACACATGTGCAGGACCTTGCACTCCAGCCTGTCCAGGTCCCTATGGATGGCACATCCCTTCACTCCAGCGTGTCGGTCCCACCACACACCTTGGTGTCATCAGCAAACTTGCTGAGGGTGCACTCGATCCCACTGTCCATGTCACCAACAAAGATGTTAAAGAGCACCGGTTCCAACATGACCCCTGAGAACACCACTCATCACCACTCTCCATTTGGATGTTGAGCCATTGACCACAACTCTTTGACTGCGACCATCCAGCCAATTCCTTATTCACCGAGTGGTGTATCTGTCAAATCCATGTCCAATTAAGAGATAAGGATGTCATGTGGGACAGTGTCAGATGCTTTGTACAAGTCCAGGTAGATGACATCAGTTGCTCTTTCCTTACCCACCCATCCTAGAAGGCCACCAAATTTGTCAGGCACAATTTGGCCTTAGTGAAGGTATGTTGGCTGTCAGCAATCACCTATTTTCCATGTACTTTAGTGTAGTTTCCAGGAGGATCCACTCCATGATCTTGCCAGGCACAGAGGTGAGACTGACTGGCCTGTAGTTCCCCAGGTCTTCTTTTTTTCCCTTTTTAAAAATGGGGGTTATGTTTCCCCTTTTCCAGTCAGTGGGAACTTCACCAGACTGCCATGACTTTTCAAATATGATGGATTGTGTCTCAGCCACTTCACCTACCAGTTCTCTTGGGACCCACGGATGCATCTCATCAGGTCCCATGGACTTGTGCACCTTCAGGTTCCTTAGATGGTCTCAAACCTGATCTTCTCCTACAATGGGCAGTTCTTCATTCCCCCAGTCCCTGCCTTTGCCTTCTGAGTCTTGGGTGGTGTGTCTGGCTGGAGCCCTTGCTGGTGAAGACTGAGGCCAAAAAAGGCATTGAGTACCTCAGCCTTCTCCATGTCCCAGGTAACCAGGTCTCCTGTTTCCTTCTGGAGAGGACCCACATTTTCCCTAGTCCTCCTTTTATCATCAATGTACCTATAGAAGCTTTTCTTGTTGCCCTTGATGTCCCTGGCCAGACTTAATTCTATCAGGGCTTTGGCCTTCCTAACCTGATCCCTGACTGCTCAGACAGTTTCTCTGTATTCCTCCCAGGTTACCTGTCCTTGCTTCTGCCTTCTGTACACTTCCTTTTTGTGCTTGAGCTTGTCCAGGAGCTCCTTTTTCATCCATGCAGCTTCCTGGCGTTCTTACCTGACTTCCTCTTTGTCAGGACTCATCGCTCCTGAGCTTGGAGGAGGTGATCCTTGAATATCAACCAGCTTTCTTGGGCCCTTCTTCCCTCCAGGGCTTTATCTCATGCTGCTCTGCCAAGCAGATCCCTGAAGAAGCCAAAGTCTGCTCTCTGAAGCCCAGGGTAGTGAGCTTGCTGTGTGTCCTCCTTTTCTAATCAGGCTGAGCCAAGCATATGCTCCCTTCCGCTGCAACTCTTTACAATTGTTTTGGCTGAGGCTTTATTAGGTTTTTAGATCTATGCTGCTCGCCCTCTTGTTCAAATCTGCTTTTGGGCTTTTGTTTTTTATGCTTGTCTCCCATCAGTCCTTTTAAAATGAGTGTCAGAGCTGTGTGATTTATTTTTATTCTTGCCATCAGTTTCTGCTAACAGAATGACCTGTTCGAGAGCATGTTCCTTTGCTTGACTTTCTTTTCTTTCCCACCATAAGAAATAAATGCTTACAAGAAAGTTTGGAGATTTGACACTAGGAGCAAGAGGGAAGTAGAGCATCCAAGAGTCCCTAGATCAGAAGAGAAGACACATCCAAAAGAACTGAATTTCAGCTGCAGACTGATTTCTGAGGCTCCTATTTTGCAGCTAAAGAAACAAAAGAAAAGCTGGGGGTGGAGGGAAGGGGGTGGAGGGAAATGAGAGCAGTGCAGAGGGCAAGAGAGGTCTTTGTATTTGGGATAGATTTTTGAGCTTAATTTAAATGATAATTGGAAACAGGATGCAATGGGGAAAAGCAGACAATCAGAATACAACAAAACAAAAAGACTGACCAGACTAAATGTGAAGAGTTATTTTAAAAATCAAAGGCAGAGAAGGTGTAAGCTTAGAAAAGCCCTTCCTCTGGCCATTCTGGTAGTTCAAAAAAGTTTTGTTCAATATCAGAACAAAACCAATGAGCATATGAGAATTCCTATCAGAAGGAATATCCTGGAGAAATTAATCTAGATAAATCAAACTGTTAGCTTAATGACCCAATGCAATGGGGAACAGCCAGCTGCCCAGCTGCAGGAAGCAATCTGGGCTGGCAGGGGATGGATGGACCTTGAAGTCTGACAACCCTGACCTGAGTCAAGGCACCCAGGATTTGGAGGCTGAAAATTTCAGGACCTGTGTTACAGGTATCCTTCTGGAGACGAGGCTTCCAGGATGCCTGGACAGGCCTTTCTGCAGATAGGGAGCTGCTCCCACATTGCCACACTGGGCACATTGACACCTCAGCAGTCAGCCAAAAGCTGGCAGAAAGGAAGCAAACCCCCATGCATTTATATGAAGCGTGGTTCATTTGGGCAAATGGACACTTTCTGATGAAAAAAAAAAATAGTCCAATTAATTTCCAACCAAAATCTTCACGTGTCCTATTTTATTTTATTCTGAGCAGTACATCAGAAACCAGGAATGTGAGAAAGGATGTGGTGATATGGGACACTGCTCCTCACTGTCTCCAGACCATGACAACTATTGAACTGCATTTTCTTATGCCATGAAAAGATAATGAGCTAAATTTGATTAATTTTTGAGCTCAAAGCATTAAGTAGTAGAGAATTAGTTTATTGCAAACCCAGGACTCAGACATCTCAGTCTTCCCTACCTAACTTTAGTAAGCTGTGTGCACCTATGATCTGGAAGAATTTTGTTATACTAAAGGGGCAGTTGTCAAGGATGGGAGCTTAATTTGCCTCCATCTGCATGAGCAAATGTCTGTGCACAGTCTTTGTTATCCATATGTAAGTAGTAACTATTCACATGGAAGGAATCTGAGAAAAATTATCCAAAATGCTAACAAATTACAGCTGTAATACAGTTTATCATGTCCATGCTATGGGCAGCTTTGATGATTTCTCTATTGATACCAGTGGAAGTACTCACTGGCTGAGCACTCACCAATGTGAGCTGAGGTTATGCACTCAGCCTCATAGCAAACACATCAAAAAGCTGTTTTCCTTCCCTAGGGTTTAATTTTGATGTCCTGGATGTCCTGCCTTCTGAAGCACATCACAGCATGTCAAGAAACAGCAAAGGGAGAACTACAGAACCCAGGTAGACAGCAATACACTGGACTGCTGTTTTCGTATGCAGTTCCTGAGCCAAATCTGGCCACCTGCATTTTGCTCAGCATTTTGGCTTGTGAATAGAGAATATTTGCAGCTGGGTAATTAAATCTATTTGTACTAATCTGCATATGCATATTTTTCAGGTAGAAGTTAAGCATCCAACTTGCAAAGTGTAACCTCTGATGTATAGAGGAGATAGCAGTAGTTATTAAAATAAACATTATTTCCATATCGAAATGCAGTTTTCCTCAAAGTTTGGTCTTGGATTTTTGAAATTTTTTAGCAGAAATTTGGCCCCATATATTTTCAGCAAAGGCATAAGCAACCAGGGGCTAGAAGGAAACACATCTCTTAAATGTGTATGTACAGACACATGGCAATTTATCACACATCTAGTGTTCCCACAGTACTGGGGTTCTAAAACTTGGCACAGATAAACTGTGAAGTTCCGCTGACATTTTCTTTTGAACACATAACAATTTATATTTTTTTTGGTAAATGTAATGGACATAAAATTTAGAGAGAGTTCACAACTGCACAACTACAAAAAAGCTATTCTGTAAAGTAACTCTAAGATGTGTAATACGGAGAAAACCAGCTACGATGATCTAATGAACCTAAAATCTATAAATCTATTAAACTGAGAACAACAGAAAACTCAGCATTGGGCAGCTGTTTGCATGAGCTGTTATATAAAAGTATCTCTGTTAATGGGCATCATTCTCAAATGGGAAACACACTTGTTAGCAATGCAGGAAATTCAATTCTGAAACTAGTCACGGTATATTATACAATATATAACAATAGCAGTAACCAGAAGAGCCATTTTATCCTATGTTTGGATAGAGTTTTAATTCACAGTTGATTTATAACATGATCATGAAGACCTGAAAGTCCATGCACTGGGTTTCAGCCTGGGGAGAACTTTATTTTTAATACTTTACATTAAATATAGTTTATTGTTGGCCCATTCTAAAGGTATAGAGCAGCAAGGACAAAATAAAACAAAAGTTGGTGTCTGTTGGCAGTTTTGTGGCAGTTCTGAGCATCTTCTGAGCAGGGATCACAAATTACATCCTACTGACAAGCTGAACTATTGTAAAATATAAATGAAGTGAGGGAAGTTTTGGTGTTGTCTTTCTTTGTTTTTCAAGGATTTTTTTTTTTTAAGGATTTACAGTTTAAACCCATGAGTAGTGCTTATGCCTCTTTTGAAACTCAAAATGTGTCAGCTGAACACAGGCAATAATTTATAAAGCAATCTCACCACTTCTGTACCCCTCCACCCCTTTCTTCCCAGGAGCCCAGACGATGGCATCACAGTGAGCAGCATGGTGGTGCAGTCTTCAGTGCCTCTCAGGCTGTCCTGCACCCACTCGGAGCACCATCTGCACGATTAGAAATACTGTGAGGGTCACATGTAAGCACACAGAACATCCAGGACGCCCCCAGAAATTAGACCTTGCTGAGTGGGTCCTCTGTGCACCCCACTAATGTCTCTCCTTCCTTTAACCCACCCAGCCCTATAGCAGTGCACTGGCCATGGGCTGCCCTCCCACTACTCTTCGTCTCTCAACATCACCAGCTGGAGCACGATGGCAGCCCTTTGCTCAGGAGCTGGAATTGCAAACAGATCTTTTCACAGATGCTTCTCCTGATGTCTGGGAGGAGCTCGAAATCAGGTCCACGGAGCATACAGATTAACCCATGTATCTGCCAGAAAGACATCAGATGTTGTCTCAGATGTACAGCTTCCAGTTGGTAACAGGCTGGTAACAGGGAGGGCAAGATAATTGATGACTGTTTTCTTCCAGGTGATCTGGAAAAAGTGAGTGAAGCAGCATTGTCCATCACATGCCGTGCTTTACTACACTCCCTTTACTCTCTTATTAGAAGCAAAAACTTCTAGGATTTAAATATCTCCAGTACATCAATGCCATTTACATCCCTGGTCATCCATGGGGTTCTGATTTTTATATTTATGACCAACTGTTTAAAGTCCATTGCTGTTTTGTTTTTAGTGCCTGACCATGGCTTGATTGCCCATTACTGAGGCAATTACTTAGTTCTTTGTATTCAGTGAGCAGCACAGGTTAGAGGATGAAGAGATTCCTTTTGGCATTTGCCAGTTGTGAAGTTTCTCCACATTAAATACTTGATTCTAAAGTAAATTTATAATCCTCATTCCTTTGCCACCACAAATAAGAGTTCAACAGATTTTTTTCCCATTAATTACTATTTTTCATTTTTAGATGTGGATCTAAACATTTAGAATATCGCTCATGAAAGCCCAAGGAATGAATATGAATGGATGACTAATCCTAGTAAACATGCAATTCACAGCATAGGAGTTGTATCAGCAAATGCAAGTTAGGCATCCTCTTACTACCTGTGCCAGAAAAACCGCTGCCATTGCACCCTCCAGGCATGGGGGTGAGCAAATTGTAGAGTCACAGATCCAAAAAGCTGACACAGAGTCTTCAGCAGGATGGAAAGGCTCTGCATTGGAAAGGTTTGCCCATGTCCTGTGAAAAGGGTAAACTCATAGCACAGATCATACCCCTCATGTAAGGTGTAATGGGAGCTGCAGGGAAGACCCCAAGCACTGAATTTTAGGTCTTTGCCTCTTGCTATACCCACATTTTCTTCTAGCCTTTCACCACTGATGTAGAGGTGCACCCACTTACCAACTGTGGGGGAGGATTTGGTTTTAAACCCCGACATAGCAGTCACAACAGCTGGTAAGGAGGGGAAATTTACTGTTGTTTGTGGAGCCCTGACTCCAAGCTGCAGTTCTGCCTTGGTCTGCTCCAGGATTGCCAGAGCTACCCACAGCCAAATGGTAAAAGAAGGGACCCCCGCTGCCTGCAGAAAAGTAACCAGGGGATGAAAGGCAGCATTGCCCCTTTCCATGCAATAGCCTTGAGCTGGAGCACCCTGCTGAAAACCAGGGATCTGTCTTCCTCCCCCATCAGTGTTCAGGATTCAAGATAAGCAAGAGGGTGAGATGTCCCAAACTGAGAATATTTCTGCATTTCATGTGAAATCAGCTGAAATAAGTATCTACTTCTGAAGCAGGAACAGGAGTCCGGCAGCCTGGAGGAGGGGGAGAGCATCACAGGTTTGGTCCTTAGCTGCATGACCAAAAAGTGGTTTTTACTTATGCTTCACTCCCTGAAAACTGTGTAGAAGGATTTAGAGCTGCCTGAGTAGCCTGTGATATTCTCACTGTACCTTGAAATTCATCTAAATATTGACTCTTTCAGAGGAGGTTTGATGGAGAAAGGCAATATCTTGGACCAGAGTATTTGCACTAAACCCCTTGAAGATCAATGAGCCAGAGTGATCAGACAATTCCAGTTGCTTTTGGGGACTGCATTTATCTTACAATCCAGCCTTAAAATTTGGATTTCATACATTATTCAAAGTCCAGATGCAACCAGTCTTTAAGTATTTCTTCTTGCTTGTAAAGTCTCTTCATTGCTTTTATTGCCACTGTAATAATAAAGCTAGCTTTTTAATAGGTACAGTAGGACCAGCAAAGTTGTACATATTAAGCTAACATTTTGGATCAAGTCAGTTTGGTGGAAAACAGACATTGACAATTCCAAACAGAAACTTCTCTCCTGCAAGAGCTCCTAGGAATTAGGAAATTAGATGTAAATGCTGCCATATTGCACAACACAGAGGAGCCTTGCAACCATGGGAAAACACTACTGTGGTGTTCCTATCCATGTTGCAACAAGTATTTTTCTCTAACATAAAATGGTGGTCTGCAAATTGTCAGGATGTGTATACATGCAGCACAGGACTACGTAATTTTTTCCCTCTGCTTGACCGCTCTGTTGGATCAAGGCTTTAGGGCAGATAAATTATTAGCCTACATATGCATATGATACATTTATGTATATGTTTACATATGTAAATACATATATATACACACATACACATTTAGGTTAGTATTCAATACCAATAATTCACATTTATAAGCTGTGAGGGGCTCCCTAAACGGGTCACAAGTTTGAAGGTATCTGCCTACTCATGAGCATGCTGCAGTCACCAAAAGATCCTCAACTATTGGAGCAAAAAATTCGGAAAGATCCAGTATGCAAATGACAGAGGTTTGTAAACCCAAGTCCTCTCTGCCCACTGCATCCTCTAAAAGTGGGACCTATCCTCCAGGTTTCTTTCACTGCAGCCAGTTTTGGTGCCATTGGGGCTGGATCAGATCTTACACTTAGGAAAAGGCTCTGCAGGTGTGTGATTGCTTCAGCCTGTGCAGCTGCTCTCGATGGTGTCCCCAGCTTTGTCCTCAGCTGTGCCTCAGCCCCTCGTTGGCTCTGACCACCTCCCATACCCACAGCTTCCCCTGCCCCAGTACGTGTTGTTGCTCTCACAGGGAAGCCATTTTCCTTCCTCTGACCAAGGCAGGATGTGCAGCCTTTGTCTCTCCAATGAGTCACGTCCTTCTATCGGAGCAAAATTTGTAACGCCCAGTCTGGTGCTGGCAAAGCAGTTCAGAGGTAATGACAACCAGGTAGGGCTGATGGGATGGGAGGTCATACAAGGGTCTGGCTTTTCTCCTTTCTTGATGGCAGTGATTGTGCTTTGGTCTATTTTCTGCAATAAATACATAGCCATTGCATTCCTCGTGCTGCTGCTTTAATTTTATATTCCTTCTGGAGTAATGCAGTCCCAAAGGTTTTGAAAGCTTGAGCCTGAACTATCAATATCTGTGCTATATGTAACCAGAAGAATGGGGAGATAGGTTGGAAGAGCAGTTATGCCAGCTCTCAGAGGTGGTTTTGTGAGCTCAGACTTTTGATAGAGTTTCTCTGGATTTATACTGGTATCATTAACAATGGTACGTGGTCCGCTGTGGTAAGCAGACTAGGAAGACATGACCCATTAAAAGAGGCCCCTGAACTTCTACTGTGCAATTTCAGCTGTGTTTTATTCATTTGCTGTTACCTTGCAATGATTCTTTTTTGTGTTTTCTTTGTTTTGTCCCTGCAGCTTGTTTATTTGCCAACACTTGGGAATTTTGCTTTTACAAGGTGTTTACAGTGTTTGCTTTAAGGCACATATTTAAGTATCTGAAACACTTTGGGTTTTTAATGTTTGAGGTAAATATAGTATTGCTCTGCCATGTACAACATGTAAATATCTACAGTATAAGCATTTTAAAGTACTTGAAGCTGAGTCCCATTCTTCCAAATATGTGCTGTTTTCAACATAGGTAGATTAGAATTAAGTATAAAATGTCTGCTTAAATGAACATGGGGAAGTAAAAATTCTCTCAAGGCAGCAGCTTAAATCTGTCCACATTGCATTAATGCCCAGGTGGGCTGTATTCAGGTGCCACGCCGCTTAGCTGCAGTGGGTATTTGCTGCGTATGGTGTGAGCAAAAGGCTCAGGAGACTTGGACTGAATTCTTCACTCTGCTACAATCTGCTTTAATTCTCTGTGTGCCTCTGTCCAAAAGGACTTCACAGTTCCTGATGAAAGTTGAGATAAATGCACTGAAAACTGTGAAAGTCTGAAATAGGAGGTAGCAGGGCTGTGTCGGTAGAGGTGTGTTCTGTTCTGCCAGTTGTTTGCTGCTGAAGTCTGCAGAGAGGAGAGAGGCTTTATGCTGAACGAGCCTGACAGGGTCATGCAGGACTTTATGCACCTCAGGGACAAAGTTTCAGAAAAGAGTTTCAGTTTTTTATCAACAGTCTCTGCAACTGAAATTCAAACAAATATGTGTAAAGAGCTCCAACAGTGCCATACAGACAACTGTCTTAGGGGAAGCAGAATGGTGGTTAGGCCATCACCAGTGTAAGCTTATTGACCCAAAGTTCTGTAGACAATAAGCACACAAAATGTAAGCATGAAACTGAAAAACCTTTGGAAAACGTCTTTGTCAACATGTAGGTTCTCGGAGGATGTTTCCCACCTCTCTATTGATCTGTTGATGTAAGTCACAAAGACCGTCCTGCTCGGAAGAAAAGGATTGCTTCCCTCAGAACGTGTATTTGATAAAGATTGTAATCATTGCTCTCGAACAGCAGCAAAATCCATCCTCAACTTTGCTGCGTGCAGCAAATCTGAAAATCTTGTATGGGAAGGGTGTGTCCTTAGTTAATTGTTGCTGTCTTGTTTCTTAAGGTATTATCTATACATCAAGTTTCATTTCATTTAAGAGACCCGGTTTGCCTTTTAGGCAGAATTTGATGTAGGCAGGAACAGAGGGTGCTCAGCATCTCGAGGAGACAGCAGCCTCCAAAGAGGCACTCAGTATGGTGGGAGATGCTGAACCACAGCCCGCATTTCCCATACCGCTCCTTACCAGGCTGCTGCTGTATTTATAGCAGCAGTCTGTATTATGTGGTTGTTGCATTCTGCTGAGAATTACTTTAGCGGAGGGATGAGCTTCTGCCTCTGACTGGCATCAGTGCTCTGTTCCGGCTCACGTCGTGGCTCCAGGAGGGCGAGAACCCAATTGCAAAACCATCCGGACTTCATTATTTATTAAAGCTGGGAAAAACAAGTTACCCAAGTCATAAATATATGGGTAACATCGGTTAATCCTGCAAAGGCAGCACTCTTATCACAAAAAGTTCAAGTACAAATAAATTGTTTCTGGGACCAAGAACACATTTACAAATGTGACTGAAGCTACTGGCAGTATTAAGATTAAGATGCAGTGGGGTTTAGATCATGAAATGAGTGATACTGAGGATAGTCTTGAAATAGGCACTATCATTAGTGCTAAGTATGCTTAACAGAAGTAGCGTGCCACAGATTTAACACAAGGGCACGAATTAAAAACAATGAAGCGTATGTTGCTTGGTAGTGACAAAGAGTCAAACACATCTTTTGTGCTGCAGTTGTGCAACTGCTTGCCTGCTTTGGGGGACTGTTTTCCCAGCTCCTGTCTGAAAATGATTTGCCCTCTTGAAATTGGGAGTTTGTATTTCCTTCTGTAGATGGCTGCAGCGAACTAAGTCTGTTTTGCTTCTGTGCAGGCATATCGTTAAGATCACTGGTGTAAGAGCAGAGATTAAGATTACTCAAAACCAGGATTGTGTTCTTCTAAAATTAATGTACTGCCCTTCTAATGACTGTATGCAGTGGGTATCTGTTAGTATATCACCTTCTTGTTATATGCACTGTAATAACTGCTTGATGGATTATTACCTGTACAAACACAAGTTTGTATAAATTTGAGTTTAATCACTTCCATGCTGGTGGGCTTATTTTATTTCTAAGGCATGAGGGTCTGTTAGGCAGGTTTCAAACCCTTTTGAAAAAACATAATCTGCATCTCTTCTTTTAGATCACACTCTAATCCTTTTGACAGTTATGATTACAGCAGACTTCAGAAGGTTTTCCACCAATTATAGTCTTATTTCTGGATGTCATCGGTAGAGCTTAGAAGGGTGTTTTTTTGTCTTCCTCTCTCCCCACAATAAAGCAGCTGCACAGAAAACAGATGGCGCAGAGTCACTCCAGTTGAAATTAATGGAGTCAGGCTATCCACACAAATCTTTGCAATGAAAAAGGAGAGATTCTTTTTTCAGTGAGTTGCGTACAAGATGTATGTTGTTTGTAAAGGAATTTAGTTCACGTAAGGGATAAAAAGCTGTAACCAGTGAAGAGGAAAGCCTGCTTTTTAAATCAAAACTCAAATATGAGTACACAGGAGCAGTCACACTGTCTCAGTGGAAGCCTCCACATTTGTAGTTGAAGGCTGAAGTAATATTTCTATTCTGGAAAAGTTCTATTTAAACCATAACTGTGCATGCAATGATACAACACACAGCCAAGTTTTGCATGCAGATTAGTAACAAATTTGTAACTGGACTGGACTCATTTGAACCCACATGTGGCACGGACCACATAAGACTCTAACAATGCAGATAGTCCTTAAAAGAACTGATCAAAATTGTGTGACTCCGTGAATAGGCATTTGTACATTGGTGTTTATCATCTGTGTCCATAAAAATCTGGTTGCACAGGGGAGCAGATTTACAAAGGTCTTTTGATGTCTACTGGGAGTTTCAAAAACACTTAAGCAATTAGGCTCTGAATACCTTTACGACTGGTACAAATTAGGTGACTAACTTATGCAGGTGCTTTTGTGAATCCCACTAGGCTCATATATGCATAAACAGGTGCCTAAACAATGTTTATATGTTTGCTCCATGGTTCCTAAACCTTTCGGTGACATATTTTGTTCCTTCCTCTGAGTAATAGAATTGTCTTCTTGCTGTGAGTAATCCACTTATCAGGAGCTAATGCCATGTCTTGCAGGTGGGGTCATGGCTGGTGTGGAGCCAAGTGAGCTATTCCCCTTCTTCTGTTGCTGCTGCTTGGAAAAAGTCCAAAAGTGTGTTGCACAAGCCCCTTTGCTGGAGCACACCTGTGTTTGGCACCAGGGAATAGTAGCCTGGGTTTCTAAGAATGGTTCATTAAATATATGATTGTAGAGCGTGGTAGATGTTTGTACTAGCCAGCTTGGTTAACGCGGGGTTGTGTCAGGAGAAGTGCTGGGTGGATGTGTTAGAGACTCCTTGCTGAAAGAATGTGTCACAGTCTGGATGTATTAAATATATCTGTGTTGGGGCTGGAGTCTTACACTGTTGTGATAAGACAAAATGACAAGTGTACTCTAAGCAACAATCTTACATATTTTCAACAAAAATGTAAAAGCTTTTTTTTATTCACCATAATCAGGGAGTTAGAAGAAATGACAGATATAGTATAATGAAGGTGAAAAAGCATTTCAAGAGGCATATCAGAAGATACTGATTAGCAATGTAATGTGGCAGGTTAGTGCAAACAGAAAAAGCTGCCTCAGAATTGCAGCAGAATCCCATTGCCAAAGGTGTAAGCTCTTTACAAACAAAGCATCAGGAAACCTAACGCAGCCCTCGCTCCTGGAGTGACAGAGAAGCGCTGGAGGCCACAAGGCAGCAATCAGGGATTCATATTTTCTGCCTCTTTGACATGAGTGGCATTACATGGTGCGTGGCCTTTATTTGCGTTACATTTGGGTTTATGCACTGACGTTTTTGTTTTGGGAAAAGGCACATCTAGTTAAGTATTGCTGTTTCACGTGTGAGTGTTGGCTGGAGAGGAAGGAGAAAAGGAAAACGCTCTAAAAGTGAGGCATTGGCAGAAAAGGGAAAACTACTACCAGCTGATATTTAGGGTGAAGTTTTACAATTGTCAGCCAAACCATCAGGCATTTTACCCATATGCTTTCTTGCTTGAAACATTTTATTCTCTTCTACTTCAAGACTCAAACAGCCTTCAGGGATTTATAGCATTTACTTAAAAACAGCAAACATTTTCAATTATTTCCACGCTGTTCAGGGACCATAATTTACTTAATGCTATGAACAATCACAGTTCTTAGGGACTGCTGTGAAATGTCACCTCTAAAGGATGGCTCCCTTGCTGGTAGCAGTGAAAGCCCCGTTTGTAGTTTTCATTTTTTATTTTGATTTAATTTTCAGACAATTCAACTTTCACACCATGCATGAGTGACTAAATTCATTTCACTTGTCAGAAGAGAAGAATTTTCATAATTAAAATCTAAAACAAGGGTGGCCTTTTGCTTGCCGATCACATATTTCACATCTGGTTTATTTTCTCCTATTGTGGTTGGCTTTTGTTCTGGACATAGTTTGGGGTTGGGTTTTGGGTTCTTTTTTTCTCTTCCCCAAGCTATTATCAATGGGCAACCTTCAATAATTTGTCTGAACTTTGGAAGAACTTCAACGAAAGAGGTAGATGAGCTGTGAATGAAAATCCTCTCTGTCTGCATGGAGACAATCCACTCTTGTTTTTCAGAACAGTGCAATACAAGCTGATATCACATGTAATTGAGCTTTTTATATGCAATAATTCCCCTGGGAGTACCCTGGTGTGAAAAGCTGTGTGAACTTACTTGCTGCTCTGTCTAAAACCAGACATGTTCCAGCAAGATTGTCTTGACACGTTTGTCTCATCCCTCTCTGGTTGATCTCCTGTAGCTATGAGTGACCATCAGTTGTGCAGGACGTCTCTGGGTGTTGTCCTGAGAGTTGGTTATCACATGGGATAACCTGAATTCCTTTCTTGTGACATGGACAGTCACTGGGCAAAGAAGCTGAAGGTGAAGAATCCCATTCCCACCAACCAGCTAGTAGGTAAAGACTAATTTAGTTACAGTTTGAACTGGCCTTAGATCCAAGGCCAGTGCAAGGCAGCAGACAAAATGATTGTGTCCCCACTACCTGATTTGCTACCATGGAAAGCTAGACTGGCTGCCTACCTACTTGGTTCAGGCATACTGGCAAACTTCTGGTTGTTGGGGACGGTCTGTCATCTCAAAACACACCTGGAAAAAATGAACTGAGTTCTCCCAAAAGTTGGGCTCATTTTCATTAAGAACCCATGCACTATTCTCTAAATGTACTTGCCACTAAAACCTTATGCAAATAATTATTACAGCTAAGCTATGGTTGTAATTTCCATTTCACTGAGGTCAGTTGCATTACATTTTTAGGATTAGTTGCTGGTGGTATAAATGGCTTATGTTGCTCTTTGAGGGTGCTGGTTTTAAATTAAATATAGAGCTGGAATGTGCATCTGCTTTAGGCTTGCAAGCCGCTAACATGCTCTCTTTAATCAAAATCCATTACCTTTCATGAGATGCAAAGGATTAACCCTTAAGTGACTCTAGGGACACTGTTCAGTTAAAGTTGCACTGATAAAGTCAGTGCTACACAGTATTTATGCTCTCCTGTTGAGATAAATGGTCCCAGGGAAGTGCTGAACTAGGCAAGCCAACAAGCATAGAATTTCAGAGGTTAATTGTATTCACAGTCTTTTCCAAACATGGCTTTAAAAGGATTATTTCTCCTTTTTTTTTTTTTTTAGGCTGGTTAAAACTTTTCTAAAAGCTATATACATCCTTCATACAACCTGGTAATGTTTTCCCTGCTGCCAGGAACATGCCTTTTAAAGATATGGAAACACAGATGCACATGCACTTATGTTAACAAAAGTTTATCTTTTAGTTAGCCAAGGTAGAAAAAAGTGAGAAAATCAGAGGTTTCAGTTGCTACAAAAAGTGAAGAAGAAACAAGATTTAATTTTAAACTGTGTATAGTACATACTGGAAATTAATTCTACTTTCAATTAAGTTTGTCAGCATGGCTAAAATTTAAGGAAATATCACAGAAGTGTGGAAATGTAGGGCTAAAGAAGGTAATTTTTTATCTGGGATGTTCTCAAGGAGAAACATGGTACCTGTGAAAGATCAACCACTCTTCAGTGAACCTGAGTTAACAAAATAATGGTCTAATTAAAGAGAGATCTCCCCACCAACCTTTCCTCACTGTAATATCCATAGGCATCTGAACTGGGGACGGGGGGGGGCTGCTGTACTAAAACCAAAGCTTTCTTGATGCAGAAAATGTACTATTTATTTAGCAAAAGCATAGTTGCAAATTTACTAACAAACTTAAAAATTTAACCAACATAATGGTTTTACACCGGCTAGTAATAATCTAAATATTTGAGTACTAGGAAGGAAATTAAAACCCCACTTTTGTGTCTTCCTCAACCTTGGAGAAATTCCAGTCCGTGTCTCCAAAGAAAGCTCCCAGCACAGCAGGCTATGAGCTACCCTGGGCAAGGGGCAGCTGCTACCCTGCTTTCAGCAGCTGGGTGGCTGCTTGTCCTTCCTGACCCAGAAAGGTCACATTTTTACCAGTCTCTAACTTAAAGATGTTTATCTGCACATTCTAAACTTGAGCAGGTTATTTCACCTTTGTGCATGAACAAATGGAATTGTCTGTGGTGATCCTGGTGTATCTACTTAAGCATTGATTCTTCTCCATCAAAGGGAATTGAAGCAATTCATTGTCCTTACAAGTATCTTTTTACCACTTTTTCAAGGAGTTTCCCACTTGGTCTTAGTGTTGTGGGAGGAGAGTAATCTCTTTCTTTAATCATGATTTGTTTTTTCCCCTCCTCCACAGAAATTAGTAAATAGGGTCCTCTGCATCTCCCTTCTTCATATAATCTCATCCAAGTAATCCTCTGAAGTTGGGGTGGGTAGAAACATTCTCTGGATCATTTCTGGGACACAAGTATCAGGTGTGATTAATCCTGTTGGAGTAGGACAGGAGATGTGGGGGTTGAGAGGTCTTGTTGCTTCCCCTCACTAGAAGACGACTTCTGTGTCACAAAGCTTTGCTTTGGCAATGCTGGTTCCTTTGAGAAACGCACAGATGTCCAGCCTGAAAAGGGGTGGAATTCCGGTGCTCGTGCAACCAAGGGAGGTTTGCTGTAGTTTCTCCCCAGGAGTAGGATTTCATCTGAGATTTTTACTGTCACTGAGAATTGACAGAATCCTGAAGTCTCAATTCACTTGATGTGAGTCAGCTTGCAAACTCTTATTTATTCGCTGTGCAGCTTCCTCAATATGCCACAGGAATCATTAACCTACGTAAATTAACTGCATCCTCAAAATGTATAAACAAGCTAATTTTAAGCATCCTCTAGATCTGAGCAAAACATATTTTGTGTGCTAAAACATTGAAAATTAGAATACGTGATGGTGAGAAGAATAGTATTTAACACTGAGTGCTTTTAATCTTCAAAGAGCTTAGCAAACATTAGTTGATTAATAATAAGTGATGTATATCAAAGTGTAAATAGTGCAAATACAAGCCTCACTTTATACTTTGATTTGGCTTCTATGACTAAGGATTTTTTTCCAAATAATGTTGGTATAAAATTAAATTGAGCAACTAAAGGAGCTTGTGCATTCACTTTCCTTTTAAACTTGGAGTTTCAAAAGTTATTGCAGTAATATAAAACCTTAAAGTATTTAATAATAAAGAATTGCATTTACTTTTTAATTTCTGGATTGAATGGTCAATAAATAAGATGGCTTGTAAGTAAACAATTGTTAGAAAAATCCTGTGCTGGACTGTCACACTAGCTGTCATGCTAAATTGCATTTCCAAATGACACATCTTCCACTTGATACTTACAGAACAAATTAGGCAGAAAATACCTCATATTCCTAAATACTTTTAGCCAGTGGGCTTCTCAAGGTTAAATAGACAACATACATGATCTTTAAAGTAGCAAATGGTGCTACTAAAAATCCATTAATATGCACATTAGCAAAAAATTGACAGGCCCTCGTGGCAGTTGTTGGAGACAACTAACAAGGGATGTTTCACAGGACGGGCCAGACTTCCATGAGGTTCACTTTGTTAATTATTTGTTGCTCTGAGTGCAGTGATAAAAGCATGCTAATACACCATAGAAGCCTTTTCTTTCCCCTGGCCTAATTAAGGACAAGCTCATCTTTTTGTTAAGTGACATGCCTTCAAAAAGGTTCTTTTAAATTCCTTTTCACTGTGTTTCTGATTCTCCTGTAATTACTATCAAGGAAGGAGCAATCCACTGACTGCAGCTAGGTGAATAGCATTAACTATCAAAGTAGTAAATACAATCTGTATTTGCAATAGCCAGCAAAAATACAACAGTATGGTGTGAACTCTAAGTAAAAGTCTAGGAAATAGATCTTCATCTGCTACAAGTTGTCATAGGACCACTGGCCTCCTTGGCCTGTGGAAACTTATACCAGCAATGGATTTGGCCACTGATTATATGGACCAAGCATGCAGTGAGTGCTCCTGCATCATCTGCCTTTTGTAAAATCTAGCTATTTATATAAAGCTCTTAAGATTGACAGTTTTAGGTTAAGGAAACACCTGGGCTGATATGTTGTGACTCCTGTGTAAGTAGACTGGATGCTTGCTAAGGTTGAAGTTTTCTCTAAACCCAGTTTCTGTTCAGCAAATGCATTTCAACATATGCTCAGCTTTAAGCCTGAGGATGATGACTTTCCTGTCTGGCAAAGCACTTAAGCAAATGCTTAAATTTCAGGGTAACAGTAGCCTTGCATTAAGTCGATGCTTGCCTTTAAAGAGACAAGCCAATATTCTTCTTTATCAGTATTGCCTTAGCTACTAGTTGTAGATCACCCAACTCCTCCTGCACTTCCCTTGCAAGCAGGACCATTTTAACTTTTCACAAGATCCTCGAAGATTTATACCATTCCTGTCCTTCACATGAGATTTCCCTGAAAAGATAGTCTAGAGGTGGCCCCCCATGTGAGTCTAGAGGTGAACATAAGGATTGTGCAGATGTGAAGCAAAAGATTTCTGTTTCCAGTGCATGTTTAGGACTTGCAATTTTACCAGTCCTGAAGCAGTATATAATGGTTCACACTAGATCAGCATAATCTACCCCTGAGCTGTTTCCTCCTTAATCATGATGATGCTCAGGACACATGGGGGTATTTTTCTTGTTTCTCCAGTTCTCTGTACAGCACTTCCATCCACCCTCAAGCATCCCCAGATGAATATTTTTAGTATGCATACAAAAATTTCAATCGCTGTAATCCTCGGGGAGTTTCAAACACTCTCAAAGTTAGCTTTCACAGTGTCAGAACTGTTTGTGCTACTCTTATCCTCCTAAGCGCTAGGGCTGTTGAAAAGCACTGTCACTGCCTACTTCTCAGAGGCATTCTCTCCCTTCACAGTCTTCCCAAGGAGGTGTCAAAAGTGCTTTGTTGCGTTTGCTCTGTGGCACCATTCCCTTAGAGATCCTGAATTATCTCCTTGACCATCACATTGCTTGGAAAGGTGGGAACAGGCTTCTTATTCTGTGCATCTCACAAGACCTTCTGGGGCATCACATTACCTCCTCCTTTTCATATCAGCTCAGCCTCCACTCTTCCCTTGTTAAATGCTGCATCACCATGTCTTCACTTAAGAACATAATAGCTCTTTTAAGCTCTTCTGTTTCTCTCTCCTTCAGAATCACACAGTTAAATCCATTTGGCTTCTTGTCAGTTTACTCTTCCTGAATACTGATTTTAGGGTTTTTTTTTTCCTTTAGATAGATAGTCACTATGGAACATCATTAAGAATTTCAACATTTCTTAAGGCTAAAAAAATAAATAAAAATAAGAGCAAAGTGATTTCATGATTGTGCTCCTGCACAACAGGCCACAATGTTTTGTGAAATCAGCCTCTTTCAATATGTATGAAAAAATTAATTTCCATTCTCTCTTGAGAATGAACCAGATTGAGACAGTAAAATTATTATAAATGGGAAAATTATATTAAATGTATGGAAACCACCTTCACAGGCTATTCAGGTACTAAGGAGAGAAAAATAAGAGGAACAATGGAGTATTGATGAGGAAATTATTAGTAATGGCTTGAAAATTTAACAGTCCCCAGATAGAGCTTGACTTGAAGTAGGGAAGTGTCAATACTTGGCTCAGATGTGAGTTAAGTGTGGATTGGCTGGGCACAAAAAAGACTAGAAGTGCTGGGTTTATGCCAACATCTGCCACCAACCTGCTGTCTGCGTTTAGCAGACCTTTGCCTTGTTTTACCCTGGTGTGAGGAGATGAGTCACAGAACCCTGGATTCATGGGGATGATACTTAATCAATCTGAGCTGGCACTTGCAAATTTGCAGCTTGGTTGCTTTACCGTGGTGTGCAAAAACCTCACAGCCTTAACTGTGTTTTTCTTGAAAAGAGGAGCTGTTTGCACCCACATTGTTGTATTGGCAGACAGTTAAGGCATTTGGGGACTGTGGGTCACCCAAAAAGTCTTTAGCAGAACAAGGAACCAAACCTGCATCACAATACGTCCCAGTGCTGTTCCATCCTGCCTCCCATCACGTGTGCTGTTTTAGCAAGGGAAAAGGGTTTTGGAGAAGAAAGTCTGCATCTGCTGAAAATGGCAAGATGATTGTTTGAGCCATTCCTTGCCCCCACCCATGTAATCAGAACTGGATTCCTTCTCTCTTTGAAGCTGACTAATGTAGTTTATCATATAAAATCCATTTACTCAGGCTATATGCGGGAGGAAGAAGGGTGAACTTCCCTGTAATGCTCATGAAACACTTTGATATTTTAGCCTGGAAGGCACCATAGAAACGCAATGGATTATTATTAATGAATTAACTAAATGATTAATTTAGTTAAAAGCTAAATTATTTAATTATTCATTAAATTAGCCCCAAATGTGACAGCAGCAATGAGACAAGCACTCAGTCTGCAAAGCAGTAACACAACTTGCATTAAAAAGTTGTTTTCTCCATTATTTAATGAATTAAAGCTTTGGTTATAAACAAGTCATCCAACAGCCTTTTCAGTCATGGTACGACTGATGCCTCTCTGGTGTGTCATTACAGATGATAGCAGTGTGAGATTGGAGACAAGATGAGGTCGTTCCTAATGAAGAAGAACTTAACCTTTTTGATAGTGGGATGTCTAAAACTAATTAATCCTATTCTTAGAAACTCTAACTGAGGTGAATAAAGATATGTCATTTAACAGAAACTTCCCTCAGGAGAACAATTGGGGGTTTACCAAAACTGCAGAGGTTTTACAGATCTTAAGCAAATTTTCTATAAGGCCACACGTGTGTGAGAGAGAAAGTGAAGCCAGATGCATTTCTGATGTGTGGCTTCACTGAAATCAAACACACACAAAAAAGTTTTGGTTTCCTTATTTTTCAGCTGCACAACTAAGTTAGCCTTTTAGCATGTCCCTCTTCCTCCAGACAAAAGTATTTGAAAGGAAAAATTAGGATGGGATATTTTTCACCATGTTTTGGTTTATCTTCTCTTCAATAAGAGAAGGTTTTGAAATAATCACTTGCCCAACAAATGGCTTGAGCACATGTGTAGGTTGGACTGCACAGTAGATCCAGCAGTGACTGGGGAGGCTGTAGTGCATTCAAAGCCAGGTGACGCCCTGTAGAGGCAGCACAGGCAGTAAGAGGAATGTCCTTTGAGGAGATCATAATTGGAATACAGAGGGCAGAACTCTGCAGAGGAAAAATGGCCTCTGCAGGAGTTGTTGAACTTAAGTTCAAGGGCAGGTGTTCAGGTAATAGCTGTATATGCAGTGGACTGGGTGAGAAATAATTTCTCTGGTTCATCAAGGGTTTATGGATTAATTCATTAGTGCAACTACTGTAGCATCTTCCTGAGTCTTCCCCAAAATTAACTGAAAGAATGTGACTGTAGAAGGAGCATTTCTGTGATGGTAGGCACTCATCTAGGATGTGGGAGATCAGAGTTGAAGCCAGGCTTGGGCTGAGCTACTGTGTGCTCAGCCAGCTGCCTCTCTGCATGGAGCAGTCCCAACAGAGCGCCTGGGAAAGCTCTGCTCCAGGGCAGTGGCAGGGAAATGCCTCTGGGATATGGGAGAACAGCTTTCTCTTTTGCAAGATTGTAGAAGCACGTATTTCCCACTTCTCAGGCAAGCGGTCCATTTAGCTGTTTGTCTTTCATCTTGAAGGTTAGCAACCTTCCCTAACAAATATTTTGATGAATTTGCTGTAAAAGGTGTTTTCTTTTCTGGCATACTAATGTTTCTGAACAGAAAGATGCTCCATCAGAAATCCTCAGCTAGCTTCAGTGAGCACTTAATGGAACTGATTTACATCCTTAAACTTCCAGATTGGTCTGTCCTTAAGGATTGCCTTTTCTTTCTGGAAACCGCAAGGACTTGCCCAGGCAGGCATCTCAGTTTGACCTGGGCAGTCAGAAATGTCGAGGCAGCCAGTCCCAATAGGGAAATGTATCCTCAACCTCTTCACAATACAGTGAATTTTCTTTTCTGCTCAGCCCTGCATTCCTTTTCCTTTCCAATTCTCTTCTGCAGACCCATGAATGCTAACTGACACTGCCATTATCATCTTACAAGGCAGAAGTCAGGCTGCATTTGGGAAGAGCTATTTAGCCAGCTCCATGAACTCTCGCAATTTAGATCATCTATCAACCACTGGAGTCTAGGCCTTGATTCTGCAACATCCCAGACATACAATTAAATCTATCATTCTAACTTGTCCTATTGAAGTCTGCTGGCAGGCACAAAGCTTAAGTTATGTATGTCCTTGAAAGACTAGACCCCTTATTCTTCTCTAGCACTTCAAATAAAATAGTTGGAAGTCCATTTCTTGTAAAGTTCACTGTATCTCCACCTGCAGAGTAGCTGTGGGCAAAGGGCCCTGTGTTTTATGACTATTAATAATTCAAGCCTGCGCTACAAAAATATATGAGAAACTTCAGCAATTTTTTGAGCCTAGTACTTGAATTCTAGCATTAGACTTTGAGACATCTTGTTTCACACATACTGCAGAGGCGGAGAATGGAGACAAGTTGTCATGCATGAATGAAGATGCTGGGAATTAGATGAAAGAGATTTTCCCACCTCCTAATAAAAGTCAAAAGTGACTCATCTGAAATAGAGATTAACAGTGGCCAATAATTTGAGTACTGCTTTGCTAATGTTTGATGTTAGATATTCTTATGAAAAATATGACCCAGGAAAATCTGTGTGAAGCACCTGAGAGCTAGAGACTTGATAGTTTCACACGAGAGCCATTTTTAGGCCAGAATTTTAAAACAGAAGTGCCTCTGTTCTTTTCTTCCTCAAATCCACAGTTCCTTAAATGTGAAAAAGCTTTTAGAAAGATTTTTTGGTCTGTTACTAAAACAGGAGTTGACAGGTTTCAGAACATCTATTTTGTAAAATAAGAAAGAAAAATGGTCTCAGGTTAGTGGCCATTAACATGTCAGCTAGATAAATCAAATATCTTCTATCCTGGATCTTAATAATAATAATAATAAAAAAGTCCACTTGGGATAATGAAAAGTAGGAAAATAATCACCACTAGACCTTTATTTCTCCCAGATTCCAGGGGAGAACTATCAAAACGTTAATTCATAGAGACACTTAAAAAGGCATTGCTTAAATTTATCTATATCATGAATTCTGGCTGACAAAAAGTTACTTTAAACAAATTTACACTATCCATCATGAAGTATGTCTTCAAATGAAAAGATTTAGATTTTAACATAGGACCGTAAACTCCCAAGGACTTTTGGACAGTGAACAATGAGTTCAACCATCCTCTTGAGAAGCTGGTGTGATCTACAGCATCTAGAGGCTCTGTATCTCACTCTTTATTGCTGCAAGGAGATCTTTCAAGACCCGTGTGTTTGACAACATACAGATCTCAAATGCTGACAGGGGTTTGGCCTGGATTTTTACTACCCGTAATTTCTAGCTGTGCAACCAGGTGGGAGGGGATTTGCATCCGATGTAATCCTTGCAAACAGGAATTTGGTTTGGTAGTAACAGGAGGTGACTTGGAACCAGCAGACAGACAGATTCTGCAAAGCGGTTTTTTTTATTAGTGTGTTGTGGAAGAAACTGATCTGTTTCTTTTCCATTTCAGGAGGGAAGAGGCCATAAAGTCTGTGGTTGTGAGGCTGCAGCAGGGTAGGTTTCCAGGCTTATTCAGGTACAATTGTCAGTGAAGCTCCAGTGAACAAAGCGATGAATTTAGAAACAAATATTCTCAAAACCACTGTAGATCATGACGAGAGCACCAGTGGCAGTGGGGTCTCTTCCCTTCTTCTGCGCAAAGATAAATGCTGTGCTGAAGAATTCCTGTTCTGAAGCCTTTTAAATAGGATTCTGGCAAAAGAGCTGCAGAGCCTTTTCCCTGTGAATCTCCATTCAGCTCATCTTACAATTGAGCTACTTTACAAACAGGGGAAGAAATCCCCCAGCTTCGTTTCAAGTTAGGGATTTTCAGACATGTAGGCTTCAGTCTCTTTAATGGGAGAGAGCTAAGAGAGATGACATAATCATATATTAACAACACAACAACCTACTTACTATCCTCACTGATGCTGGAACTTGGCTCTGGGGAGGCAGTCAAAGCATCGTCTATTTGAAGGAGCAAAGGTGAGGCATTACACTGGCGGTTTTATGAATATTTCATAGCTTAGAGCAGTAACCTGTCTATTCCCCTTACAGATGCCTACTTATGCTTTAAACAAAACGCAGAGTGTAGCTATAAGCAGATGTACATTTGTTTAAATTTTTCTTTGTACATCAGTAAGTGGACTGAAATTGCACAAGCAGGGTGTGAAAACATTGTACAGTGTAGAGGAAGGAGGGATGAAAAGAGACCTCCAGGGTTTAACAGCAATTTTCTCATACTCCTCTCAAAAGAGAGAAAAGCACACAATCAAAAAAACTGATAACAAACCTTATCTGCTGCCTATGCCTTGCACCTGGGGCATGCTTACTGCAGCAGTGGGACTGGTCCTGCGATGTACCACTGCAGGATGCACCACTGCTGTGCGATGCTGGAGGAGAAGAGCTGTCCTCCTGTGCTGCTTATGATACACAAACAAGCAGCTTTGATTCCACCACGTCAAAGGCAATGGCAACACATGTATGCCTCTCACAATGATTGCCCTTTCTGTGACTCTTGCTGTTTCATTTACTCAGCACTTTCAAGGCCAGGCTGTTTCTTTGGAAGATATTACTTAGAATAGAATAAATAAAAATAATCCAGAGTCTTTCTCAGTAACATTTTATGTCTCATATGCTGTGGTTAACATCTAGCAGAGTTCCCCAAAATTATCATTGATGGTGGCCTATGCATCAACTTTAAATTTTGTTTCCTGGCATTTTCTGGACTTCTTCACAGTATAAAGTACTGGTGGCTCTGCAGTAAAAAGTGAGAACTGCGTGTAGTTTTTTGATATTAAGGTAATGACAACTTTCAGCAAATTTTTTATTTCACAAACTTTAACAGCTAACAACCTTCAAAAGTAACAACATCCTGGTGTATTTTTCTATGTGCTTGTACTGCAAGAGGAAAGTAGGTAGCTCAGAGGACTAGCATCTAAATGCCACGTGTAGTAATTTGACACACAACTGCCATTAACAATAATGGGAATTGTACGTCTGACGATCCATCATGCAGAGCAAAGAAAATTCAACCCTGGGGGGTTTACTGTGCAGTGTTCAAAAGTGCAAGGCAAAATATGAAGACAAGTAAAGACTAAGAAGCTTGTTTCTCCTTTTGTGCCCATAAAAAGATGCAAAGAACAGCATTTTTAAGTCTCATGAAAAATCCACATCCCTGTTTTGTGTTGGGTTTGTTTGGTGTTTTTTTTTTTTTAATTGATACAGTAAAACAAAGAACTTCTGAGCCTGAGTATTTAAGTTCAGACTTTGAACCCAGCTGCTTGTAACCAGGTGATTAAGAACCCAACTTCCTCTCAACCTCAAGGCCAGGTGCTTACAGGGTCAAGAGCTTTGCTCGCTGGCTCCCTTCCCTCTTGAAAGCAGCAGGCTAAGCTGTGTAAATGACATGAAGGCCCAGAAAAGCTTTGCCTGTGCTCCTCTCACTGGTGTTATTTGATGAGCTACCTCAGCATTGGAGCTGATTTAAAAAATAAAACCACAGTTTTCATCTGAGTTCTTCCAGCTACTTTTAATTATTAATTTCTTGAAATCACAAACATAAAAATGTTCTGGGATATTTCTGATGTTTGTTTAGTCTCTTTTAATGGAATAATATTTTTTTTTTCCAAAAAGAATATTCAGTTTCCTAACCAAATCTGGTTGGGACCCAGCTTGCAAAATTTGTCCCCCACACATCTGAATGAGGAGGCAATGAGTTCCCCACGAGAGGTGATCTCACCGGGGAAAAAAGACGGTGCCTTGTGCACAAGGACAAAATCTGGGCCAAAGCAATTAATTATATTTCTAAAACCAAACAAACCACTGGATCAGCTTCTCTGACTTCCCATATGGCATAGCCTTTAGAAGTTCAGCCCATTCTGTTTACTGACCCCAAAGGCCATTGCATGATGAGAATTTTTTCTCACTGATACTCTTATTTAAGGCACAGTCTTCCTCTGAAAAGTTAATCTCTTGGCAACAGGTCAGCCTCTCTTTGTGCTCTGGGCTCTGTCCATCCATGTCGGCAACAAAATATATTTTCCCATTTTATTTCTTAATCAGTGATGGAAACCAGGCATGAGTACAGGGTAAGTGTTGGACCTTAACTATAGCGTGTGTGCTCTCTTTCTTGTACACATGAGCTCAAATGAGTTACGTTTGTAGGAGTCCACTAAAAATGATTAATTGGTGATCTGGGAGGCCCGTTGGATGTAAAATTCTTTTACTATTTGTGAGTAAGTGTGAAAAAAGAGCAAATGGGAGAAGAAAGCAATGTGAGCTTCAGATCCAAAGTGGAGTCTGCAGATCTGGCACACAAAGATGCTTTTGAGTTGGAAACAGGACACATCTGATGTCAAGGTTTGAGGGAATTAATATTGGTCTCCTGTATGTCACTTCTCTCTTCATGTTTCGTATTAAGTTGGACTTCACCTTCCCTGAAATTTTTTTCCTTCCAAGCTTTCATTTCTTGTTTTGCCACTACCTGGAAAAATAGGTTATGTGGAAGATGAGCTGAAGGATTGTTTTTAGGTATAAGGTTTTTTTTACAGTTTGTAGTTCCTCACTGTGCCCCTTTGAAGGCATCTCTGCAGTGTGACATTTCAGAAGGAATAGAAAAGCAGCCATGGTATGCTGGCAGGAGTAGAGATTTGGTTCATTTAAGTTCCTTCTGTGGACAATTTATATATTTTTCTTTTCTGAAGAGTATAATTGTCTCCCAAAGTGTGAAAAGCTCCATCATTTAGAACATTTAAGAACAGGGAAGAAAGCACTAAAAATTATCTGGCTCAGCACTAAGGGTTTTTGTTGGGGTAGAGGCAGAGTATGGACAAAGTGGCCTAATAGCTTTTTTCAGCTGCAGTTTTCAAGGTTCTAAAATACATATCACCTAAATAATTCACTGCCCTGTGTTCCCAGTATGCTCCCAGGTGTCCCTTTAACAGCACGCATTTGTACTGTATTAATAAGTGACATTACATTTGTTAAGTCATTTTACCACCAACTCTCTCTTCTATTTTTTGTATTTTTTGTGACCTAAGAAGTTCTTTGGAAAAAATCTGGTTTAATCTTTTAGTTACACATGTCCCAATGTTACACCCACACCAAACAATGGAAGGATGGATTTTTTTTTTTTAGCAGTATAAATGCAGAATCATGTACTTGGTGATATACCTAATTTGATTGTGGAAATGCACACAAATGACACAATTACAGCTTACGCAATTAAGTAGTCATTTGTCCATACAAGTTCCTCACTTGCATGCCCAGTGGCACATGTCAGCCATTATACATAGTTGTTTATGCTCTGGCTAGGACAAATAGAGTTTAGATGTTAATATCTGAGATCTGCATTTATTTCTTTTACTTTTTTTTTATTGCCACTTACTGATTGACAGCTATTCAGAAAAGTGTTTCTCTGGGCTATGTTTGTTTGTATTTTCTGGGTAGAAGTGTATACTGTATCTATTAAGACCTTGTGTTATCTGTCACTTTCATTTTATTCAATCATGTACCTGTCGTTTTTGCTAAAACATGACTCCCATTTTTATGTGGGTTGTTTTTTTCTTTCTTCCAACATCCCTTGAAAGTTAGGTTTTCTGAAATCATAGACTGCATCTTCAGAACCAGCCCTTAAATCTGCTCCAGCAATCAACTGCAGGTGCAATTTTGTGAGTACAACCAATTGCAGGAGGAAATTATAGAACTTAAATATCAAGCATCATCCTGATTTGTAAGCACAAATAGCAAGTATAAATGAAGTCGATGGGAACTGTAAGTGCTCAGAGCCTTCTCAGTGTAATGCTGTTGTTTGCACGCACAAATTAGATGATAAGAAATCAAATCCTACTATTTGCAGTGTCAGTTGATTGCTGGATTGATGTGGGAGCTTGAGATGAAGTCCCCCTAAAAATATGACCCTTGAAGCTTACTTGTGCTTTTCCAATAAACACAGGATTTGTCACGCACTGTTGGCTAATCTGTCTGATTTGGCGTCTTCAGCAGTGGATGGTATCCCGTGCTTCATATTTTAAAAAATTAAATTAAAAAATGGGGAAACAATGTAAGGCTGTGGGGATGCAGAGAAGTTGGTAGCAGGAAGCTAAGGGGTGATTACAGGATTCAGCCCTGTATATGCTGTTGCCCTCAGTAGATATCAGCTATGAGAGTTAGCTCAGAGGTCCTGGGACAAGAACTGGGCAAGAATCTCCTTGGGTCTCTGGCTTACACATTCTTTGGGCAAAGGCTGTCTCCCAGTATATGTCCGTACATTTACGGTCCCCCTCTTGGTGTGGCCAGGTGGTGACAGAAATCACAGTGGATAAATTGCTGCATAATCTCTGGGCATTCTTCTGTTTCTTAAAAAGGAAGCACAAAAATTTTATGTAGTCCCACTGTTGGGTTATAGGTTAAACTCAAATCCAGCCATATTTTTTGTATCGTTTGAGCCTCTTACATTTTGGACTAAAAGGTAATCATTTACTACTGGCTATCCAGAATTTTATATCTGTATATATCTCGGGGGTTTCCTAATATACACTTAGTAGTTTGAACTCGACCATAATTACACCCTTATTATCTTCATAAGCTTTACTTATCTCATTATCAACTCCTTCCTATGTTGGAGGTCAGTAGCATATCCCTTTTATTAGCCATTTAATCCTTTTACCCAGTAGCTCTATTCTCATTGATTCACTTACTATATTTCTGTGCAGCTAATATTTCTGACATTTCAGTCTAACCTCTCCCCTTGCCTTTTACTCTGTCCAAAGTAATCTCTACCCCTATAGATTCTGAGTTCATTACCGCCTGTTTTAGGAGTACTGGAGGTCGCCATTAAAATCTTTATGATTTTGCCTTTAGAGTCGTGTACTGCAGATTGCTGGCACTGCCTGTCCTCAGCACAGGGTGTAAGTGGGGGAGACTATCATAATGCATATTATTTGCAGAGATAGGTAAAGACTGCCATGGTGATGACAATAAATAAAAGGAATCCATTCCCATAACAGTAGCAAAACTACTCTGAAATTACCATTCTTATAACACAGCGTTTTTGCTCATTTATTCTATATCAGATATGTTTGCTGCTGGATACTATGGTTTTTTAGAAATAGCATTTATTGATTTTATTCTCCCTTTGAGATATAATTAACATTTTGGAGGCTTTGTTTTCTTATTCCCTTTCCATCATATTGTTGTTCACATGTGATGCCTTTCAATGTGAATTCTTGTTTATATTTCTGACTGGGCTTGTCTCTGCAGACAGGAACTTCTGTTGGGGAAAGAGAGAGTTTGGTTTTGAAAAATCTTCCAACTACTTTCCCGAAGAAATTATTTCCTGTATGCTAACTTGAAGTATCATTGAATGATGATTTTTTCTTTAATGACCCTTTTTTTTTTTTTTTTTTTAATAAGGTGGCAGTTACTTAGGCATTCTGAATGTACTTCAGCTCTTGGCAGTCTTAAGCGTACAGCTGAACGCATGCTAAGTCTAGCAAGGATAATTACACCAGCTGTGACCTTTTTAAACATGTATTTGGACCAAAGCAGTTTTCAGTCACTTCTGATTGACTTAGAGCTTACTTGAATTTGCTTTCTGTAAACTTCAAATATTACCTTCCTGGTGCTGTGGTTAAACTTGGTAGTATGTGTGTGTGTCATGAGAGGTTTTATCATTTGATATTTGTTCCTCTTTATGATATCTGGTGGCTTTGGGGAAGTTTTATAGCAGACTGGGCCCTGTGTTCGTTGTCGCTTTGGGCTCAGGTGGCTGTAACAGGCTGTGAAAGGTGTTCCTGGAGATGGGCACTGGGTTCCTGCCCTTGGGCCAAGGAAGGATGGAGCCAACTAATGGTGCTTGAGCAGCTCACCAATTTCTGTTTTAATGTCATGTGCCATACGAGTCAGCTCTTAGGAGAATAAAGTTAAGATGAAAATGAAGAGAGATGACAAATTACTGGCTTGGCCATTGGAAAGTTCTCTACGCCCCCCCCTTTTTTTTTTTTTTTTAAATCAGGATATTATTGGTGTTACTGAGAATGTCCTTGGATCCAGAGCAGAGTTTTGGCTCTACTTAATGATTTCTACATCTGTAATGTTATGTGTTTGGCTCTGGTTTATTATTAAAGGGCAGCTGCTTAATTAAGCAGCTTCTTTATGCAAAAAACAAATGTTCTGCAATGTATTTAACAGAAGTTTTACTGCTGTTTTAGAGCTACACCCCTGAGTCTGCATGGTGGGTAGTATGATCGGTTAATGCAGCATTATTATTATTAATTAAAGCTAATGAGTGAGAGATCAGTGCAGACTTACCAGAAAGTGCACGAGAAAAATTTTTAGTTATTTATGAATACTTCCTTTTTATAATTCTTATGCCCACAAGAGATATAGTTATATCTTATTATTTTCACCTTTAGAGTTCCTTCCTTGCACTAAATAACCTTTTTTGGCTTCTGTGCTACAGGGCAGGCAGAGTTGGCAGCATTCATTTACTGGAGTTGGTTGCTTTCCACCAAACAATTTCACTGTTGACTCAACAATATGCTTGTTTATATCAGAAGGGTACTCTTACCGTGAAATCCAAGTAACTCTCATAGTGGAGACACATAACTTTAGGCTGCTGAAAAGGTCTTGGGCTTCAAAGGACTCTGCAGCCTCTCAGTAGCCCTTCTAGAAAGCTGTGGTTGAGCCCACATCATGGTTTCCAACACTGTTGCTCTTGTGTTGAATAGAGCTGGGTTTTGTGGGAATGAGTTTCTTCTAAAAGAAGGTGAGCAGAGGTAATCCTGTTGTTGGGTAAGCTATACCTAAGAGTATCAAAGGGGTGACATTTGTATCTTCTCTCTGATCATCCACCTCTGGTTTAGACCAGGGAGGGGGCTATATTACTCTGAGTGCACCAGTTTCATGTTGTGTCTAACTGGGACCAGGCAAGTGAGCTGCTTCCCTTCAGAAGTCCATCTTGGGACATTTGTGACTACCAGATGGACTCTTGCAACACCTGTATAGCTTGGTTACATCAGGAAACAGTGCAGCCTGAATAGAGCAGACTGAGTAAAGCAGTTGCTGCTGAGGACTCACCATCCACACAGCGCTAATTTCAAGGGATTTTGCTCCCTGATAGCTCTAGTCTGGCCCTGTTGACTGCACATCTATTAGTGCTGGAAATACACTGCGTGCCTGTGGAGCACATCTTCCAGGGTCCTTTCATCCTAACATTTACATCCTTGGGGACCACTCTGATGTGAACCAAATCAGTGGGGATGATTGAGAGGTGTAGTCCAACGCTGCACTGCTGATCTGCAATAAAACACTAACACAGAGGCACCCTCTATATTTTGCAGCAGGAACAGAGCTTAGAAAGTGCTTTTAAAACAACCCAGTCTACACACATCTGTCTCACCTAAAACCTTCCCTCTGTTTCAGATAAGTCACTTGCGTTCAGATCCAAATCATCTAATACCAGGGCCACCTGTCTCCTCTTAAGCCTTGCCGATATTTTTTTGTCTTTGAGTTCCCTGGCTGCGAGCTTGGCCAGAGCTAGTTCTGCCGCTCGGCGGGGGCTCAAGGTGGAGTCTGCAATCCAATTACCCAGACCTTGTCTCTGAACAGCCCTTAAGTGGTTGCTGAAGGATGGTTCATCTTAAATCATTCTTTCTGTCAGCTTTTTTGCTCTACACCAGACCCCTGTTTGTTTAAACCAATATAGTCACATATAAAACACTGACAGCACATGCTCAACATACTGGTAATAAAGACAGACATTCTTTCAACAGCTTGTCCTCTTCAGCAATCCTTGTTTTTGTGTATTGCTGTTTCCACTGAAATGTTGCAGGTAGCGATTTTGCTCACAGGGAGACATTAGGCTGAACGTTCCTGTAAATCCCACCCTAACTATGCATTTGGCATAATCACGTTGTTTTAAAAGATGGTAAAAGCAAATAGATGGGATGTAATATCCCATTAGCTAATAACGCATGCTCCACTGAGCTGGATTCATTTTCTACCCAGGTTATACACAGTGCTATAGATATTGTGGCCAAATTCTTCCCTGGCCCTACCATTTTAACACAGAGATGGACTTTGCTGGACTCTGTATGTGGAAATGCAACATGAAGACATGGCAATGCCCAGAAGATGTGGGAACCCTGCAGCAGCCACCCTATTGTAGGCAGTTTGGCCCAGCAATGCCACACATAAAATAGTAGCATGGTAAAGGCTCCCAGCAAAAAAAAAAAATGTCCAGCATAAAGCAAATTACTTCAGGAACATGGATGAAGACAGGTTTGCACCCAAGAGACTGCGGTACAAAGGCCAAATGCTGCACTGATTTAGAGGACCTGGAAACAAAGGAGAGTGGGTTTTTTGGTTAGTTTTGGTATTTTTTTCCCTTTTTAGGAGCATTTTAAGCATCTGTACTGAGTAATGTGTGTGACCCAAACATGTGGCATGTTTCAGGGTCCCTGTCTCTGACCCATCTCCCACTGGGAAGATATAGAGAAGAAAGCCCAAAAACAACAGCACTGTCTTCCACATACTTTCTAAGTTTCAACAGCGTTTAAAAGTAAGCTGTACCTTCCCTCCTCCATGATCTGACCCGGACAGTCTCTGCTGCAGTGCTGTCACAAGGTGAGCACCAGGAACGCCATTGCCCTGCATGATGTGGTGGGAGCTTGAGAGTTTCCTAGATGTTAGTATTATGAGATTTAATATCCTGAAAATCTTTCTCGCAAATATATCTTGGGATATATTCCCAAGAGGTTGGTTTTTTCCTTGGAGAGAATCCAGGGCTCATTAAGCTATAAAGTCTTCAGTGCAAAGATTTTTGTTTTCTTTTATGTTTCAAATGCACCTCGTGCCACTGTACACTCACTTCAAGCCAAGTAATATATTACCATATGAAAACATCATTTACATTCAATCAAGGTTCCTCTTATTCTCTCTCAGAAAACCCAGACATCTGAAAACCAGATAGGGGTAAATCACACAATACTGACTATCTGAAGGCCACCAGCTATAGACTAGCCAAAAACCAGCGTTCTGCTCCATGACATCTCACCTACCTACAATTCATGATCCTTCAGTGGTACAGAGGTGCTACAGAGTTGCCCTGTATCAGAGTTAGAGTTTAGCTGGGGGATATGGCCCCACATGAAAAAACAAGGCAAAACCACATAGAACATCCAATGAGGAAAATAATACAGTGAGTAAATTTTTAAGGTACAGGTCCTCATGATCTTGTGAATTCCTGTAGTCTGCATAGTATTAAGGATCATTAAAATGAAAACACTCTGCCATTACAGCCAGGAAAGGAATCTATACCACTTATATGATAATACTGTGAAGCTACACAGAGGTTCATGAAATATGGATGTGCTTATATGCAACATACTCTAACTTAAATTTGTAATGCTAAGTAAGGTAACTACCTGCAAAACACACATTCATTCAAAAACATTCAAGTGGTGAAGACTTAATTTGATTTACCATAGGTTAGCACTTTATTATTTTCCTGTTATTGTGGCATTTTGTTGTGCTTGTTATGCAGAAATTCTGGCACTGGGTCTTCTAATACTTGTATTGATAGATGGGAGGTCATTGAGGTTCAGCTCTGGGTCATTTTCTGCTTCTCCCTTTTCTTGACAGCTATCTTTTGTGTTAGATTCCTGTTTAAATCTTGGATTCTCTACTTTAGGAACTGCAGCTAAATTACACATGCATAGTCTATATTTGAACATGCACCACACTGGCAGATTACGTGGTATTATTACTATTTGTTAATTATATTTTTACAGTTTAATGATTTTACATGCTCAGACATCAACAGCCACATATACAAGTGTCCAGATACACAGAAAATTAATTTTTGTTGCAAGGAGTTCACAAATTAAGGCTACATACACGTTTAGCTTTGCACACTATAGACTTCAGTGAAATCACTTCCAGCATGTGAAGGTTAGCATGGGTATAAACCTTTATGGGTCTGCAGCCTAGAGACTAAATGCACTAAATGAAAGAAGGAGGTGATCATAATGAGAGAATAAAAAAATACATCCTGAACTTACAGAGGGTTAGGGCAAAGATTAAGAGATTCTGGATTTATCATTTTAATATGAGTTTATATGGCTGAATTATGGCTTCAGGTTGCAACTGTTGTGAATTGTCAAGTAAGCATACAAATTCACTGAAACAACCCAGAGTAAAATGTACTTTATTAGAAAATGAACTGTAGGAGATTTAATAAAAATAATGGTGCCTTAGCCATAAAAGACTTCTCTATTGCTTGTTGGTACTATATAATTGCTTTAAAGTGTCATGTTTTTGGAAAGGAAAGAAATACTATTTGAATGATCAAGAGAGAATCGGACAGATCCTGCTGTGTCGGTGGACCCAACCCAAGGCAGGCTGAGCACTGCCACTGGCATCCCCAGCCTTTGGCTCACTTCCCTCAGCAGCAGGACCTGCAGCTCTAGGATGAATTTGCAATCAAGCCACTGCTTAGTTAAATGGGCCAATATTGCAAATCTTTAGCACAAACCCCTGCTTGTCCACCTGAAAGTCCTGAGTATGGGTATTGCATAAGCTGCTAGGTCAGTCTTGTGGGGAATTGATGCATTTTTAGGAATTAAACCTCTGTACTATTTCAAGATATTTCCCCCAGCACAGCTTGCAGTTGTTGGGCTGCCCCATGGATGTGGGGATGCTTTAAAAAGTTATGGTGAAGCCTCTGGCTCTTTCAGTTGCCCAGGGGATTTGGTGCATGGGGAGTTAGTAATAGATGGACTCCATGGGATGCCTAGCCTTGCTTTTGCTGATGCTTCTTTTTATTGCCAATAGGTGACACATTAAAGCTTTCAAATATTGTGTCTCGTTCTCATTGTGGAGTTTTTGCTGGGGGTGTCTGTTGGAGGACTGAACCCAAATCTCCTGTTGCTTCACCAGGACCCTGAGGCCAAGCCTTGTCCTAGCAGAAGGTGGTGTGTAATTGCACAGACAGGAACTGACAAGGGCAAATCAAAGATAAACTCTGCTCCTGCAGTTTGATACATTTATAAACACTTTTTTCCTTTCTTGCAGCATTTAGGACAAGTGTCTAACAGTCTATTTTTCCTTGGGTTTATTTTTTGAAGTCTGTTTCTCCCCAGGAAGTTGAATGGATGAGCAAGAGTTTGATATTATCTGCCCCTTGCTGTGGAAAATGTCAAAGGCATGCCATGACAAATGCCACTGCACTCCTGTTTCATAGGCAAGAACATCAGTTGCCAGTCACACACAAACTGGTGGTGTATATTACTGGGGAAGTAAAGCTGGCTTTTACCCAAATCCGCATTTGTGGAAGAAAAAATGCCTGTGCATTCCTTTGTGGCAGAAATGAAAACCAAGATCAATGACTTACTCTTTTAAGTCTTATGTGCAAGGTAAAACTACTCTTTCACTCTGTGATAATGTCAAGTGGAGAGAAATACACACCTAGTGAGGTCATGGTCAGTTCAGGAAAAATATGTTAAAGAATAAATCGCCTGCCTTTTCTCTCTGTGTGTGGTGGTAGGGGGTGGTCTTTTTTGTAAAGAAAAAGAAATTAAATGGATGATTACTGTAGCTGAATTAAATATAATGAAAAATGATGGGAAATTTTATCTGTTTATTTTTAATCAATGTGATATTTCTACTCTTTGCTTCCTGGCTGTTCTAGCTATTTGATGAAGGCAAACTGCTTCTGGCTTGCTCGACACATTGATTTAAATGTCAGCTGCATTTTGCATCATGGCTCCATAGGTTTCCTAGTATTTATGGCAGTGCAAGGGTGAGATATTCATGGAGTCATTATGGAGAAACTGGAAACCAGGGGACACTGTGCTCTGGAGGGTAGGAGGGGGATTTCCCAGCTCAGATATCTGTCAGAAGATGAGTGCACTTGCCCACAGGTTATGAATGGTAGTTTCTTATCAGGAAGACCAAGAAGCCATCCTGAAGGTGCTAATTGGGTGCGAACCAGATCTTCCAGAGCTTTAACCACAGCAAAGAGATGGTGGAGAACCATGAAGTGCAGCTCCTTGCTCCAGAATGAAGGCCGGGGAAGAGTCAGCCACTGCCTTTGCCCTCTGTAACAGAGATGACCATGGCATAGGGCGTGGGGTTGTCTGGGGCAGCATTTGCCACCTCGGATGTCCCCATCAGAAATGGTGGGAGGTAGCACGGGTGCTTCTGGACACTGCTGATTCCATACATATAGAGTAGCATGTGCTGCTCGAGCTGACAGCCTCTCCAAAAGCTCCCTAAAGGTTGACTTGCCCACCCCGGCTATTATTTTAGTTCATGAAGAATGTGGAAGTATGAGAACAAATGAGGTAATAATGTTTTGAACAAGTAGATAGTAACCAGCAATCCTGAACCTTCAGTCCTTGACAAAGTAACGTAAGAAATATTGAGATGATAAAATTTGTAAGTACCTTGAAACCCATATAAAGGGTAGAAAACCTAAACTCTTATATTTAGGATGGCTTTTACAAGTCTTAGATTCAAAGCCTGAATTTCTAATTTTGGCTGCCATTTGGCTTGACTATCTGGTAGGGCAACTGCAAAATAACTCATGATACCGACTCCAGAGGTACCAGTTGACTTTCTAATGTTCTGCAGTAACTTTCTGTGTGGACAGTTCTTCTGCACTGAACACTTTTTTGTTTAAATTGATCTGTTTCCAGAGATAACTAAGAAAGGCAGAAGCTACTTCAGAGAAGAAAAAAAAAAAATCAAAACTTGGAACATCCACAGCTGCGGATTTGCTCAGGAACAGCTTTTCTGCTTTGACTTCACATCCACCCATAATCTGAATTTACTGTTCCATGTAAACAAGTGTTGCTTCTTTAATAAGATTTTCCATATTAAGTAATATTGTACAATAAGTATTCTAAGCTGTTTCTCCTTTATAGATAAAGCCTGATCTTGCCTTTAGTTTGCATATCCCTGTATTTAAGTTTGCATATCCCTGTATTTAATTTAGACTTTAAGTAATTTATTAAAATTACTATTGTGCAAGATCTCCCTTTTTGGTCCTGGCACATAGCACAATATTCTGGTTTGGGGACCCTAACTGCTGCTATGAAATATAAAATAGGTAATAGGTGGCTGAAATGAACACTTTGCTTTCTGTGTGTAGATCTGTTCTTCCAGCCTTGTGCACCCAAGATTAAAATTTGGATCCCTCAGAGAGGAGGTTTGCCAAACCATTGTTAGCTTGATTGCCTCTTTATTAAAATTACAAAACTGGTCATTAGAGGAAAGGCAGTACTTATAATCCATCTACATTTTATAACAGGCCGGCTGAGAGCCTCACAAAATCCTACTTGGAAAAGAAGTGCAAAGGAGGCTGGCTGTGAGCATGATCACATGGAGTCCATACTGGCTGAAGGACAAACAGTGGTGTATCAATTTGGAGAGAAATAGTCATTAGGGGTACTTTGGGGATTGGTGTTAAGCCTCATTTTATTTAATGAACTGAAAGATGGGGTAAACAGCAGGTTAATGCAAGGTTTTTCTAAATTGTGAAGGGTTGCATCACTTTGGGAAAAAAAAGAATAAATGGAGGGGGAAAAAAAAGGGAGATGAGGGAGAGGTCTGGCCAACATAGTAAAATTCAGGTTGTCATAATATGCAGTTAAAACAACTGCAGAAGAAATAATCTAAGAGGTAGATAATCACTTGGAGAAGGAAAAGGGATTTAGGAAGTGGTAACGACTTCATGTAATTGTGGAAAGCAAAATGAGAATAATGTTGCCATGCAGAGCAGGAGCAGAGAAAAGGCACCCTGGTTTAGTGCTCTGTGTGTAAGTGTCACAGGTAGATGTCTCTTTAATGTCACAGAGGAGGGCACCATTAAAATATTGAGGACATTTTGTCCTGAAGGCTGGGATTTTCATAAATGCTCTGTACTTGCCAAAACCCGCTTCTAGTGAGGATCCCAAGAGTTTTGCCATTGATTTCCATGGGAGTAGATTTGGGCCATTGCTGAAACCTTTGTGAAATTGCCCCTTAAAATACAAAAGACACTGACAAGTTAATTTGGCCTTAGAGGTAGGCAGCCAGAATGATTAGAGTGATTCATTTAAAAGACAATATTAAAATAATTGACTACATGTTGGCTGTGCGGATGTTTGGCTAGATAATTGCCTAAGCATCCGTTATCTGTGGGTAGCACCAAAAACTGTGGCGCTAAACATGGATCAGGAAGGTCTAAGGAGAGAACAGCTGGAGTGAAAAACCACTAAGCAAAATAAAGGTTGAAATTCAAAGTCCTTTCCCAGGATGAAGGTCATCTGAGCCCTATTCTTCAAAAAGAAATGCTAGATTTTAAAATACAGTGAACACAGCACATGAGTTTATAATATAGTAGTGTCTGAGTGGACTCTTTCCTTTCTGGTCTCAACTATTCCACAGAAATTAGTTGGATATATATTTGTGAACAGGAGTTAGAATGTATTTTCGTTGACTGACAACAAATATTTCTCATCCCAGACATAGAGGAATAATTCGCTTTTTCTTGCATCTTTCTGAGTGTTTGCACTTCTCTAAACATCTTTCAGAGTGTTTACACTTTGCTAAATCACTGCTGTTATTCTGCCATGACAGGGGCTTAAGAAGACATTAGAGTCTCAGTTTCTTCTACTGAGGTGGTGACATCTGGGGACAGGCATGTACAAACACACCCCCAAGTCTGCGAAGAGCACTCACATGGTACCTCAATGTTACTGTGTGTGGGTGGAGAATTTGGGGCTGATCTCTCTCTGACAGATTTCCTCTAAAGAGATAATATCCCTCATGGAAAATAGCTAGGTACGATTTGTCAGTACAGCTGGAAACACTGTTTAGGAGAATCTGAATGCAGGTGTTTAATTTAGCTTTCATCTAGGGTCTGCTAATGGACACATTGTTAAATATGACATTTTACATTTCACTGCAAACCGCACCGCGCTGCTGAAAACTTTTCAGGGCTGATTGTCATTAATACCCACCAGTATGAAAGGGCTCTGCAGAAAATGATGCTCTTCCTGACATGAGATGAATGGTGAAAACTGTCAGATATTGCTTCCATCAAACCCATCGCATAGAGGTTATCTAAGGACATCAGAGGGTAAATTCCAGTGTTTCATTAAGAACTAAACTAGGATGGTATGACATAGAGACATTGAAAATTGTTAAATCCAAGTCAAGGGGAATTTCAGATGTCTTGTTCCTCAGATATCTACTTTTGGTTTATTATATATCTTTATTTGATGTTACATATTTCATATCCTCACCCCAGCCCAAATATAGTGAAATTTGCAATGCAAAAAAGGTCACTGTGTTACTACAAATGAAAAAATCACTACTGCATTTGTTAGCCTTAATCTATGATCTCGCCTGCAAAATATTTTATTCATAAATGTGTGTCTGCAAATCTAAAGGTAACATCTACATAAAATATAATAATAAACAGCTATACAGAAATATGGGAGGATAAAGAGGTGAAATAAATCTTTTCACTGATATTCTGAATTAAAAAAACATTTTTCAATCAACTCTTATAAATAAATGTCTTGGCAGTAAAATGAGTAACAGATTTAATGGGCTTGATGTATTTCAGTGGAGATACAGCAAGTCTGGGTATGACGAAGGACGTATCTGACTAAGATTCTGTATTGCCATCCTCAAGCACTCAAAGATTTTTGATTCCACTCTGGAAAAAACCCAACTTTGCAACTTACCCCTTTTATTCTTTTAAAAAAAGAATAAAAAGAAGTAGACAATGTTATTTACCTAATGGGTTTTGACACTTCAGGGTAACATTCAACACCACCTATCATCTTTCTGTGATATTAACCTAATGTCGATATCCTTTCCTAATTCTTATATTCTTTCCTTATCTTTCCTAATTTTTCTCAGTATCGGAGAGTGAAGAGGAAAAAAGCTCAGATATTGTCAGATGTATGCTATTGCCAGAAAGCTGACAAAATGGAAGACTGATGGGAAAATGAGAATTGCAACTAGGGAAAAATCGTTCAGAAACCATGAAAGAGAGAGCAGGGGAAGACCGCAAGCCATGGAGATACTTGACACAGGGACCACTTTGTGCTGTTTGGGAAGGGAGGGATTTATGTGCTCCAGGTGAAATCCCTACTGTTTCTGGGCCACAGAGGACTAGAGCTACGATGCCAGTGCTGTGTCACCACCATGTGTTGGTCTAGAAGGTGAATGGCAAATGCACAATGATTTTACAAGCATTTTGGCACAGCACTATAGCATTATGTACTTCTTTTGGTAAGAATTGGTGTCTGAATACCACAATAGATGTCCGTTCTTTGCAGTCTTTGAGGAATGTTTACCACTGACTTGTATGTGCAAAAGTTACACTTTATTATAAATCCTAAGCATCTGAAAACTAGTTAAACCTAATATAGGGTAGGTTTTAAAATTATAAATTTTAAAATTCATATAACTAAACAGTTTTCTCTGAACTATTAAAAATCATCCATTTCTGTGCAGTCATAAAATCATAAACTAACAAGATTAAGGTATAATCCCCTGACTCCAAGAGCAAAGACTTCATAAAAAAAGCTTCAACGATCACAAGGCTTGAAATAAAGTCCCAAAAGCTGAATGAAGAGGCTGAGCAGCACTAGTTAGAGGTAATAATCTTTTCTTTTCAATTAAACTTGACCTAAGTTTTTTAAAAGTGTGATCCCAAGTAAATTTGTGAGCGGTGGCAAGATCCCTCGGTGCACAGAAACTCCATTCTCCATGATCTGGGATGACTACAAGTTGGGACACAGCATTAGCCTAGGGCCAACCCAAGCTAATAATACCCATATGGGGGCCAAATATGCATTTGTTCTCATGGAATTGTATATATCTTGTATAGGACATGTCTTATGTGCTGTGTGGTCAAAGCAGAACTCCAGTGTATATTCCTGCAATATTCCATGCATGAACATATATGTATAGATAAATACATGAATCATGATGGAATCTATATGAACAGCAAGTGAAACATATTTAAAATAATAAACCAGTTTAACTATTGCTCAAAAACGTTTTTGAGAGATTCCAGTGCTGATGTACAAGAGGCAGTTCCCCCATCTCTTCCCCTACCCCTTTCCCAACAGAAACGTTTAAAATGCAATGCGTTTATTCCAAAATCAAATTTACAGCTTGCTAAACTTTTTCTCTGTGTTCAGAATGCACCCAGAGAATGGATTTATCAGAAATAATTAATGTTTTTATAGCCAACTCTGATTGCTGCAACATTACATTTCAGCACTGGTGTATATAATTGCAAATCATTTCCTAGAGGTGTCATGCAAAAGCAGAAGATGCCTTTTGGAGTAGTGTTGTGCCCATGGAATATAAGATTAATGCTTGTATAGTACAAGAATACATGTAAAGACTCACTATCTTTTTTTTTCCTTTCTAACCTTGTTGATGTCATGAATATCAATTTACTTTTTTTTTTTTTTTTGAGATAATTTAACACTCCATTTAGTCATCCTTGGTAATGCAAATCATATCAATTCTGCTGCCAGACTACAAGGTGATCTCCATTGTATCCCTTGGAAATGAGAGATCCATTTTTCTTCATTTATTTTTATTAAAAGAAAAATCTTCCTTTTTAAGTCTTTTGTTAAGAAACAATTGAGAATTCCAGGAATTTCAATCAGGGAGCAAAGCTATAACTATCCAAAAGTATTATCCTTTACTCCTCAGTTTTTCTGTCTGCCTCTTCTTCCTCCTTCCCTCTCAGCCTATTTGCATAATGTGATTAAGAGAGCAGTAATAATTACAGCAGCACCCAAGGAACACAGAGTATTGCAGATTCCTTTTAGGAAGAAACACTGCTGCCCTGTGCCTTTTCAAAACATGTGAAAGAGCATCTGGTGTCTTGGCTAACTCCCAGGTCTACCTGAAATGTCCTAAAGTCTCCTCTTCACGGTACTGTGGGTCACACATGGGCAGCCCTCTCCCACTCCCCGTGGAGCTGCCTGGTCTCTCAGACCATCATCAAAATCAACAAAGGTGCTGATCTCCTCCAAGGCAACATGGTCCCCTCAGTGTTCCATTCTTCTGAACCATAGTTCATGTTAAAACAAAGCCATAAGATATTAAACACTGTAAGCGGAACATTTTTTCAAATAGAAATCAATGGAAAAGGTTTAAGAAGCTATATGGAGTGTTCGTTCTTTTAGTTTGGTTGTTTTTATAATTTTTTTATCATATGATTTTCATACTTGTGATCCTTGCTGATAACATTAGTTGCAGATATTTTGTGTACTTTTGTGTACTCAGTTCATGCCTCAGGCTTGCCCTGCCATTAAAGGCTACTGAGGCACGTAATATCTTAGAGTGAAGAAATTCAATACGGAATTTCAATATTGTTTTATACCTCTGTTAATCAGGATCAGTTAATTCAATAATCACCATTGCTCAAAGCCTCTGAGGTCATTTCCAGCCTCACAGCAGCTCCATGAAATGGGAGGTGTCAGGGCAGGGCTTGCTAAGCAAAGCACGAGAATAAACTCCTCCTGCCCTACAGAGCTGCTGTGGGACAGCAGGACGTGAGTGCCTTCCCATATACATGTTCATATTAAAGGTGAAAAAATATTTTTTCCATTTATTTTTATTTTCATTGCCCAAATACAAAAATGAGAGGTGAATACATGCAGTAAATGAGGAAAGACCTCAAAGACTTGGGCCATTTCTGGGGGGTTAATGTGGGGACACCTTTGTTGCAAATCTTCAGCAGAAAGCTTTTGCTTTTATAAAATAATGGCACTGGTGAATTCTGATTTCACTCAGGAGGAAATGGCTGAGAAACTTTCACTCTAGAGGAAAATATAGCAAAAATATTCTTTTAAAATTCTTGTTTCCATGGTTTAAAAGCTGTAATTATTTTAAATGCTTAATGGTAGCTCAGTATCTATATTAGTGACTGTTCATTTCTGTTTGCCCTGTGAATTTATCCTATTAGTACACGTGTGTGAGTGTGTGCTTTTATGTATGTTTAAAATATATATGGTATGGAAAAGATATATATTTATCCATTAGAAGTTACTTGTTCTTCTGTCTTTTCAAATGTCTTGCTGCCAGCTGCCTGTATCAAAGGAAGTGAACAGCTGAAACATTACAGCAGTCTAATTTTATGTCTGTTTATCAGGCACTGCTGCTTTGCTGTATATTTTCTAAAAGAGTTTATTGTCCACTAGGGCTCTTTTAAAGGGAGGCTTGGATACTGGGGACCTTAAAAGTGATGAAACTTAAATGCAAATCCATTTACCTTTTCTTCCATGCAGTATATTCTACTACCTGCGCTCTGAAATGCAGAAGATAACTGTTATGGTACACTATTTTTTAATTCAGTGTTGACTCTTTTGTGCTAACTTTCTTATATTTACTGTTTCCAAATAAGATGCAAATCTCAGGATACAGAAATCACCCAAAGGGGGTTGTTTGTTCCAGGTAGAGTAGGATTTAACGTGGTTGGTCAGTGCTGTGCTGGTAATTTTACTTTCATTTCATCTTTGCTAGAGGGCCTATTCCTGAATAATGGTAATGTCCCTGGATTTGAAAACATTGCTACGGGAGAGGAGGTGCTGATAGGAAAAAGTGAAGATGGGTGTGAAATACTGAAGTGGGAATAATATTTCTTCTTCAGACCAGCAGAGTAACAAATGTGTTTCTGGTCTGTCTTTTGACTCTTCATGACTAATCTCTACAATTAGAAATAAAAACCGCATCCTCAAGAAGAGATTCAGTCCTTGATGGAAAAATGTCCTTAAGAGTCTGTGCTTAGCTCTAAGCATGTGCCTAGCTCCAAGTCTGCCCTCAGTGCTGCTGGGATCTTGGCAAGCCACCTTCTTAAGTGTTTTGACTGATGGCAGAAATAATTATTCTGTGATGCTCAGTTTAGTGGGAAAAAAACTTCTAACCATCTGAGGGATTTACATAATCAATTCCTAGGGCCATCTTTTCAGTTCTAACAACATTAATTAGGAAAAAGCGCATCAATAGCAGAGCTTATCTGTGTTCATGGTGCTTGGTGAGGCCATTCACATAGCGGGTGGTCTTTAGGGTCAGCCAAGATGAGCAGGTAGACAGCAACATCCACTCAGCTCTTTTTAGGTGCAATTTGCAAATGGTTTTCCATCTCCTGCATCACCTCTAACAAGCCTCATCACAGGCAACCTTTTTGCACGGTCATGGGAATGTGCTGAGGCAAGCAAAACACTGTATATCTACCCAAAGTGCTGTTCTTTTCGTACCAGGTAGCTGCAAGTGTAGAGCTGATGCTTCATAAAATTCTGACATCCTGGAAAGGGTCTGTTTTATACGCTGTAGTAAAGGTGATCTTTGGAAATTGTTTGTTGAATAACTCCGCAGTCTGCTATAGATCATTTTTATTGATGATAAGGAAGATGTCATCAGTATGGCTTACCTTGGAGGGGAAGGTGGCGAGACATTGAGTTGGCTGAAAACACTATGTTCTGTGTTAGACTTCGGTGGCTATTGTGGAAAGAAAATGTTCCCACTGGTACTCCTGGGTGTATTGGCTGCAAAGTTTATCAATATCCCCCAATGATCTACAGGCAAGTGGCACATAACTCTGCAACTTCCAGGAGGTCCTTTGCTCTTGTATTAGGGCTTCTTATTTTTCAGTGCTATCTGGTGGTAGTTTGCTGTGAATTACTGACTTCTGTTAGCAGTCCAGCCATGGGGATGGACATGTGCAGGTCTTTAACCTTCAAGCTCAGAACTGCACCCCTGCCTGCTAAATATGGTTAGGGTGTTTTTATGATAGCTGCAAATTGTAGACTATTAGGGGAGAATGATTGGTTTTATGAGCGAAACAGGATCTTTCTCATCTACTGTATGTGCTGGGTCATAAAGGGGTCACCTATCTCATGTGGGATTTATATAGGCAACTGCCCACTCTGCTACTGAGAGCAGAAAACCATCACAGGGTATTATGAGAAGCAGTTTACAGATTAATTTGTAAAACATACAGTGCTACTAACTAAGAGTACTTTGCAAATTGTCTCTCTTCTAAATCAGTTTGTGTCCGTTGAAATCACACAAAACATTTAGAAATGAATAATTGGAATTAAAAATGAATCAAGAAGGCAAATGCCTTCTTTCCCCTTCAGATTGGTCTTTAAAACTCTTTATAGAGCTTTTTCTCCTGGAGTTTTCCACCTTCAGAAGAAAAATATTCTTTTAGCCCTGGGCATACATACCAGATTTGTCACGTTTCTATAGATCTCTGGGGTTACAACCTCAGCGCCAAGATGAACACAGCTGTTGAAAGGAATTGTATGCTTGTAGAAGGAACTGCAAGGCAAGATCATCTGCAGCTAGGAAAATAAGGACTTAATGACTCCACAGATCACCATTCTGTCTTATTATTTAGTACCTGGGCTTATAAGTGCAATTCCTGTCTATCCCAGACAGTCTTGTATGTTCTGTACTTTTAAATCCTGTAAGTTTTCTCCCTTTAGATATAACGCAATAGAGGTGTCCTGGACACTGGAGCCTTTTAGAAGCTTCTGTTAGAGGACAGTTGCCATAACCTCACTTCTAACACATCTTGGTTATTTTCATCTTTTCCTTTGGGCAAATCTGGAAGGAGAGCGTACTTGAATCTTGAGAGCCCACAGTATTTGTCATAACTGCATTTCATTTAATACCTAGTACTTTCTCAAGACATTTGCTTTCAGAGGCGTTTTCCTCCTATTTGTAGTTTTGATGGATTTTCAGCTTTTCCCATCCATTACTGAAAATGGGAATTAACCTTGAGTTTGAAGACTCATAGTCTGGTCTTTACAATATCCGCTGCTTAGGGATAAGTCTTGTGTGAGCAGGTGAATGCAGCTGCTTGCATCCCAATTCATGGCAGTATTTTCCTGTACCTTTTGCTACTGGCTAGCCACTGGCTGCCAAAATAGGTTGATTGACATGTGCTCTATATGCCTTTTCCTTCCAGTGTAAGGACTGAATTGAGAGTAACTTTAATTTGGGTTTTCTCAGTGCTATCTGTTTTGTGACACTGGCCAGTCTTTCACTCTTTCCTTGGATGCTGGCTGCACTGTGGCCACGAGTAAATAGGGAACCATGGCTTAACCACACAGTGCCCTTTCAGATCTGTCCATAGAGTGAGCCACAGCACTGTACAAAAATACACCATCTAACTTATCTTCTTAACACCCTGCTCAAAGAAGTCTGGTATTTCTTCCCACTCACATCCTGGCCGCTGATGCCCACTGTGTCAGAAGATCAGAGAGAATGAAGGAAACTTTTGCTGTCAGTATTCAAAATTTCTAAAATCCAGAGAGGCAGCAATTACCACTCGGGTAGGACACCAGGGATTTCTTGAGATCCAGCATTTGAGAGCCCTGGTTAGACAGCAGTCTCCAAAAATGGGAGTTATTCCCCACGGTGGGAAGAGAGGGTGTCCGATGTCAGTGAAGCAGGAGCCTCCTCTGAGCCGCTGATGGACCTGCTACAGTTGAAGAGATGCAGACTGGGCAGAGCTGCCACAGGAGGCTGCTCATCGCTGTCAGCAGCAATTAAAAAAATTAAAAAGGTGAAAACTTATGGCAGCACTCAGTAAGTCCCAGGTTATTTGCTCAATGTACTGAGAGACCTGTGTGTCAGGTTTTATATCAGTGCATGCACCAGAAGCATATTTAATGTAGTGCACACAAACCGGTGATATTCTGTATTTAATAACTGTGTGTGCATGTGAGTATTGATGTATGGCACTTGGTGGTGCAAGGAACAGCCCTTTTTTGCAAATGAGGCCACCTGTTCCTCCTTCCCTGATTTGACAGGTTTTAGTCTCTTCACTGCAAGTGGGCGGACAGTTGGATTTGATTTACTGGATACTCTCATCTTGTGTGATTGAAGCATAATTATTTCGATAATCAGCTTTGTTTGTGGTCAAAATGTTCTCTGACATACACACACAGACACACACACATATAGCCCAGATCGCAACACATTTAGAAAATGTGTCCCTCTTTTTGTTCAGAATGGTTAGGTTATGTGATAAATATAGATTGATTTTTAAGAGCTCGTAGCTGTTACTCAATCGACCAAGTGTGTGTGGTACATGATAAAATTTACAGTTACGCTTTGTAGTTATTTCATCAGGTAAGACTGGTCCTTGTTAGAGAAGTGCAAAAAGTGGATAATTGATTTTTTTTTTTTTTTTTCTTCCAAGTTCACCTGGAAAATGGGAAGGGAACTAAAACCGTGGAGGGGGTGTCATGCTACACAGGCAAAGAATATACATTTTTCCACCAAAAAGACTGATCAAAAAACATTTTGGAGAACATATATTTTTTCCCTCGTCTGAAAACAAAAATTATTCTATTTGTTTAGGCTTTGGCTGGTTTTGTTATTTCTGAGCTTCAAAAAGTATAAAGGCAGATATAATTAGAAACACCATTTCATTTTTAATAAGTACGACTGAAAAGATTTTTTGAAAATTTATTTTTTTTAGATAGGGTTGTGTTTTGATTTTATTATTTTTAAATGGTTGCTACATTTGATGCATGCTGATGGATTGTCGACTCACCAAGTATTTTACCGTGGGAAAAAATTGTTCCAAGCACTTAGTCTAGCTTTAAAACACACATCCTAGTTTGCTGTCAATGTCCATGCAATGTGTGTCTTTTAAAGTATACTTAAACACAAGAGCTTAATGCATTGGAAATTGGGAGGAATCTGGAATAGGTATGTGCTGGACTGGTTATACCTTTAACATAAGCAAAAAAGCAGACACAAGAATGTGTGCTGGTATCGGAAGCTGAGCAGCTGGTGAGGCATGGAGCGTTACCCAGCGGTCAGTGGCACCGTTAACTAACATTGAGCATTTTTTCTGCACTTCTTTCCATATCACTTCAGCTTCTCCAAAAAAAGTAGCTTGTGAATGAAGGTGAGGATGAGTGGTGGCTCCCATGGAAGACTCTAGGCAGGGATAACCTGGCCAGGTCCCCCGAAGGCAGCCCTTCTCATCCTGCAGGCACGGCTGGACCTGCCAGCTGTTGGCAGTGGAGGCAGCAAGTTTCCTACCTTCTCCATGTGCTGCTCAACTTTGGGCCAACACCTTTGAACCTTCAGCAATGATTGTACAAAACTCTTGTGTTGAAATATTTTTTTTGACCAAAAATGTCATTCTTGTTGAATGTGAAAATACTCAAAGCAGGGCATGCCCACTGCCCACACTGGACCTGTTCTGGGTGAACAGGCAATGTCAAGACTGTAGGTCCAGTCCCTTCCCACATGCATGAAGTTAAATAGACCTTCTCCAACCTGCACATATATTGTAACTTCATCAGGACTGACAGTTTCTCAGTGATTATGATATTTCTCTTTCTATCCAGCTGCTACAAAAGCTCATTACTGCAAAGTATCCCTTTGCCCTCGCAAAGTTTTATGATGACCAAGCTGCGCTGAGCCAAGTGTGTAGATGCCAAAGGTTTCCCCACTGCTTGATGTGATGTGCACCAGTCTGCAAGACCAGAACAGACCACTGGTCACTTCAAATTTAACAGCATCCAAAGAGTGAATCTCTCAACCTTAATTAATTGTAGCAAAGGCTCCCTCTGTCTTCAGCTCTGCAGTTCTCTGTGCAAGGAAACGCCAGGCAGCAGGGGAGGGGATGTCTTTGTCACCAGGAAAGTCTTCATGAGCCTCCTTGGCTCAATCCCACAGCCTAGCAGATCTGGAGCCAAGGCAAGTTATGATTGCCTTAATTTTGGGGGGGCTGAAATGAATGACCCGATGTAAAAATGAACAGAAGGAAGTAGCAAAGAACAATGTTGCTGGTTTTAATTGCTGGCCAAAGCCAGGGTAGCAGAAGATGCTCCAGAGAAAGATTGTGGCTTTGCCCTGTCCTGTATTGGGAAAGGTGTAGAAAATCAGTCCTGGGCAAATTCCATGGTGCCTTGAGTTTTAAAGTATTTAGTACAGAAAATAAATCTTAGCTAGCTGGAGTTTATACTGTCTTTCTGCCACCTTCTCCCACCCCTCATCCTTCCTGCTTCATGGGCAATATCCCAAAATACCTCCCTTGGTAAGGTGATGGCATCTATGTCTGTGACACTTCAGAGGTTTGTGACATCACCACGCAGCACATTTCCAGTAAATGAGGCAGGACTAGGATGGTTTGCCAAAGTGGAAAATTTAATTTTATTGTTGACTACACTGAAACCTGGATGTTATAGAGTTCGAGTTTTGCCTTTGTGTTCTTCCTCTTGAAGGTAATTGTATGTTGTGCATCGCAGTCCACCAGCAAACACCACTAATAATAACAAATCTGACACCTGTAACTAATGTCCTTACTGGTACCATCCGGTATGTGATCACACATTGGGTAGGACAGAGAAAAAATTCATCAGAGCAGTAGGAGAAGCTTGTTTCTTTATTTACATGCTGGAGCAAAAGGATAGAAAGGAAACTTGGCAGGGAGAAATACCTATTATCTTTCTCAGAAGTGATCTTAAAGATGACACATCATTAATGAGATAAAAACCCATTTCCTACTGATTTTCTAGTTGTGTGTTCTTAAGTAGGCCAAGCAAAAATTATAATATTTGTTTTGTTTTCTGAACAGAAAATTTAAAAAAAAATTAATTTCAGATTGGGAAAAAAACACAAAAGAATTCTTCTACCAGGAAAATTTATCAAGATCTTAAAAGCATCTTTGAATAAAATGCATTTGAAATGTCATCATCAAAGATGACAGTTCAAATAAGATCAACTTTTTTTTACGTATAAAAAGCTAGAAATTATTTGCAGAGACAGATTTGTCTAACTTGAAGTCATATTTTGGCAGGGGGGAACCAAAATTCATCAGAGTCTAGTTATAAGTCAAGTCTTCAGTTAGTGTTTTGTTATCCTAAAGATAATGGAAAACTCTAGGAAGGCTGGAGAGTGTTCAGTGTTTGCATGCATGTGTGTGTATTTATGTGGTTATTTAATAGGGGTAGGTCTTTATCTTTAAAATTCCTATTTGAGTAGAGATTTAACTAGACCTTTGGCTTCTTCGTGTTGTGAAAAAGGAGTGTGTTAGCATTTTATTGGTGAAATGTGTACATTCAAAGCAGAGCATGGCATTTAAAATCCCTTGGGAACCTAGTTTGATCATTTTCTCCCCGATAATGTTTGTGTTGCTCTTGTGTGGCTCTCTTGTTGTGGTTTCCTTACTTTGACTGGGATTTTATCTCCTCACCAAACAAATTGTTTTATCTATTTTTATGAACCTGTGCCAGAGAATTAATTTATTAAGATAATTGGTCCAGAGTAAGGAAGAGCAGGTGATCTCCCCTCTAGACAATTGAACTTTAGTTAAATTTAAATGAAATTATGGAAAGAAACACACTTCTTTCAGTTTCTTTTTCTGCATGAGTTGGAGGGGAGCACCAATTCTTGCCCCCTCCAGCCTTGCTTCTGCATGTGTTACCCTTCCTTGTGCAACCCAGCTGATGCACTGCAGGGCACACCTCTGGGGAGAAGTGAGTGTCTGCAATGGGTGGAAGTGGATGGACACTGGGGATAGTTTAACTACAAGGGTAGCCAGATCCATGGTCCATGCTGTTCCATTTGATCGTAGCAGCAATAAATGAGTGACTAAAAGTGTTTGCTTCACTTCTCATAAGGAAGGATAACTGTTGCCCATCTACCTCCACCCACAGAGACTGACATCATTGACGACTTCTGCTGGGTATGACTGATTGTAACCAAGATTCTAATTGTGTAGTCTTGGAGAGCTGCGGGTTTTTTTAAATAAGGGCAGAGTCTTCCAGTTTTTCCTATGTTCTCCCACTTAGAATCACTATTTGTGTATCTGAGACTCTGGCATTAATGTCCACGTGATATAGTCCAGCCTTAAACAAGAACTCAAGACAAACCCTACTTCTAGCTTCAACACTTAGCTTCTATCTATAACATACAGCTAGAAGTACCTTTCATTGCAACCTTCTCTCTCTCTCCTTCCTGGCAGCTATTGTGGCTGTTATGATCCTCTCTAAGAGTATGTCTCACATGTGGTTCCACGTGAAGTGTAATATCTAAGCACAATAGAAAAGAGCTGCAGAACTTAAATGCTTTCCTGTCACTTGTTTTAGAATGTTATATTGTTACTGTTGTGTTATGTGTAAAACTAATTGGAAGAAGAGACTGTGGGAAACTTTTTCTTGGTAGTATTCTTCCAGCTGTAACAGCAAATTGCCAAAAGCAATATCCATGCTCTGAGCTTAATATTAAAGAGAAGGTTATTTTTGGAAGTTTTACCCAGAAAGTGCAAACTTTAGAAGTACAGTGGTGCACTAGTGAATTGACTGTGTACTTTGGAACACCCTTTTCATGAAGTACAGATTAATGTCCTTGCTAAACCTCTGTGTTCAGCCAAAGCTGGAGTCAGGCAGCAGTGAGAAGCTCCATTCTGCTTACAAATCATGTATGGTGTTAAAGAAACTGTGGGCTTTCTGAATAAAACATTTGGGGATGTTATCTTGTCTGGTGATCATGCTAATTTTTTCATTTGCATTGTTTTTTGACTCAATTCTCACCAGCATTCCCCAAGCAGTGGTGCCAGGCACTGTAGCACAGGGCTGCCCCAGGGACTGTGACACGGATGGTGACATGATGCTTCTCTCATCAGAGCCCAGATGGAGAAACCTGCATTTTTTCCAAGGCGTGGACAGCCCAGCAAGCCACAGCAGGAGTGCAGGGGAAGCTCAATCCTTAGCTCAGGTTGCATTCAGAGAAGTCCGTATATAAATGGTATAAACCATCATTTTGGGTTCTGCAGTTGGGATGCAGCTAGGGAAGGCAAGTTGGGATTTTGAGGAAAGCAATAGCAAGAAGGAGGTAGCAAAGCTAGGAGCATGGTTCATGCATTTCTGTAACGCTCATCAGCAAACTGGTAAGTAGCTCAGGAGAAAAACAAAAAACATCAAAGATTTGTGTCCATACACGATCCATTTCTTCCCACTGTAGCAGCTGGTCTAATAGAAGCTGATACCTCTGCTTCCACCTTTGTCTCTCTAGCAAGAAAATGTGGGTGTTAGCTGTGCTGAAATGCTGTGTCTTCATCTTGCTTTGGTGGCAGCCGTTGCTGTGTGACATTGCCCTTTGCAGGCTTAACGCAGGTGTAAACCAGTCTGGCATTTAGCTGATGTTGGGTCCAAAAACTCTAAGAGCTGCTGACTACTTCGGATTTAAGTTTGTCTTCACAGTCATATTGACAGAGCCAGCGCCGACCTAGCAATCTTCCCTGGCAAGAAATAAATCGTACCAAAAAAAAAAAAAGTTCTTTGCTGATAAATTAAACCAGATTTCCAAGTGATTTTGGCAAAAGATATATGAGGCTTTTTGTACATTGCTGTTACGTCAGTTAGAGGGTGTGAAATTTTTTTAATTTTTTTTTTCCTTCACGCTCCTATGTGTCAGAGCTGGGCCAGCAAAAATTCAAATATAGACCAAGCTTGAGAATGCAAGTTGTATTTTACCATTACTCCTCAGACTGGGAGTATGGCATGTACAAGAGCACTTCACTTTCTGTGCACAGAAGTGGTTAATAGCGGCTGGAGAAAGGAGATGACAATTTATTTTAAACAGTCATTGCAGCATGGTTATAGCAGAGTTAGAACTGGTCCATGGCTGTGTTGCAGCCAGCGGGTTTTAGAGTGGCAATTTTGCCTCTCTGCTTGCCTAGGGATTGTCTGTAGGTTTTTTAAATACATCTGTATCAAAAAATGGTCTTGGGACAGGTCCTCAAGCCGGTAATACCTTCCCTCCAACCCAGTAGTGTTCTGATCTGGAGCTATGGGTTGCACTAGCTGTGCTCTCCCATTTGCTAACTGGAACCAGTTCAGTCTTAAATTGTTAATCCTGACTATCCATCAGGTTTTTACAGGTCCTGATTCAGCAAGATGCTAGCATATATTTGAGTTCAACCATGTGACTATTTCCACTGAAATAAAATAATAATAATAAAATTTAAAAACCTACTTTCAGTCCTAGAAGTGAAGCTTATGCTTTATTGCCATATCCAATCCCCATCTGAATGCTGGTGTCTGAGGCATATAGCAAAAGGCTTTAATGGAGCCATAAGCTTAATCTTAACTGTTTAGCACTCTTAATGAGTCAGATGTTGAGTTTCTTCTTTAGTCTTGAGTCAGGCAAAGCGCTCCCTGAGTTCTGCTGGAGCTGTGTCAAAACTTCAGGATCTTGGTCATAAGGATTTTCCTTTTCTTTTCATCTTATCTGCCCACTGTAGCGCACCGTCCTGGCGTGTTCACCATCCACCCCATCTCCACAATCCCTTCTCAGCTCACACTGCTGCTGGGAAGCTCATCGTCTTTAAACCCCTTGCTTCAGATACAGGGGAAAAAAGAGAGAGAAAAGGGAAAAGAGACAAGGCAGAGCTATATATCAAATCATCTTTGGAAGCCCTGGGGTGTTCTGTCTCTGGTTCATGATGTTTGTCTCCTTGTGCTGAAGGTGTTTTAGGCAGGGACTCGATCTCCATCCACCGGGCATGCTCGCAGCAAGGAACAATACAAATTCCAGATGGCATCCTGCCTCCGGAGGGACTTCCAAGGCCTTTCGGTTTGTTGCTAAACGAGCTGCAGTCTTAACCGCTAGCAAAGGGGCTCATTCCAGACAGGTGCCGGGAGAAGACTCAGAGCAATCCAACTTTAAATGGCAGTGCTATTAAAGCAGCCACTCTGTGGATCAGTTCAAGGAATGTGCACTTTAAAAATGCATCAAATAGGTAAAAAATAGACTTCAGTGACTTCATGCTTTCGTTTAAGGAAGGTGAGAGGGAATTAAAAATCATTAAAAGGCAAAACCAAATTCAACTTATAAAGATATAAACCAATCAATGGGGGAAAGGTAACTGAACAGAGACTTTGTTCAAAAGTTGCAGGAATCTGAACAGCAGGCAAGGTCCCCAGGCTGCCATAGAGACATGGATGACCTTGGCCAAGTCTCTTTGTTTTTTCTGGGCTTATGTTTTACCTGGACTGTCTTAGGTATTCAGGCTGCAACCTCTTCCCAGCTGGGACTGTCACTGTGGATTCACACAGTACTGAGCAGTAAAGGTCCTGAGTGATTCTGCATTTCTGGGCACTTGGTAGAAAATAACTAATAAGGTCCGGGGTTAATGCATGAAGATCAGGTATTACAGTTGATGTGAAAAGAGAATACAGACTGCACAGAATATTTCTATCCAGAAGTCCTATTTATTTATTTTTTACATCTGCAAGGAGCCCTAAGCCACAGCTGAAAAAGTCACTTCTGTGAAAAAATGAAATAGCTATTTTTACAGCACACGGTTGTTTTGGACAGGATATGAAGAATATTACATCTGATTGAAAGTATAACAGCAGCAGAGGTGGGCAGGATGTAATTACTCAAATTGTAGTTTGGCCAGGACACCAAAAATATCTAGTATAAAATGCCACAAGGTTGTCGATTCTTTTCAGTGTCCAGGACATGTATCTAACAGCTCCTCCAGAGATGGCACCTCCCCCAGCACAGCTCCATTCCAATTCTCCATCGAAGGACAAGTATAATCAACTCAATTGCTCAGCCTGTTTTGTGCAATACTTTCTGTTTTGCTTAACAGCTTCCTTTTCCAAAGCTGTCTAAATCCAAACCTATTAGCTTGCAAAAGCTGCCCAAAACAGTGCGGCTGCAGGGATCCATGACATCTTTAAATTCGTGTAACAGATACGGGTTTTAAATCCTCACTTGTTCCATGGGATGGAAGCATGCTCCTTGGATGGGTTAGCCAAAAGAGGTGGGTGGTACTGGTGTGCATGCATTAATTTTAAGAAGTGCTTCACGAGCAGTGCTTAGGGTTTCCTCTCCCCTCTGGCCATGCTGGGACAGAGGAATTAATCTACTTGGGGGTTAGTTAGGAGATCTTGCTTCAGTCAAAGAACCAGTCCTGAAGCCATGAACTGTAATCAGAGCAGGGTGAGTGAAAGAAATCACCAAGGAAAAAGAAAAAAAAAAAAAAAAAAAAAAAAGGGAAGGTAGTAAATTTCAGGTTTTACGGCCATTGCACATTCCTTTCATCATACAGAACCTACAGGGGTAACCTACGGTAGGTCCAAAGCCCTTCTCATCTCTCCCTGGATCATAGGGCAGTTGTGCCTCCTTTTCTCCCTTAGAGAATGAATGGGCTTCTGCAATAAGAAATTATTCCTTGAACTTTGTAGGCTGGCTTTCATGCATATAGTCTTTAGACAGCTCATTCTCACTGATTTCTACTTCTGGTGGGTATTATTCATGTAAACAGACTCTCTTAAAGAGTGTAAGGATTTGCAAGAGTAAGTTGACAAACCCTTTGGTTGGGGAAAAAAAATCCTTTTTTTTTTCTTTTTTTCCTCACTAGAAGTAATTTGTGGCTCTATATTTGAAAGCTGCTTTTTGCTGAATATAAAATTACTGTAATCCTGAAATGGTCTCCAAAGTGCCACAAAGTTGTATTTAAAATGTATGTTAATCTTTACATCACATATGGCCTTGTTTCCTGCTTTTACAATTCCTTTCACTTCTAGGAATTGTTTTTTATTTACACCTCTGTGAAAACAGAATCAATTCCCCCATACACACTGTTGCATATTCTTTGGAGAGAATATATTGATTGAAAAACCTTCTACCAGTCTTATTAATCTCAAGCAGTATTGACTATGTACAGTTGTATGTACCAGTTATACATGTGGAAAGCTCACAAAATAACAATATCAATAATGTTCTGCAACAGAAACAATCATTTTATAAATAATGAATGTACCATATTGAATTCTACAGGTATTTGGGGCACTTTTTTACTTTTACAGGCCCTGTGTCCAACTTTGTTGACACCAATATAAATAAAAAATAAATCTGTTGCATTCAATGCAGTTACATTCGTGCAAGAGCCAATATAAGAGTCTTAGAGCAGTCATTTGTCAAACGAGAAAGTAGGACATGGCATAAGTACCATCTGTGGAGAGTGATTCATAAGACAAGAATGCAGCATAATCAGTTAAATAAATACTACCCTTGTGTTTTGTAGTCTAAATGGACCTTACTCCAGCACAAATCATAGGGCAAGGTCAAAGCAATTGCAGGGACACATGGAATTTGTTATTCTGATTCCTAGAACTATGAGGAATTAACTTCACTTTAAACTGAAGAAAAGCCATCAACTATTCTTTTCCATGTAGAGCAGGATCTTAATTTCTGCCTGGAGGGACAGAACACAAGAAGCTGGAGCAGGTCTTAATAAATTAACTGACCTGAAGATGTGAGTTTTTGAGAGAAGACATCTAGCAGCTAGTGCCAACCTATATCTTGGCCATGCTGGGTCACCACAAGGTCTGGGTGAGCACACAACCAGCATGGACCCCTTTGTATGGCTAACTGGATAATTCCCCATGATGTCAGGTGAATTGTGGTGGTATATAAAGGTTTTTATGTAAGACTAGCTTAAACCCAGTCCTAGCTGTCAGGGCATAGGCAGGATTGTTAGATGCATGGATTTGCTGGTGCTTTTGGGAAACTGCCAGAGTGTCTGAAGTCTTGGAGACAGAGCTGAGGGGACTCCAGGAAGGCACCTGTCAGGCTGGTTTCTCACCTACTACGACTGCAGTATGTATGCTCAGTTGAGGAGATGAGAGGTGGGCAAACATAAAAGCAGTGCTTAAATGTCATCTGGCAAATGAAGAGGGTGACTTGTGGGCAAAAATATTTCACCCATGTCCTCCGTTTTCTCTCAGACTTGGATTTTGCAAGGAGTTTACCCTGTGTGTCCTCTGTTTAGGGGGAGGAGCCTGTGATTTTCATAATTTTGACTCCATCGGAGTCATATCCTTCAAAGCCAGAATAAAAACTAACATAATAAATACTTTAGCGATGAGTAAGCCATTTAAACAGTTACTTTAAAAGGTACAAGATTGTAATGTTGAAAGACACTACATATATTTTATTTTTTCTTCACTGTACTATTATTATTTGAATCATCATAGGTTCTAAAGGTTATTAGCAAGATTAGTATTCAGTATCACCAAAATCTAGTGAAACAAAGACCCTGCTCAAAAGGGGTCTGAAATGTCAAGTGATGAGAACGAGAAAAGAATTAGATGGAAAAAGGTGATGTGACTTGTCCCACGGTCACGCAGTGAGAAGGCAGCAGACCAAGGAATAGACCTCAGGTCCTGTGGCTGATAGCAGTGATTTTTCTTCCAGATTACATGGCCTCTCAGTTATCTTTTCTATTCAGAACTGTTTCTTCACCCTTTTACTATTGTCACACTCAAACCCAGCACTGTCTTGGACTGCAGTGGACTTGCACCAGGAGGAAAGTGCCTTTTAGTTATCAAGTGTCACATGGATATTTGAAGACTGGGTGCTTTGGTTTAGCAACTCCGAGCTTTAAGTTCTTATTTCAGCAGTGCTTGGGTTTGGGTGTGCCACTTTGGACCAACTCCCTCATCATTTTGATCTGGTTAATCACGGCTAAAATGACTCAGGCGCATACGTGCAAAGAGGGCTGGGGCCCAGGAGTATGTGTCTCCCTCTGAATTTCTAGAACTTCTTGTTCTTACTTGTTCTAATAATAAAAAAGAAAAGGCCTTTCTTTGGTGGCATTTTGGCATTTCTGCTGCTGTGAATCATCAAGGGGTATGTAACAATGAGAGTAAACTTTTCAAAACTTATTGGCACTGGAAGGAGGCAAATGTTTATTTTAATCCAGCTTGCTTACATTTTCCCCTCTCTTTTACAATTCCATTTGTAAAAGGGAATGCAAATTACTGACATAATCTTAAACATGTAAAGAAGATTGAGCTTTTAGAAACTGTATGGAATGTACAATTTTAAATCTCTATGAAAGTGCAAAACATTAAACTCAACCAAATTCTAGTATTTGAGCACTGTCTGAAGGACAAAGGATGCTAAAAACATTACAAATGCACTAGCTTAATTTTTCAGTTTGTGATGGCTTAGCTTTAACATGCATTTTAATTTGTAGTTGGATTTTATCAGCTGTAGACAAAGTTTGATAATCTCTTCTTGTTTAATTAGCACAATCCTCTTAGGAGGGAGAAATGCACAGACAATAATAATTTACGTTATATGACAATTTCATACTGACAGCCTGAAATATCTTCTTTCTTTAAAACATACCTACGTGTGGTTCTTGTAAACATCTTTGTCCTTCCTTCTCTGTAGTGCATGCATGTGTGTATATGTAAGGGGTAAAAAAAGAGAGGGAGCTTACACAATAAAATGTTTCCTCTGTGTAAAGAGCCAAGAGAACGTGTAAATAGACTGCATAAATAACAGCCAGCTCCTTAGAAACCAAGAGGCACACTCATATAGAGGCTCAGCTCCGTTACGCTGCTTGAAATGTGAATTGACTCATTAACATTGAAGCTTTACTCCGGCGTTTTTTTGCATGGATGAGGTCTGAATCTGGCCCTTTGTTTCCATGTAGAACTAAGCATTTGTTGTTTTTCTGGAGTTTTGAATCCTTTCTCTGGGATGGGGGGGCTGGTATTTTCTCCTGGTATAAAGCAAAGAAATTTTCTTGCCTCTCTTAAAGTTTCACCCAACAGATCCATTCTTTTCACACTGAGGTTGTTCTGGTTTGACATGTTGTGCACAGGGCCCTTCGCACGCAGGAATAAGGGGCTGCTCATGGAGGTCCATGGCACTACTTTCATCGGGACCTGGGGGAGATGAGTTAACACTGAACCAGTAACCTGTACATCCGTTTTGGATTTAAGCCCATATCACCAGGTTCATAAGGTTAGCACAGGCCTCTGTTGTAGGGGAAGGGAATGCACTGAACCCCTCCATCCTGAGAGGTGTTGCTGCGCAATGCCACTGCAGCTCAGATGATCAGGCAGCCTGTGGTAGAGCTTCCCAACAACCCCAGAGTGTGCTGGAGAGCAGAAGAGATGCCCAGAGGTCTCTTCTCCATGATAGCAAAATCTTGCCGAGGCAGGGGGCAAAGATCTTGTAGCTATGCTGCCCCATTCGGCTCACCCACACCGCTAATGCAGCCGTCTCTGCTGACCGCAGCCAGGCTTTACCCTTTCACTGGGAAGAGCTCTTTGAGTTTCATGGCATGTAAGGCCAGTAGGAACAAGGTTGAGTTTGCTCTATATCACATACATACACACATATAACCATAGAAACCTGATATAAATATTTTAGTGCATATTTTACACTGCAAGGTTTTTTAGGTCAGACTTTAAAAGGACTGAATATATTTTTTTCACTTATCCCTTCCTTTGACTCTGTTTTTAAAAACCAAAATCTTCCCCTCTGATTCCAGCAAGCTCTAATGGCAAATTAATGTTGTTGTAATAACTTGGGTTGTGCCTTTGGAAGGCATCAGAATACTCTTTTATTGCAGCTGTATCCAAAAAAGGTCTCTCCAGTCCCCAGCCCTCTGTGAGGCTGTTTTCCCATCCTTCCCTGCCAGTTTCCAGGCTGGAATAGATGAGCATTGCTACATAACCACTGATGGCTGGAACAGCACTGTCAGAGGTATCATTTTCAGGCACGGTTTCAGTATGCTTGTTCTGACCTTTAGGGGAAGCATCAGTGCCCTGACATTTAAGTTGGTTTATATCCCCTGCAATCCCTTTTCAATTAAAACTCATATCTATAGGGCTTCCTCTGAGCACCCCGCAACCATTTATGACAAAACCTTGATGAACCAGCTCTGAATGGACTGGACTGTGCTTTCACCTGGCTTCCAAGCTGCCCTGAACATCAGGAATCTCTTTGATTTGACCCTCTCTGGATGTATTATTTTGGTGATGAAAATCCCAGAGCTGCCTTAAAAAGCTGTGGTGTTTCAGATAGAGGCTATGTGGGAATATTCAAGACTTCAGTGATGCAAAGCAAGAGGGCTGCTATCCATGTTGATGAGACTGGTGGTGTTCCCCGTGGGGAGCATGGCTCTTAATGATGTGTAAGAGTGTCTGCTGGATTGGGGAGAGACTTGAGAGCAGCCAGCCATGGAGACAGCTCCATCCTCTGTCTTATAGCGGGCTGCCCTGTGTCTTTGTGAGCTGCTATATTGGAAATATTGTGAAGAAATGCACTTAATTAGCTGTTAAAGCCTGGTTCCCCTATATTGTCTGGTTCACACTGATCCCTCTACCTTCTGTTCCCCAGAATTTTACCTTTGAAGTAGCTTCTTTGAAAACTCATATTCTGGTTGCTTAGGCTCAGGGACTAGGATCATATTTCTTAAACTCCTCGCATCTCCTGATTATTCTTTTCAGAATAAACATATGCAGATATTGTTGCATTTCCTTGCTTAATCTCAGCAGGCAACTTCACTTTAAAGTATCTTCAGGTAATTACTACCCAGCCCTTCCCACAGCAGCTTTTCTGACATAGGACACAGCTTCCCGCATGACAATACCCAGATCAAAGAGAGCTCAAGAATTGTTTTATCTTTTACTGCATCGGGCCAACACATGAAGGTTCATCTCCTGCCGTGTTCGGAGACCCCAAAACAGAACATAATTCAGCATTTGAAGCGGTGATTTATCACTGCCCATGGGTGACTGTGTGGCCAAGGGAAGGGTCTCCCAACAGGAATCTCAGCTGAAGGGGCTGAAGCTTAGGAGGGAAGATTGCAGTAAAATATAAATGATAGCAAGTATTCTCATTTTTATTTGGGGTAGAATAGAGTTTATTTACTTCTTGTATATACCAAACAAAAGAGTTTGTCCCCTTTTTTTGATTCATCTCTATTCTCCTGCTTCCCTGTTTTGTGCAGGGTATTTGCAATATTGACTTGTTAAGACTCCCTGGGCTGTTTTTAGGTGGGTTGCTGTTGGTTTACCTGTTTTGCTGCTGGCTATAGTAGGCAAAAGGAGTTAAGTGCTTTATTCATAGAGGCACTGTGAACCTGTGCGCAAGCTAGATAGAAAACCCAAGAATTCTGCTTACAGTAAATCACATCCTGCCTTTGCCTATCAGTAAATATTATTACTATTATTATTATTGTTATTAAAATGTTAAGACTATCAAGCAGTGTTTTGCAGTGCAAGCATTAGGAGGCACAGCTGAGCTTGTCTGACCAGATCCAGCAGATGCAATGCATGCATACCAATGATTTCATTGACTTATTTGTCTCCCAATATATTTTAAAAGGTAAATTAATGTTCTTCTACCTGGTCTTTAATGAATACCTTACACCCTGCATTAGGAACTCATTCACTTTCCTAAAATACTGCCAGCACCAGTCACAAGGAACAGTTAGAAATTTGCTGGTGCAGGAAGTGGTAGTCTTCAGAGCTGCAGATAACTTTGATAATGGGGATTCTTCCTTTTTCAGACCTATGCTTGCAGCTAGGTTAGTGTTTATATACAGCAGATGAGCTGTATTTGAAAGATTTCTGGAATAATTAAGAATTCAAACAAAAATGGTTGCACGCACCTTTTTTTTTCTTAATCAACACATACATAGGAGGCTATGTCTTTTACAAGTGTAAATAAAGAGAATGATTGATGCTCCATTGACCTCTAGGGGCTGTCTTAAACATAGTGCTAGCATTTTCTCAATATAGCAACTTTTCAGAGAGACTTTTTATTTTACACAACAAAAATGTTTTTTCTCCTTTGCCTTGTGCACCCTGCACCTTCCCCCAGGAGTAACAGCCAGCTGCAGTTCTCAGACACAGGTGTGAGAAGAGTACCCAATCTACACAGTTCATAATAAAGATTTCTCTTTTTGTGGATGGTAAAACATAAGGAAACACCACATGGGGACAGCTTGGGGGTCCATCAAATCTGCTCTGGCAGTGGCTATCACCAGAAAAAGCTAAAGGCCCTCCAGATGTGAACTCCTGTAGCACATCTCCTCTAAGAAGTTGCTCTTTCCTGCTGCTCTCACAGTCTTACCACAGTTACAATCCTTTTCAGCTGGTTCAAACCACCAAGTTTTGCATCATGCTGTGGTTCCTCATGTTTTGTGCCATGAGGAGGTTAGTCTCTATGCCAGCTACTAAATGCTGGACTACTTTATATGCACTGATGCACCCCCCTGGGCTGTCAACTCACAGCCGTTGCCTAGATAAATATGGGATGCGTGTTTTTAGCAGAAAAGTCTTGCCCTGTCTGTCTTTGCTTTCACATCCCCACTCAGAAAATGGAGATAAGGATCCTTGATTCCCTCCCAAGAGAACAGTGAAGGTGTTTATTTATGTGTGTTGAGTACCAGGAAACACAGAATGGCAAATGTTTATTTTAATGTTGCTTTGGAAGAAGGGAATAGACGAGGTGGTGACAAGAGGAAAATCTGGCTAGTGAATGACAAAGTCCAGGTCCCTGTCAGTCACTGCCGCTCCGTGTCAAGTTTTATTGCTCTTTTATTTCCTGTTCCAGCAATCTGAGCGTCACAAGCACCAAGTAAAAGATGGCCCATGTCTCAGAGAGCTTTCAGTTTAACTGAGCAAGAGATGAAAAAGCCAAGGAGAAAAAGAAGGCAGAGGCAGGCCCAGGTGGACCAGCAGGCCCACAGTGCAAGAGAAGGGGCAAAGCCTACATCTTGTACTTTTCCCCACTGCTCTGTGCGTTAGACCAGATTTTCCCCCAGAAAACATTGTGCAAATGAAGCGATGGCCAGAGACATGTGGTGTGGGACACTCCTTATCAATGCATTGAGGGTGATGCATAAAATAGACAACTACGTGTGACGACGGGGCGTAGCAAAACCCTACTGCAAGGCTTGGATTTTTATCTAAGGATTTTTTCTTGGATTTCTGGTGGGAATACTGCCCAAGCAGCACCTGCACGTGTGCGTGCTGTGGGAATGCCCTCTTGCAGCCTCCTGGTCCACCACCTACCAGGGGGAGGGTCTGCCGGCAACACTGCTGTGCTGCTGCATCATCCCAGCTGCTGAACCATTCTTAGGACTTTGGATCACCAAAGCCCTTCGGTGCCAGTGAGAGTTTTCACACAGATTTTAACTGGCACTATATCCAGCCCTCACTGGATAATTTCTTTGACTAATATAGTCATTTAACATTTTCAAATTAAATATAAATTTAAAAAAAAAAAAAAAAAAAAAAGGTGAAGAAGGAGGAAAAGAAATGGTTGGTTGTCTACTACCAATTTTAGAGTGTAATATTTCTGACAGTATGTGTAAGTTTCTCCATTGACAAAAGATCTCGTGATTTATTGAGCCATTTATTAATTAGAAGATTACAGCAAGACTGCTTCCCAGTAGCAAAAAAAATAGACTTAGAGTTAATTATAAATGCTGTAAAGGGTATAAGAAGATTCATAATCCAGCTCACTCTTTATTCCTGCTTCAAGTTATCCACAATAACACTTAAAATATGTTGAACTTTAAACCTGCTAAATCCTCTTCAGCAAAAAGACCTTAAACTTAGGTAGATGCTTTATGCCCATTCTTAGCCAGGTCAGGACTAAATGCATAAAATATAATTTCAGCATTAAAACCTGTCCGCATCTTGACTGTTCTCCTCTTCATTTGCTGGACCTGAGCTGTGTGCCTTGTGGAGGCCTTTGCATTCCAGGGTCTGCAGACGTTCTTCTGTCCATTCCCTGTGATGTCTCCTCTGTGATTTACACCTCTTTCTCCTTGCATTTTTTTTTTTAAGGGCAGCTCCCAGCCCTTCAAGTTAGAAGACTACAGTTCCTCATACCTGTCCCTCCAACATCTTCACTTTTGTGAAACAAGAACATCTGATTTTATTTTTTTTTTGTCAGCTTAATAGCCACAAGCTCTCTCTTTGCACTTGATAATCCCTTTGATCTTCTTCACTCATTGCTCAGCAGAGTGCCATAAGGATGTTACTACCTTTAATCTTTTTTGCCATTGATCAGTAATATTCCTGTCTGCTGTTTCTCTGTGATTCCTTTGCTGAAATTGCCACTACATCCTCTCTACGTTTTCGTGAAGGAAGTGTCATAACGTGGGCAGCACTTTAGGAGAAGATCACAGTTGTTGGAATGAGAAAAGAATTTGAGGAGAAAGGTTAGGACTAGTAACAGTAAATTTATCAGATGTTCTACATATTTGTACTGTAGTATTTTTTCTAGATAAGGAAAAAAATTCACATTTAATCCCAATTTCTGGTCTTTCAAGCTGTCTCTGCTGCCTTTCTCTTCAAGGCATGAAGAAGGAATTCTACAAACTCTATGAACTTCCATTTCTACTGTTGCTCAATGGTTTGTGGATGGAATCATATCATTTTACATGGCGAATATGATATTTCCAAGAGTGAATTGTAACAAATTCAACTTGAGATCTGAGAATACCTAGCATTCCTTACGCTTCTTGAAGTAGGTCATTGCCAAAAGCAGATTAGCTGATGATGTCGCTGGTGATAACAGGGGACGCAAAGTAAAACCTAACCTTCTTTCCACAGTTATGTTGCCTAACAGCAATAGTAATAATTATTAAAAAAAATATGCTGTGAAGAAAGTGAGGCCAGCATGACTCAGATTGACAAAAGGTAGGCACTGGATCAAGAAGGAATCTTTTGCATATGTTAATTATTCTGGGTATAATTACACTTCACTGCAAATATGCTTCACCTGACACATTTTGTATATGGATTTTTAATCGTCTAGGTTGTGAGGTGGGGGAGGAAGGAGACAGGTTTGGTTTTGCCCATTATATGTATCAGGAGTCTTTGGGAAAATGTAACTCGAATATGAGTCAGAATTTTGAGGGCTCCAAGGAATGAACCTCAATTACAGACTTTTATGAAACTAAGATTGTAATGCATCAGCGGGATGAATGACTTTGTGTTAATCTGTTAATCATTTGAAAAGGCCAGAGTTTGGGGTGGTAGATTCTGCTCACACTTTGTTACAAACACATGCTCTTCTCTGCCACATGTAAGGAGATGGAAAAGGGGGGTCTCCAAGACCCCATATTATCTAAGCCCTCTCAGATGGAAGGTGGCTGTGTTGGATGGGTGGAGGTCAGATGAGCTTTATTGGATGTTTATTCTAGTAGTGTCTTCTCCACCTGCTATGGTTGGAGGTAGTGACATCTGACCTGCTTATACCTTCTTTTTTTTTTTTTCTTAGTTGATTAAATAAATTAAATAAAGAACTTTCTATTTATTTGAATTTTAAGCAAGCAAGAAGTGTTGCTGCCCTACTTACATGACTGAAGGTCTTGCATTCCCAGAGGAAGGAGTCTCTTCCTTAGAGCCCTGTGTTCAGACTTATTTTATAACCAGAAGTGAAGCCAAGTTCCTCTACTAGAAGTGCTGAAGTGTCAGGGCTTGTGATGTATAGCTGAGTGTCATCTGTACAGAGAGAAATTCCTGTCTCCACTCCCTCTGTATTTATACCTTGTATCTGTGAGTTATTGCATATTTTCCTGGCCAAGGTCTTGACTGCCCAAAGTAATGGGCATAAGGGAAGATTCCTATTTGGCTTCACCCTGGCAACTGGAAGGTGGCTATTTCAAAACATCCACCCAGGCTGTGCATGAGAGAACTGAACATAAGGCTTAATTTGCTACATAACTTCACCTCTTGATCCCATATGATGCAATTCTGCAAAACCGTGAAGCCACCTTACTCTTTCCAATCCTCTCCCCAGTGTAATTACCACTGCTGTCACTTGTGTCACATTGGACCTAAGAACCGCTCCTGAGCACGGGGTCTCCATATCACAGACACTGGTCATGGGCCATTCATGCTCTGAAGAATTCTATAAATGAGACAGATCTAGCAGATGTAGCATAAAGGGAAAGGGGAGGTGATTCACCAAGGTCACAGAACTCAGTAGTGGCAAAGCCTGAAACCTGCTGATAGCCAGTGTAGCACCCTCACTGCTGGTTTACGTAATAGTTCTGTATTTTCACATAATATTGCATAATATCAAATGCCCAATTGTGTAAAATGTGAGAAGGTGGACAAGAGCTGGTTATAGGTACCTGCCAGGTGGTGTTTGCCATGAAGCATCAGTGGAGCAGAGCCAGAAATGGCTGTGAGGAACCAGAAAGCAAACGAAAGGGGACCAATATCCTTCCATCCTGCTATGTTCAACATCTTCTCATCTTTGCTGGCCTGGAGCACTCCTAGGAGTTATGGCTGGAAGTATTTTAGGGACCACGTATCAGGAGACATATCAGGAAGGGGCTGGAAGCAGAGGTGGTGCGGAAGCAACTCTGGATTTCTAGATGTTCCTCAGTTTGGGGAAAATTGTGGGTTTTAAGGGAGTTAAAATCTGGGATTTTAAAATCTGGTCCATCTGGGACCCAAAGACTACAATCACATATTTACTGGCTAAAGACAGGCTGTCAGAGGGACTGGCTGTCCATCTGCAGCCCCATTTGATCACTCTCAGTCCTGTGGGGACCCACTGTGCTCCCCAGCGCCTGCTACCTGCCCCAGCAGGCATCCCCACTGCAGTCAAGAGCACGATCAGCTGTTTCGCAAAGCTGGAGGGTTCACTTTTAGCATCATTTGCTGTGTCTTGAATTATTTATTGCAATTATGCTGCTGATCCACAGAAGCATTGCTGCTGTGCATGATATCCAGATGTCTGCAAATGCACTCGCAGGGCTAGAGCCTAATTTTAGCTGCCTCTGCAAAATATTCTCCTCTGGACTAAGGCCCTATTTCTGTTCCTGTTGAACTCTATAGCTAAGCAGACTGCTAGCTTGCGGAGATAAATACTGTTCCTCTGAAAGAAAGGGATCACTGAAGGGCCCATATTTTACCTGTTGAAGATGATAATAGGACAGGCTTCCTCAGCATCATTTAAAAGTACAGATGGAAGCATGGAGACCTCTTGCATGGTCAGAGAGCTGGAGCCAGGGCAGAGTAAGGGTGAATATTATTTGTACTAAGGACATTGCAACTGTGTAGCTCTTCCCCATCTTCCCCCATGCCTGGAAAAGCCCAGAGACTGCAAATCCTGATCAAGCATTTGGTAGCCCGTGGGAGCTGCAAATGTAGTCAGAGCAGTTAGAAAACTAACCTGTCATCAGGAGATACTGTAATCCAACCTGCAGTTCCTCATCTAAATGAATTACTAAGCATATGTAATAAGATACATCTATTTAGCAACAAATGTAAGTTGCTTATTAGGAACTTGGTGTCAGGATTGCTTTTGCTTTATTAAATGACATGCCAGGCCAGCCTGAGAGATGGAGCTGTCTCCCATTACCTGAAAGCAACTCCCCAGGGAAAATGACCACCCAACATAAGCCAGAGTTGGGGTTTTATTTGGGCAGTTCTGAGTTGTTCACGTACTGGTTTTATAAAGTTTTCTAGGCTGAAGTTTAGTTCCCTGTTCTTCTGATCAGTTGGCTCATAGGCCAATTTGAACAGTGGGTAGGAAAGGATTAAATATGAGAAAATCCACAAAATGTGTGACATGGGTAACCAGTCCTGCTTCTTCTCACAGTCTTCTTTGCTTACCAAATTAAGCAATTGATGTGTAATGAAGCTGTGCATGTAGGAGCACACTAGGTTGTCCCAGCATGAGGGAATTTTTGCAGTAGACTCACATCCCTATTGTTGGCATTATTATTGACACTGGTAGTAATTTTACATACACAACACCTCTGGCCGAGCATTTGGGGCATGGTGCAACTTGTTTTCAGAGTGATTCAGAAAGCTTAACAACACAGGATTCAAATGCATGCTGTTTGTAAAAGATATAATTATTGTATGGTGTGTTTATTAATAATAAGTCATGGTGGGTAGCTTTCTGGCTGAACTGCTGTGAGAAACGGGATGCTTCCACCATCTCTCAGTGGGCCTTCCTATCCCAGACAGCAATACTCTAATTAACTTTTGTCAAGTGGTTCACTGAATCTAGCAAAATGGAGCCATCCGGAGGTGCCTACAGATCTGTCAGCTGCTACCTGAAAAATTACTTTCTATTCTCCACAAGGAAAGGGAGGAAAAAAACACTTGCTAATGATCAGTTCTCTAAACATGGTACGGTGTGTCCTGGGACAACAGATGCACATGAACTGAAGGGACACTTGGGGGAAAGGAGAAAAAAAACCTGTCAGGATTCATAAATGAAAGAACCAGAGGGGAGGAAGAAAAAAAAAGGAAGATCTTCCCCAAATTGCATGGCTAAGTAAGGAAATTTATGCAAAAGGTGGTAATAGAATTTCTCTTAAGATGGAAAATGATGACGAACTACTGGGACTAAAATATTTAGTGTCCATTTGAGGAAGAGTTAAAAAGCGGCAGTACAGCTTTCCTGGAGTCTGCATGCATGTGTAAAATCAAAAGCCTGAATCATAAATTCTTATCTCCCTCATCTTTCCTCTCTCCCAAATTCATAGATTTTAATACAAGAAGAGACTATTATGTTCATTTTTTCTGACTTGGAGCAGTATCTGAAGAGAGCTTATTTCCATACAAGGGTCCTGCTGTGCCTTTCCCATCCCTACGGTTCTCTCCCCACACCTGGATTTTATATTATTCTGGGGTCTCGCAGCCCACCTCACCCTGTGACGGCACTGCTGTATTCCCATTGCGGCCTGCCTGCATACACAAAATTGCAAGATTGGCACCTTTGATTGCAAGCTTGTCAGGACAGGAGACATGTCTTCTGTTCCATGAACTGCCTAGCACATTTTTAGCACAGTAATGATAATAATCACACTTCTGAAATATGTTCTCCAGGCATAAAATGATTTTGGTGCCTAAAGTAGGTCTTAGCTGCTTCAATCCACACTTTAGATCTTGAACACCCTACAAGAAGCCCTGGGGGTAGTTTTTAACCTTAAAGGTGCTGGAAATACTCAATACTTATCCAACATGAAACCCACAGCAGGAGCCAGAAACTTGGTATTTCCCTGCTGAAACTCAACCCAGTAGATGTCCTCAGAGCCTTCCTTTTTGGGTCCAGACATACCCCAGTGTCTGTTATCGTTTCCCTTCACCACATTTCTACATGGTTTTTTATGATATAGCGCCTCTCCTGCGTGAAAGAGGTCAGATTTTAGCTCCCCTCCATCTGAACACCAAATCTCTTATTTTCCGAGAGCAAGGTCTCTGTCAGCCTTGTTTCCACACAATGGAAGCCACCTACATCATTGCACACAAATACAATTTTGATATTGGTAGTCTTCCAGTTGTTTATACATGCATGTATATGTGTATATCTACTGAAAAAAAAAATCTGCATTTCTTTGTGTGTATATGAAATAGGAAATGTAGATTCCTTTCAACTCTCAATCTTGTTAATAGTTCCACAAAACGCACCCCTAATAGCATACGTAAAACTGCATAATTTTACAGTGCTGAATACTTTTGACTTCATTTCAAGCAGAGAATCTGTGCTATGATGTGGAAGTTCATGAGATCATAAAATCTGACTTCTAAAATTGTGCCAGACGGTGAAACTACCAACTACTCCCTTCACACATGCAAGTATTATAACTATGTGTTTTGTAAGGTAAATTTGAACATAAATGCTTGCTTACATTTTAAATGTAAAGACACGTAAATGTTAATTACATGGTCCTTAAAGATGGCAAATTAATTTCTTAACTTACAAACTCAAGGGGTAGATTTGGAAAGTCCCACTTTTGAGGCTGCCTAACAATTTGAGCTGCTGTTGACATGAAGTATTTTTTGCTACATATTGTATTTTCTGGTGATAACATAATAGGCATAAATTTGATCCACTGTAAATGTAAGACTGAAAATAGAATTTTAAAATTGTTGGCTGTTCAGGAGGCTGCACACGATTTTTTATTGTTGGACAGTATTTCACGTAAAGCTTAGAACAAGTCTTTTTGACTGTAGATGTTTTTTTTTTTCTTTAATTTAAGTCTTTCAACAGTATTTCAAGAATCATTGTTGACTTTTGAACTATATTGCCTTGTGGAATCATAATATTAATTTATACAAACTGTAAACCTGTGTCATTTCCAAATTTGCAATTCACCATTCAGCTCTGCTTGAATAAATCATCCAGTTTTTTAAATGTAAAAATGCTTTTTGCTGTCAATGCTCCATTGCAACTTCTTGTTTAATCTGGTTATTTCTCAGAGTGGATTTTTTCTCCTGCCATAATTATTTCTAATTGAATGTGATTAGCTGCCACTCTGTTTTGCACAGGAGCAGCTGCCCATCAGTACAACTTTTAAATTTTTCATTGGTGATCTGTACTATGAGGGTGCATTTGACATACCGGTACAACAGAGGCGTGAGGATTTGTGCACTCCTGAATCACGCAGCAACACAAATGTCATCCCGCTCAGATGTGCGAAGATGACTGTCCCACCAGATCTTCACCACCATTGGAGTGAGACCCATGAGCCCATCCCTTGGAGCCTTTCAAAGCTGAGAGTTCCCTGCTCTTCTTTGTGCATATTTAATGTATTTGTGGGAGTCAGCCAGAATTTGTTGCTAGAAACTAAAGATTTCCTATTTTAGATAGTCTGTCTTCAGATGATCTCAAAGCAGGATAGGTGCCCTCAAGTATGCAGGAATTAATGCACCGTGGTGGCAAAGTGCGGGTCCTCCTCCCCACACAGGCACCGCCATCGTCAACTCTAAGTTCAGCCAAATCACACTTGTCTGATGCCACAAGTATGAGTCAGAGAAGAAGGAACAAAGGCTCTGAAGGTGCTTTATCAGGACCCTGTTCCCTCTGCATGGACAGGCAATGCAGCACCTCCTGCAGCTCCTGCGGATAAGCTGCTGCTCTGCTCTGCTGGGTGTTGGCTCAGTTATATCCGCGGTACAAAGCCAGGATCAGTGGAGGAAAATTAAGTACTCATACTGCTGGGTTTGCTCTTCCCCCTGTAGAACTGGAATTCTTCATGGGGAGAAGAGTCAGCATTTCTAGCAGGGTTTTTGGAGGTGCCTCACAGGCTGTTTGGTCTCTTGGGATGTGACCTCTGCCAGCCCGGCTGGAGAGCCATGGACTGCCGAGCTCCCCGCTAGCACTGCTGGAGAAGGAGGGTTTGAACTGCTCAGCTTCCAAAATTTGCCCTTCTTTCATCCTTCGCTTTGTGGGATGTTCTCATGCTAATACTTTGGAGAGCTGGAGCATTATCCCTGTGCTGCCAGCAGCCTCTGTGCATGCGTTATGTAAATTTGTCGTCTCCAGAATTGTTTCTACGTGAAGTTGTGGCTCAGGCCTATTATCATTATTTAATGTCACTTTTGCAGCAGTGTAATAGTAAAGCTTTTTATAAAATATATTATCATTCTGAACTTTGTTGTTAGCAAGACAAAGCAGAAATAACAGTATGCTGGGTTCAGCCATCAATATAGAGGGTATATCATCAATCAAATCCATAAAGCTTTTAAGCTGTCTTGTTTTAAATTAAGGTTTACAATGCATTACAATGGGATATTTAAAACTGTGTACACGTTTTATCAGCTCCTCGTGACTCTGTAAATGCTTTCTGATTAGTAGGTCTAAACACAGCAGACTTGATTCAAAGCTGACTTTTACAATTAATTCCATTTATTTTGCAGGACGTTACCTCTATTGTATGGGGGGACTCAGGGCTCTGTTTTCATTTCTCGTCAAAGGCAAAATGAAATTGGAACCAACTTTGACATTCACTGAAATCTAACAAGGCTTGGTAAAACTATAGAACTAAAAATTTGCCATTATATGAAGACTTTGGGCAGGATGTGGCATTGTGGTAGTGAAAGGGAAATATGTAAAAAGAGGCAATATTTAAAAGTGAATGAATGTCTGGTATATATGTCATCGATTACAACATGCTTGCATGTCTCAAACAGTGTCATGGCTGCACAGTGTTAAACGCCATTTGGGTACATCAGGGAGATGTTAATGTGCTGTAAAGATCTCGCATTCATATAGATAACACAGAAAAGGATGGAAAGGGAAACAGATGTGAAATTACTTGTCTGCAGTCAGACAGCCATTCAGCAGGAGAACTGTGATTACAACCAAGTCTCCTCATTTACAGTCTGGTGCTCTGAATTCAACCAGCTGAAATTCCCATTCTTTTCCTTATTATACCTGCACGCCCTGGCTGACAGCTGTGTAAGAGAAGCCCTGCTTAATTTGTAAGAGTAGATGCATCATTGTCAGTGACAGGAGGGGTTCATCTGCAGTAGGAGAAGGTCTTACCTAATCCTGCTCCCACAGCACTAAGCGTCTGCTCTGGAGCTAAGTGTTTAACATGGGAGGAGGTAGGTTTGATATGTAAGAATAGTTTGGTTTCCAGTCCTAGGCTTCTCCAGTAAACCTACCACGATCATTTGGTGATCCACACAAAGACAAATAATGGAGAGATGAATTGGGATATAGAGACTGTAGATACAAACATAGGTGGCATGGAAATTCAATTTGGTTCTTTCTCTTCCCTTTTCCATTTAGAAATTTGACACCCCATTGGCAATCATCTTTGGGATTCAGCAGAAGGGCTGAGAACAAACGGGAGTGGAGGAGTAAAGAGAAATACATGGAGGGATGAGGATGGAAGAAGGGCTTAATGTGGAAAAGCAGAGCGTACACAGACAGGCGAGGTGAGCAAAGTCCTGATGGGAGTGGAATAGATCAGCAGTTTCAGGTTGAATCATAACTGTATTGCCAAGGGTGACTGCTTTCTGAAATCTTGGTTGGCAATGTTAGACTAAAAAGAGTAAGCTTCTAAGTTTCAGATTCAACCCACATTATATTAATGGTTATTTGAGTCATGCCCACAATCTGCACAATGGCAGGAGAAATCAGAGACATAGATCAAAAGCTCAGATCAAACGTAAATATTCTCTTCACAATCTTAATAAAGGTTGCGGTCAAGGCAGGAGCTGGCTTTTAACTGTAACTATACAAGACTGACAACTAAATGAACGGGAAATGAAAAGCCAGTTTAATTGTTGCCTGTTGTTATTGTCAAAATGACCGGCTAATTAAATATTTATTGTTTACTGGTTTCAAGCATACATTTGGCATGTTGGGATACTGTGTAATCAGTAGATCATACATTTCCCTAGAACAAAAGAGTAGCCTCACAAAAGCCTGTTCTGAGGATTAGCTGGCTAATGGGCTTGACTCACCCCCCTCGCACCGAGGGTGCAATTTGCAATTGCAGTTTTGAGTTTCCAGCTGGAAGTGCTTCATGCTCCCATTGCATCTCCCAGCCGGGGGGGTGCAGCTCTGCGCCTCCAGCCTGGGCTCTCTCGGAGCCCCGCCAGCAAAAGCTGCCCTCGAGAAGCAGTGATTTAGTATAGCTGGCTCCATCTTCCTCTCCCTTTCCTGCCCTCACCTCCTGTCTGGCCACGTCCAGCTCCTGTGCTCGATGGCTCATCGACTGCCCTGAGGAATGAGCTTGTGCTCCGCTCCCCTTCCTAAAGAAAAGATTCTCAGCAAGCAGGGAGGTCTGAGGCTCCAGAAATCAGGATGCTTTCTGCTTGGGCTACAAATTACTGGCTTTTTTCATCAGCAGCAAAAAGAGAGATCCTACAGGATCTCACACTCCTGCCAAGTCTTAGATGAATGGTGATCCTTTGGGGTACAATGGTGACGTGTAAGAAATGAGGACAATGCAAAGACCTGTGAAGATGCACAAAGGCTTAAGATGCTTCTTGTGCTCCCAGCTTCAACTGCAACTTTCCAGGAATGGTATTTTAAGGTGGGGAGAAAGAACATCTGGACCACACCATGGCCTGAAATGGATGGCAGCGGCTGGATGTCAAACCTGAGAGATGCTCCTGTGAGCCCCTTGATGGATGCAATGCTGCCAGCTGCTCTGGGGAGGGGGAAGTCATGCTCACAGATTGCACAGCAAAAAACACTTCATGCTGAGGCTCTCAAAAGAGCCTTTTTTTCTGATTTCCACCCCCAGGAGACAAGGCTGGGTGTCAGCAGACTGTCAGCCTCATTTGCACCTGCATAACAGCGAGGAAGGAAGGGGCAGCAGTGCAACAGGAGATCCAGACCACCCGCTCTCTGCCAGCAAATGTTGCAGGGGAAGATTGCCAAGCTGCAAGCGAGCAAGGCTCAGGAATGCTCACAGGCCTGGAGACATCTTTATTAGGAAGGAGGAGGAGAATCCAGGCAAGAAAAGCCAGAAGGAAGGAGGAAAAGTTTGCAAAATAAGAGTGGGCTCATTGCAGTGAGCTTCACTCAGATCTATCCCCACTATCAGGCCTTTTTAGTAACAAAATAAAAACAAAATAAAGCAAAAGCTGGCATTTGCAATTTCTCAATTAAAATGTAATTTACACCCTGCGCTGTCTCTCAGATAAAAGCATGCTTTGCTCACCCAAGTGTGAAACAATATTTACAGAAACATTTTGTGGCTTAATGTGCTGCTCTGAAGTTACAGCCGTCTGCACGCGTACGGACACACGCGCCGTTGGCCAAAGGCAGCTCCCTTTCCATGGCTCCAGGCTGGTGTCTGAGGACTACTAGGTGTGGAATTTCTCCAGAGCTGAGCTCCCTGCTCAGGGCTCCCTTTGTGGCCAAGGAATAAAAACATACTGCTATAAAGTGCAACCCATCAAAGCCTGTGCTAGCTGGGTAGGCTGAAACCTTCCCTAGGAGTCATCCCTTCCTACAGCAGGTTCTGGGACTCAGCTGAGGGTGTTCACCCCTGCCAGCAGCTGATTTGGGGGATTTTTTTCTGAGTGTATAGGGAGCCTTGAGCATGAAATGGAGTTTTACTGGGCTGGTAGCACTGAACGGGGGTGGGAGCCAAGATGCTCTTGTAGAGGCCTGTGTTAAGGAGGAGCTGAACTGCTGAAGGATGCTTTTGTCTCCAGCAGCTACTCAAAGATGAGAAAAGATGTGCAGAAAAGAGGTTAGACTTTTCTACATGACTTCTGATCCTTTTGATTGGCTTGTGAAGGTGCCTTCCAGCTCTGTCAATCCCAGATTGCTCTGAAGAGCTTTTGGCATAAATAGGATTGGAACAGCTTTCTGGTACTTACCTTTTTGGTATGAGGTCTTGGCATGAGGCCTTTCAATGCAAGGATTTCATTTCCTGTACAGAATCACATACTCCTTGCAATCGCTTCATTAGAAGATTCTGATTATATCAACCCTCTTACTTTTTTTCCAAGTTACCTAGATGTGTTCAAGGGCAATGAATATGCAGTTTATGTTTGGGAAAAAAATCTGCATGAAAGTTAATGGAAATCTTATAACAAGCACCCCACTTCCATTAATTGATTCCCTAATCCAGTGAAGCATTATTCATATAATTAATTTCAAGCATTCGATCTCTACAATCAAAATTGCTGGCTCTGATCCGAAGCCAATCAAACCATCAGCAGTCTTGCCATTGATTTCCATGGATGAGATCCAAAGGAACTATGCACATGTTAAAATTAAACACATCCTTAATTGACTTGCTGGAGGTCATATTTAGATCTCCTTAAATCACCTGTGCCAAACAAGGCCCTACAAATAGAATCATGAAATCATAGGATCATAGAATGGTTTGGGTTGGAAGGGACCTTAAAGATCACCTAGTTCCAACCCCCCTGCCATGGGCAGACACACCTTCCACTAACCCAGGTTGCTCAAAGCCCCGTCCAACCTGGTCTTGAACATTTCCAGGGAGGGGGCAGCCACAACTTCTCTGGGCAATCTGTTCCAGTGCCTCACCACCCTCACAGTAAAGAATTTCTTCCTAATATCTAAACTAAATCTACTCTCTTTCAGTTTAAAACCAGTACCCCTTGCCCTGTCACTGCACTCCCTGATCAAGAGTCCCTCCCCATCTTTCCTGTAGCCCCCTTTAAGTACTGGAAGGCTGCTATAAGGTCTTCCCAGAGCCTTCTCTTGTCCAGGCTGAGCAACCCCAGCTCTTCTCAGCCTGTTCTCATAAGGGAGCAGCTCCAGCCCCCTGATCATTTTTGTGGCCTCCTCTGATGTTGGTGCCCCCAGAGCTGGACACAGCACTGCAGGGGGGTCTCACGAGAGCGGAGTAGAGGGGGAGAATCCCCTCCCTCGACCTGCTGGCCACACTTCTCTTGATGCAGCCCAGGACACAGTTGGCTTTCTGGGCTGTGAGCGCACATTGCTGGCTCAGAGTCAGTTCTTCATCTACTAATACCCTCAAGTCCTTCTCCGCAGGGCTGCTCTCAACCCACTCATCATCTCCCAGCCTGTATTTCTGCTTGGGCACAAATACAACAAAAGTGAGAACAAAAATGTAGCAACCTTCCCAAAAATGGTGCCCATACCTGAACATATAAACTTACCCAATGCACCGTTGTGTCTCCCTGGGGTTTGGCTCATGTCCCTAATTCACTTGCTAAATCAGAAAACTCTAGACACCGTTGACATAGGCTGTCTCAGACTGAGAAATATTTGGGACCAAAACCTTCTCTTATCACCTGACCTGGTCACGGGAGGTCAATCACCTCTCCTTAGCACAGTGACAACGTGACCGCATGGCAGTGAATGAATGCAAAATCAGCGACAAAAAAAAGTGTCACTGTGGGATTTGGAGGGATTTGGAGGTCTTTTTGTACAGCAGAGCCTGCTGGTGTAATGCTTCTGCCTGGTATGCCTGTTAAAATCTTGCCCTAAATTTGTTATCAGAATTCAGGAACTCTAGATTGAACCCATCTTCTTATTTTTAAGACTTTTGCTAGGAGTACATGCACCTGTCTCATTCTGGGTCCAGGGGACAGCAGGGTTTCCTCCAGACCTGTGGCAGAGAATTCAGTTCTGATCCAGATATGTCTGCCTCCTCAAGAGCCCAGTGTTGCAACAGCTGCATAAAAAATTATTCCAGACTAGAAAAACCTCAAATTAGGCAATTAAACTGGCAAAATACCTCCAGTTGTGAAGAAATCTAATAATTCCTGTGTTGTGGGCTTTTTATGCTTTTTTCCCCCATTATTATTATTATTATTATTGTTGTTGTTGTTGTTATTACTATTATTATTATGGATTAGCTCTAGACACTTGTATCTTATTTGCAACACAAAGAATTATAGATAGTAATTGGATAATCTCTCAATTATCCCCAGTGACTTAATTATCATCATTAACTGTATTTATTTCACTAATTTGGAGGATTTCTTTTGGGGGTTTCATTCTTCAGGCCTATTAGTCTGACTGATAGTGGGGTATACTGGCAATAGTAAGGCACTATTACACAATTATTCAAAAATGATGGGTCATATATTGCAAAACACAAGCAAAAAGAAAACCCCGTTCTATTTTAGGGATATGTCAAAAATCAGAACTTCCAGCTCAGATTTTGATTAGGTAAATTATAAAATTTTGCCCCTGTTGCACTGAGTTTCTGAATGTACAGTGAAATTTGTTGTGTTATGCTACAACAAGAAAAGGCTACTGTAAATTGAAAGTCAATGCAAAGAGCAAACATAATGCCTTAAAGAGAGAGTGTCAGGATCTGAAATTTCGGAGGTAATGCAACTTCTTTGTCTGACTGGTACACTTATATCTGAGCATAATTAAAAAGCCCTGGAAGTGAAACTAATTCCTGCAGCTTTATACTAGGAGATGGATCGCCTGACTAATGAAAACGATCTCATCCACATAGTCTCCATAGCGATGTCAAGTACAGGTGGACTTTGAGCCCCATCTTGCTGCTGTTGAATTACAGAGGATGTCTTGGACCTGGTGTCCAGCACTGCTAACTTTAATATTTAGGAACACACATGATAGCTGGTCCAGCACCGGGAAGCAATAGATGACAGTTCTTATTTCTTTTTATCTCAATTTTCTGTGTGGGGTTTTTTTTTTAAGCGCCTGAAGCAGAAAAATATAACTGTTGGAAATTGCTTTACATTAGTTGATTATCTCTGGCTAAGCTGAGAGCATTTGGCCTTGCTTATTTGAAATAATTTAACATGAGAACCCCATGGAGGGTGGTAATTTACAGGGTATAGTCTCAATTGTGGTATGTACATATTGTGAGGCAAAGGGCGGGGGAACTGCCAAACATGTTTAGATAAATCTTTGAACTGCTGCTTATTATTCCAGGCCGTATCTTGTTTCAGTAGACCAAATGCTGTTAAAATCACCAACGTGCTCATATTAGAAGCAAAATAATTTGATGCTCTTTGTCTGTTCAGAGCCGTGAAACCTAAATTTTCAATATAACCTATAAATTCATTTAAATGTGCCGTATACACATATATATCTGCATAGTTTATGTGACGTGCTCTGCTGGAGGTGGACAGTTGCTTTTTTTTTCTCCACAAATTCTCCAGGTTACTACCTCATGCTCCTTTAGGCTAAAATACCCTGTCAGTTGTCACACTGTCACCTCCTTCAGCGGTCAGAGCTTTGTGTTACCTTCGGTAGCTGTACGGCAAAGCCACAGCTCATTACTAGCACTTGTTACCAATGCAGCTTTTGCTTACCTGAAGGATTATCCTCAGTTTTGATTGTTATTTCTTTAATTACAATCAGTGAATTGCAATACTTTTTCAGTAACCAGATATCCATTTTATACATAAATACTGGCTTTTTGGTCTGACATGTCAGGAGCATACTCATACCTCTGCCAGTAGCTTCCTCATATGTAAGTAATTTGTTTCCTCTAGGTTATTTATTTAGGTGACTATTTGATACCAGACTGCAATTTGGTTGTCTTCGATACACATAAAACTATTTTTTCCATATTAATTGCCCTCTGAACTTTATCCTTTCACTCAAACTAGAGCCAAAAGACCAGGACCAGTCATAGATCAAATGCCAATATCAGGTGTAAATCCATGTAAGCCAATGGATTATACAAGCAGAGACTCTGGGTCCACATATATTACAGAAAGACAGAAATAAATCTTACCTGCGCTGAGAGACTGCATTAGCTTATTGTGCTTGTAAGACTTTGAAAAACCTAATATAGATTCCTGTAGTGGATGAGCACAGGGAGCTCCATCATTTCCTACATGCATTTGGCAAGCCCGACCACTACAAAGTCAAGCTGCTTTGTGCTTTTATTTTTCTGCCTTGTTAAGACTAGGCAGTGAGTTTGCTCACATGGAAAAGTTAACTAGTTAAACTGGATTTCATCTCGCAGCAAAGGGAGCTCAGGTGAAAGCAGCCTGATTTCAATGGAGAGCAGTGATGTTAAAATTTAATGTGGTTTAGCCAGGGCGCTTTTAAATCACATCTCTGTTTAACCCAGATACCTTTCCTGAGTGTCCTCTGAATAGCTAGGGCACAAATTTAGCCAAGATTTCCTGTATTTTCACAAGGCATGGGAAAGGAGGTTGAATTTAGTCTGAGGGCTCTAGGAAGGTTCCCACCCATGCAGGATCTCATCCCTTTGACTCACTTCAGTGTTTCCAGAACAAATTTTTCCCCGAAGGCAGACCTGGAGATATCACTGCTGGGTCTCTGGACACCCAGTTTCTCTCTCAGACCTGGAGCAATTTGATAAGGTGAGAAGCTCAGCTCTCAGTTAAGATACTTCCAGCTTTCCTCATTGCAGAGAAAAGCCTGAAGGCATGAAGCGGGGATATCTGGGAGGCTCAAAAGCCAGATAGCAAAATAAACCTCTTGCCTCAAATATTAACACTTCAAGCCTTTTCTCACAATCCAGAGGAGTGAGGGCAGTGTCATAATTTTGGGGAGACCTGAGCACTTGTGATTAACCATGCTGCTCCTCTGTAGAGAAGGAGCTGCTGAATCCCACGAGGTTTAGTGGCCTCAGTGGGAAATCAGAGGTGCAAATGAGCAGGAACAAGGGTAGCATATTCTAGCCGTTTCCTTGCTGTTGCTGTTACATGGGGTTACAGCACTGAAGGATTGTGTTTAAATCCCCAAAAAGGTTTTCAATTTTAAAAAAAATAAAAATATTCAGGTTTTGTAAAGTTCATCCTTCAGTGTAATCTTCCAGTGATTTAGAAATGTAATTATAAAGCCAATTGACAGTGCCCTTTAAAATATGTCATGTAGGAAAATTAATTTTAGGATTTCTTTCCCTTTTTTTTTTTTTTAGCTTCACTGTCACATCTTGGGCTAGAGAGAAGCATTTGAAGGTCCAATGAACCTTCTTCATAGGGACAGGGAATAGTGGGGCAATAATGTACAATTCCATCATGTTCCTCTTTCTTACACCTCATTGTAACATTTTTCTGTATCTCAGGCCAGATGTTCTTTCTTCTCAGGACTTTCAGCCAGCATTGAACATGGAGTGGGAATAACCTGCTTAATTTTTCAAAAACCTTAGGCAGTGTCTTCATGGCAGTACATAAGTGCTTTGGGATGAGAGAATGGTCACAGATGAGCCAGGGAGGTGGAGCGGGATGGAGCCAGAAGGGAAGCTCAGATCTCCAATGCACACCTCCCTGCATTGGGAAGGGACTTCTTTATCCTCGCCTGGTTTCTATGACCTAAGCACAGCCTGAATTAAGTTGCTGCAATGCAAGTTGCACAAACACAGACTAATATAATTTGTCACAATTAGGGCTTGATTGGATGTTTTCATTCAGGGTGATCCAGGCCAAACTGTTACAAATGACCTCTTAGCCTTAGAGTATAAAATAGATTTGCTAAATTGAGGGTGAGACTGGAAGGAAGACAATTGGAGCAGCCGTCTCTTGTGGCCATGCACCTCTGTTGCACAGCACCTGCGAGGCCAGAGCAACCGGGACTTGCAAATGCCTGAAAGCAGGGAAACTATCCAGCGCATACGATTTAGGAGCATTCCTAACTTAGGAGGAGTATTTTAATCTCTCTGAGTATTTTCATCTCTGTGGAAGTGTAATCCATGCACTTCGTGCTTGGCATTTGTTTCCATTTGGCTGGAAAGATGGGAAGGGAGGAGAAATGGGAAATTTTTCTGCAGCACCCTCCAGGTCTGCAGCAAGGCCAGGGGCAGCAGTGCGTGTGTGTGGGGCAGAGCAGGGGGTCTCACTGAAAGTGGGGGTGGTCACTCACAGCCTCTGGGAGCTGCCCAGTTTGGGGCTTGGGAGGAGAAAGGGGCTTTAGGCTGAGCTTGTCCAGCCTCTCCCAGGAAATCATTCCACTTTGCATGGAATGCTGCTATAAATATTAAGAAATGCTCACCGGGTCATGGGTGGGAATCCTCATCTCCACCCTGGTGAGTGCCCTAACGCATATTTCCCCTTCAAACCTCCCACAGCAGAAGATTGAGCCTAGCCCTTTGTTTCCAGCTGGGAAGCTGGTAGAAGAGCTGCCGGTCCCCAAAACACATGTCCATGCTGCCACCGGCATCTGAGGCCCTCAAAGCTCATTAGAGGACAGCGAGGCACTGGAGTTGGAGGCAGGGTGAGGTGCTACTGAATGTAAATAAAAGTTTGAGGCTTTCAGCCTGGCTTGCTTTTTCAGCAGCCAGGGCACGAAGCATCCGCTTCACCTTGGCACTCTGCATCACTCACAAAACAAATGCTGATAATGATGGGATGACCGCTCTGCTTTCCTCCACTTGCAAGCAGTTGGTGGTAATGATGTTCATTATGCATTCAATAGGCTATTTTACAATATGAAGTCATTTAGAAAAGGATAATTAGTCCACAGCTTGCTTTTCATTTTATTTAATTTTCTTTACTTCTGTTTGAAAAAAAAAAAAAAGGGAAAAAATAAAAAGTATGTAGGAATTGTGTTATTTTTGCAGCAAGCAAAATGGGGCTGTTTGATTATCCTCACTCACAAGAGATATCATGAAAATTGTGCCCCTTTTTTTGCTGAATGATTTCTTGCAATTGAGCATCCAAAAGAGCATTTTAATCTCAATGTATGCTCTGCTATTGTATCAAATTAAGAAGAGCAGGCACGGGAGGCTGCTCAGTGAAGAATCCTCTTTTCCATTAATTTGGATGTGTTAAGTGCACTTTCAGAAGCCAAAAATATTCTTGTAAAAACATGATTGCACAATGGGATTTCTTTCTAGGGCTTCAGTCATCTACCAGCATTCATCATTGCTAAAATTAAAGCGGGAGTGAAAGAGTAACATCTCCAATTAACAAAGGTGCATCACATATCTGTTTGTTTTGGTTGGGTCTGTTAGTTTGCTCCTATGGGGTAGGCATCCTACAGACCTACTAGAGCAGAGGATTTGGGGCTCTGAATCCTTCCTTGTACTTCCAAATTCCTTTTGCTTTTCTTACAACAGCCCAAAACAAAGCACTCCCTGTTTAAAAGGCATCTAGGCACAAACTGAGTTTTCAGCCTACGAAATGGCAATCGTTGCGCTCCAGGATGATATAAATATATTCATTTATATATTGGCAGCTGCAGTGCAATGAATTGATAGCTCAGGGAAGATGGTTCCCGATGGTTTCCAGAAGCTGAGGAATAAGCTTGGTACTGGCACCCTCGTTGCTTCAGGCAGGGAAGCCTGTTGTTACGTCCCTGGAGATGTCTCTGCTCCCTGCATGGCTGCAGCCCCCATCCAGAGTCAGATATCCCCCCTGGATTGGGGCTCTCACCCTTGCACAGTTTAAGGTTTAGTGAAGGGGAGGTTCCTCATGCCGTTTTTGTGTGATGCACTGCACAGGCAGGCAGCACAGGCGACTGAAGTCAAATGGTTTTCTGTTTCTCTCAAAGGGAAATGAAATTCATATGTTTGGGGAAAAATACCTGGAACTGCACTGGTGCATGGAAGCACTTTTAGGTGACTGACCTACTTATTGAGAGCTCAAGTATGATTTTAGGTAAGTAGTCCCTTGAGTCTCTGACCAACCGCTACACTAGGAATTTCCTAAAGGTGATGTCTCCGTACAGTTAGAGTCAATAAGGCATGAAAGAAATAAGATCTGAAACAGTGTAATGTATGAAATATGAATTGCACAGCAGCCTTGGATTACAGCAAGTCCAACTGAAATGCTGGTGCTTCCCTTTACTTTTATTTCTATTAATATTTCTCAAGCAACAGCAAAGATCGATTTGAAGTAGAGAGCACAGAGAGTCATGGGAGCTTCATTAGCATGCAAATCTGAGTGAATTCATTAGCCCTGCAACCGATGCTGATGCTCCTGGAAACTAGTAAAAGAGTAAAGTCTGCAGAAGTAAATCAGGCCGTGCTAATGAGCCTGTTAATAAAGCTTTTGTAAGCCTTTTCCAGAGCCAAAGTGACAAAGCACACTGTCAACTTTAAACCTCTGGTACTGTACCTTAGATGAGGGACTCATATTTATTTCTTTTTTTTTTTTTTTTTTGGTGCTGGGGAAGAAAGCAGAGAACCGTAGGAAAGGTAGAGAATGAGACAAAGGCAGTTACAATATTTCCTCATCAGAGATAAAAGTATTGTGTGGATGCAGAAAAGAGACAGAATGACAAATGCAACTGTGCAAATAAGATCCATTTGACTGAAATTATATTTTAAAGAAAAAACAGGAGACCAAATTTTTCATAATGGGACTTTCACCTTCTGGCTGTATGTTCTCATTTTCCCTTTGCCTTATTAGGCATAATTTCAGGATTACATTTTGTTTCATCTCCTCTTAAACTTGCAGAAATGCTTATGGCACTGATGCAGTGCCCAGCTTGCTAGGGTCCACTGTCCACTGCAGCCCACGCACCTCCTCACCACAGGGGATGGCTGGTGGCAAAGGGAAAACCTGTGACTGGCCAGTTCTGGTGCTCTGACCTGTTTATTATAGGATCTAGGAAGATCTGAACCAGGGTCCTGTCCCTTCACTTGTGGGATATGCTGGTCTGGGGCAAACCTGGTGGGCTCTGACAAACCCAGCCGCCGCCCCCCCCCCCCCCCCCCCCCGCCCCAGATCAGGGGCTCTGCTGGGGGCAGTTTGGCCCAGCTGGGTCCATGGCTGCTGGTGCGGAGGGTAAGGATGCTGATAGCATATGTGTTAGGAGCAGCAAGTGGTCTCCAGATGGTGCTCTGATTGCTTCTGGTAGAGGCAATGCTGAGGAGGGGAGCACATCATATTGAACAGATTGAAGACTGCATTTCAGTCCATATCACTTAAAGTGGACCCATTCTTTGCACACATATTGCCATTTTTAGACCCCCGTGGTTACAGGTAGGAGGGTGAGCACCTAAGGGACTGGGTGATGTTTATTCTGAAGATCAAAGCTTAATTTTAGTACTGAAGCATTTCTTCCTTTGCAACAACTGAAATGGTGGCAAAATAGAAGGTAAAGCTAGAGATCTCCTTTCTCTGCTATCGCACCAAGGCTTTAAGTTTTCCAGGTGGGAAATAAATCACAGTGCCCAACCCACAAGCCCTTCCAAGATCAGCTGGGCACCTACACTGACGATGCTGCTCATCACCCTCGACCTTGTGTCTGCTTCACATGGCCGCAGCAGCCACAGCGAACGAACAGGCCGTGGGTTCACTGGCCTCCAAGGTAGAGATAAGGGGGAGGCCAGTTAGAAATCTATTTGGTTTCATTTTGCAGCAACTTCTTTGTGTAAAAGAGCTTGATGCAGGGGGAAACTGATTACTGCTTTCTCATCAAGTGGAAAAAGAAGTGCTTTATACACAGGCTGATGGAAAACTACTGGAACGCTTTTCAGTTTCCCTCTCTAACCTTTAGTGCTTTCTGGTGCCTTAAAGGGAACAAAACACTGGACTGGAAAAAGGGGGAAATATATCAAAATATTTTTGGAGATAATGGCAAGTAATACAATAGACAATGCAGCTGGGCAATAAAAAGTGTAGCAAGGGGAAGGCATCAAAGATACCATCAGAGAGTGGAAGGAAAGAAAGAAGACAGGGAGAAAAGGTAAAAGCAAGGAAATGAAGAAAAAAGCCACTTGTATAATGGGGTGGCAAAGGATGAAGAGGAGATGAAGGGAGGGCAGAGTGAGAGCAGTGCAAGAAAAATGAAGAGGCACTGGGTGAATGATGGAGCAGAGTCACAGGTAGGCACAAGCAGGGAGGAGAAATGCAGTGGAAATGAAGCAAAGGGAAGTGTGGAGTGGCGGTGATGCTGCTGACCTGTTTTTCTTTTAGCTGCAGAGTGATGGCAAGTGTTTGCGTTAATAATGCTAATGCTTGGTTACCCGAGGGGAGAGGGAGCCATGGCTAGCTGGTGTCAGGGATGCCGTTTGGTCAGTGCTATGGGTTGAGCTACGCTGAGCCTTTTTCACAGCCTCCTTGGACTAAAAAGGGAGGGAAAGCACTAAGAGGTAAACAATGCCAAGGTCTGGGCTAAGACCCATTGGTCTGACAACCCACCCATAGATTTGCACTTTTTCCTTTGGTGCTGGTAACGTGCCCACCTGCCGGAGGACATTTGGCTCACTCCCCTTCACCTCTGGATAGCTGGATTTAATCTGATATAATATCAGAGATCTTTCTGCCCAGTTTTCATGCACAAGCTCACCCAGGTAGTTCATCCTGCCTATAATCTCATAATAAGCACAGCGTCATAACGCTTGTGCTCAGCTGCATTTCTCAAAGCCTGCTGCATATTTACATTGTGCAGCGATCCCAGCACTCACCATGCCACACTTTAGGTGCAATCGCACTGGCGCCTTACATACCAACTGCACCATCTGTTTTGATTCCTCTTTCTTTTGTATTACATCGCAGCATCGCGTTTTCTTTTTTTTTTTTTTTTTTTTTTTGCTGCAGCTGCAAAAGCTTTGGGAACATTCCTATAATAACTCCCATACAGCTTGGTTTAGCAGATATTTGGGCTCTTTCATTCTTAGCTGTCGAATTACATTTGGTTATCAACATGCATTATATCTGCTGTCAATTAGCTGTTATCTAACACCGTGAAATGACTTAACTCCTTCAGCCCGTTCAGAGATCTGTCCCCTACCAGCACACCGCACAGCTTGTATCAGCTTGCAAAGATCCAGGCAATTTTGTCACACTTATTTTTTTACTGGTGCTCATTACAGCTAAAGGTCAGTTGTGTTTCCATTGTAAGCCTAGGGATAATGGCAAGATCCAGCAAACTCTTTCTTGTGTAAAGTTAACAGGACTATTTGCATAAAAATCCTTACTTGGGGAGTAATTTGCAGGATCGAACCTTTAAAACCTTAGCCTCAGGAGCAAGGCAAAATCTGGAACCTGGAACAGCAATCTTCCAAAGCCATATTTTATCAGAGAAAATGATCAAAATTTAATGAGGAGAAAAAGGTACTTAATGGCTGTAGATAGTGTAATTTCAGCCATAAAAATGGGATCATCTTGTGAGGCATCTTGCTGCGGCCTTTCAAATCAGTGTACCCGCTGACAGCAGCCTCAGCAGTGGGTGAAGCCCTACAAGGTGTCAGACAAAAGTCCTAACCCACTGCAAAATGCATGGGGTCGGTCTGTAACTTCCAGCAGGATGGACAATTTGGATGAGTGACTGGGGCTTCGTCTTCCACAAAATCTGTGCTTGGTGGGAAAGACGTTGCCTGACCACCTTTTATAAGCAAGTACGGTGAAGCCCGGCTGCAAGGCATGATGGCCTTGCTATCATGGCCAAAGCTGCTCGCATCTCAGGAGGGATTTTATCTGCTCTCACAGCAAATGTTTCAAGTGTTTCACCAGCTCAGTTGTTTATAATACTGGAGAATCCCTGAGGCTCAAAGCTAGCCTTGAAAATCTGTTTATATTTTTAAATATATGCCAAAGTGTAAGCCTTGGGACAATTAAACAAGTTAGATCGGCAAAGCAACCAAAATAGAATCAAAAAAGGCCTTTAGTAAGCCTTGGGTGGATATCTCTGAATATTTTCCTGAACAGCCTACATGACAAATGCTAGCCTTCATATACGAGGTCACATCTGAGAAAGCCAGCGGATGGGTTTGGCCATTGGTGAGCAAATATTAGTCCTGGACAAAGGCAATGCTTTATTTTCCCAGTGTACCAAAATTAGAGAACCCCCTAGTGCTAAATAATTTTGTTCTGCCTCGCTGTGAAAATTCCCGGTGTTCAATAGCCCTCCAGAAGTTCTCATTTTATCCCTGTAGTGCAGTGCTCCTGTGGTTATATGTCAGCTGCAGTAGCGGTAAACATGTACACACTACTCATTTAAGAGCTTTTAAAAGACTTCTTACTGTGCCCAAAAATTACACCTGTGCTTTCTTACTTACCCATGCTGTTGTCTTTGTTTCTCAGGCTATATTAAGCCTTTTTTTTTTTTTTTCCCCTTTGAAAGAGTGGGAAAGTATAAACACCTTTAAGTCCTGTTTTTCTCTCTAGCAAACATGTTGTGCAGAGGGACAGAGACAGTTAATCTGAACAGAGGGAAAATACATGGGTGCGTTGCAGTAGGGATGGCAGGAGATGTCTGCCCCTCCTGAAGACACTTGACTTTTCAGGAGCTCTGCAGTGTTAGCTGAAATCCCTGGCAGCTGCAGTGCTTGACTTCCCCAAGATGGGGACCTGTGATATTCTGCCTGCGTTTTCTATATCTAGAAATGATGAAGGGAGACAGAGCACGTAGTACCCGGAGGAGCTGCGTCAGCAGATGGAAAGGTGGATCTAAGGGTGCAATAAGGCATTGGCCTCTAATAAACTTCTTCATTGTAGGAGAATCTTTCAATATTAAAGATGATTTGATAGAAACAACAGTAAGAGGAGATGGGGTAATTAATGTAAAATACCATATCTAAAAGACTGTTTGATCTGTTTGCATTATGCTGCTAAATAAAAGAAATTGAAATAGAGATCCTGGTAATGTCAGTAGTCAAATTCTACATTGGTATCATTTGTCCAATATTTTATGTGGGAACTTTCCCTCAAACAAAAAGACAAAAAAACCCCCAAACAAACAAACAAAAATAATCAACTTCAACCGCTTAAATATCTCTGATAATACAACAGTACTTTGGATGGTGTGAAGTTGATCTGTGAAGCGCTCTGATATGGGATATGACTAAGAAAATAACTCAAAGATTTTTGAAGTAAAGGTCTGGTGTAGGATATGTTTGGCACCTCCTCCCTGATAATGACAGAAGTGCTAACTGTGAGCCTTCACTGAATTTACATGATTCAGCCCATCCCAGTGACTCTCCTGTTAGAGTCCCTGCATGTACATGGTAGTGGTGGCTGCTGTCAGGTCCAGATCCAAGTTTCAGCAGGCTGCCATCCTCCCGTTTTTCATGTTGTTTTATGGGGCCAGACCCAACATTTTTCCTAACACATCCCCAATTTGCAATGTCAACACTGGGTTTTAGTGTTAAATATCTGCTGATGCACCTCTGCTGAGAACTTAATCTTCATGTTTTATCCAATACATTAAAAAATAATAAATCTCCTGCTCTGTATTTCACAAATATTAGAACCAAGCCTCGAAGGTATCCACATTAGTTATATTTGAATCTTAAGAAATGCCTTCTGAACTCCCCCCTCAATTCATTGCAGCTCTTGAACCTCTGACTGATCATGTCAGGAGTTATCAGTATGTCTCCTCTCAAGTTCAGATCCTGCCTCTCCATTCTGCAAGTGAAATTATCTCTGTATGTCTGCACCCGTAAAGTGAAGTGCACTTGTGCTTCCAACTTCCGCAGAGTACCAGACAGTTAGCTGTGCTAGGGCTCCTATTAACGCCTGCAATTAGCACTGACAAAAGTGCTGTTCCCCCCACTCCCCGAAACCGCACTTCCTTGATTGGTTTTTTTAGAAAATCCAAGTGCAGTATAATATCTCCCTGGTAGTCATGTTTCCACAGAACAGCAAAGTTAGTGAGGCGTGACAGTGCTCTTTTTTCTAAACCTATACTGAACATCCTTAATCAAGCTTTGCTTTTTTAAAAATAATGGGTCTAATTCTCCTTTGCCTTACAGGATATTCATGCTCGTGTAATTCCATCAGGCCGTATCCTCAGCTCCTGTAAACTGGCAGAGCTCTTTCAACTTCATTTAAACCCCAGGAAGATCAGTAACAGCTGAAGAGTTGGGCTGCTGATTTCCAAGCTATTCCTGATTTATGCCAGTTCAAAAGGATAATGGGTTCAAGCTTTTTTCCTTTTTTTTTTTTTTTTCAGTAGATCCACACTCTTTACCTCATTTACATCAAGCAATACATGAAGTACATCCAAACAACTGCTTGTTTCCTCAGATCTTGATCCCTCTTCATTCCTGCTGGTTCTGCTGTAGAGCTCACACACCCAGCAGCTCCTGAAAACATCCATCGATCTCCCTAAAGGCCTTCAAACTATCAGGAAAGTTGCCTTGTATCACTACATACATTGCAATTTTTTGTGTTCTCTAAATTAGATGCTGTCTTCCCATATGCAGACATACAATGACATATTGCCATGGCTGTGCTGTGTCCAGAGCTCTTCCAGGAGGAAAGCTCATGGATGCTTCAGCATGTCTCTGCCATAACCCAACAGATAACATGTCCTCGGCCATCGCACTTCGCAGGTTCTGCAGTGAAGTAGTTGTGTTTTGTTCTTCTCTCTCCCTTCTTTCGTTCCTGTGTTCAGTAGTCACATGTCTGCTGGCAGTAGCCAGCATCCACAGCTCTGTGGATCTGCCAACAGGCAGGTAATGAAACTGAAGAGGACAGAGTCAGCACATTTTTTCTTGGTGGTGTCAAATTTGTCTTTGGTAAGATCCTGGCCAATTTGAAATGCAAGAAAGATGTGAACCAAGAAAGACATGTGTTGAAGGGCTGCTTGTTGCAAGCCCATTCCCATGATCAGAGAGCACATATTTATACTGGCAGTACAGTGGCTTGTCTGATATTAGACTGACGTTTAAATTAGGCACAGACTTGACGATAACTCTGATTGCACCTGGGACTTCTGAGTGAAGCACAGGGCAAATAAATAATGATGTCTGTAGCAGTAGATAGAGATGCTATTACTAACTTTGATACAGCAATGTGAAACACTGGGTGAAACATCACACAGGTTGACAGATTAGAGATTTCATAGGCTTCAGGTACAAGAATAAAGAAAATGAAACTTGAAATGAACTTTCTTTGATAAAAGTAGCCACGGAGGAAGCTTCCAAACACCTGTAAAACTACTATGTGCGTCCCACTGGTAACTGCACCCAGTACTTCAATGTAGAAATATGAACTGTAGCAACTGAGCTGTAGTTCTTTGATAAACTTTTTATAAGCTTGGGTTTTTATGGACATGGAACATTACATGATATAGAGCATGCAAGCTTTTTCAGAAGGAAGGTGCCTAATTCTTGGTTCTGCACTGACTCACTGCATTCAGAGACATAACTTGTGATCTATACTGTACCATACTGGCCATACATACCTGCAGAGTCAGACTTGTTAATTCAGTTCTGAACTATCAGTTGTTTAGTCCTTCCCAAGGACTGCCTCTCTGCAAGGGAGAGACATGGTAAGGCAGGTACTGGAAAACTAGAGGAATGTTTGCATAAGCTTTCATGACATACTATGCTGTATAAAATACTAAGATGGTGCCAATACATTTTGGGGACTTCCACATAATGATCTCCCATAGAGGGAATCACTTCAGTATTCTGGCACTCTCAAAGTTGTCAAGTCAGTTGCCCACAAAATGCTTCGATCCTCCCAGCTGTGCTTTGATGTCTTCATCATTCTGATCCTCCAGGAGCAGGACATGTCTCCCAGATTCCATTAAAATGCACTCAGCTTTCTGAAGCACTTCATTTCTCTTTTGTGTTTGGGGCTTGGCTGCACAAGTCAGAAGAATGTGGTATCATCTCCTTTGGAGGATAAACCCTGGGACTTCAAAAGTTTCCCTTCCTCTAGGATTATTGTCATCATTTATCATCCTGTATATGCAGTACCTTTGATGGTAGGAATCCTTGCTCCTGACCCCACCAATGACATTAATAGAGACAACACCACACTTGTGTGCAATTGTTTCCTCTCAACTGCTGCCCAGTTTTTGATAGTGATTTGGATGAGTAAATCAGCACAATTTTATGGAGTTCTGCCAGTTGTGACTCACTGATTTTTCCAGCACTTATGATACTGATGTTTTTGTCCCCCAGTGAGAAGCCTCTCCCAGCATCACTCCACCCCTGGAGAGAGCAGCTGAGTCCCTGCTGACACCCTGAGCAAGGCGCCCCACCCTGCCATGTCCCCCATGGGAGGCCATACGAGAGAGGTAAGGCATGGGGTGAGGCCTCAAACCAACACTTATTAATCGTGCTAATTATTAAAAGCTAATGCAATGTCCTCCCTCCATCCTCTTCCCAAAGCTTTGGTTTCTCCATGATGTTTAGAAATGGTATTTGATGTTGTTTTCAATTTTGATGTGGTTTCTAACCTATGTAAGAGCAGGACAAACCATGACTATAAGCTCGTGGCCACTTTTTTGTTAGTTTTAGCCTGATTCAGATATCACATCCTGAGATGTAAATCAGAACTGCGATACACTGAAATAAAACTGGCTTACATTAGAGGGAAAAAACAGGCTCAGTTTGGTCTAAATTACCCTCCTGCTTGCTGAAGTGCCCATCAATACTTCTTTCCAGGAGGGCAGGGATTCTCCAGGGCATTAGCTGTTTTCTGTTGTGGATAAGATTTTGCTGAAATGTGCTGCATGTTCAGAGGCCTTTTTCAAGATGCTGGTTCATGAAATCAAGTGTAGGACAGTGCCCTCCCTCTCCCCACAGTACATTATGGTTGAACTCATAGAAACAAAACAGTTCTTGAAAAACACTTGCTGAATCTACATAATTAAAAATCTTTCCTGCTGGGGGTTAATGATTTGGGTAGATTAACTTGATAATGTAATGTAAAATGTTGAAATCAAGAGTGTGCATTCAAAAATACTGGTGCAGCTCTGCAATGGGAGACAATTTTAAGTAAATAACCAGAGAAAGTATTTTGCAATTAAATTAAAGATGTTTCCAAACTACTGTACTTTGCTATAAAAAACCATCATCTTGAAAAGCCAAGTTTCATTTATTTTAATTAGTGCTGTCATGAAGCATTCCATTCGGCAAACACTGACTAACAAGCCCTTTTCCAAACATCAATTTGAAATGTGTGCATCAGAAAAACAATCACAGGCCCTTCATGTGGTATCTTCTGGACCCAATTCTCAGATGGCCAAAACCAGCCTCACTCCACCAAAGTCAGTGTGGCAAACCGATTTACATCAGGGGAAAACAGAGGTTTTAATCTCCCTGATATGCCCTTCGGGAGGTGATGCAAAGTCTACTGACATTGGTCAGAAGAATCCTGTTTTCTTCAGAGAAATTCAGGTTCAAAGCTGTGTGTGCTGGGATGAATCTCTGGCCTCTTTCACTGTTCTCGCACTAGAGTTATTTAACTGGAGTGGCATCACTATCAAATTGATGGAAAGCCAAAGTGATCTTGATCCTCCTTTGAGACGTACTGTTGAATTGCATTATATATAAGCAGAGAAGCTTTTTTATTATTAATGGGATAGAAAATAAGAACCATCAAGGAAAATGATATAAGTCCTATTAAGATGGATGAGTTGGAGTTAAGTCTATGTATTCATAACAAGATTGTTCTTTGCGACTCCTGTGAAAGTGTATTGTCCTCTCATGGGAAGACCTCACCGGGGTGGAAAATGCTGGGGGAAATGCCACAAACTTTTCCTGGAGCAGCTGCTCAGCCTGGTGGGCAGTTTGTAGGCAGCAGTCACGTGTGCAGGCGTGAGGCTGTTTTGGGGGATGGTCCACTCCAGGGTGGTGAACCTGGGGCTGCCACCCCAGGAGCTGACCTTCCTTAGGATCTCTTGCCTAAATCTCTTTCTCTGCCATCCATCTTGTTTTCACATCTGCCAGGTATTGTGGTTCCTTCTGCGTGTCCAATGAGGGATTATTTCGCAGGCTTAAATCTCACTACTGAAAAAATAAAGTTACACTGATAAATACTTGTTGTCTACATGGTGAGGCTAATGAGGAATAGACTGAAGTGAGTGTGAAGGGCACTGTCAGTTCTGTAGAAATGTCTCTTATTTCACATGGCTAGTGTCACAACCAGAGTGGTCAAAGCAGTCTTTGTGCAGCACAAGATATCCTTCTGGGAGCAAGTGAGGAGCAGCTATTCTGGGCTGCCCCCTTATTTAGGTAAGCCCACGTATATAAAATCTGAGTATTCCCTTTTAATTTCATCCTGTTGCTCATAGCTAAAACCCCTTGTTTCGCCTTAATTTATCCCATTCTCTCTGTTAACACCTTACAAATACTTATGGACTCTTCCCCTTTCCCTGCCATTTAGCCATGCTTTAATCTTACCTATTTATTCATTCATCATAAATCAATCTCTCCTGCCCCCTAATCAGTGCAGTGCAGGAGCTCTGCTGGGAGCTCCCTCCAGTCGATTTGCCAGGAGCCTCGTGAGTGCTGCAGCATCATGCCAGGAGGGATCCTTAACACCCAAACCTGGGGTGTCATGTTTTCCATTTGCTGACTCCACCTCCCCCGCTGCTACTTCCTAATACAAAATCAAGGTCTGTTTTCCTCCTGCTGGCAGCCCTGCGTATTTTATCCCCATTACTATGATTTTGGAAGGAATGGCTTTGTTCAGATAATAATAATTTTCATTTCTCCATTCAGAGTTTCCTCTTTTGTTCTACCCGTGTGTAACTGACTGAGCGATAAGGACATTCCCTCTTTACTTCTTACCTTATAATAAGCACCAGCAAATCTCTGCCAGTTTTGAACTCAGCACGTGTACACTCTGCACCTTCAAGTGGATCCTAATCCAAACATTATACAGCTGAAAGCATTCAAGTGCTTAAAGGATCCACAGCTATTCTCCCCACTCCCCAGGGGTAATACGCACAAACCTACCTGGCAGCAGGTCCCTCCCCAAACCTTTACAGCAGCAGCATAACTTCTGAATAGTCTCCATCTACGCAGACCCTTGCGTCTGATTTCCCCTCCACTGTTAATCTGCGATCTTCATAAAAATTACTACTATGAGGTTGTCTTCCACTATGTTATTCCCCATGCTGAATGCTTCTAACACTCTCAGCAGCTTTCATCTTGGCACCCCAGAGTCAGCTCTGTAGCCCCTTTACTTTGAATTATACCAGTCTATGAAATGCTCCCTTGAAGAATATCTTCATCTTTCTTAGTGTTTGCATTCAATACAGGTGATGGGCGAGCTGGTCCCTGCCTGGTGTGTCTTTGGGCACTCAGGAGCAAGCCAAGAGGAAAGTTGCCCCCCAGACCAGGGTAGCTGGATTTTGTTCTGGTTTATTTTCCTGCCTATTCCTTCAGAAATCAGTGCAATCTCTTTCTGATGTTGCATGGTCTTAGCATCCGGACAAGTGATCTTTCCTGCCCTGTCTGCAGTACTTTAGAGTTGTGTCTTTACATTTTTCACTGCAAGTCTGCATTTGTTACATGGTCAGGGGGAACTCACAGCTGGCGGTACAGCGTATACGTTGCATGGACTCCTCTGAATCGAACATTGAGCTCATGATCATCTGCAGTGGTGGCAAGCTAGACTGGATGATTGCTCTGATCTCTCCTACTCTTGTGTTTCTACCCTTTCTCAGTTTGATTCACTTGTGTTTCACCATCACTGGGCTCTTCTGAGTGCCTTTTGTTCTGTGCCCGGTTCCCATTGGTGGTGCTTTTCTGTTCTTCCATTATTTTCTCTATATAGGGGCACCTGACCTTCCCCTTGAATATCTCCTGCTAGTGACCAAGACTACCTATGAATTCTCCTTTCTCATCATGATGTAACTTCCATTCATTTACAAACACAGTGCTATTTGTGTTCTCCATCTCCTCTTCATCTGTTGGGAAGCTTTGACACCCTTGCTTACCAGGTACACCTGCTCCTTTACCAGGAAACCACTCCCTCCACCTGGCTCTCCCGGTGTGACTGTCCATGCCTCTGACACCATGAAGCGTAGGGCTTTGCCTGCTCCCTCTCTGGTGTCTCCCAAACAAACCACCCTGTGTTCCCACCTCATCCCAGTTTTCAATGCAGCCCAGCCAGTGCAATTAACTCAGCTCACTCCCTAGTTCATCTCACATTCAGTTTGGTTTAATGAAGTGACATTCAGATGAAGTCAGAAACAATTACTGCAGCTGATGTCTCCACAGTTTCTCACACAAATCTGGAAAAACATACTGTATCAGATACTCTTACCCTACTCTTAAAACGAGCCATTTCTCAGTGCGTTAGTAACTCTGCTGCTTTCAATGCCTGAATAGCATGAGAGTATTTTATTTTTTTTCCTCACTGTGATGGACTGAACTATTCATGGCAATGTCAGACACCAGAGGGCGAAGGAGAAGGATGAAATGACCAGGGGAGCACAGCCAGGGCAGTGGGAAGGAAGCTTGGCGATAAAAGTAATTGGTGAGATGACAGTGAGATGAGCTGCGATCTAAGCCCTCCTCATACCTTGTGTTTTTATACATACACTCGAAACATATTTCACGGCTTGAGAGTGTTTTCTCCTTTCTGGAGATCTATTTTGTCATTACTTTAGTTGACAGCCGTTGGGGAGAATCAAACACTTTGGTTAGCCTCAAACACCTTGTTAAGTTCTCCTTAGGTTGAAGTACAGCGATGTTTTATTACAGCTGACACCAATCAAGGCAAATAGACAAAAGTGAGAATTCTGATTTTGAGTCCATGAAACGAAGGGAATAAGTGAAGGAAATTTGGATTCGCAGTTCAAAGGAAGGGGTAAGTAAGTCCCAGGAAAAGGTTTATCTTATCAACACCTTGTGGTTTGGGAGGAACAGGCTGTTTAACAAGGGATTCTGCAGCTTCAGCAAAGCTGTTGTGGCAGGATGAGTGCTTGGTACATCTCTGCTCCTGGGATTTCATAATGCAGCCGAGGTCATGGGAAACTGGTGTTAGGGGGAAAAAAAGAAAAAGAAACAGTGACCTTGTCCTTCATAAAAGATTGAGCACTTATGAGTCTGGTCCCAAAAGAATTAAATTATTGTATGTTAGTGTTGAGGTGGCACCTGTGGTCCACAGCGAGTCATTACCCCCCTGTACTAACTAGTACACAATGACAGAGAGCTGTCACAAAGACGCTATCCAAAGATAAGAGAAACCCCTGTCCTTTCAGTGACTCTGATCCCAGCCTCTACCACTCTAAATTACCTCTGAATATCCTCATGGGGCATTAAGCAAGAGGAAAACATTATAAGGCACCAGTGACTGACCTCGATGGATAGCCAGAATGGGGTCATGACACACCAGTTCTCAGCCATCGAGGTGTCACCAGGAAGGGGAATTTTAAAGCAAGATGAGATGGGCTGGAGGCTGAACCTGGTTATATGGCGGTGAAGCCCCTGCCATCAGGGGAGCTCCCCTGGGTTGGCATCGGTGGGATTGGCACCAGAACCGGCCCCACAGCACCGATGGGGAGTTATAATGGGGCTGGAGCAAACATCCATGCTGACTTGCTCCTGTGAAAAAAGGCGAGAAATTTTTGCAATGAAACGTGGAACTGTTTGAAATTCACGGTTTGTCACAGCCCATTGTGAATTCAAGAACAGGCCTTCTTTCAAAGGAGATTTCTGTGATGGCATATTAAGAAAAAACAGGCCACTTTCTAGTAAAAATGGCCAGCAAGCAGGCCTGTTCCTGAGTGAGGCTTTGATAATATGAGCCCATTTTCCATGGCTTTGGCATTAAAAATACAGAGAAGTGCACACTGTCCAAAGTTTGTACAGAAAACAGAAATGTCAAAGCTGTGAATGGAAAGAAATAGGAGACACCTGGAGAAAGGCATTTCTATCCTCCTTTAGGAGAACACTACCTAAACACCTGCTTAATATTGAGTGTGTGTTTAAGATACAGAAGGAACTTATCCACATATCCATGCACCAGGGAAGAAAAGACCTGAGTATTGCACCCAGGTCGCAGCAGGATTCATTGCTCTGATTTAATATTAAGCCTGTATGTTTGTGCCAATGAATTACAGCGCTTTTTCACTTCTGTGGCATTAATAGCAGCAAAATCAAGCCACCTACAAATCCCCACACCTTGTATATCCAAACAAACCCCGTGTCCTAGGCGTTGCTCTGTTATGGTGATTTGGGTAGAGATTTGTTTGAAAGAAAGGATAAAGCCAAATCTCACTTTGTTTTCCTGCTGTCCTAAATTTCACCCCGCCTTTGAATAGCTTTGCCTCAGCACTTCGAACTTTGCATAACTCTTAAAAATAAATAAGAAAACAACAACAACAAAAAAAGAGCAGTTTTGCAGACCAGGCGCAGTCCCCAGCCAGCCTGGGGGGCGAGGGGAGCAGAAAGCCCCGGTGCGGGGCCGCTGCTCGGGGCTACCCGGGGCGTTTGTGTGACTTAACAGTGACATCCAGCGGTCACCCGGGTCCCTCTGACATCGACCTGACCAGGAAAACTCGCAAAATCCCTTTTCTTATTTAAATATGAGGATGTTTGTGCATCAGCTCTAGCTGGGCTGGGTCCAAGCTGTTGCCCCTTGCTCGGGATGCCCCAACGCAAGCTCAGCTGCCTCCTGACTGACAGCTACTTTAGAGTGTGCCTTCAACTTTTCTTTTAAACCTCAGAGAATAAAATAATCTTAAAATCACCCTGGTTTTCCTATGTGTTTCCAGCATCATTAATATTATTCATAATTAAGTTGCTATAAATGTAAAAATAAATCAAAACCCTATTAAACATGAGATCACAGAAACTTTTCCTTCTAGTAGTTATTACACTAAACACAAAAATAAGCAGTTTTCATCTCAAGTTTAACATTACAGGCATATTTTTACATGATAATTTGGTTTTCAAAAAAAGTCTAACTGTGAAGTTTAATGATACCACATGAAGCAGCTTGTCAGTTCATATTTATATTCAAATCTGAGCTTTCACAGTTCCCAGTGTGTTTCTTTAGTATTTTGTTGAAGATATTCTGACAGTCTTTCTCAAAACTGTCTCTAGGAAAAGCAGCATGAAAACCTGCAAAGAAACAAAAAGCTTCCTACACTTTTGGCTCGGGGTTTGGATGCTTGAGGAGGAGACTTTTATTTCCTACATGCACATGAGGCTGATGCTCGAAGGCTTAAATGTTTGGCTGCCACAACGCAGCACTTCTGGCTATGCTTGTCTTTTGCTACAAGCAATGGGTGGTTGCACCAAAGTCCTGGAGGAGTCCCCAGAGGTTAAAAATACAAAAATCTGAAGCGTGGAAAGCTGCAGGCACCAGAGCATTACTGAATCTGCCCAGGTACCAGTTCTGGGGCTCCCCTCTGTCCTTTCTGTCCCCCTCTCCTGGTTGCAAGCCAGGCTGGCTAGGCATAGCCAGGGGAAGAGGTATTTGGCCGGTGGTTTCTGAGTGCTGCTCTCAGCGCCAAGACGGATGCAGCCTGCCAAGCACAGCTTCAGCCTCACGGGTTACAGGACCCGCCTTACCACAGGTAGCAAAACCTGAGCCATTATTCATCATCTGTTGCTATACAGTGAAAAATAGGGGTCACTTCCCTGCTGACAGGGGTTTGTGAGAGAAGGTCTTACTCCTGCCCTTGTCCTAGGAGGGGACACATCACCAAGCCCAGCCTGGCTGCTTTATTTAAAGGAAAATTTCGGTCTGCAGTTCTCACAAAAGCCACATGCACTCTGAATGAGTCCCCTGTTGTTCCCCAAATCCCTTCTCCTCCTCAGCCAGTGTGGCAAAGAAAAAAGCAGGGTGGAAGCAGAGGATGTGCCTGAAATTACAGGTGCATCCCAACACAGTGCTCATTGAGGATGGGGAAGGAAAAACCTGTGGCTGAACCCTGCCTCTCGTAAGTGCATTCTCCTGCCCCTTTGCACTAGAAAGCCAAGCAACACCCTCGGCTTGTCAGAGAGCTCAGATGCCTCCTCAACCCGCCCTGCTCTCTGAGAAGGTCACCCCATGTCACAGGCGGTGCAAGCAACAGCCCCACTGTCAGGAGCCCGAAGATGTATTTCTTTTTAATATAAGATGTGGAGGGTCTAAAATGACGGCAGCTGCCATTGCATTAAAAAATATATGTCTGCTGCCTTCAGGTTTTTGACATTAGATGTTCCTTTCAGTCTCTCCTTAGCTGACAGCTGCATTTCATGGTCTCATGTCCACTCCAGAAACAAAAGCAACCTTTTAACTCCAGCAAGCCAAGATGAATGACCTCTTTTGCAGCACCTCCTGATTCATGAGTGTTAATTTGTCCTAGTTTCCCTCTTCTCTCTCAGCTACACTGCAGAAGCCTGGGGACAAGGTGACCGAAGTTTGGGTCCATCCCTCTTTGTGACCTTGGTCACTTTGCTCCCTCCTGCGCTTTGCTGTGTGACAGTGGGATGGGAGTCGCAGAGGTGGAGAAGGTGAAGCGATGAGCACTGTGCACGGGGGTCTCAGCAGCAAACCCCCCCATGCCCCCCATCCCCTCATGTCTGCCAGCGCTGCCCACCACTGGGCTGCACGAACGCAACCGCCACATCCCACAGCCCCAACTGCAGGAGGCACGTGCTAATTCCCGATCGGCTTTTAATGATCCCAAGCCCCTCTACTGACTCAGACGACAGCTAAATTTATCCCAAGGTTAGGGTGACTCTGCTGCACTGAAATCTATTTAAAGTCAAAGCAAGCACTTCCAAATAACAAGTTGTTATACAACTCCAGAGACCAGGCAGCTTCCCATATTCTTTTTTTAATGTAAAAAGTAACATATTTCCATATTTTGTACGTGCTAATTGTTGGGAACACTGTCAGATGGTTCAGCAAATTGAAAATGACAACATCAACCTGTTCAATCCATTAAAATCTCTCCAGGATTGTAAGGGACATTGTCAGCCAAGTAATGCTGGCATCCCTGTGGTAAAGCCATCTTGCTTCTTATTAATGACTGGCTTTACAAATGAGCAGATTCTCTTAGTGTGTTCCTCTCCATCACATTATCCAGGAGGGGCATAGGCACAAGGTAAGGAAATCCAGAGGTTAAAAGAGAAGACTTTCACCCCAATGCGGATTTAATGAAGAGAATGGATGAGTAGGATTTAAATGGGTCCCAGGCCACACAGCCAAGATAAAAGGTTGGGAATAGCTTTATTCTTGTCCAAGGACCACTGCGGGAGTTTAGAGGGACTACAATATAGATTCTGGACCAGAATCTATAAGAGAGAAGTGGTAACATTTTGCAAAACTCCCAAGTCCCATCTTCAGGAGAAGCTAAGGAAAATAGCAACCCAAACCCTGCTGTAATTCAGCTCTGGATATCATCTGGGGGAGTCAGGTGTTTAATACCTTGATGTGGACCTTAGCTCCTTTGTGCAGAAACACAAGCCGGCTCCAATCCAAAAAGCTGTAGAGATAAGTTAGTGCAGTGCTATGCCCAAGCCAATATACCGTGGTATTTATTTCCACTAGTATTTATTACCTTGGCTGTGGTATTTCCCAAAAGCAGAAAGCAGCTGTGTATAACTTCCACACCAGAATTTCCAACTAGCCGGGACTGAAGGAAGAGAAAACTTGCATCTGTTTTCATCCATCCTGATAGACACATCCAAAATCATTTTGCTTTTGAAAATGTTGCCATAAAGCTGTTAATTCACTGTAGCTGTGAGCCTTTCAACCCATCCAAAAGCTGAATGTGAGGATCCTGGTATCTTACCCAGCTCATTGTGAGCAGGGTCCACTCCTCCTTGAGGGACGGTAGCACTGGCTTTGCTAGGGACTGTCATAAAACAAACAATAGCTCGTTGTCCTAATACTGATGGATCTCTAATACTAAAATAATAGTTATTTTTTCACTTCCTTAGTATTTTCTGCACTCTCTTTGTCTCTGCGATGTTCTTGCAGGTTTAAAAATCTACTGGGATGGATCGCAGATGGAGAGAGCATTAGTTTAAAACAGTGATGCAATAATGGCTACGACACAGGGGAGAAATGCAGGACTGTTATTCAAGTTGAGAGCAGAATTCCCATTATTTTGTGTTTGAGGACTGTGGAACATCTCCCAGGAATATCACTTTTTCTCCGTCAGTATCCCCAGCTGCTTCATGTTAGTGTCTCACAAGCTAAGCTGTTGTTCTGGGAACGTCACAGACTATTAGTATTTCTTTATCTTTCATTTATGCCATCTTGTTTGCTCTCCTGGGCTGCTCTAAAGCAGGCTGACATTGCCAAAGAGATTTATTGCGTGTACTTTGTATACACTTTAATTAGGTCTCCATTCATGTCTCTTACCTGACACTTACATAAGAAATCACTCATAAAGTACTAGCACAGTACGGAAATCAATACATGTCTTAAACGCACGGTGACTTTCAGGCTGAAATTAAGTGCCTTCACTTACTCAGGTTGTGTCCACCTCCGCTTCGTGGCATGGAGACATATGGGTTTGCTCTGAGGCTTGTACTGCAGCCAAGCTCAACATCTTTTGGTCAAGCAGAGGCATAAGTTGCCCCAAACACAAAGGTCTCAGCACAGCTGGGATGGTGTATTTCCACTTCATCTCCACTCATTTTGACGCACAGCAGCTACAGCCAAGGAGGTGTGCAGAAATTAAAGCTTTAAACAAGGAATTGTTTCTTTTTGTCACTTCAATTTCATTTTATTAGACTTCCTGACAGCTCCAAGCTTCAGACATTGGTGGCAACAGTGGCTGAAATATGGTACTATTATAGTATTGTCACTTCAATTTTTGCTTGTGTTTCTAATAGAAATCTAAATGATTAGGTGTTTAACTTTCATGCTCCATCAATGTGAGGCAGAAAAAAATAGAACTGCCTATATTAAGGTCTAGCACTCTGGAAATGGCAGTTTTCAAGAGGGGATTTTCTTTCAGCTGTTGGGTTATATGACTTTATTTGTCTCTCCCTGGCTGAGAGGGGCCTCCCATTCACTGGGCAGATTATCTCCAGAGAGGGAAGGATGGATTATTATTTTGTTTAGGGGTGAATATTCCACTTCTGGTAGCTGTGTGCCCTTGTGCATCCTGGCCAAGACTGTTGCTATCACTGAGACTAAGCCTCTGACTGAGTCTACATCCTAATGCCTGCTTTGTTATTCATCTTGCAAGCTAGTGAGTAAAGATGCTACAAGATAAGGGGCTTCTTAAACTTAGCCCCACAAGTTACACGGAGGAGTGCCCACTGCAACTTTATTTCTAGGAGATGGGGAGATGGGGGTGAGAACCTTGCACTTGCCTTGGGCTGCTTCATTCCTGTGGGAACAGGGTGCCACCAAGTGTGCAAGGTACACATGTATCTACAGAGAAAACCAGAATCTGAAGTGTAATCACCTTCAGAACAATCATTTTCTTCCCTATGGCATTCACATGGAAAATTTTTAATAAATCCTGAAAAAAATATATGGCCTATCTAAACACATACTTGCAAAAATACAGGAATGTACATGGCAGATGCTGGTTTGGCTTTTTTTCTTTTTCAATAATAAATGCACAGCAGAACTCAATGTACTCCTTTTTTGTCTGTTTTTTTAAAGGAATATGAATTGGATGCATACATCCAAACATGCTAAGGAGGTATCACCAGTAATTTACTGAATTTTCCTTCATACTTTTCATTTTGTTTTCATGTGCCCATTTCTTCCTGGCTGTGACAGTCAACTCCAGAGCCGTTTCTCCTTCTGCTTCCCTGTCACCTTGGTAGAGCCATCAAGGGCAACAATTTTGACAACTACGGACTTCAAGGAGACCTACAGAGCTGTCCATTTATGGGGGTGACTAAATCAGGTTTGGAAGCCTAACTCTTTGCCCCCATTTGGACTCCCTTGGACTAAACCCCAAAACTCTTTTTTGGCTTCAGTGAATGGTCCCAAGGGCTGTTTTCCTCTTCTCAGAGACACCAGGCTACAAAACCTTTCCACCAAGCAGCATTATTTCAATTATTCTAAAATAATCACACTGCAGTCAACTGCATTGCTCCCAATACAACATGCTGTGTGACACAAGCAGCAGCACTCTTTTAAAGAGCAGAAATGAAAGACTACAATTCCTGTATCTGGACATTCAAAATTTACATTCAAAACCTCAACATCAGGGGTCAACTTTGAAAGTGTAAATCTTCAAAGCTGGAGAACTTTGGGGGGATTCCCATTCTTATAGTTCAGAGGAAAGAAATCCCTCTGCACACAGGCACATCCAGTAGATAATCTCATCCTGGAAATTAATTTGTAAGCAGTGTAATAGTTCCATTAATAAGATTAATGCCATGTACAGCTCTATAGATTATTGAAAAGACAAAGCGGCCTGATCCATGCAATTAGAATGAGATACCTGCATTAATTAGGATGCTCACCTGACAGTAATGGTTACATCAAACAGCTCAAGGAACTCAATCTCCCCCTCTGGTCTCATAATTCTTTCTGGTTTGTGCTGGCAATGCTTTATCAGTTTTCTTATATCATACATATTCAGGAAGAATAATAGTGTTGTTTTGACATGCAAGTGTAAAATCCTTTCTTTCTCCATCTTGGTTCTGATCTAAGTGATAATCAAATATTCATCATCAGTTTTTGTGTTGGCTTATTTGAATTATAGAAAAATCCATAGGTCTGGTTAGTGTGAAATAGGACAGTGTTGGCTCACCTTGTTCGGACACCAGCCACTTTTCCTCTTCAGATGAAAGCAGAAACCACCACAGCAGATTTCATCATGGTGTCTGCACATTAAACTCCATTAAGTAAATGGAGGAGGTCAAATAACAACCAGGGCAGGAGATAACCTACTTCCATAATCCAAAATTCTCATAAATATTATAAAACAAAACCAAATAACACACTGTTCAAGCAGAGAATGCCACTCAGGCCCACTGCATGCTGATGCTTAGGGCTCTATCTCTGCAGTGGAGCACCCTGCCTGCCCCACAGCAGTCGTGTGTTCCACGGCTCTGTGCAAGGGCCGTAAAAATTTCTGGATTCTGCCGATGGAGAGCCCGATGCATGAGTATGGATGAGGCCACTGGCACCCCGTCAGTGTTACCTTGCTTGTGTACCTCCAGGGCATGTCCCTTTTTATCAAGGAGTTTACAATCACGCCCTGTTCTGCAGCATTGCTAGGAGGGTTTCTCTCCTGCAGTGGGTTAAGCACTGGAGTACCACGTCACCCTAACAACCATCCTTGGGAAAGGAAATCACTCTGTTCTGCTCTGTTGTACTCATTCCCAATTACAAGCCAAGTATCTCAGTCATGAATGTCAAAACAGATACTATCTGGTTAAATGATACAAGATAGGAGCAGTTAAGCCATAAGCTGTCATGCACCCAGAAGTGATTGACAGGAAAGCTGTCTCCTGATGGTACGGGGGAATTAGCTTAATACTTAAGGTGAAGTGATGTCTGCTTAGCAGAGCCCCTGTTGTTCCACATTAGACATAATGCTGGCAGTGTTACTGTTACCACACACTATTTTAATTTTTTTTAGAAAGATTACCATGCTTTTGTACCTTTCTAAAAATGTGTTGGGCCCTTTAACCTGCTGTGATTAATTTTCAAAAACCAAAGCTACAATTTAGACTAAAGAAATGATCAGTTTTTTATCTCTGCATCACATGAACCACGTTGTGTTCAAAACCACCGGTCCCCTTTGGGGGACTTGTACCCTGGGTTCCCTTGAATGGTGTGACCTATAAATGGTGCAACACTCCTTTGATTTCTGCCTGCACAGAGTTCTGGCCATCGCTAGTTATGCCCAGCTGTGAGATTAATGTGTCATTCTTGTTATGTCAGAATTACTGGCATGCTGTTCTGCTCGTTTTGCTGAGCTACAGGAGCTGCTGGGCAGTGCTGGATCCTCTCCAACAGAGATGAAAGGAAGTATCAGGCGAGCTAGAATTGGGGAATCTGTGCTTGAGATTTCACCGCTGAAGCTCTCAGAGTCACCTGTTTCATTTTGCCAGGCACTAGAATCATTTCTGCCTCATCCTCTACTGTGAAGGTATTTGCTGGGAGCTTACAGATGAGAGGGAATGGCCAAGTCAGCAGAATCAGTTTGCCCACACAGTCACCCCAAGCCCTGACCTGTCCTAACAGGCTGCTGAACCCATCTTTTTTCCCTCTACCCATCAAGCCGTTGAGCTGGAGGGTGGCTGAGGGCTGACACAGGTCTGTGCTCGGAGCCAGGGGCTCCATCCACACCCTGTGTGCACGTCACGAGCATGTACCACAGAAACAGATGAGTGCAACAGCACAGCAGCACCAGGAAGGCATCCTCATGATGGATGGGGAGATGTGAATTTCCACTGGTATAATGACTTCTAGAATAAGAGTAGAAGAAATAACTAAAAACACCCCAAACCATAGTAGCTAGATGTTCATTCAGCTTTGAAACCTCTACAATCAGCTATGCTGAGAAGTGTCCTCCTTCCAGCCCACGTACCTGCGGTTTGTAATGCCCCCCTGGAAATTCAGAAATCATTTACTGAGTGGAGGGAAAACTGTAAAGATCTTTAGATGTTTTCCTGCCTAATTAGAAAAAAAATTCTTACAAAACAATCAGGGGGGCTGTCAGTACATTTTTACAAAACTGAACTGCTATTTCTTCTGTCTTTATGCCCAAGCATTTGCAGCATATTGGTCACAAATCTGAACGCCTTGCATATCTCATGCACAATTGGTCAATAAGGCTGGAATATCAATTCTAATCCCAGATACACTGAATTTTGTAGAGACCTTGCTCTAACCTAGCCTTATGAGAGCTAAATCCTGCTCTGGATATTTCCGCATTTGGGGCCAATTTGGTCCTTTCAGACTGAAAGTGAAATTTGGCCTTTTATATCAGCAAAAGGGATTGCTGGGAGGAGTGCTCTTCAACCTGCTCTTCAACTACATTTTCATGATACTTGGACACTCCAAGCAGTCACAGAAGCTTCCCACGCTGGTGCAGGCATGCACCAGGGACCTGCTGTACAAGCTCAGGTGTCCATGATGCTCAAACTTCTATGTTTCTCCAAGATATATTTGAACTCTGTCCATGATGTTTGTTGAACAGCGAGGTATTTGGATAGCATTTGAGTTTGCTATGTTTGAAATGTTCTCACTCTGCATAAATTTGTCAGGACTGAAGATTATATTAAACATAAACTCGCACAGGGAGATCACACAGTCAGCTCTCCCTCCCCCATGCACACTCGAATAGACTTGCTAAGTGCACAGACAAGGAACCCTTTCAGCCTAAGTTCATGATTCAGTGAACCAACCCTGAAATGCAATTCCAGACCTGAAAGTGATATACTCTTACTTTACTCCCATATCTGCAGAGTTTTACTTGGGTTTTTTTTTCCCCCCCTTTTTCTGCTCTGGTGTTTTGCCCTGATGGGGCTTGTTCTTTATTGCAAAGAATTATATACTTGATAAAAGAAAATTTGGGGGCAACCTGAAAGATATCTTAGGAAGTCTTGAAGGCCTGAGGAGGAATAATTTAGCTGGCAGATAAATTGTTGTAATAAGTGACCTGACATTTCTTTCGTGTTTGACCATGTTGCACAGTGAAAATTGACAAAACCCTGTTCCAATCAAAAATATTTTCTCCTGGTTGTGTAGCTGGTTAATCCTTAAAAAGACCCAGATTTTCCATCCCATAGCAGAAGAGCTCAGCTGTAGCTGTGTGCTCATTATTCCCAGCTGGCTGGAGTTATTATTCAGCTGTTCTCATTCCGGGCTATTGTTCTAGTTCACCTTAAACCAGTTACACTAAAAACATCTTCAGGAATGGCGGTGGCACCATTTTCTGGGCAGTTGAGGACTCAAAAGCATGAAAGCCAAATAGGCAGACGGAGCCAATCTGCAAAAGTCAGCTCAAAATCAATAAGATGATACATTTCAGGTGAGAAGATGCTGAATAGTTATTTTAAAATGCCTTGGGATTAGACAAAATGTACTTCCCATCCCATTCATCTGTAATAAGTCGGTGGCGCTTTCTGCATGATTGAATTTCATTTCACATCTATGCTGTATATTAAGGTTCACCTGTACTTGTTTTTTGGTGGGTTTTTTTTTAGTCCACAGACTATTTTGAAAAGTTTGGGTGTTTTTTTTTAAATAGAATAGTATCAGCACAGAGGGAAACTGAAGAAAATAGTTCTCTGGGATGTGTCTCCTGTTAAAGAGCTTTGCTTATAAAGAGAATTGTTCTTTTGGGGAAGATGGAAGAAATACACTATGTGAGAGGGAAGCCAGAGAAGTTTGCTGTGGGCTGTAAAGTGGTCTGCAAATCCTGACAGATTACCTGAAGGTGCAGGAGCAAACCTTAGCTAGTGCTATCACTGGATATTCCAGCAATGTGTGGGCACCTGCACAAAACAGCATCACTTGGGGGGGGAAAGATAAGACAAGCTTACTCCCACAGTACCTTAGTTAGCTCCAGGATTAATGACTAATGAAGAAAAGGTTAGCAAGCTAAGTAAAGAGAAAATGCATGGACTTCTTTATTTAATTTCCTTCCAGTTTGTTTGGGCAGTATATGCACACTGGAGGCAAGCGGACTGAATTTAAGGGTTTTTTTTCTGTTTGGCTTTGCCAGATCTTGAGTTGAACCTGGTGTATTCAGGACCCCCTTTAAGAACTAAGTGCAATAGTGTGAATGAGAAGGGCTGCCACAGTGGCCCAGGCTTGGAGGGCTCAGTGTCAGAGCATCAGGAGGATAACGACAGGCTTTATTTTCTCCAGAAAGGGCATGGACTGTGCATGACATCCCTGCAACTTCCATACCTAGTCCTCCACACCCAGCACGTGGGGCTGACTGCTCTCAGCTGAACTCAAGAGACATGGGAGAGCTCAGGTTGTATCTCATGCTGCATGCACAATGGCATATTTGCAATCCAAACACCTTCATATTTTCTAAATTCTCTGGGATGCAAACCTGATTTCCTTGTTTACCATCAGCTTTTAAGTTTCCCACAACAAAAGTCAGCCCATGCTGGGGAAACCCCTACCACCTGTGTCTGTCAGTCCCACGCTTTTCCAGGGGCACCCTCTGCTGCAAATGAATCTGTCAGTCTCCAAAGTTACTAATAATTTCAATGCATGATTAGTATAATGATGGGAAAAAAAAAAAAAAAGGTAGCATAAAGATATACATTTTGCCTCTAGTAATTCCTCCATCTGTTGATAGGCCTAGCAGGGTGTGATGCTCAGCCTCTACAGATTTCAAATTAAAGGTTTGCCAAGATACTTAACTGAGTTAAAGGCAAATCAAATACAGCAGCTTTAGCAAATTACAGCAACCGCCCCATTGTTTGACTTCCACAGTCTCTATTTCAGGCATTCTGATTCTTAAGCAAAGTAAGATTCAGCCTAGTATTTTAACAGTACGAGACTCAGAGCATCGATTACGATTGGAACAACTGCTGTTTTGAAGTCAGAGGGACTACGCTGCAACTTGTCGATGCCTAGCACACTCTCATATAGTCCGTTAGGTGTGTTCAAGTAACCAGCACTTGGGTCCCAGTTATGGAAATCGCTTACAAAACTTCTTTTAAATATTCCAATTGATACAAGTAAATAGTAATGATGTGATTTATACATTAATGAATATAGGGGTGGTAGAAGTTGTCCAAGAGTGATAAAGAGAAAGTAATGCCTTTTCCTACGTAGTTAATGACTCATGAAATGGCATATGGATGAATTAGCAGGCAAAAATGTACAGGTAGGTGAGCAATTTCCTAAATGTAATATTGATTTTAAAGATTAACAACATTTTCAGAGCTTGCGTACGGCCAAGAGTTTTCACCAGACGTCCAAATACCTAACTGTGTAGCTAGAATGAAGACTTAAATAAGAATCTGAGTTGAAATAAATGTCCTATTTCCTACTCTCTAATCTTGTTTGAAGCTCTGGGAGTCCCACCGTTCTCAACACCAGTTGGTAGTCAACAAGCAAATAAAGCCTATGTTGGATTAGTGGATTTATTCCCCCCTTAGGACCTGAACATTTTTTCTTTTCTTTAATGTTCAGACTGAAACACTTACTGCATAATAACAACAACCTGAGTCAGATGCAAGATGCATAACTGTGAAAAATATGTTCATTGCTTCCCATGCAGCCTGCCAGTTTGGGAAAGAGAGCCTGGCTTACTTTCAAGGTTTGGGGATTGTATCATAATTTTGAATAGAGCCTAGGATGCATCTGAAATGGGGAAGTCAAAGAGCCACAGGGCTTTATAATAATAAGAGCACTACTGGAAAAATATGAAATGGACAAAGAAAAAATCAATCAGATTAAAGCTGTAATTGGTCCATGCGAGCTCCTTGCAAGAAGGACCATGCTGTATGCTTGGTGTATACATGTATGCTGGTGCCAGCTCTGCTCGCTCTGCCTTGCTCAGCAGCCCATCAGAGAGGACCACAGGGACCAGCTTCCTTGCTCTAGAGGAACAAAAGTGGTGAAATCCAGCTTATAGCCAACCCCATGCTTTAATCTTCTCTCTTTTGAATGACAGACCCCCAACTTGGATCAGTATGTCCAAAAACATTGGTTTGGTTTCACTTAGGAGACAGCTGACAGGAGAAAACGCTTCATTTCTGGGCTCTGTGGATGGTTCCAGACAAGATCATCTTGATGGCAAGCAATATGCAGTTCTGAAACAAATGTCCCTTCATTTATATAGTAAATAAGTACGAATGTATACAACCATATAATGGAGACATGCAGAGATCAGAACGTATTAATGCAAACTGTGTCTTTATTCTGACGGAGGAGGAAAGTTAATTTAAGCTTCACCTTCTCCATTATCTTGATTCTAACTGTGCCCAAAAGCATGTGTCCCAGACAGAGTGTAAATGGGCAAGAACCGGAGACATTTTCCAGATGTAAACTCACAATCCCCAGCAGTCTGTCATCGCATTTAGTGAATGAGCCAGTCAATACAGCCTCTCGACTGAAAGGCTGGCAAGATCAGAGTCTTTCCCCTAGGGGCTTCTTTCTGTGGGTCTTGCTACTGATTGAATGTTCTCTGAACTTTCCATGTTTTTTCTTGAAACACCAGTGACTTTTCCTACTGGTTGTGAAAAGCCAAAATTCAGCTATTCACGCTAATATGGCATCACAACTTCTTTTGCAACTGTCATCAAAGAAAGTCTTGACACTAGTTTTGGTGGGCTCAATAAAACTAAGAATGAACTCTCAAAGGTTAAGTGTAGGAATGCATTTCCCTCTCTGGCTATGGCAATGACCTTATAGCACTGCAGATTGCCATTGAGGCAGAAGCATTTCTTTCTTCACATGACACATGAATCTCACATTCTCACTTGCTTCTTCTGTGAGAGCTGAACCTCAATTTATTATCCAGGAGCTGCTATCTGAGCATACTGCATGCAGACACATACTGGTACCTGTTTCAGCATTGTGCAACTTGCAGATGTCAAGGACACGTCACCATCCCTGAGGAAAACTTGGCACAATAAGCTACCTATTTTTAATTTTTCTCAAGACAACTAACCCTATTCCATATGCACAGCCTGCTGACATCTCCTCTCTTTTTTTTCTCTTCGTTAAACCATCTTGAACAGCATCTGTCTCATTCCAAGAAAGCTGTGAAGCAGCCTCTTCCCTGGGTAACACTTCTTTGGTCTGGCTCAACTTCTAGAAGTTATTTTCATATCCTGCATGTCCTAATTCTCTACTCAGAGGAAAAGACTCTGAGAAATGAAGAGGATTAAGCTTACATATTTTACCTTACACATATAGTAGTGAAAGAGTATGGTTGGCCCAGCTCTTTCTGCTGGTGTACAGTAGCAACCTGTTGAGCCATGGTAAGTTGATTGTGTTTCTAGCTCTCAGCCTGGTGCTTCAACTGCCTTTGAAGGTGCAGCCTCCTTCTTTGCATAGCCTTGAAGCTTGATTGTTTCATCAATGTGTAAGTGAACTTTTCCTGAGGACTCAGCTCTCCACAAGAACACTACATGGAGAAAATGGTCAAAAGGGGGAAAATGTAGAAAAGATAATCCATGGAGGAATTCCTGCTCTAGCATGAGCAGTAGAATAGCCTACAGTGACAACAATAAACAGATTCACTCATCTTTACCACTAGCAGCGGGGAACACAGAAAGTTTCCCAAATTTTATTATATTTCCTGCAAAGCTGTTTTGAGAGTCCCTGTCTTCCGTGGGGCCACCAAAAGCACAAGGCTGGGAACTACAGATCTGAGAGATCCAAACCTGCTGCAGGGGTGTGCGTATTCCCCAGGGAGTCTTGGGTTTGATCCCTGGTTTAATTCTGAGGATACATCAGCTGAGATATCTAAGATACCCTCCAGTTTTCTTCCCATATGCTGTCACTTGAGGATTGTCTGAATGTCATCTAAAACCATGAAACTGCAGCTGTGTCACCAATACAACAGGACTGAAGTGCTCCTGATGACCAGGAAATGGTTGTTCATTTACACCCCCCTGCCTATTATATTCTCCATGGGACTGTTTTAGTTGATCTCAGTTATTCCAGCTGTGCAATTTTTTCACCATTACATTCCTTCTCCTCTTCACTCTTGATGGGTCAGCAGTACTTTAACATGGTAATGCTGGCCTATCACCGAGTTTACAAAGTGCTGCAGTCAGCAAGTTGCTCCAGCAGAAATCTCTTCTGCTCCCCACCAAGCAGCACCACCGCAAAGCTTGATCCAGCCTTTGAATATCAGAGATATGAGGATCTTAAGGCTGGACGCTAGCCCAAGTTCCTTCAATAACAGCCCAGCATGAGCCCAGATGAGCTGTCAAGCTGGCTGATGATACTGTTTTAAATTCACGATAATATATTTTTCTAATTTAATCTCTAAAATGGAAGTGCACATTTCAGCTCATGATTTCCAACTTATCTTCTATTTCCTTTCAGCTTTTCAATGTTTCTGAAATGCCTTATGCTACAGGCAAAACACACTGATTATGATGGGGCTTTTCTTTTAGCAGCTGCCACTGAGCAATGTCACACATGGAGAAAATGGAAAGTCGACTCTGCCCAGTTGTGTCAAGCATTTGAAAAGAGGAAAAAGACCGCATGGTAAAAAGCAGGTGGCAACTGCTGCTGTTGAATCCTGCTTTAAGGAAAAGTACAGAAGGGAATTTTTAAGAATTTAGATATGATGAAGCTCCACCAGGTGAGTAATCTAATAAAAATCAGCCCATCAAAGATGCATGATATGCTAGGCACAATGATTAACTGAGCTTTGGCTTTATGACATCAAGATAAATGCATCTCTGTATCTTTGAGAAGGGGTAGATAAGGAGAAATTAATTTCCATAATGTGTCTGAAAGAAGTGTGGCCAAGAACCTTGTTTATATCAATGTAGCGAAATCCACCCCCTCCACAATAGGAACAATTTTTTTTCTGGTGCAAAGTGTGAGTGGCACACTGGAATTTCAATTCTGAAATTAAAGTGAGTATGTGTAACCCCCCCAACTTGCACATTGTAGCCTTCCAAAAATACTACTGATGTATATATTTGCTGATCCTATCTACATCATTAACACCCAGACAACTGCAATTAATATGAGAGCTGGGGGCGGGGGCTTAATAATGATGTAAAGTGTCTTGTGCAGCACTGTGGGATACAAGGTTTTCTGTTCAAGTGTGTCCTCTGCCTACAGATGCAGAAGATACTGTAGTTGCATCCAAACTGAGAAAAATGCAGCAAGACACGTAGTTACTTGTTGCCTTCAAACAACAGCTGTTCTGAAGCAGCGCATCTCTCTGACTTTTTGCTGTCGAGAGACATTGCACTCTGAGAGGGCAACCTCGATTAGAAGCAGCTTATTGTGACAGCCTAGGGAGAAGTCTGCATCGGATCAAAAACTCTCTGTTTTTTGGAGAAGAAGGTTCTCCCTCTCTTTTTCAAGGTAACCTTCTCTGAACTGGCACTTTGTGCTCCCACCTCCGTTTTGGATAAAACCATTCCCCCTTAGTGAGAGGCTGAGCCCCACAGGTGAACGGCCACGGGAGAGAGACTCATCAAACCCAGCAGCTGTGAGTGACTTTCTTCCTGCAACAACAATTTTGCTGCTGATAGGGGGCATTGATTTTCAATGGATTCATTACCCTCTACCTATTTGGGAGTGGGGAGCTGGAATTTCTTGGTCTAATTACGTGGCCAGAGGTTTGACATTTCTCTGCTGTGAAAGAAAGGGCAGGGAATATCATGTAAGAAAATGTTGGTGGAGGAAGCAAAGCCAGGGGGAAACTCTAAACATGGGTTCTCCTCAGGACTGCATGTTCAAGCTGGGCACTGCGATTGGTCACCATGCAGACCCAGATGGCACCAAACCGTGGGCAAGGGCTGCTGGCTCTGCTCGCGGCCAGGAAGGTGGGAGCCAGGCTGGCACACCTGCGAATGGTGCCCGCCTACGAGGCAGCCTGGCAAGCCCTGCTCTGCTGAATCAGTGGCTTTCCAGCTTGCTCCCGTCCTCCACAAGGGCACCTACTGCCTGGCAAAGCCAGGACACAGCTGCTTTTTGCAGTCACGTCTCTATATCTTGGCCACCGCTCTCCCAGAGCCACAGCAGGCCCTGCGTCTTCAGTCCTTTGAGCCCATAAACGCCGCTGGCTCAAAGGCAAGAGCACCGAGAGGCAAATTTCAACCCAGCACAGCTGCACTCTTTGCCCACGCGACACGTTTTGGAGAAGCGAGAGGCGGTGTGTACTCCCAAAACACCACATTGCGCAGATTTTATTTTCCCCTGTAATCCTTTTTCACAACAGCTTGGACGTTTGCAGTTGGGGGACTGGAAAAAAGCTTTCCCCAAAGCGACAGCGAGAGGACAAATCCCGCAGGAAGGTCGTCTGCCACCCCCTGCCCGCAGCGCTGAACACGGCTGTGCCGTGCGTCGCACTGGGGCTCGGTGGGAATTAAACCCAGGGTTCAAATCTGTGCCATGCACTTTGAAAATGTGAGGGATTAATTCAGTCCCTCGAAATATTCCAGCCTTCCAAAGTACACAGAGCGAGCACGGCTCTCATTTAGTGCTCATGCTCTGTGAAGAGGTTTTCATGCTCGCTGCGGGGAAGCGGGGATTGTTTTTATTCAGAGCAAGAAAGGAAGGTGCATCTGATGTAGAGCCAACAAAAGATGCAATGAAGATGTAGTGCTGGGGAGGGAGGGGGATGGAGAAGCACTTGTAGCGTGGCTTTCAATTAGGTGCCCTATTTTGTTCACAGGGGTGGGGAGACATTTAAATCTGCACTGGTTTGTAGGCAGACGGTGACTGCGCAGGACCAGTGCCTTCTGCGAGGATGCTCATATCTCTGCACGAAAGCGAAAGAGAGAGGTACTTTCAAACAAATGTTAAATAATGAAAGCAGCCACACATGCCTATTAGCGGCTAACGGAGCACCGTCGCATCCGCTTTACTGACAGATAGCTGCACTTTCAACTTCGCTTCACAATACGGGAGATGTTCATTGCATGCATGGCTCAGCCGTTTCCCCAGACTCCTCTTACATTAACAAGACCTGGATCCAGGGTTTGTTTGCCATTTTCAGGTAGTTTTCAGAGATTTAGAGTGGATTTGGCCTAGAGGGTGGGATTTAAGAGTCTGTTCTTACAAACTTGGTGGAAATCCTAATAGCATGTTCCCTCATAGACTTAATGTATTTTCTGAGTTGCTGAAGACAGCTTTTGAGACCTGCAGATGTATTCCTTATGCACTTCTATTCACAGTTTCTTTAATACAGTATTTCTTTGGATTAAATTTCCACCACAGGGTGTCCATGGACACTGTGGTTGAATGTTTTTTTTGAGAAATACTATGAGCTTTGTCACTCACATTGCTTTGGCAGTGCATCTCCTTCTGGATCACAGAGGCCTAATAAAGCGATTTACCCCCACCAGATGCCACAAGGAAAGGCCTGAAGATGAGGAACAGTTAAAAGCAGCTATTTGGGCATGGTTCAGAGCTCCAACCCAGTGCAGGAGAAGGTCAGGCAGCTGCTGGAAGGAGCTGGAAGGGCTGGTGGGGGTGAGAGGCACTGGAACATGTCCATTCAGCAAAACCAAGCCCCAGTTCCAGTCTCTGCACCCAGCACTGTGCAGGGTCAGTGCAGCACTGTCTGCCTGTTGCTGTCTGAGATTTCTTTCTTTTTTCTGGAGAAAAAGCTTGCCTTGAAGGAAGCCACTTCAGCTCTCCCTTTAGGCTTTCTTGGGTGATGGGAACAGACCAACTGTGTTATGGAAGAACACAGAAATGCCAAGTAGCTCATAACTTCCAATGACGAAAAGCAACTGAAACTGTACAAAAGTTCTAGAATTTTCACGTGTTGTCCAAAGTGAAGTAGCAGGCATCCCAATGTTATACAATCTGCCGTACTTCCTCATAAGATAAACTGCAGCACTAATTCAGCTGTGAATTTAACTTGTCCTTAATTTCTCTTTGCTTCAGGTTCCTGGCTGTAAAAGGTTATACAATAGGAAATGTGATTATAAGAACAACTTATGAAATTCATGATTTAGTGGAGGTTGGGGAATCTCCAACTCTGAGGGTCTCGGGAACAAACGGTCTAATGAGGGAGGGTTTTGGCATTGTTGATCCTGCCCTGGTACGTAAGGCTGGAGGAGTCATCTTCTTGAATTCTCTATCTTGTTTTTTCTCAGTGGCCAACCATGCACCAGCCTGAGAGGGGACTTCCCAGGAATAGGTAATATGTATTTAAAGAGCACCAGGAGGCCCTCAGTAAAGATAATATGTCCCAGGAACTGTTATATTTGTTCTCATCCAATTCTTGAATTTAACCTACTGCATGTCATTGGAGCTTGTTATTTCCATACAAACAGTGGAGGAAAAGGCAGAGAATCACAGCAGGTGGGTGGGCAGAACTGGATCAGTTAAGAGGCAGACACTCCTCTGGCAGAGCCCACTGCTTGTCATACCCGACATTTATATCAGCTCCACTGCAACACCCCACTCCAAGGATGGGATTCACCATTCCTAATTTTAAATGTCTATAGTGTCTCTAACCAAAGTTGCTCAGATGAGTTATAGCTTAGAAGAAAGCTCTTCTCCCTGTTTACTGTGGAGGGAGTATAGCCAAGGGCTCTGCAGCAGAGCACTGGAAGACACGCTAAGTGAGGCAGGATGAGTCCCTGCTGCCCGGTTCTGCCTGGGAATGCTCTGCCTGTATGGTAAGTTGCATTGAATAAAATTAGGTTTTCATATGGCATAGCCTCGTGGCAAAAACATCTAACTTTGAGGATACACAAATCACTTTGGAGCAGCAGAACTCATAAAAAACTAGTTACCAGTGTCATGCTGTCTTGAAATTGAGCCCTGGCGTGAATTTTCTGATGCCTAATGAGAGCTAAACTAACACTGCAATGGTTTTGCCAGCAAGCTTGTATAGAAGCTGTAGAAACTAAATATCTCTAAGACTGTCCCCCCCAGCCAAATTTGACTGAAGTCAGCCCCTAAGTTCAAAATGTGCACAAGTACACAAAGCACAGTGGTATTGGTTTGATTTCTGGTAAAACCAAAGTGAAATTAGATTCCAACTGTGCTGAAGTCGATCACGTCTCTGTGCCCAGGACTTTCCTCAGAGCAAACCTGAAATTATTTCTTTCCACAACAAGGGGACGTTGCCAGCTGAGCTCTTTGAAAATGCAAACACTTCCCCATCATGCTATATTTTCCCATTATCTTGAGTGCTCATAAAACTATTGCCTTAATTTTAATAAGATTTCATAGAGTTTGATATAAATACCTTCTATCCATCACCATATTAGAAGAAAGAGAAACAATAATAACTTAATTATCTCTTATACAGAAACTAATTGTAATTCTCTGGATTCATAATCGATACTTTAAAGCTGTTCTATCTCAGAGAACAGTTTGTCAATATTTTATATACCGTTAATAATTCATGGGTTTATTACATAATCAAACAGGAATCTAACTGCAGAAGGCCTCAGAATGGAAGAATGCAAACCCTCTGGGTATTAAGTGAGGGGGAGACCAACAGCTGCTCATACACACATCGCACCATCAGCGTGCTCTTCACCTCTGATCTGCAAGGGTAAGGCTGTGTTCATAAGACAGAAGATTTCATTAGAGGAAAGAAATATGCCAAAAATCCACATCAAAAGAATCAGTTAGAATGGAGACCAACATTTTTAAGCATGATGTCAAAATTTAATTTTTCCACTGGGAGTGTGCATTTGGGAGTGGAGGACAGGAGGGATGAGGACTGCCCCTTTTGAGAGGCAACCAGCATCATATTGGCTCAGCTATATCATCAGCTCTGTCCTAAAAATGCACAGACATAAATCGCAGTCTCCTTTCTTAATATCCCTCCTGTCTTGTCAAACACTTGTCCTTTGTTACTGCAGCGCCACAACTGTTGACTCCATTGTCCATATGCCTGAACCTGTCACGCAGGATGACGCAGATTATGAGTAACGCCTGCAGTGATCATCTCAGGAGGTACAAAAACTGCCTAAAAACCAATGGGACACATGGAAACACAATCTCTACGACATGAAAAAAAAAAGTGAAAGATGATTTATGATGATCTAATTGGCATTTGAAAGAGCTCATCGTCACCTTTTGAAGAGAAGGGAACCCAAGGGAAATGTAGGAAAAAAGTGCTCCTCAGGTCAGCCTGACATTTGTCGTCCCATGCATAGGAAAACACTTTCTCTGAAAATAAGATGTTACAGTCATGAGGACTTGGAAGCAAAATGGGGAAACTGTTGGCTGTGATCCTGAGCAATTAGGGACAGCTGCCTCTGCTAGTGTGCTAGCATGTGTGTTGTAGGAGAATGTAGAGCCCACAGCAGAGATACAGTTCTTCTGGACCCTGCACAGAGATGTGATAAAAGATGACTTCTCTCTTCAAAAGTGTAGAGTCTGAGCAGGTGCAGCAGTGAAATCAAGGCTTAGCATTGCTTCCTTACCAAAGAGAAACCCAGCAGTGCTCTTGTTGGCACGGGGAGTGTGCAACTCTCATCTGCTAAGTGCTGCTGCAGCATCTTGCACACAAAACCATCCTCTGTCAGTTTGTTTTACTTTAATGAGTGCAGAATGGGTGTACTGGGTTTGTGCAACCAGGTTTTGGTCATGGGGGGGGCTGCAGTGGTGGCTTCTGTGAGAAGCTGCTAGAAGCTTCCCCCATGTCCAACAGAGCCAAGGCCAGCCGGCTCCAGGATGGACCCGCCACTGGCCAAGGCCGAGCCCATCAGCAATGCTGGTAGTGCCTCTGGGATAATGTATTTAAGAAGGAGAAAAAAAACTGTGCAACTGCAGACAGGAGAGACGAGTGAGAATATGTGAGAGAAACAACTCTGCAGACACCAGGACAGTGAGGAAGGAGGGGGAGGAGGTGCTCCAGGCACCAGAGCAGAGATTCCCCTGCAGCCCGTGGTGCAGCCCCTGGTGAGGCAGCTGTGCCCTGCACCCATGGAGTCCCACAGGGGAGCAGATTCCACCTGCAGCCCGTGGGGGACCCCACGCCAGAGCACAGGGATGCCCAAAGGAGGCTGTGACCCCGTGGGAAGCCCACGCTGGAGCAGGTTCTTGGCAGGACTTGTGACTCCGTGGGGGATCCACACTGGAGCGGGCTGTGTCTGAAGGACTGCAGCCTGTGGGAGGGACCCATGCTGGAGCAGAAGAGGAGTGTGAGGAGTCCTCCCCCTGAGGAAGAAGGAGCAGCAGAGACAAAGGGTGATGAACCGACCACAAGCCCCATCCCCATCCCCCTGTGCTGCTGGGGGGGAGGAGAGAGAGCATATCAGGAGTGAAGTTGAGCCCAGGAAAAAGGGAAGGGTGAAGGGAAGGTGTTCTAAGATTTAGTTTTTATTTCTCATTACCCTACTCTGATTTGATTGGTAATAAATTAAACTAATTTCCCCAAGTCGAGTCTGTTTTGCCTGTGATGGTAATTGCTGAGTGATCTTCCTGTCCTTATCTTGTCTCACAAGCCTTTTGCTGTATTTTCTCTCCCATGCCCAGCTGAGGAGGGGAGTGACAGAGTGGCTTTGGCAGGCATGTGGCGTCCAGCCAGGGTCAACCCACTGCAATGGGAGTGCCCTCTGTTTTTTCTCTTTCTTAGCATTTGTATTGCACTTCATCAGGAGCAAGTTTGGTATGTCTGTGGTACAGTCCTGGACGGAGTAGTTCTCACTCCACACTTGTCTTTTTTTTTTTTATTACGTTATTCTTTTTATATCATTATCAACTTTTTATGTGTCTATAAAATAGGTGCAGGATAGTAAAAATCTTCAGAGTAAGTAAATGGACATTGTGCTAAATGAGTTATGTCTTTGATGCTATTATCTCTAAATCAGCATAGATTATTCAGGCTAGGGGCTTTTAGAATCATAAGTGGCTGAGATCATTTCTCAGTTCATCATCCTATTACCCGTAATGAGAAAATACTTCTAAATATGAAGATTACTCTTCCAAAAGATCCCTTGTGAACAATTCCCCAGGCACTAACAATATTTATTAACTCTTTTCTTTCTGCATGGAAGGGACTGAGAGAAACTCGAAGTCCTCAAGGATTATCCTGACACATCCAGCAACTCTGAATTTGTTACCACTCTCCTGGGACTCCTTTGGCTCTGCACTCACATCTCTAACAGCATTTTCTTAGTTTCCACCTGTGGGGCTGCTTTTCTGCAGTATGTAAATTCAGCTGCTGGTGCTGAACCTGGAATGCGATAAAGCCTTTTAGAACTTCATTTCATTATTTTTGAGTGACTCTGTTTATGCTGGTTTTAAGTTTCCATTTCATCAAGCATAAATTTTACTGTTTCTCCAGTCAATGATTTCTATTTGCAAGCTTGACAAAATTACAGGTCCCCTTCCCAGCTCAAAGTGGGGAAGACCCTCAGCATACCCGTGATGAAGCTTCCCTTCATTCCTTTATTTTTTCACACCGTCGGAGACTCGTTTCCTTATTGTATGTGTAGAATTACCAGTTTTATTTATTGGGCTGCACATTTCTAAGAACCCATTTAATGCACAGTTTCATGAGATAGTTTTCATGGAACATAAACTTCATATTCCAGCTCTGGAGTAAAGGATTCCTTTTACCTTCCACTGAGTATTACACAAATCTGTAAAAAAATACCTTCTTTTTCTGCTGGGCAAGGTGAGATTTCAACATACCACACCGATGAACTAATCCCATTTGAGGAATGCTGCTGCTCTTGCTGAGTTTGGTCCCATTGTATTTCCAGGGAAGAAGTTCAAGTCTGTGATTAAAGAGCTGATTAGATGTCAAAAGCCTCCATACAGTCCTCCAGCATGACCCCTGCAACACCACTTTACATCAGCCTCTGCTAACTGCACTATATAATTCCCCTAACTATCGCGGAGGAGGATTCACAAAATCTTATGCACTGTAAGGTCTTCTTCACCTTTTCTTCTTTACTGCAAAACTTACCATGCCTAGATTTGTCAAATTAGTGTCATATTTTACATTGTGTAAAGCCATACTTCTGTAAACCACACTTATAATATCTTTTCCTTTTACAACAGAGGATGAAGCAAAATCAAGTGTGGCTTTTGCTCTAGGTTTACTGGTACACTTTGCATGTTATACAAAGAGCAACTGTTACTTCCAACTTCTGCCCTGCTTTGCTATTGTCTTCTTATTCTCTTTTAATGAAAAACTACCTGCACTGATCTAATTATTTATTGTAATTTGTGTGGTGGTGCGTTTTTTTTCAGAGATCTACATCTGCAAACAGCACATGATGTTTGCAAATGTTTTATTTCAGAATTGTTTGAACGGCTTTATGGGCAAACGTCAGCCTGATTGTTGACAAGCAGCTCTTTTGTGGCAGTTTATGACAGACTTTTTTTCTATCATCACAAAAGTTGAAAGAGTCTCTTGTTAACACCATGTCACACCAGAAGCCTGAGGTTTACTTGCTGTAATCATTTACTCGTATAAAACTTGGGTAGCAAGAATTTACAGGGAAAAAAAAAAAAAAAAAAGGAAGGCTGAGACCTAGTGTAAAGGGTGAATTATTTCACAATTGCTTCCTGCATGATCTTTACACTTTCATCTGCAGTATTTTATGTTGGCTGCTGGCAGAGACAACACACTGGATTAGAAGGACCCCACATCCAAGCCGGTATGATAGCCAACGTGATTCACATTCATAAAAAATAGATACCGGCTATTTGTCCAGTCTTCCATCATGAGGTAATTTTCCATTATTCTCTACATGTAGCTTCATAATTACAGGTAGAGTACACAGTAAAATGTCAACATTTAGAAAAACATCACTGGAGCTTCTGGGAGAACAGCGTCTCCCAGAAGATCTGTTCCCCCATAGTTTTGCACACACACATACGTGTGATGAGGAAGGGTTTATACATTAAGAAATATAGTTTTTAACTAAATGTGGGGGGTTTAACACATCTGTTTTACTTCATGCTGTCTTGTTGCACTGTCTTTGAAATTCTGTGTAACATTATCCCTTTTTTCTTTGCTTAGGCAAGGATGGATAAAGCAACAGGGCCACACATCTCTGCTTTCTTGATGCAGGGTCAAAGCTCAAGCCATGCTCATGATACCGTAAGTGCTGTTACTATTATTAACCCCTGTGGGGGCAGAAACAACCACACTGACTCTGCCTTAGTCAGAACAGCTAAGGAAGTAATGCTGTGCTATGATGCTATGCTCGTTTAAATAGCTAATGCCATGGCATGTGCCTCAGGCCCCATGGCTTTAAGCAGCTGAAAGCCCTTGGTGAGCCCCACAGCTGCCGTACTTTTGACCAAACTGCTCTTCTTTTCAAGGTCTTTAAAAACTTGTTTTAAGGTTGAAGTTTGTTCCAACAAAATGCAGTTGTGGTGCAGAGAGTAGAGGCATGGGGTGTTTGGGGGAAAATGTACAGCTAGGTAAGATCCCAGACAAACCCTGGAGCTTTGTTCAGCACCAACTTGGTCTTTGGAGGGACATGCCTGACCAGCTAACTTACCAGCTGAAGGCTCCAGAGGAGCTTGGAAAGAGTGCCAGATCAGACCTGAGACAAACTGTGACATTGCATGAATATTATATATGTATAGTATATTGCATAGGATACCAGAGCTTGGCTTTTTGTGTAAAAAAGCATCTTCCGAAATAGTAAAGGTCCAGGTTTTTTACATTGTGCAGGCATATTAGATGACAGTTATCATAGAAGAGATCATTGGGTGGGACTGAATGAATATAGTCCTGTTACATCCCTTCAAAGGATCCTTTCAAACACATTAGCCTAGTATTGAGATTATTTTGTTCTGAACCACATTAGTGTTGGTTTTTGAATTTAATGTGATACATAAACCAGCCTATTTCAGCTGCATTTAAAAAACAGCACTATTTCAGACTTCCTGTGTCTTGAAGCCCTCCATAAAGCATGCTAATTTTTCTTTTTAAAAAAAACCCAAAACTATCTGTTTTCCAGAAGAAATGTATTTTATAATTTCAGAATGTCTTTTTAATGATCATTATCCAGCCATTTAAAATAAAGTCTTTCAGAAAAGATGTCTTCATCCTAAAGAAGATTTTAAAATTGATTTTTCTATTTTTCATTGTTTAAGATTCAGTTCAAGAAAAGCAAAGACTCCTTTTCAGTACAGACAGGCTCCCAACATGTGCTGCCAAAGTCTGTACTTGTCATTCTTTTGGTGGGAATAGCTGTTTTAGAAATGTTTACATATTATCAAAATTAGGTTCCAAAATGAGCTGCAGTATCTATAAAAAAAGGGGATAATATTATTTTAGAGAAACTAATTGGAAACTTCTATTTGGCTAAAGTAGTTATTATTTCCATTATGACAAGCTGGAAGCAGATGAAATTCACCTTTATCTTCCGCAGCCTGGTGTCTCACACTATTTATTCAAACTGAAATTAAAACCTGACAAAATCCCAGTGAGGCATTTCACACCAGTTAAAGATTACTCTTCTGGAAAAGAACTTTTGTTCAACAATTTCATTATGTTGTTACAAATGTATTTATTACAAAAGGGTGATACATAAATCAAAAGCTACCTGTTCTTACATATCTCCATCACCCCCAATAAAAAAAAACCCAAAACAAAAAAAAAAAAAAAGCTTAGGATTGTACTTTTCTCAGGAAACTAAAGTTTTAAGAAAAAATGACCATCACTCTTCATACAGAGGAGAGGGTGTGCTACAGCACAAGGAAAACTGCCATGGGAAAACAGATGCCTCACAAGCTTTCAGCACAGACTGGACCCTCGCTAACCCTATCCAAGGGCAGAGTCCAGCCAGCACATGCAAGAGAAGAGCAGAAAATAAGGCAGAAAACTCTGGTTGCTTTATTCTGCCATGCCAACCTGTAGCTCTGTGCCCAGGGAATGTACAGGAGAAGGAAAGGGGGGAATTTTGACCCTGCATATTGCGTGGTTAAAAACAGCACAAAATAGCAGCTGGTTGTAATATTTGCCAAAGGCTGTGCACAGAGGTGTCATCCTTGGGCGAATTTAAAGGTTTGAGACCAGTCCGCCTGTGAAAAGTGGCCAGCCTTAGGCCAGTACAAAGCAAAGCAAATCAGCAGAGTACACAGCACAGCAGTGGTGTTGGGCAAGCATCACTTGCATATGGAGGCAATGGGGTGAAAAATTGTTTCCTGCTCTAATAACTAAAGGATATTAAGAGGGATAGGTTCACAGGGGTGTGGGCTACTTTTCATATTTAGGAGAAATTTTCCAGAAGTGTAAAATGATAATTGCATGAGGAAAGGGTGGTTAATAATTTTTCCTGTTAATTCAAATGCACAAAAGTTAATTGCAGTTTGGCAGTCTGAGATATACAAATTAGGAGAGTTTAATTCCGCTAATCCTCACTTTAAGTTGCAGGGTATTGAATATAAATATGATCACCCCACAAAGGGATGAATCCTGCCTCCACTGAAGCCAGTAGGAGTTTTGCCATTGACTTCAGAAGGAGATGGGTTCAATCCCAGATGCCTGTGTCAGCTGTGCATGTATGAGTGAACTGGCTCAGAGAAAGGGAGACTAACATGATTTTTCTGTCAGAATACGGGCCAGAAATTCCTCAGAGATTCTGAAAAACTTTGGAAAACTTCCCCAGACCCACTATTCAATTCATGCAGCTATTTTTGGCTACCCACATGCCCTGCGGGAGAGGTTGTTTTCTGTGGTTTTCCATTTCCTACTTCATTGTCTGACTTCATTACATAACCAATGCCAAAAATCCCTAAAAAATCAAGGGCTGTAATCAAACGGTGACATTTCACATTCAGTAGCCTGCAACAGTCTGTCTGCTTTACCAAACTCTTCTCCCTTCCCTGTATGTGGTTGCCACCACTTGTTGTATTATACATCTCATTTGAGACCATGTAAGGTTTAGGCCTTTCCTCCTGTGAGCAAACCCAGGGAGATTAGAAGTAAGCCAAGCAAATTTGCTGCCAGAGGCTGGATATTCTGCTTTGACATACATGAAAATTTTGGTGTTGGTTTCAGTGGATGTAGGATGAGGCTACGCATTACAGTGGAGGAAGGCTGCAGTTCAGACCTCTGCCTCTGAGCTGGTCCATGCTTTGGGGCTAACTGTTGTCTTTGAATACCTCTAAAATGATGATAAAGCTATTTATCCATCTTTGTAAAGTATCTGCATACCTGTATAGCTGAGAAGTGCAATTTAAGGTTGATCAAGTGAGCAGGACTTAATCTCTTATGGTACAATATATCTGGGCCAAACACCTTGCCATCATTTAATTTGAATTCATGTGCACAAATGACATGAGATAAATAGTACAAAGACCAGTCCAATCAGAAATGGGTATTGCTTGAAAATATCCATTTGGCTTGAAATATTGCAAGAAAATCAATCCAGGATCTCTACAGAACTGTATAAGAACTTAAGTCACCAAATACATCTGATGTGAGCCAAACTTCATCTTGAGTTCAGTTATGACTGACATTTCAGCTATTATTCATCAATTTAGGAGGAAAAGCTGAACCCAGATTGTTTGCAAAACCTGTATGGTATTTCCAAACACTTCTCCTTCCTTCCCGGTGATGATTATTATATGCTGCTCTAATTAAACATTAATTTGCATCTCCCATCATGAGAGGATACGAATACCAGCGCAGATTTATCTCTCTGGATTGCTTCCCTCAGTCACTGCTCGTACCTGTGAGGCTGCAGCAGTATTTTCTCCTTGGGCCTTCAAAAATGCAGAAGCAGAGATGCTCTATGATTCCAAAAGAAATAATTTTGATGTCACAAGAAATGTCATTAAAACTACTGCAGTCTTTTAATAAGCTCCTTCTTGGGAGAATGGATTTTCAGCCTCTTCGCATCAGCGCTCAGCAGAGTAACTACAGAGAAGCTTTGTGCCAGTGTCCCTGTTACAAAATCCGTTTCTCAAGGGTTTATAATTACAACATGCCTATAAAAATTTACTTTAGTCTGAAACCCAGGATATAGTTTCTCAGACAGGGAGGAAATATTGCTGGCTGAACCTGGTTTAAATCAATTTTGAGTTTCAAGAATCCAAAAATAATAAGTTTTGTGGGTTTATATGCTTTTTCTGTGGTTCTATAACTCAGAAAGAAATCACTTTGTAGAATAAAGTGTCATGTTTGTTTATAAAGCAGAGCGGGAGAAAAAATAACACAGATAAAAGTTCAGACTTTTTATAGTGGCTACTGAAAATTCTAAGAAAATAATTTTCTCAAAGAATTTCCCTATAGCATCCTCGCGCACAAGCCTTGTCCTGAATAGATACGATAATACGTATTGCAGGAAATCAGCGGGATTGTGGCTCATATACTTGAACTGGAGAGTTATTTTAAGCAGCTGGAGAAATAAGGGATGCTAGTTCCTACATCAGATTTTGTTCATTGAGGCTGCTTCAATGAAGACTAGTCTGCTCTGTTCCCATACCCAGGACTGGAAGAGTCATCAACGGGCAAAGATGCAAAAAGCCCCATTGCTGAGACACCCTGCCACTGTGCTCAAATGTATTTACATTATGCTTGTGGCTAGTCACAGGACAGAGCTGTGTCCAGACAAAGCTGTCATACAGTTAGCTAAGTTCAACAGGCATTTTCCCATTTTCCACATTTTCACATTATGGCAGAGAGAAGGAAGACAGAATGTGCCCTTATAAGGACTGCTAATAAAAACATCAATAACTGGACCGCACACAACTGAGAGTTCCCATTTATACTGGCATTGCCAAATGTCTTGCAATATTTAGCCTCTGGCTTTTATCAATAAAGAAAATAATGCTGCTGCTAAACTGAAATATTGATGACACAAGCAAAGCCCAGCAAACACAGGCAGAAAAAAATACAGAAAACAAACCCTATAAATCTTAGCACAATATTTTTAATTTTGTTTGAAATTCACAATCAAGTCAGTTTTATCCAATTAAGTATTATTCAGTCTGTCTTTGCCAGCTCTTCCCTATTAGACAAAATGTTCCACTTCTCAATATTCTACTTCTGTATCAAATTGACAGGGTCATTTTTCACATGACAAACTGGGATTAAGGTGATATTAAACCATTTTGCATACAACCAAATTTGCATGCAACGAAAAACTAGCCATTTTCTTTTGTTGGTGTCATTAAGATTGCCCTTCATAGCGATTTTGGTGGGTTCCTGAATATGTACAGTTTTGCTAGCCCTATGGGATACTGATACGATATTGCAGGTTTGGAAATTGTGTCTCACCCATAGTCGTAATGCTCTATTATTCCCATTAGCAGCTTTCGGCATAAAGAAGCAAGACCTAGCTAGTCTTAAAGGGCCCATTAATGGAGTGTACCCCCAAAGTCTTGCAAAAATACACATTTGCCGCAGGTGAGCTTTTTCCTTCCATTTTGAGAGAAGGAGGGGAAATGTTTTTAATTACTTCAGTTAAATTATTAATTTTACGCCTAACACTATGACTTCTTTAAAGTCACTTTTATATAAGAAGAATTACCTCTTTTTGCATGTGTTATTTCCACCTTGCAATGTATCAGGTATTTCACTCTCACAAAATGATGGAACAAATGATTTTTAAAAAAACCCTTATCAAAGAACACAGTTATAAATGCATTTTGTTCTTCCTTCAACTTCAGGCTTTTAGTATTACTGATTCAGATCCCATATGTAAAGAAATATACTGAGTGTGTGCGTGGGTATAAGAGGAAGTATGTATATTTTCCAGAACTGGCTGAAATCCAAATGTATTCCTAAATCCTAAAGAAATTCTGCCTGTGAGTCATCCTGGTAGTGCAGTGTAGGAGTGTGTAACTGTGTGGGAAAGGGTGGGCTCTAATGAAGAGCACATAGTGCTATGCAGAGAGACTTGGTAATAAACTTGACTATGATGGTTTACAGTAATCTAATGGTTGTCCAGGCCTTTAAAAGCTTCATTTCTCTATCACTCTTGAAAGTCCTAGAGGAGATGTTGAACCATAAGACAGATGTTTGGGTAATATAGTCACAGATTTTTGGTTTTGTACCAGTTTTGGTTTCCTAACTAGCCCCGCAACTCAGTTCAGTCACGGCTCTAGGAAGAAGTGCTCTTTGGTGCTAAAAGCCATTAGAGAGCAGATTTTACTCTAAATTTTGACTGAAACCATCAGGGCTTAACCATGCTACCATGGTTTCTGCAACCATGCAGAAAAAAAGACACAGGAGCAATGTCACAGAACTAATCACTTGGTACAGTCCCATGCTCTGACGCAAGTGATGTATCAATGAAACATCACTGTTTATCTACCATCTCTTTTCAATCTTTTCTTTTTAAATGTCATGGAAAGCTAAGCAGTCTGATTTTTCTGAGTGAGCTTTTAAAAACACATTTTTCTTCCATAATAGGAAATTCCTCATGACCACTTCTGTGCTTCCTTTCTTCTACAGTTTAGTTGTCAAAACAAAACAGACACTCACCTATATCAAACCAGTGCTATGCAATGGCCCATTGCAGGAGAATTCAGGAAGAAAATGAAAGAAACAACTTGTAAGAAGGGTAACCAGATAACAGATACACTTCCCAAATGAGGAAAACTGAGATTCTCACCGGCCTTTTACCTAGGGCAGCCCTAAGCCAGTAGCTTTTCCCATTGTTTCACATTATCAGTCCATTGCATTCATCCTTCTTTTAGACCCTGCAATTTCTTAGCCAGTATTGCAAAAGGTCAGGGAGGTTCATCAGTTCATCTCTTCTATGTGGTACAAGACTTTCAGACACAGATTTTTTTCCTTTCTCATCCTCATGTAGCTTTGTAATGAAGGACTAACTTGGAACCCATAAATCCAGTTACTTTCAAATAAGTTTCAGATAGACATCGGGACTTTAAGGGACATATTAAAAAAGAAATGGGGTTTTTTTCTGGGTTTTTCCAGGAGCATCCAGGACTCATAAAACTTTACGTTAAATATCAGCCTCACTTTTCACAATATTGCAGTGATGAAAAACTAACTCAAAATTGATTTATTGATCCCTTAAAAGACAGATATATAAGGTTATTAAAGTTAACACTTCAATACGTGCAAAATCTATTATTTGAGCTTGTTAACATTCATGTGTTGGCTAACAGTGGCTATAAAAAGGACAAGGCAGACACCTCCCTTCTGAAACAACTGCTCATGGACAAGAATTCAGCACTGTGCCTTTTCTGGTGAGTATCCACATCGAGGCTGGAGTCACTGAGAAACATCAGCTGATATTCCTACAAAAATTAAGCCATGCACTTAGTCCACGTTCTAAAATTTGTACTCATCTTTTCCAATTTTGGTGTCTGTAGTCGTACCTGGGTCTTACATATGTGTCTGAATTATTTTGCTAGTTCCTTTTCCTGTGCAGTTACTTGCAAGAAGAAATCAATGTTCAGTGTGTTTGAAAATCAGGCATGAGTCAAAGTATGGATTCAAGGACTGTTGAGTGCGCAGCTATATGTATTCAGAGAAAAGTGTTTCAGTGTAGAGATGTAAATGAAATACTTTTTCAGTCAGAGAAAGCAAAGTTCCTGTGGTCCTTCATTTTGAATCCATTAGAGTTTTCAATAATTTATTCACATGCAGAGTTTCTGTCGCAGTGGGTTTGCATTTGTCACATCACCTCAATTTTTCTAATGAGTTGCTAATGAGAGGTCAATTACTTATGGAAATTAGAAAAACATTCATTGAGGAACTGTACTGAGGTAAAGTGTGCTAACTCATAATGTTATGATATAAATCATTACAGCTTTAATGAATATTTTACTCTTTTTCATGTTACAGCTTATTTCCCACACTACAAAATGGCCTCAAGATGATTTTGAAATGAACATGAGCAACTCTTCTAAAAATGTTATAATATTGTATTTATGATAATTGCAGAATAATACCTTACTTTTTGTTTTTGTCATTTAAAGTTTGCTCCTGCATCAACATCTTGCTGTGAAATCTTCAGCTGATTAAAACAGAGGTGTTAGGATCACCAGATTTGCCATGCTGAATCAGAGCACTAATCTGTCATCTACCCCAGCTCCGTTTCCAGCAGTCACCTTTTGTTTGGCACTACTGGGAGACAATGGACATCCTGTAAAGCACCTGGCACGGTGGATCCTATCCAAACTGGTGCTTGCAAAGGGTCCTCCTGACCCCTCTTTCAGGTAACCAGCACTAGCAGCACTGCACCAAAACAGCCAGAGCCTGCAGCACTTCATCCTGACCCCAATGTTGGTGAACTCTACCTCCGTCTTTTTAGTGAAAGACCTTCAGGAATTGTTGGCGGGTAAGAAGTTTAAATGTTCATTTCACAATTCGCCTTCTTCCTGGGCACCTACTTTGCACTTTTTAAAGGTCTTGAATGAATGGTATAGAAACAGAGGAAAAGAGGCAAAAAGAATTCAAGGGACCAAGATGGATAGCGGGTTAGTTGCAGTACCATGCAATTAAAGTTAGAGGCCAGGGATATAATTCACTGCTGAAATTCAGCTTTGCACTGTCATAAGTTATTATTTCAGACCAGAAGCTGAAATGGCCAGAGAGGGAAAGTGTACAAGCAGAAGTATAATTGGACTTCAGTATTTCATATTGATACCCTGAGACTTCCACCACTAAGCACTGTTTCAGAGTCTGACCAGGGTAACACTGCAGTGAACAAACGTAAGATCTCCCATATTCAGACCATTAGATTACTCCATTTCCCCTGCAGGCACTATAAATCAAAACCAAAAGACACCCTGTTATGTGCTACAAGACAGTTTTGTTGGCCTTTCTTTCCAAACACATTCTGAACACACATGTTTTTTATCTGAGTCTCATTCACTTCAGCTTTACTGTCTCGAATACAGATTTAAATTGCGGGGAGAGAAGGAAAGAAAAAAAAAATCAGACCTTGAAACCAAGCAGCTATCCACAGAGAAGAAATGTGGCAGCTGGTTAAATAAAAAAATTAATGCATCATCACATGGATGTGATTTTCTCAGTTTCTAAAGAATTACAAGGTCAAACTTGTCCCTTTGAACCAGACCCCGTCTGGATTTAGGTGAAAACCTTGCAGTGATTTGACTTAGGTGTGTTCAGAGCCCATCATTTTGGTGCAAAGAAATCCACTGTCTGTATTAAGGGGTAAATCAGTTGGTCCAAAGTACAATTCTGCCACTTCCTGCTAATATCTCCTTGGGTAGCACTCACATTTATGTCTCCAATTCCCCCTCCCTTCCCTTCTCCTTGGAAATATAAACGTTAGCAACAACGAGGTGTATAACTACTAATCAAAAGCAATATAATACTGCACAGATCAGCTCCATGATGGAATAAAGAAGAAGTGAGCGTGAATCTAAGTACCTTCTCCTCATATCATAGCCTCTACATTGTTTTCAGGACCATTTTTGTCAGGCAGTGATGAAAGGCTGAGAACAAAGTGAGTAAAATTTCCTTTTACTGCTTAAAAATTCTCAGCTGGTTTGCTATATCAAAAAGCTGTCTCTTTAAACAAATCACACGGTTAAAAATGCCAAGTTATAATTCAGCAACTAACTCAGAAAATGACAATTTAATCAATCAGAACCAACCCTCCTGAAAAAGAAAAAAAAATAATCTTCAAGCTTTCATGCAATGTGCGTGGTTGAAACTATAAAAGGTTCAATCACTGTAGAACAAGCCTGCAGCATCAATGTTTATTAAAGTCAGGGGAGCCATTTATTGACCTGGGAAATAGCAAAGCACCAGCAGCACTGCTGGATTGCATTTTTATAGTTAACAAACGGAAGGTGATATTTTCCTTTTCTCTTTTAATTGTGATTCCATCAAATCCAAAAAGTTAAAAGCCTTTCAATTTTTAAAGGAAAGCAAAGAGAAGGACGTTCCACACCATCCTTCAGTCATTCTCTCTGTTCTGACTCCTAGCACTGGGATATATCAAATCATTGCAACACATGATCAGATTTCTAGGCTTATCCGCATGCCAGTAGAACGACAGACTGGTGAGTGTTCCCCCTGCCAACCTAGGTGATGGCAGAAGATAGGGAGCTACCATTATGAAGTTGCTTCTTTCTGTAATCAAAAAGGAATTATTGTATTTATTCACATAAAGGTCACCCTGCCACCAGGACAGCCAAAAGCACCCAGAATGAATTGTCTTCTCCCAAACTGACAATAGGCACTTTCTCCAAAGACATGTCTTGGTTGTTCTGAAGATTTTGTAACTCTATTTTGCTACAAGCACATTTTCAAGGCACACCTTTTCACGCTGCATAAATTGTGATCCACATAAGGCTATTAAAAGGAAAGCATCAGAAACGTGAATGGTGCTTATGGATCTATGTTACCCAAATTACAGGAGTTTGGCTTCTGCGTCATTCTTTCCATATCATTCCCCATCTACAGGAAACCTTGAGGTCAACTGAGGAACACTGGACAGGGATTTAAAACACTCTGTGTGTGTCAGCTGCCACCTAAGCTGGTGCCAACGCCAGAAAAGGGGACTTCAAAAGCTAAGAGGATGAGTCAGTGCAGTCTGAGCTGACATGCCACACGCTGAAGCGGAGAGCTGTAGCTAACCCATATCCTCCGTGGATTAGGTACAAAGCAGGCTGAGCAACGCACGCAGGCCAGCGGGTTATACATGCATGCATCAAAGGGTAATGAATATTGTAACAAATCCCCAGTCACCTAGGACCTTAGCAGTTGTCAATATGCTGCATGCATTAGCGGCTCAGAGCTTGGTGGGAGCAAGAGAGATAAAAACTGAGTCCTCCACTTCAAAACCGTGACTCTCTACCACTTGGAGAATTTCACACTACTTCTGCACAGGGTACAAAACTGCCTTTCTGATCCCACCCAGTCGTACACAGCACTTCACACTTCCCTTTCAGGTTTGCAAACAGACCTCCAGCAGCTCTACTTCTCATTTTCTTTTTCTCATTCATAGAGAAAAACACATAATATCCTTACTTAAAACATAGTGGAGGAGTTTGACAGAAATTAATGACTCACCTGTCATACTATAAGAATTTTGATATTTGCAGGGGGAAAAAAAGGCTTTGAGTATTTTGAGAGCTGTAAAAAGCTGCTTCAGAATTCAAAGACAGCTCATAAAAAATCAAGTCAACTGATAGGTTGGTGTAAGCTTTGAGATACCCATTTTGCGCTACAATTGCAATACTGCGAGAATATTAATAAATAAAAGGTTGTGAAAAAAAGTAACCCACGAGTTCCCTCAAATTAGATCCCATTGGCATGAAATTAGTTCACAGCTGTCGCTTGTGTTGCTCCAAGAGAGATTACTTCTTAAATAATGTTAATGACAACTTTGATTTGACTTCTGTAATTACTAGAGGGAGAAGGGACCACATTTCCTAGGAAGAAAAATCTTTTATCTGCTTGTTTAATGTACAATCTTTGATGAGACGGAGCTCCTTTCCCCTGAGTTGTTTCCCTGAGCATTTTTGTTTTGAAAAAGAAATGGATTTCCAGGTTGAAAGCGGAGCTGCCGTGCAGCTGTCAGAGCTGTGGCAGAGGTGTCTAATTGTCATTTACAATGACCCTTGATTCTTCTCTAAATAGAGCATCTCTCCCACCTCCTCTCCTCACCCTCGCTGTACCTCACAAGCAGGCGTATTTACAGGGCTGGATTCTTCTCTGAGCTACCTCCACCACCACCAGTAAATCATAAAAATTTCTCCTATAATCAATGGAGTGTCTTCAGATTTACCAGACAGTATAATCTGGTCCACGAGACAGCTGATTGTTATCTATAACCTCCCCATCCAATTCAAGCGATGGGAGATGTAATCCAAAAATTTCCTTTGGACTTTTTTACTGCCAAAATAGATCAAATTCTGTGGCAGCCTTTTTACAATCTCCACTTTTCTAAATAAACATCACACAGCCTCTACTGCCTTTACTGCAAAACACTTATCCCTGCTGGTATCGAGGCACGTTGTTAGCTGATGTGCTGACACAGAAAACAGCGGCAGCATCTCTGTGCAAGCCCGTAGTGCCTCACCAAGACGCGGGGTGCAACGGGGCGCAGGCTCTGGATCCCAAGCTCTCGCTCACCATGGAGCACCGGGAATAATCCTTGTGGTTAGATGAGTTGAAAGCCCCTTGCACTGTCCCCCTCCCAGTTAGACACTGCATGGCATTGTAAATTATTAGACCCAGCTCCCAAACATTAAAGAGATAATGGCATCCTGGCTTGCATCAGAAATAGCGTGGCCAGCAGAGACAGGGAAGTGATCTTACCCCTGTATTCGGCACTGGTGAGTTTTGGGCCCCTCACTACAAAAAGGACATTGAATTACTGGAGCGTGTCCAAAGAAGGGCAACGAAGCTGGTGAAGGGTCTGGAGCACAGGTCTGATGGGGAGCGGCTGAGGGAACTGGGGGTGTTTAGTCTGAAGAAGAGGAGGCTGAGGGGAGACCTCATGGCCCTCTACAACTCCCTCAAAGGAGGTTGCAGAGAGCTGGGGATGAGTCTCTTCAACCAAGTAATAAGCGATAGGACAAGAGGCAATGGCCACAAGTTGCGCCAGGGAAGGTTTAGGCTGGATATTAGGAAGCATTTCTTCCCAGAAGGGGTTGTTGGGCATTGGAATGGGCTGCCCAGGGAGGTGGTGGAGTCCACATCACTGGAGGGGTTTAAGAGTAGGGTCAACTTAGTGCTGAGGGATATGGTGTAGTTGGGAACTGTTAATGTTGGGTTGATGGTTGGACTGGATGATCTTCAAGCTCTTTTCCAACCTAGATGATTCTGTGATTCTGTGATTCACAACAAAGGTATCAGACAGCTGATGCGTGCACTGGCCGCATCCAAACCAGGCTGGACGCAGGGTGTGCTGAAGAAGGGGGCTGCAGGAATTGTTGAGCTGGGTTGCTCCGCAGGCAGGGACAGGGGAACTGGAACAGCTCTCACAAAGGGCACCAAGCAAAACCTCGCGCTGCCGTAGCTCAGTGGCTGGAGAAGCGCTGATGGATGTGCAGGAATGTATTTAGAACAAATCATTCAAAGTATGTTCCCGGACTGTAAATTAAATTAAACTGCTCAGAAAAAGCCCTGAGTGACATTGAAGGCCATGCAATTAAATGCAGAGCTCTGATTTGCAATGATCAACAAAAAGCAAATACATTATTAGAATGCATGGCATACAGAAAATAACAACAAAAATTGTGAGATTATGGCTGTATTATACTAATTAACAGTTTTCCCCCATTGGTTTGTTCGCTAAGGTTCAAACATATTCATTCTTTGATGCACATTTGTATTTATAAAACTGTGAATTTCTTCCCAGCCTTCTTTTGTTGGCAAGGGTTGATAGCTGGTAATGAGAATGTGAACAGAGAAGGACCTAAACATGATGGGGCCAAACGAAGCAGGATAGCTCCCACACTCACAAAGACTTTCTCGCTGGGGCCTTGAATTTCAGAGCAGCTTCAACTCATTTACGGAGCCTGGAAATGAAGGTGCCTTGCCTATATGAAAATTAAATACTTCCATGCAGTGTTATGACTTTGCCTTGAGGCGGTTGTGGCTCCGTGTTTCATTCACGTTTGTGGCCATTTTAACCCACTGAGCTTAACTGTGTAATAAGGATGCCTGGATGTGGATAATTCTTCCTCCTCCTTTCCCACTGCAATCAGGTTTTGCCCTTCGTTATACAATTTTGTGGACTCTATTAGAGCATAAATCTTTACAGAGTTCTTCAAGCTTTGACCTACATCTTGCATATACGGGAACTTTTCTCCCTAGATTGCCTTTTGGAGCACAACAGTTCATTAAAGTTTTGAACACTGAACCCTCACTCTTACTGCTTTATTGCCTGGTTTATGTGCCAAATGTCAAAACAGGCGTCAGAAATCTGATTTATGAGGATATATACAGAAATTGTGGTACCTGCTTGCGACTAGGAGTCAGCTGGCAATTTCTTATCATGATTTCCTCCTCAGCTACCAGGGCCCAGGCTGGCAGCCCAGAGACAGCACAGCCAAGACAGAATTCAAAGATCATGATTCAGGACTAACAAAGCTTTGAAGCTTTTTTGTAGTATCTTTGAATTTATGTGTTTTCCAATTTTAATCACATTTAACCATTTTGTGACTTTTTTTTCCAAGTAAAAGTCAGTGCTGATTTTTAAAAATGAAAGCTAAACAAGTCAAGCAGTCTCCAAATGCCAGTATGAGATTTTATACTCTTTCCTTCTCTCTTTGAAATATCAGAAAATTATGGATGAAACCGGAAGCCAGCAGCACTCCAGAACGCACAACCGTGGATAAGAAATCTCAGGTTCCCCTACTAATTTACCATTTCATACCTAATCACATTTATCTCCTGCTCACACACCCGATCTCCCTCACCCCACATAACCGGCTCCGTACAGGAAAGTTGCTTTTTTTAAAGTTGTTTTTGCACCAACCGCGCCCCCCCAGCGGCTCCAGGGTGTGGGCAGGGGCCTGTCCCCGCAGCTGCGCCCCGAACGCGGAGGGTGGAGCCGCGCCGCCGCCTCCTCCCGCTCCTCCCCCGCCGTGCGCGGCCTCGGCGCTACGCGAGCACGGGGATCCGGTGCGGCCTGCGGGTAGCGCCAGCCACCATGGCCGGGGAGGTGAAGACGAAGCTGTCCAAGAACCTGCTGCGCATGAAGGTGACGCGGGGGGCGGCGGCGGGGCCCCGGGAGCGGGGCGGGAAGGACGGGCAGGGGGTGCCTGAGGCCCGGTCCGCCCCGGGGTGAGGAGCGGGCGGCCGGGCCCGGCTGCCGCGGCGCTGGGCGGCTGCTGCCGGGGGGCTGCCCGCCGCGGGCCCGGAGCCGTGAGGCGGCCCCGGGGCGGGAGGATGGAGTCGTGAGGCGGCCCCGCGGCGGGAGGATGGAGCCGCGCCGGCCCCGGACGCGTGTGCAGCCGCCCGGGAGGGGCCGAGCCGTGCGGTGAACCGGGCGGGGGGGTCTCCCGGATAAACCAGGCCTGCTCGGGAGCCCCGTGCCTGGTGCAGGGTATTTCCCGTGTGTACACCGTGTGTACAGGCGCAGCGCCTGTCCTCGGCTGACACCCGGACTGTCTGCGATCTCCCGTAACGCCCGTTTTAGGACACGTATCTATTTATCGTCAGCTTCGCTCGCCGTGCCACTCGGGCCCGCAGCTCTCCGGGCTGCTCCCGTCCACCTTGAGGCCATTTCCGAGGGCCGTCACCGGGTACCGGGCTGCTCACGGGCTGGCGAGAGGGCTCGGGGGGTGATGAACTGCAGGGTCCTGCCGGGCTGGATCCAGGAAAGCAACTTCATGATTGCCGCAGAAGTCGCCCTAGCAAGAGCCAACTTTTGGGCACCACTTGAGAGTCTTTTCGTTCCACCTGGTTTCTCTGCAGTTAGGTTGCTTATTGTGAATAAAAGTGGTAAGACTTCTTCCCCCGCTACACACGCACACGTTGAAATTAAAACACTGATGTTGCTTGCCTTACCTCGGGGGGGGGGGCTTTTAATCCTGAAAAAAAAGTTTCCTGTATTTTGTTCCCAATTTTTGTCTGTTTACTCTGATGTCTGATAAAATACCCAACCTGAATGGCTCCCAGCTCAGCAATGCAAGGGCTGTTAGTAACATCGTGACATACCTGTTACCCTTGGAATTGTGAATCTCATGTCAAGACCGATGTGAAATTAGTCTCCGCTTACTGGCTAATGGATTCTGCTTCACATCGTGTACTACAACACCTAATTCAGTGGAGTACATTCTCCTGTGATTGATGGTTCTTTATTGCTGGAAAACAACCAGTAAAAGTCGAGTTGCCATTAATTTTTTTTCAAATGTTAATATCCATTAAATTTTTATAACTGAATATGACGGGGCCTTTGTGGCTTCTTGGTTGTGGTGTTTTATTTAACCATTTTTTTTCCCCACATATTTGTATGGGACTATATTTCAGGCACATGAAGTACACTCTGCTACAGTAGGGTGGTGGAATATTTACCCCAATTAACAGATGCTGCTAATGAACTAGTGCACAGAGGGAAGAGAACACATCTTGCCTCGCTCTCAAAAGGGAGTAGATGTTGGGCTCAGTTAGCCAGCAGTGTATGACAGAGTAAGACTCCCATAACCTGCATTGCAGCATCATTTTTTCTTATTTAATGTAATACTCTCTTTTAAAGTGAAACTTCTGCTTCTGTTTGCCAGTTTATTAACCCCCTGAAGATTTCAAAAGCCAGTTTTTAGATTTTCTTCCTTGGAAGGCTGTGGAGGACCAGCCTGTGAATGTGCTGCCCGTGACATTTGCAGGTTTACAGTCTGGGCAGTAGTACCAGCTTCTGAAGAGATGAGTAGGTTTTGAAAAGGTCATGCACAGATCTTTTTTTTAGCACTTTCCTTCTGCAGATCTTCTTGTTTACAAATGTTTCAATTAATCCTTTAGCAGCTGCCTCCACAGGTACTGATAAGATGTATTATCACAATTCAGCAGGTGGGTGAAGTGGCACCCAAAGGTGACATGTGGTCAGTGGTAGCGTTGTGAAGACCATTTGTGCTAAGTCCTGGGCCATGTGTGCTCACTGCTTGATGTCAAAGGATGGCTGGTGCTTTTACATCTTGCACCATTTGATCCAAGGCCCATTGCTTGGGGAAACCAATACAAGTAACTGCTCAGTTACTGACTTACTTACTCTCTGTCTGCCACAATAGGTATATTTTTAATTAGGTGTTTACATTTTAGATAAACATGATCACATATTTTTTATCTAGTTATTACTGTAGTAATCTTTACGAACATAATCTTTAAAATGTAATGTGAAATGATTATTTAATAGGGTGCTTGTAGCAGAATTTCTCCTGTTGAGATTTCTGACTGGCTAACCAATTTCCTTGAGCAATATGGTTTTCCACATGATAGATTCACATATTTTCCTCGAGAAGATACTGTAATTTTAATTGGAAAGCTTTGTCATATTTGGATCGACTCAGAAAACAAGTCAATTTTTCTTTCATTAAAGATCTTGTACAATGGATGCAAATAGAAATATAAATGGAAAACAAGATGCTAGCACTATATTGGCTTTTATTCAGAGTTTGGTTTGGTTTACTTGGGCATGTTGTAAAGACTGATAAGGTATGTGGGGTGTATATAATACATGTTTTACACATCTATATTACCTATATATTTTAAATAAGCTCTGTAATGCAGGTTTTTTGTAGGAGGGAAGTATTTTGTGAGACCTTCTTGGGCTTTATCCCCAGCCAAGTCCATTTTAGCTGGGACCTAAGCTATGTCCAAGTCTATTGTTCCCCACTGCCACGTTACCTATCAGCCTGCAGGCTTATCTAAACGCAAAAATGATGCTGCTTTAAATGAGAAGGGTAAAATTTATTTGATAGAAAATTCCTCTGCAGTGTTGCCACATACAGGTATGCTTTCATAGCCACAAAGCAATTTTTGTACAAGAGTGCTTATAAACTGTACTGGTAGACTTGCCTCTAGCTGGGAGCTACATTGGTATAAATGTACACCTCTGACAGACACAGTTATTCACACACTTTCTGTAGACCCTAAGGGAGGTCCCAGTTCCTAGGGATGTGAGAATATAAGGATTATTACCATAAAAGTATGAAAAATTCTGTTTTTTCCAGCATGTTTGGTTAACATTGTTGATAAGGAAATGGTCATTCAGTTCAGGCGCCTGACTTGAGAAAAATAAAAAGGGTACTTCACATGCCTCAGGTCTGTAGTTTTGCGTGTGCAGCGACTTTTCGTAGGCTGTGTCAGATGACCTCTTTTACTCCCAGCTGTGAGAGGTTACTGTTCCTATCTGCCTGTTCCCATCCTCTGCCAAAGGTTATCACTGAGGAGGCAAAAATAGCATCTTACCCTAAACTAAATTATTGGTCTCAACTGATTTGGCAGACTGTTCCTGCAGTGAGTTAACAGTTGCTTACAAACAGTTGTTTGACTGGTACTTTGGTGGGTCATCAATGAGAACTTAAGAGCTGCCAACTTTTCATTTAGCATAGCTGGAGACAAAAGACTTATTTTTGTAGCCTCAGTTACCTTTTAGCCCTTCCAAAGGCAGGTTCCAGCATTCGGGCAAGCCAGTTCATTAAATTAAAGGGTTGGAAGTATAGATGTTTCAAAAAATGGCCAACGTGGTAAGACATAGCTTTAGCTCTGAGCTCCAGTGCTGTTTGTACGGTGGCGTAGGTTTCTCTCTAGCCTTTGTTGAAATATTAGAAAAATCTTAGCAAAGTTAGGGAGTTGTAACAAATCCATCAAAACTAACAAGGAAAGGTCTGTTTCTTTGTATGTAAGTATAGATATGTGGCTGACTGTTGACTTCCAGTAGATAGCTGTGATCAGCAGTTTTTACTTTTCCATTGCATTTGCCCAAACTTAGACCAAACCCAGAGAAAAATCACAAAAAACATTTACTTTTTATCAACTGCTAAATATTATGTAATGGATAAATGTCATCATGTAATTATTGCATGTTCAGAACACGATGCAAAAAAACTGAAGTTATGTGTTCATGTGTCTTTCTTTTTAGTTCATGCAAAGGGGTTTGGATTCACAAACTAAAAAACAACTAGAAGAGGAAGAAAAGAAGATAATTAGTGAAGAACACTGGTATCTTGATTTACCAGATCTAAAGGAGAAAGAGTAAGCTTGTACCCTTTTGTACTTCTTATCATCATTGGATTGTTGTGGAGTGGGAATAGCATATAGATATTTTTCCTGTAAAAGAAATATTATTAATAACCAATTAACAGAAGCAACAATAGTGACAGACTGGCATTACAGCTTTTTTATTACTTGTTTTCAGGGACGTTCTCAAGGTTGCCTAGTGCAGTTTGACCTAGTTTCATTTCTTGTCTGTTGTTTCTTTCACTCACACATTCTTCTAGATGCATGTAATTAGTTTCTTTCAGGCAGGACCAGTTCATTCATTGCTGCTTTTTCCCTTCGTTTGAAAAAAAGAAGTTTGAAACCTTGTGTGACTGGAGCTGGATTTACTAACACAGTTAGGTCTGTTCAGGACAGTTTTGTCTTCTGGAGTCCAAGCTCACTACAAATCCTGTTTTTGAAATAGGAGAGAGAATGGCAAAAATAAAGGAAGGCCTAGCTAATAAGGAAGAAAATATCCATTCCTGCTATTTAGAAAGGTTCTTTAAATAGCAAGAGAACTACTTTAAAAATTGCTTGATTTTTGTCCTTTCAAAAGAGGAGGAAAATTCCACTGAGGGAGAACATACATAATTTTTAAAAAGATGGGATCCAAGGAATTAGCTGTAGTTGAATAATATCATTGATAATCTATTCTCTATTACTGTTGGTGGGTATGACAAAAAGGTATTAGAGCTTCAGTTGCAGCAAGGAAGGTTCAAGCTGGACATTGGGAGAATTTTTCTAACAATAAGGCTATTGAAGCTCTGGAATAGATTGCCTAAGGAGACACTGGATTCTTCATCATTGGAAGTCTTTTGAGGACAGGTTAGATGGACCTCTGCTGTTCATGGAACATTTTTAACTGATCCTACCTTGAGGTAGGAGAATGAGCTTAATCTCTTCAGCCTAACTTCCTATGATTGTGGGAGTTTGTTTTACATGGGAGATGAAGAGGAGGAGGGAAGAGGTGCATATGTGTGTGAGGAAAAGAAGGATGGAACAATTCACGGAAGTACTTTTATCTAACACGTGTATTATGAACGCCTCAGGGTCATGTTTCTTTTCTCGCTCGTGCTCATTAAAAGAGGAAAAAAGAGGGAGAAAGGGGAAGTCTTTCTCTGCTGAACAGAGAATTACACGGTGTTTTATATTCTGACAGACTCAACTAATGCCAGGTCTAACATCACAATGAAAAATTAATTAGAAGCTTTTGCTGGTATAGTAATGCCACCTGGAGAGTGATATTTATGTGGTATTTTTATTCTGGCAAAAGCATTAATGTAGGTGGAATCACACCAGCAAAGAGTGCTTTTTGTTAGGAGAGTTAATTTTGCTTGTGGAACTGGCACAGCTTTACTGGCAAAAAGTATTCCTTTGCACTCCAAGTGCCTTGTATTGAAAGATTTATCAGAGCAATTAAGCTTCAGAAAGTAGTTGATGGTTTAAAATACACTGTGGTTTTGTTTATTTGTGTGGGGGGAAGACAGCAAATGCTTTTTGCATTTGTTTAATTTGATTATTTTAAAGCACACTGTTTGACAAAATACTGGGTTTGGGCTTTCATGTAGGAGCTTTATAATAGAAGAGAGGAGCTTTATGCCATGTGAGGATCTACTTTATGGCAGAATGTCCTTCAAAGGATTCAATCCAGAAATCGAGGTACCATTTAAATGTTCTGTTTTGTGCTGGTCTCACATTAGGATTGAAGCCCTTGGGGATGGGGATTTGAGTGTTCACACTGCATGCTGTTTGGCCTTTGCAGAACCTTCCATAAATCCTTCCATGTACAGGAAGTCGGTGATTCAAACCAAAATGTTGATCTATGTAGCATCTGGTAAATAGGAGCTTTTTATCTCCTTGTGTTCATGGTCAGTAATTGCATGACTCCTGCAGATTTTCCCTCCTGAAGTGAGGAAGCTTTCCCACATGCTGCTCACCAAAACAGTAGCTCACTTTTCCTCCTGCTGTTTAATTTAGAGTCCAATCCTACAAACATTCAACCCTATTTATGCAACACTTACTGTGTAAGTCAGGGCTTAAAGTTTCAAAGTAAAAATTCCGGGCAAGAGAGTCTTTAATTTCTTTCTGGCATGATTTATGCTGATAGAACTACACTGAGATAGTAATAAAAATGTTACCACTGAACTGAAGCAAGAGTATGAAGGTGTAAAGACTAAGGTATGCAAAATGCTATGCAAGGTGATTTACTAGGGGATTCTTTTTAGTTATTTTGAACTTGCTCTCACTGTGACTTTGCATATTATTGCTTCATGGTTTTTACTAGTAGTTTATTGTAAATCCTTGCAGATATTTTTCCTTCTTAACAAAACCATTTCAAGGACTATGTGCTAACATCACAATGAAAAATTAATTATGATCTAATTCTCTGGTCTCCTGAAGATGCCTGGCGTGCCCTTGAGGATGTTTCAATAGTACAATTCACTGAAAACCCTGTCTCTGTGTTGCCTCTTTTCCCAAAGGCAAACTCTAAGCTTAGCTTAGCAACAGGCAGGCATGTTGCCTTTTTCTTCATGAGTTTTTGTAACTGTATGGTCTAACCTGACCGGGAACAGCAAATAATTATTAAATTTGATTCTTATCTTTTATGTATTTCTCTTACCAGTCAATTTCAGCATAGTTGCTTGTCAGGGTTACATGTTTAAGCTATTTCTTACTTCATTTTCAGAAGTTAATGATCCAAATGAACTCTAGATGCAAGGAAGAAATTGAAGTGGATGATAAAATGGAGGCTGATGTGTCAGATGAAGAAATGGCCAGAAGGTAAGTTATATTTTATGCCATCATCAATATCAGCTGGGAATATGGTATGTTACTGCATTATGTGTGGGAAAATAAACCCCAAAAGCAAACAAACAAAAAAAAAACCCCTAACAGATATGGTACTTTACAGAACTGATTTTCCAGATACTCTGGTGTGTGTTTAGTGGAATCTCCATCACTTTTGGAGGTAAAATATCTTGTAGGGGTTTTCTGCCCTTTGATACCCAGGTATTCCATGCTAATTCCCTCCTTGTTCCAGATTGCTAACAAACCCAAACTGTCAGAATGAATAGTAACGTAGTAAGTGATCATGTAGTACTTGTGCTTCATAAGCTTCTGGTAACCAGCTTTTTTACGCCACTTAAATCGTTGATTAGATTTATGATTTGCTCCATTCAAGTTTTCTGTGATTTTACTAAAAGCTGTGGATTTTTTATTATCTGTACAGATATGAAACATTAGTGGGAACAATTGGGAAGAAATTCTTGAGAAAAAGAGACCAGCGTGTACTCCAGGATGAAGATGAAGATGGGAATAGTAACACAAGACCTAGCAAAAAAGCCAAGAAAAAGTTCTTAAAACCTCAGGATTAATGTCAACTGCACAACTGGAGCTAATAGAAATGTTATCCATGAGATATAGTATCACGAACTGAAGTTTTTGCTATATAATGTAAAGGATAGATTTGTAAATCTGAGTCTGTTCTCATTGAAATTTCTACCATCCACATGACAAACATTTTTCAAAGTGGATGTGTGTATAATGGATGTCATACATCCTTTCCTCTCAGCAGCTTTTAATGTGTGGGACACTAATGCCATCAGGTTTTTTAGATGTTGTGCATAGGTAGAGTGTCACGTGCAGTCAAGAGCAACATTATTTACAATATATGATAACATCGGAAAGAAGTATTTGGAGTAAAGATGAGTTTTGTCCAATCCAGTAAGGCAGTTCAGCTTGCACTGCTTTTTTATTACGAAAATGAAAACCTTTGCTGTCTTCAGATTGAAAGAAGTCAGCAGAAACATGGATATTTTTTTTTCTGTGCTAAAAATAAGATGGGAAAAGAACAGAGAGATAGAATCCATTTTGTTGAATTTTGTTTTTATAAAGCTTACTTAAAAATAGAGGGTTTTGTAGTAAAACTTTTTTTTTTCTAGAGCAAGCCAAATATTGGGCAACGTTTACAATTTGACAGTTGAACAGATTGTGAGTCTTACTTTGTCTTCCAAAAGACGTTTGCTAATCTTGCCTCTTTTACAGAAAAAAAATCCAATCTTACAGTTATCTAGGTCTTGTCATAAAAGCATAATAGCAGCTTCTGAAACATTTTGGTGGTTAATGATTGTGGTTTAGCTAATTTAATGTAAAAAATTATGCTTAATACAATCTGATATAAGAAGTGATCCTGTTTATTAGTTGCCTGCACTGACTTTTTCTGTTTAGCGTGCAATGAAGCCATCTGAAGTAAGGATAGGACGGAAGCATCGTGCTCTTTCGTCAGTCAGTGCTCTGGGCCTATTGAAAAATGTCAGTGTGGTCTTGTCTAAAATTACAGCAGTTCTCTATACTCTGCCTTTCAACAAGAAATACTTTTTTCTATTACTTCATTTTCCCAGCCAGATCTCTAAGTTACTCATCCTTAATGCTGACTCTTTGGAGAAAGAGGAATTTGTTAAATTGAAGCCAGTAGTGGCCATTCTGTTATGGACACAGGAGCCTTTTTTTTTTTTTTTCTTTAACAAAGCGAAGCAAGACACAAAACTCAATTATATAAAGAAAGAGACTGTATGTCTGCTGTATTTTGTGTGTGATATGTGAACTATAGTCCATATATCAAGAGCACCTCATTAGATATTCAAGATGAATCACACATGGAAAGAGAAATATACTTTTAACCTAGTAAAGGGACCTCATACAGGTGGAAAGTCTGTGATTCATGATCTGAGATAGTTTTTCGGAGCTAATTAAATGCTACTGGTTCAATTACTTAAAACCTGATCATATATTATTGCTAGCTGAAAAGAAGTTAATGATGGCAAGACATTTTTCTTCCCATGGAAGATGTGACCTGAGCTAACAAATGATTTATTGTTGGTCATCACAAGAAAAACTCAGAATGTATCCCATTATTCTTTCTTGCTTATTAACAGGAAAATTATTCCCCTCTATCTGAACACATTTCTTCAATGGAGAGAGAGTTTCTGCATAGTTATGCTGGATAGTTGAGGGGGGAAAGTATGTTCTAGTGAACCACCATCAACCAGGAGATGTCACTGGAATTGCACGTCCTGAGAGATTGTGAATTGGAGAAGGTTCTGGTGGTGTCATGCAAAGGACCTTTTGGGTAATTTTGGTAATGAATAGTGGCTCAGATAAACTCCATGTGAAGTCTTTCTTTGCCAGGGCTCTATGCAGAGAGCTCTCTTGCATTGCAGAGTTCTGTTCAGTCCAATGGGGAGTAATTTTGCACAGTTAAAAGCGTTCTGCCGTACATTGGTCCTTAATTTCATGTAATTTCCTGAGGGATGGCAGGAAATGTGAGTGTCATGGTGCATGGGTAAGAGTGTGAGTGAACTCTAAACAGCTTCCTAGAAAATCCATGATTTTGAAATTTGGGAGGGGAGAAGGGTGGTTCTTCTGTTTCCTAAACATGCCCAACACCAACTGTGAAGAAATTACAGATTTTGGTTTATTGTCTTCAAATCTGATTGCCCTCTGTTCACATTTAGCTGGTGGCTAGGTGAGCTATTGAAATGCTACAATAAGACCAACTACTAATTTTTAGCACAATCTCTTATTCATGCGGAGTTTGTAAAATGCACCTTTAAAAGCACCATTCATAGTGCATTATTATGAGCAAGACAAAACTAAAAATCAGCCCTATGTGACCTTTTAAATGTACTTTTAAGTGCCCAAAGTTACAAGCAGGCGTTTTATGATGGGATACCCATCTGTATTTCCAACCTTATATATACATATATATGTGTAGGTATTTTAAGTCTGGCTCTCGCTGCTTAGGCAGGGTGGAAACATTCTGCTGTATAAAACCTGTGCTTGAACTACTCTTGACAGAGATACCAGTGTAGCGGTGAAATACTCATAATGTGAACCTACATTAATTCAAGCTTTCTTGGCTCTGACATAGTCTCAAATGCAGATGCATTTTCATGTGCAGCTTCCTAAGCTGTAGAACTTTCCTGCATGGTCATGTTTCTAAATGAAAAGCATTTCTGCTTTGAGAACAAAAGCAAGTTGGGATGGGTAGTAAGCATTTTTGTTAGAGAAAATGGCTACTTGCAAAATTTAATTGGTAAAGAGTTACCAGACACCAGAAGTGTTTGTGCCTGTTACACTAAGGTACCTATTAAAGTGAACAAAGCAAAGTGTGCGTTGTAGTTTGTGCTCGCTGACAGCTCACAGTGTTAAGTTTAAGGAAGTCTCTTGTCAGGTGAAGTTGTGTCCCTCCCTTTGACAGGTTGACAGTGTTTATTTCTGTACTAACTGCTGATGTTGGAAACATGTAAGTATAGAACAACTTCATCTTTTTTGCTGATGTTTCTCGTTTTGTTACTTTTATTCTGCTTAGTCTTGGATCTTAAAAAGTGCAGGACCAGAGTCCAACTGAAGTGAGCCATCCTGTATCGTCCCTTTAGTAATGCATGAGCTGATTAAACTTTGATTCTTGGTGGAGGCGGGGGGTGTTCCGTGGTGCCATGGAGTTTGAACTGTGTTTCTTCTGTTATGTGTCTTGTTTTCTAATAAGACACTTGATTATACAACTCCACAATCATAGATGGCTGTCGTTGCCATTGGGCATTGTGTGTGTGTGTATTGGGCAGCTGGGCTGGGATTCTGGGACTTAATCCAGCATTCAGACTTAAAAAGAAATTGTCTCGTCTTTCTGTTAATTGGAATACCATACTTTTAAATTGTATTTGGAATTAGACAAGTCCTGGGTGGGGGGGTATAAGTGTTGTGTTCTGCTTCATTTCAACAGCAGTCAACAACTAAAACTGCACAGTAGTATAGGCTCTCATTAAACCTTTCTCAGAGAGTGCTAATAAAGCATAGTGGTGGTGAAGGATGTCAGACACCTCATGTTTCCCATCTGCATGTGAATGCAAGTTTCTCTGAGAGCTGATGCTCTAAGGTCTTGGTTATTTCTTTTGAGTCTGGGAGAGTATCTGCCTTATACAATATTACCTTGCTAATGGAACCCCAGCATGAGGCCTCTGGGTTTGTTTGGTTTTATACCATTTTCATCTCAAACCTCTGAGACATTTTGGGTCTGGCATTCACAACTCGGTAACCTGCCTTCATCAGCTTTTGGGGAGCTTTAGTTAAACTGTGAAACTGTTCCTCAGCTGTACGTGTGCGATGTTGCACAGTGAGGACCTGGTTATAATTGTCACATAGAGAGGAAAAATCCCACTTAAAGAGTGGTTATCAACAGATGGAGTCAGGGGGAGGGTTGAAGCTTCAGTCATTGGCAGACCCATCGATTTTTAATAAGAACTGAATAGTAGCAGGGGGTATCCGGGTTGAGTCCCATTATTGCAGGCACCGTTAAAAATGCCAATATGAGTCTGTAGACTTCTGCCCAAGAAGAATTCTGCAAGAAACCGTTGCACACCATAACCTCAACAATTAGCTGAGAGCAACAGCAGGAACATCTCTAGAGAAGTATGGAGGCAAAATAACCAGTCTGTTAATGGCTGGCCTCAAGACAACAGGCGGCAGCACCGGAAAACTTGTTCATTGCATAGAGAAATATGGTTTGGTGACCTGGGTGAATGCAGATGGGAATTTCTGTCAGCTGGAATAGAGGTGGTGAGTGTTTTGAAGCTCATAATGTTCCTTGGGGTCTCAGGGAACACCTAAGTTTGATCAATCATTTAGAAAGGGGTAAAAACCCTTAATGGGACCTTAGTATGAGAGAATAATACGAACACAAATTAGAGAACAAAGTCCTTAGTTCTATTATTATAGAAAAAACTGTGTTCCCACCTCAGTAAGATTTTCAGTGTCTCATATTGCCTCCAGCTTGGCCCTTGGTTCCTTGTCCTTGTGCAAGTACGCGTGTACCCAGGCCATCAGCTGCCACCACGGCCGGTCAGCAGGGAAGAGCCAGCGTGCACCGTGGCCAGCCCAGAGCTGCTGGCTGCTGAGGCCAGCAGAGGAGGTGACTACTGGGCCTCTTTGGTGATCGTCGTCTTCCTCAGTCTACAAGCTCTTTTTCCAGCAACTGGTAGGAACTTACCATCTTCAACACTGCTGTCAAATTTGTTCAGTATTGGCCTTTTTGGTTCAAAAAGTTTGTGGTGGTGAAGGTTGGCCAGCAGAGTGACAGCATGATTGAACAGACCTCATTTACGTCGCAAATGGTGTGTGCAGGAGTCATGCAGTTGGGGGGGAGGCTGTATTTACAGCAACTTTTTATGTTTTTGTTTTCCTTTATTTTCAGGTATACGCTTACAGAATTTGTGAGATTTATGATCGGATGATATCTTTGAGCAAAAAGATACACTATCACTAGGAGGAATCAATATTTGACCAACACTCAGGATAATCACAGATTGGGGAGAAAGAGTGTTTTTCAGCGTTACTGCTATTTTTTTGATGCATTTGAGAATGCTTCCCCTTTCTCAGTGGTTTCGTTGTTTGGGCTTTTTGGAAAAAAAATTTTAAATGGGGAAATGTGATTTGTGAAACAACTCTAAAGAAAGGGATTCCTTTAGATTTGGTTGGCTCCTTGATTTTTTTCACTTTGATAGAGATGAACTCCCTCACTTGTGACAGTAAAGCTCCTGCGCTAAGTGGTAGTCATTCAGGATAGCTGTATGGACTCCCATATTTGCTAGACACAAAGAGGGCAAAATTAAGGGTATAGTGAGTGAGCTTCATTGTTCTACCTTTGTTATACAAATAACTTGCAATGCTAAAAATATAAAATTTCCACCCCTTTTGGGATAGAAGTAAATCGAAGCCAATGTTTTGCGGATCGAGGATGTCAATTAAACTCAGAGACCAGAGTGAAAAGAGTAGGCTGATTTTACTGTTAATAATTAATGGCTATAACTAAGTACTACAGAAAATAAGCAGTAAGAAAAATACAGAATAGTACACTTACTTATTACTACACACAGTTAAGCAAGGCAATGCCCCTAATCATTACTACACGACAGGGAGAATAGTGATTAAGAAAGATCCATCACCACTTGCATACATTACCAACATCCAGATCCACAGTCGCTGGGGAGCCCGGTTGCAGCGAGGATTTGGAGAGCCTTTCCCTGCAAGTGGGAAGTCCTACGTGATGCGTCCATCCGCAGGTGAGGCATCCAAAGTTGCAGCAAGCAAGTCCAGCCTTATATAGCAAAAATCAGCAAGCTAGAATAACTTGCACCTTTGTTTTGAGCGGAAACATCTGGTTTCATCCTCATGTTGGATTCCACCCAAAGCCTGGCCAGGGCTCGGGGGCGGAAAACCAAGGGAGTTTCTAACAAGGCCAAACACTTGGGTTCTCAGCCTTGAACAAGGCTGAACGAGGAATGTTGAATACATTCTCACAGCATTTCATCCTCACTACTGATTATATTCTAAGCTATATCTTTAACTAGTGAGCATACATATTTCATTAATGATCAGATACTAATAATTAATGCTAATGGTAATACAGATTTTACTAATTAACAGATACTAATAATGGATAATGTTTAGTTGTGAGGTTCATCTAGAGGTCAACTTTGTTTCAGGACCTATTACTCAGACCCTAGCACTGCAGCTAGTTGTGATGTTTAAGCACCATTCCCCTTTATAGGATGATTACTTAATCAGCAGCAAAGCTTGTAGGTATCTCCTTAGAGCCCATCAACCACAGTAATGCTGCAATATATACAATTTGCATCACCAGAAAATATGCACATATCAAAACTTACTTAGGGCAGTTTACTGCAGCCATGACAAAAGGGATGCACATGATGATAATTTTCATTTTGTACCATGTTTTGTCTAAGGATGACGGTCAAAGAATTATGCCTCCTAATGCGCCTTTCAAAGATGACATTGTTTTACTTATATTAAAGGTAGAGAAATGAGATGAGCTGCAAGTGGTTAGACCTTGTGAAAAATGAAGTTTTAAATGTGTACTTCATTGTCTAAATGCTCACAGATTACTTTTCTCCCTATAATAACCATAGAAAATGTGTTGACAGCATATCACAATTAATAATCCATGTGCTATAGGCACTCCAAAATTCCCCAGACATATTTATTACCCAAGTTTATAACCAAATTCAAATCAGATCCTATATTTGTGCCAAAAATTGAACTGCAGTCATCTCACAGCAAATAATTCTATCTACCTGGCAGAAGAGTCTTAAATTCCTAATTTTTCTCAGAGTGAAATTCACTTTAATCTGGTATTAATGTATTTTTCATTCAGTCACCTGCAAAAGAATCCCATAATCTTAGAGTAGTGATTGCACAGACAGTGTATGTACATACACAGCATTATTGTAGGTTCTCCTGGTCATCTAGATTGTATAAAATCCTTTGACATTAATTGGGACAAGTTTTCTCTCTAGGGTTATGTTAAATTTCTCTTTGAGTGTTTTTTCCACCTCTTCATCTTCAAGAGTTACGAATTCCACCAGATCCATATTTTCCTTGTAGTTGTATGTGGTCTCAGTCAGTGTCCACCCAATTAGCGCTCGAAAGCCATCAGTGGTCTGGAGGGTGCAGATGGACTTCTTTGTAAAGAGGGAATCTGGAGATGTCTGAAGGTACGTGCACTGGAAACTGAAATCTTCCACTGTCCGTGGCTCAAGGCTGAACATATAAACTTTCCGACACTCTTTTTTCTCCAGAAGATCAGAATTAGAGAAATTTTGATTGGGGATATATTGTTTCCGTCTCATTTTCTCAAGGTACCAGATGGCATTTTTTTCTGTGAAGCGAAAGACGCCGGGAGCCTGGGGCTGGTCTTTCCCCGACACAAGCTCCATCGGTTGCCACATCTGATAGGATACACCAAAGCCTCCGTCAACAATATAGGCTTTGCCATCAATAACTACCTTTACAACGAGATGGGTCATGATGGTGGCGTACGCATTTTGATGTGGATTGAACACATATGCTCCCAGAAAGCTGGCGTCGTACCCCAGGCGTTTCAGGACCCAGCCCAACAGCTGGTTGTTTTCCATGCACCAGCCACCCCTCTTCCTCCGCACGATTTTGTTATAAACATGCTCCAACTCCAAAGTAATTTTCTCCCCACAATGGATGCTAAGGTTTTCGAAAGGAACAGCACGGATGTGGTGCTGGAATATATCGGTTAAGGTTTCTAAATCTTGTTTTTCAAGGGAACCTTTATAGCCAGTTCTAGCAAAATACTCTTCAAGGTTCATGTCACCTGTAAAGGAAGGAATTGCATTTTTGTTTTGTTTCTTTACATCAATGATTTATGATGCTGTGAAAAACCGCCCAGGCTGCTGCCAGCAAAGATGCTTTAATCTACTGAACCTCATCAGAGCAGTTTTTAAAGGTAGCAAGTATTCATATCAAATGTTTCCGCAAGCAAAGAAGAGCAGTGCACATGAGGGTTTGCTTTTTGTCTTAGAGTCATCCCTATGGCAAACAGCTGATGCAATTTCAGCTTGATATGCAGTGGCGGTGAAACGGGGATTTGCTATATTTGCATCGTAACAGTGGGGTTATGAAGAAACGTAAGATCACGCTAGGGATTGTTCAGGAGGGTTCATGAAAACCAGTCTAAATCCACTGTTCAGTGAAAGGCGTGTCAGTGGGGGAAGCAGTGTTGTCTGCCAGTTGGAGGGAGGATAATTTGAGCCAGGATTCACGTGTTCTTTTCGTGAGTCTGCCACTGATCTACGTGACAGTAAATGAACTGCTCATTTGGTATATGGCACTCTTTCGCCACTTAAAAAAAGTGAAAATGATACTCCCTGTGCATTTTGTAAAGTGTCAAATTTTATTCAGATAACTGTAACTGAAAAAAACCTCTGACTTTTGCAAGAGTTACAGACCACTGACGCTCTTGTCTGCTCTGAGTGTTGCACAAACTCATTTGGGTGTTGGAGTAATGAATCTGAATGGAGGTGAGTGACCTAAAAGACAGAGTACATCTCTCTAGTCCTGGCCTTTCTCAAAACTCACTTTATTCCTTTCAGAGGAGACATAACTGAGAATTACTGAAGCCTCATATAGTGCATCCCTGGTCTGTCCTGTCTCCAGCAGTGCCCACCCCCTAGCCTGCCTTGGTAGGACTCCTCATGAACAAGACTGCTGGATGAGGAACTACTCAACTTATTTTCTGCCTTCTAATACTGTGGAAAGCTGCACAGTCACCTGGCTTTCTCAGTGGCCCATCACAGTCTGCTGGCCACCATTATGAGCTGGATGCTCTGCAGGTATCTGATAGATACTGTTTGTGAAATGCACTATAGATAGTCTACTTGGGTATGGAGCTGGGCACAAAATGTTTTGAAGGCTTGAACCTTTGCAAAGAACGCACTAAGCGTTTCAGCAGTCTAGAGTTACTGCAAATATTTAGCTTCTTGACAGCCCACAAAGCTACTTGGAAATCTTTTGTGCATACAGTAGGCTGAGGTTTAGACACTTAATATTAGCGATTCAGGAAGACTGTTGTATTCAGATAAATTTAGTGGTGAACTGTTGAGTGTTTACTGCAGACTAGAATTTCTCAAGATGATTTTCAGTGACAGATTCATGATGTGCATATGCACGGTATAGAAGCAGCTGTCTAAAGTGAATGGAGAGCCCCATCAAAAACCACGTGTTATCTTCTACAGAAAGGAATTTAGCTTCCAGTGATATTTAAGTGTATTGTTGGAGCATAGTCTCAATATAATGTTTGTTAAGTAGAACATAAGACTTACGGCACTTTTTTCTTCTGATGTGTGGAATCCAAGTCTATCCGATCCTACCCACTGAAATTGTGAATGCTAAATAGATTACACAAGCGTAAAGCTCGTTCTCAAGTTTATATTATTTTTAATTTCTCTCTGCAGTTCCATAATATGATTGATCAGTGTTAAATCTTGACTGTAGGAGATGAAAGCTACCATTCTCTTGAATTGTGAGCAGATCAGAGGAAAAGCTACATACTGAAAAGGTAGTCCCACAAATGTGACTATGATTTATGCAGAGAAAAACATCAGCAGAAAAACCTTAAAGAACTATCTCTAAATGTGCAAATGAAGATGCTCATACAAAAATATTCCTTACCAGGACTATACACTATCAGCAATTCCACTTTTAAAATACGTTATCTGTCTACCTTTGTCCTAATACGTCAGCACGTGGACTTTCTGGAGTACAAAACCCACAGTTTGTAATTTCTTTTTTTTAAGTTGTGTTTAAAGGACTGTAACTTTATTCCATTAAAGCAGAATCTATTGATTATTAGACTGCTCTTTTGCTTCCTTCGCATTTGCAATATTTTTAAATGAAGTTCAAAATCTAAAATAATAACTTCCAACAAGAGGTTGTAGTTCTTAATTTATATCTCCTATTGTATCTAAACAAAAGAATTTCTCTTATACTCAAGTGAATCTCCTACTAAGAGTAAAAGATAGAAGAATTCAAATTGCATTATCACTGTTTTGCCCTCTTTAAAAGCCCATGTTTAGGCAATATTTTAGCTCTATATCCACACATCTTTATAACATTTTTCCTAAAGAGAATATTGCTTATGTTATTGCCCATGACCTTTACCATCATAAAGAAACAAAAGGGTTTTGTTTCTTTGGAGTTTTTTTGAAGAAAATAAACTTACCTCTTAAGATAGCCTTATTTACTTATCGATGTATTCAGTTTCTGTGTTGTTTATTACTGGAGCAGCAGTCAGTAAAGCCAGGAGTGGATACAAATTGTGAGGGTTGTCTTCCTCTCTAAGCTCCACTGGCCCTCACTCATGAATCTTAAATGCTGAGAAAGGACAGAGTCCACCCAAAATGAATGCACATTTTTAGAATTCACTGATCCATGGGCAAATTAAACTTTGTTTCTTCTCTATTAGTAGATGTTTATGTTTTCCCTTAGTTAAGACCAGACTGAACTTGTTTTCCATGTAAAATAGTTACAGTAGACAGTTCCAAATGGCTCCAAAACTCTTTAAAATTAAATTATTGTTATTTTGCAAGCCAGCACTTTGAGGTGGAGGATAGTCATCTGCTTCCCTGTGGGTGCACTGAATTGCCAAGTTATTTCAGGTTGCATGTTCCCATGCTCTGTGGATGCAGAAAATGACCCTTCTTTGATCACAAAGGAACTTTTTCCATCAGTTCAAAGCTTCAACTGCAACAAGTAGTTATTTTGGAGCTGCCATGCTCCAAATGACAAATATGTATCTGCATGAAGTAAAGCATTTCCTCTTTAAAACTTGGCCTTCTGCATCTTCAAAGTGTTGCAGTGCTGTTATTTAATTCTCTCCCTGTCAAGCATGTCTTCTCTTCATTTGATGGAGGTGGAAAGATGGACATCCCTTTCGGGAAGGCAAAGGGCACATCTGGGAAAGCACCTGAGTTTTTGGCACATCAAGTGCCCTGTGAGTCTGTGTGATTGACTAACACGAGCATCAAAGTCTTTTTCCTGGCTGAGGACTAATGCATTTCTGTCACGCGCTTTCATGACACCTGCTGTATAGTACCGGCCACAGGTATCAGAAAGTTAAAAGGCTTTTATGTTACACATAAGATGCTGTAAAATCACACCAGTGGTGTGTCCTAACTTCCCAGTGTTTCCTTTTGCATCTGCAGTATTACTTATTTAGGTAGATTTTGTGCAGAATATTGTTTGTAATAAATATGAAGAGTTTTATCTACAATACTGTCATGCCTGCTTGACATCGCAGGAAGGTTAGGCCATAAAAGTTTAGATTACAGTTTGCAAAGGCTGATCTAAATATCCATTTCCATTTTTGATACCAAAACCCTGATTTTTAAGAACTGTTGAATCATCTCAGTTTCTACAGATTTTGTTTTGATTTCAGATCTGTTTTGATTTCAATCGTCAGAAACAATTTCAGAAAAATCAGACTCGGAAAAAACTGGATGCTCAAAATTAGAGAGCTTTTGGGTTTTTTTAGGTGCCCTTGCATAAATAGCTCACTTTAAGTCAATTTCTGGTAAGGATTGAGACTAGGACTCAAGTCTTTCAAGTTATTTCATCATAAGCTAATCAGCACCTAATAGTGGCTTGTTTTGAAAAAGTCTTAACCTTTCTTTTCTTTACGAAGTCTTTGAAAGCCAAATTCAGCTCAACTTTCTCTTTCAGACTGTTAACGGAAGTGAATCATTTGTAAAACTCTGCTGAGAAGAAAATTGGAAATAATGCCAAAAAAGGTTAGAGGTCTTTTGTGTAAAATGGTAACTCAGCTTCTCCTTCTGTATCGTTTTGGTCTCCTCTGCCACAATATATATCTGAAATAAAATAAGATCCAGAGAGTTATGGAGTCAAAAAAGCAATTTCCACATGAGCAAACTAGAGGTAGTAAGATGTCTCTGTTTCCAAAAGAGGAAAAGCTTAAGAAAAAAAATGCAGTTGGTATATGCAGTTAATCAGCAATGTACTTGAATTTACCAAGCTTTGTGTTCATCTGATTAGCTCAATTTCAGATTCAGATTACTATTATTAATGTTAATTTTTATAGTGGACATTTAAAGATCCATCTAGCACAGCATTAGAATTAGATCGTATCTACTAAATTAGGTGGCAAGCCACGAACGTTTACTGGTACGAGTTTGTTCTCCAACACTATATTGAATTTGTCTTTCAGTGTCTTCTCAACCTCTTCATCTGTAAGAGTTGTGATCTGCACCACATCCATGTCGTCCATGTAGTTATACTTCATCTCAGTGAAGGTCCATCCAACTAAGGCGTAAAGCCCTTCAGTGGTCTGGAGGCTGCAGATGGACTTCTTCCGAAGTATGTTATCTGGAGACACTTGTAGGTACGTGTTTAGCTCCTGGAAGTCATCTATATGCCGTGGCTCGAGAGTGAATGTATATATTTTTCTGATATTCCCCAGTTCTGGAGTATCAGTGAAAGGGACACTTTGCTCGGGAATATAATGCTTCCTTTTGACTTTCTCAAAGAACCAGGTGCCATTGTCTTCCATGAAGCGGAAGATGCCGGGGGTCTGGGGTTGATCCTTCCCAGAAATCAACATCAGTGGCTGCCACGACTGGTAGGCACCGCCAAAACCGGCATCTACTATGTAGGAATCTCCCTTGATCACCACCTTCAGTAGGATATGATTCATCTCAGCAGTGTACGCCCTCTCTGCTGGTTCATAACTATTTCCTCCAAGAATACAGGTGTCATAGCCTAATTCTTGCAAGGCCCAAAATAAAAGGTGGTTGCTTTCCAGGCACCATCCACCACGATTCTTCCTCACAATCTTATTGTAAGTAGACTGTAAATCCAGTTTGACGGGCTCCCCACAATGCATGCTGAGGTTTTCAAAAGGAATTGCCTGGATGTGATGCTGGAAAATGTCTGTTAAGGTTTGCAAGTCTGCATCCTTATGGGACTTGTTGTAAGAAATTCTTGCGAAATACTCTTGAATGTTCATTTTGCCTGTGTGAGCAGAAAAATAGCCAGTTACTGTTGTGCAGCTGTCAAGGGGTTCACTCCTATTTCTGTAGCACAGGTTAACCAGCCTGCAAATGGAACCTAGGCCGTTTTATTGAGGATTTGAAAGAAATCTGTGCCCTTGATAGGAGATGAATGCAGGCGAGGCCTGCCTGTGTCATCTGTATTTCTTAAAAAAGAGATGAGGATAGGAGCAGGTGACAATAATGCTTTCTCTGGCTCAGATGTTGCCTTCAACCCAGGTGAATGTTTTTCCTATGGGAAGGCACGGCAGGTGGCACAACAGAATCTCTGGCCCCATGTAAGGTGCTACGTGACAAAAAATTAATAGAACTGACAAACAACAGGTTTGCAGAAATGCTGCTAGACCATACCGGCATAGAATTCAAAGCAATTTCTTACTGCCTCTTTTACCATATCAGATAAGCAATTCTTTATTTATCCCACAGGTAATTTAACTGGAAGGATTTTACATTCGTGGCTTCAGCTAACTGGGATGAACATCTCCGTGTGTCACCATTTTAGACATTTAGCCGTCCATGTGAAGTAGGTTGTTGTGTTCTTAACCTCTTCAGTTTCCCTGTGGAGTTTAGACAGAGCTTTGACCCTGGCTGTTGAAAGGAAGGAACACTTAGTTTTTCTATAACCCAAGGGCCAGGGGAATTGATAATTACTAAGAATACATTCAAGACATATTCTGTGGCTTTGGGTTCCTTTTACCATCATTTACAAACCAAAGGCCTTAGTTTCAGGTCAAATTATTGGATATATTTTGTGTCTTCATATCTCCAATCCCTTTTCCTTTCCTTAGCAGAACGAGACCATCATCGGTACTGGCTGCATGGTCAAGATGCAAAAGGTTCCCTATAACACTTCTAATCCACTGACTCATCTGGTATCTGTAAGGATTTCTCTTGCCTTTTATTGAGATTTAACTTGGCTTTTTTCCATGCAAGGGTATTTGTTTTCCAGAATGATTCACAGTCTGCTAAGGACTGTATTAATTTCCAAAAGGTCTGAGGATTTCTTTCTCCTTGAAATTGGTTGCACGTTCCCTGGGAGGATTTTCCAAAAATCAGTTGATGTAGATGAGATGGGAGAGATTACCTTCCAGCGACTATTCTCTGCTTTGGTCCAAGTTCTCCCCTAGCAGTGACCAGCAGCGTGACCCAATGTCCATGCCAGCACTTGAGCGAGTGCTGGGAGCTTTTGAAGATCCCACCTCAAATATATAGGTGGAAATCCCCCCGCCCCAGCAGGTGAGCAAAACAGGTGACCTGATCTCTAGACTTGGACCCCAATTTTGATGCCAGCAGCAAAACTCACTTGACTCGGTTGTATTGCTCCTGATCTGCACTGGTACCAGGATTCAGACTGGCTGATGCACAAGCACAGGAAAATGTAAAAAAAGAGAGGACTATCCCAGTAAGGGAATACGAAATACACATTTTCACTTCAAAAGGACCCAAAGAAGCTACATGAAAAACAGTAATGGGTCTTTTGATACTGCGTTTTATGGGTTTTTTCCATCCCTTTTTTAGGACAAGGGCACTCATCTCTGGCAGGATCTCCTTGGAAACGCTGGTTGTAGAAAGCCATTCCCTCCCCAACAGACAGTGCACGTGTACACTTGCAAGCTCATCCTGTGGTTCTCTGCCTCGTTCTTCTTTCTGTTCCCACTTTTAGCCATTTTGCACAGCCAGACAGAAACGTCTTTTCTTTATGATGGTCTCAAGCTGAATCTCTATGACCAGGAGGGACCCAAGTGACTCCATGAGCCTGGTGGGTCTGATATGCTTGAAATTTGCTTTCAAGCAAAAACCGATCAGGCCCTGCTCTGGGCCAGCAGCAGAAGACCTGATGCCCTCTGTATAACCTGTCTCCTGGGTCTGGGTGTCCCCATCACCCCAGCGAGAGAGTCTAACCAGCTCCCTCCCCTCTTCCAGGCACGAGCAACCTCCCCATGGAGAGCCTCCACGGGGCGCTGGCAATGAGGCTTTGGGAAAAGTATTTTGGGAAATGTGCAGGCTGTGCCTCAGTTTCCCCAGCTGCCTCTTCTCTGGCCTCATCAATTTAAAGTCTGTATAGCAGAGACAGCCCCGTGGGGGCTGACAAAATGGGCTCTGATCCCAATGAATACTTACAGAGGTTTAAGGATAATAAAGCTGCACTACAAACTCATTGGCATTAGGGAGCATTCAGGTAAACCAGCGGTTACTCCCTTGCCTTCTCGGAGGCAGCTTTTCTACTTGGCACAACTGTTCCCACCGCACTAGTGATGGGGCTGCAGCAGCAAGCAAGCCCTCACCCAGGGCACAGTTTGCATTCCAAAAGTGGGTTGCCAAATACCTTAGGCCTCAGTCCGGATCTCAGCCTTGTTTACTTTTGCTCCTGCAGCAGCCGAGCTTTGTTCAGCATTTGTACAGCTTGGTGGTTAGCGAGATTCAGACGTTAGTTCTGCCTGTCTGCAAGCGTCCCTGGGGATCACTGTGTCCTTCCATAATTAGGCTGGATATTAGGAACAGTTCTCTGCTAAAATTCATGAGAGGCTTCCCCCGTTGGATCCTCTTGCACGTGCCTATACCATTCTTTTGATTTTAAGCTACACTGAGTCAGTTTTTTCATGCACTGTGGCACAGCATAAGGGGATAGTTTAAGTCTCGGGCACCTGATCTTTGTACTTGGACAATGTCCTTGCAATGCAACCCGTGCTGTCGGCCCTGGGGTTGCTGTAATTGATACTTGGCTAATACGCCTACAGTGCTAAGCACAGGGTATGCAGACCCACCAGGGTGGGCTTTTCCAAACAGGCTGACCCGCAGCTGCAGGATGAAGTTAAAGATCAGGCACTTACCTCCCAGACAGCGAGCTCAGGCTTTCCACCCCAGATGGCTCCAAAGTTCCCAGGAAGAGTTGTGGAGGGAACTGCTGCTCTTAAAGGTCCAGGCTGCCTTTACTGCCTGGCAGGGACAGAGTTATCCTCCAGCAGAACAAGAAAAGAGGGGAGAGAGTTTCTGCTGTTATAATATTCTATATTCTGATGGGTTTATTGGTTTTTTTTCTATTGACGTATGTGCAGAACGCCCTGTCACACAACTCATGGTGTTAGGTGCTGTACAGAGAGCCTGAAAATGATCCAGTCCTCAAATTGGTTACAATATTGAGTAGATTGTAACCTCCCACGTTACTGATTGAGAACTGAAGCCCTCCAGGAATGCAAAGGAGAAACACAGTATGGGTATTGCAAGCAACTTTTGTAAGCGGTTATAACCCCGTCCTCAACCCCGCAGGTCACTCAGGTGCTTCAGTCTCTGGCGCACCTTGATGGCTGCACCCATGCTGAAGCAGCAAAGCCATAGTGCAAATTTTGATACAGATTTTCCGTTGTGGACACTCAAATGGCCTGGATCCCTGTAGGAAGCTGCTTATGTTAGAGAGATAGTAATCCAAGCCAAGAACTCATTAATTTGCTGGTGGGGATGGCAATCACTGAATTAATCACACTGCGCTGAGCTATCCTTCATGGCTGATACCAGACCCTGAAAGCAACAAGGTCAGACTGGCCAAGTCATGTAGCTGTGTAAATCCCCTTGGGTTCAAAGAGAAGCCCTGTCCTTCGGCAGTGAGGATGCTGCTCCCGGAGAGCGCTGCGCTCCCTGAGCCTGCTATGCCTTTAAGGATTTGGCTCCAAAGTTAGCGATAAGGGAAAAACAAACCAGTGCAATCTGCAATGAAGAGCCTCTTTTTTTTTCCCTTTCCAACAGAGAGCTTCCCTCGATTGCTCAGCAATAAAATCTGCTTCTGTGGGTGTGCTGAGCAGGAGGGCCAGAAGCGCTGAGCTGTGCCACAAAGCGGGCAGCAGCCAGAGCAGGGGATGGGGCGCACGCTCGAGAAGATGAATCAGCTGAAAGGAAAGTGGTTTTTCTGTTATTGTGGGCCCTTCACATGCTGAATCTCTGCGGCAATGGGCATAATGCCCTACTTCTTCCCCTGAGCCTATAAAACAGCCCAAAGCACAAGAAATACCCAGGCACGGGGAGAGGAACAGGCACAGCCCATTCTAGGTGTTTCCCATGTCTCTTCCCACAAACGATGGAGCTGCTTGGCTCTGCATGGACCTTCTCCTGCCCCACACCTCTGCAAGACCCGGCCGGGCTTTTACCTCTGTCCCAGTGCTCTGCCCCAGCTGCCAGGCTGCTGTGAGGATAAACCCACCGAGTTTAGCTCGTTTAGCTCTTCCACTAACATGGGGACCAAAGAAAGATACAGCTTGCACACAAGCCAGGTCCTGGGACAGCTTCTTCTGACCATCTCTGTTGCAAGCTGCTGGTCCACGCTATAAGAAGCCCCTTTGTCTTCTGCAATCGACATTTCATTTCCCTATAGCATGGGGGAGCCTCATGCGCTGTAAGGGACTATTGCACACATGCAGCCAAGCACATATAGAGTGTTTGACTCTGGGAAGACGGGATTTGGGGAACTCTCTGTGTCTCTACGAAATACATTGTGCAGAATAGCAGCAGCTTTTATTAACTATAACCTGCTAGTTAGGGAAAGCTGCACACTTTGCATAACAAAGGGTCAGTGAGTTACTGTACTTTTTAAAAAATCAGGACAATTGCAGTGGTTAATGAAATTTTTTACTTTGGGAATACATGTTTGGGAGTACATACTTCTACTTCACAATTCTTGAGTTCTTTATTTCACTTCTATAATTTACTTAATTCTAAGTGCATAGTTGTAATGCTTCCATGATTTGTACATAAAGGAACATCAAGCATCATCTCAGAGGGCAAAGTGATTATATTTGAGTAATTTCCCATGCTAAAAATCTTAGCCTTTAGGTATCTGATTAAGACGCATCGTTTCTCCTTATATCAATATAATTAGTATCACTGCAAACACATCCTCAGTAGGACAGATATGTTTCAAAAAAACAATTCTGCGCATGTGTTTGAGTTCAGCCATGATAATTAATGTGCAGTAACACTTGGAGAAGAGTAGCACTCTTAGGAGAGGAGCGTGTATTCCCAGCAGTCTGCTGCTGGGTGGGAGCAAACAAAATGCAGGGAGATGCTTCCCATTCAATTCAATGGGAGATGCTTTCAATTCAAAGAAATACTGGTGTTTGGCTATGTCACTGAGAGAACAGGAGTTGTACGAAGTCTGAAAGAAGACAATTGTCCGCTAATATGTCTCATCATCAGTTTTAGGCTGTAAATAGCCAGTCCGTAAGTATTTGCACAGTGCAGCCTAGGCATGGGGTGGCCCGACTGCTGCCTGAGAGGGTGTTGTGAATACAAGAGCGAATAGGACAGGCTTTTGGCTTACTGTAGCAAACTCAGCAATGGATGTCTTTGTTTTTCTGGCTATTAAATTCCAGAAATACTATGGTATTCATTTAAGAGGTGGGTATGATTTTCCCCAGCTGGCAGCGCAAAGTAATAAAGGAAGAGACATACAGCTCCACTGCTCTGCCCTGCTACTCTGGATGTATTAGGAAAAGCTTTTAAGAGATGAAAGGAGTAGGGAATGGGCAGAGTGTGCTTCCAGCTAAGCACAAACAGAAGGGGAGTGATTTGATTGAGCTAGGAAGAAAGTATTTGTACCCAAACCAAGAAGAGATGCAGGAGCATTTGTGAAAATCAATTTCTTTTCCAGATTCATGCTAATATGTTCTGACTTACACAGGTGTAAATGGAAAGAGAAAGCTTAACCTTTAGATGCTTGTCAGAAATACAGGAAGGATTGCATGCAATAGAATTGGATTGAATTATAATTCAGGCAGTGAGTTAAAACAGAGACAACCTGCTTGTATTGATGGGTACAAATTTCTTGTCTAGTGTTATATTGAATTTCTCTCTCAGTGTTTTCTCCATTTCTTCGTCTGCAAGGATTCTGATTTCCACCAGATCCATATTATCCTTATAATTGTACTTTATCTCAGTGAGTTTCCAGCCCACCAGAGCCCGGATGCCATCAGCAGTCTGCAGGCTGCAGATAGACTTTGTCACAAACAGCGAGTCTGGCGCTGTCTGCAGGTGGGTGTTGCTGGCTCTGAACTCTTCGATGTCTCGTGGCTGAAGGGTAAAGAGATAAACCTGACGGCAAACTTCTTTCTCCACGTTATGGAAAGTGGAGACACTTTGGTTGGGAACCCACTGCTTCCTTTTCACCTTCTCGAGGTACCAGACCCCGCTCTCCTCCAGGAAGCGAAAGACCCCAGGAGTCTGCAGCTGGTCTCTCCCTGAAATCAGCTCCATTGGCTGCCACATCTGGTAAGCTATTCCAAACCCACCGTCCACAATGTAGGATTTGCCATCAAGCACCACTTTTAGCAGCAGATGATCGATTTCATCTGCATACGCATTGTACTCTGGGACATAAACTTTTGATCCCAGAAGGGTGACATCGTAACCGAGGGTTTTCAGGACCCACGATAAAAGGTGGTTGTTTTCCATGCACCAGCCCCCACGTTTCTTCCTCACTATCTTGTTGTAAGTCGCTTCTAGGTCCAGCTCAATGCTTTCCCCACAGTGGATGCTGAGGTTTTCAAAAGGGACTGCTCGGATGTGGTGCTGGAATACATCCGTCAAGGTAGCCAGATCCGGCTTATCGTAGGAGCCCTGGTAAGAAATTCTGGTGAAATATTCCTTGATGTCCATGCTGCCTCAGAGAGGGTGGAAAAAAAAAAATAGGTTGTGTCAGAAGTGACGGAAGGATTTTCCGTTATAATGGGGCCCTCATCAGTATGGGCAGCCTGGCCAGCAGAGGAGGGGGATTTGACTAATGGCCCCATCAAAGGCAGCTGAGTGTGAGTATTAGCACCAAGGGAAGCCAATGGGACACTGCTGATGAGCACAAATGTTATTTTTAATTGTTTCTTTTACAGCTGTGAGGAGAGGCTCCAGCTGTGCTAAGCACATTTCAGTAGAGAGCTCCTGCCCAGCAAAGCTACAAATCTCCGTAGGAAGGAACAAAACACAGTAGCAGCACTGTTTCCCTGCTAGAAATTATAGGAACCGAGACTCTCCAGATCTGAACTGCTTTACTCGTGGTTTGACTCAGCAAAGCAGAAGCAGGAAACAAATGCTCCCACTCTTGCAGAGCAATCCAGAGCCTCCTCTGCAACCAAATCTGAAATAAATCTGCCCTGCCATGGTATTTCCTTCATTGTTTAGGCAGCCTGGCACGAGCTGGTCTCACCTGCTCCTGCTCTCCATGCTGGCAGTAGCAGACGTCCTGGAGTGCAGAAGGGTATTTTGGGGGCAGAAAAGGGAGGGGTTTTGCTGCATCTGGTGTGAGCCACCTCCCTGCAGCACACCTAGCTTCCCAGCTCTGCTAATCACAGTCCCACATCAGCAGCAGGACGACACCAATATTTGGGCCAAAACTGCAAGTTTCAAGGGGCCTCACATTTTCTGACATCATTTTTTGGGAGGCACTTGCTCCTTCAACTCATAGCCTCCCCAGTGGCGGGTGGCTGCCCATGGGTAAAGGACCAGGCATCGCCCTCCCCAGCACGGCAGAAGAGCTCAGTGGGAGGCTGTTTCACGAGCACGGGGGTGGAAAGCAGCTGGAGCCCTCCCAGCCCTCCTAAGGAAACAAGAAAGGGATTTTGATGTAGCCAAGTGCTTTTGTTACTCCTCCCCAGGCACTGCTAAATTTCAGGCATCTCTGAGTATGGAGCAATGTTGTTCAGATTACTGACGCGAGAGGTCCCAAAATGTTCTCAAGTTCCTGTATACAATTCTTAAGGTAAAATCATAAGAAAAAGTCCAACTGTTCCAACAGGATTAAATTCTGAATCTGGTGAGAAATGGCACACCCCAAATTCCATGGCAATTTTGGAAAGATACTTTCAGTATATAAACAAAGCAATGAAAATGAAAAATTTCCATTTGGCACAATGTCCTGGCAGAAGCAGAGGGTGCCCCAGTTTGGCTACACACGTTTCCCAACCTTTAGGATAGAAGCATTACAGAAATCTGTAACTATTGCATCATGGCCACTGCCACGTCTTTGATATCCAGCAAGCAGGCCTGAATGATGCACCATTGGGTGAAGAGCATCATCGGATGATTATTCAGGGGAAAAATGTTGTTCAGCTTTGGGTGCATTCCCAAGCTTTACCCCAAAACCCCAGAACTACAACTCTACTGATTCTTGAAAACTTGGCAGAAACTTAGTTCTTGCCCTGTGAACTTTTAACCAGCATCACCAGCAATGAGCTGTTCTTCCCTTTCTTTCTCCCCTTCTTTCACTTTCACAGGCAAAACACGTATAGTAACATTTACTTAAAGGCAAAATGTTGTGGGGTTTTTCTGTCTGTCTGTCCATCTCTTGAGGGTGTTTATAAGGCCCTTTCAACCGTGGTTTCTGAAATCAGTGAGGGGGCACAAATGCCCGATCTGCTTGAGGCTGATAAGTGAGTAAATAAACCAACGTATCTATTGTAACAAGCAGCTGTGCATTCCCCAATCTGCTGTTACACCATTTTCTGCCAGGTTTTGTCTTCAAACATTTAACTTCCTGGTTAGAGAGCACTTAGCTACTGAGATTCAGGGTTTAAAAAAAAGGCTTACCTGGAAAATCAGTTCAACCACCAGTGATTCTCCCGTGTCTGGGTGGGGGGAAGGTTTTAGGCTAAAGCAAGTGGTGTGGCTGGCTGTCCTTTAGTGAGCACAGATGGGGCTTGAGGATTTTTCTCCAGCTCCTCTTCAGGGGACTGCCTTTTCCCTCAACTTGCTTTTGCCCGCCTCTGTTAGATTGCAAAAGCTGATGAAAAAAAAAAAAAAAAACAAACTAAAAAAAAAAAACCCGAAGGGTGGAGCACAAGAGCTGTAGTGAGCAAGCAAAACCAAAAGCACTGGCTCGACATGCATGCAAAACCTGGTTGTTATTAGAGCAGAGGCTGCTTTGCATTTTCACTCATTTCATGCTTTCTGCAGAAGCTAGATTGGGCTGTGAAGAAAAGGGTATTTTTTTGCTTTGGTAGCTAGCTGAACGCACTCGGGTAATATATCTATTTTTTTCCCAGGTGTTAGGTTACTATTTGTTTGGAAACATGGGGAAGAAATCTTGCATGCATTCAATCTGAGAAGATTTTTGCACTGTTTCTGAGAAGTAGCAACGCCCTGGCACAGTAAATTGCACCTGCAATCCCCTTGCCCCAGTCAGCACACGCAAGAACTTTGGCATTGCCTTCGCTTAATTTGCTCTCTGTCCTTTATGTGCAATTTTTTATTGCAGTACATTTCATAGAATGTAAGAAAGCACTGGGACAGCAGTGTGTCTTCTTTGCCCACAAGTAGCACCTGAGGATGTGGCGGTGGTGAAGAAGCTCTTGGCAAAGTGATGACTATGGAGTGCTAACACATAGGGTGCTCCATCCTTCCCCAGTGTTTCATACTGCTTTTGTATCTACAAATTTTCTTGCATTTTGCCAAGCTAAGTCTTATACAAGCTGTATATACAGCTGGATTCTTTCCTGTTAGTTCCCCAAGAGTAGGTCCAGTCCTTCACGTTTAGCACCAACGGCAAGTTTCAAGCTAACTGATTTATTGGAATAATTAGCAGAGATAATAAATAAGAGCAAACAGAGATGTCTGTGGTAACGCATTACACAGCTCCACTCTCGTATCAGAATGTGGCTCTTTATCATCCCATCAGTGGCTGGTGTTTGACTCCACAAGTGAGAACAAATGCCCAATCCAAGAGGCCCTGAAGGGAATGGATTACCTGCCCTCGTCAGGCTCCCCTGGGCAGATCCAGCTTGGTACAAAGAGCAAGTTGGTATTCCTGGGTGGATCTTGCCGTACGTGGAATAATCCCTTCTCTTCCCACAGGCTAAGAGCTGCTCATTTTGACAAAGAGAAGCCAATAGCCGAGCAGGCAGACCCACAGTCCTGGTGGGAACCGTAACGAAAAGAAGCCTGTGGGCCCGTTGCTGTGCAATGTGTGAGCAGATCCTTGCCCATTTTGGGACCACAGACGGTGCCAGAATTGAACACTTGCTGTGCTCCCTCAGGCAAGCGTGTGCAGTGGTTGGGGATCTGTTCCAGCTAACTCTGGGGTCCCATTAAGACACAAGTGTTTTCACACAAGTAGGAGTCAACCCCATTTCTCCTGGTACTTTGATACTCAGCTTTTCTCAACTCCTCTCCCTATAATGTGGCTCTGATCTTGAGCATTTTCTTCCTATGTCTTTCCAATGTTCATCCCAACTCACTAGCTTATGCTGCCATTCCTGCATCACTTCCTTTTTCTCCCTATCCTGCACATTTTGCTCCTCAAGCCATTAAAACCACGAGCTCTCATTCTCCCCAGGCGTGCCCAAGGCCATCAGAGGACAAAGCTCACTCAATGAACAATAAAAGTAAGAAAAGGCTGATCCTGACCCAGGAGCCTTGCTGGACTCTGTTTGCATTTCAGCTCTGTGCCAGATCATTGGGGCTATTTTCAGGCTTGGTGGGACAATAAATTGCAATCACGGCTGCTGGGTAATGCAGCCATGAGGTGCCTGCACCCATCGCCAAAAGCAGCAAAGGCAAAGTCCAGCTTGGGCGGGCTGGGTTGCAGGAAGCATGACTGCGGGGTGAAGGTGTAAACGGGAATGTCCTTGGAAAGGATATTGCTGTCCACCTGAACACTGTAACACAGTTTCCCAGCCTTGGCAAGCACTGAAGCTGGTTGAGCTTTTCCTGGAAGACCCCCACTGTAATTGCACTTGCAGTGCAATTATATGCTGCAATATTTGCCTGGGGAAATAAAAGTACAGGGTGCCCTATTTGGGGTAACTGTCAAGTGTCTGCTCACTGTTAAGCAGCTCCCCTGTATAATGAACTCTGTGATGGGCTGCATAACAAAGCAAGGTATATTTATATTATATTATATTATATTTATATTATATTATATTATATTATATTATATTATATTATATTATATTATATTATATTATATTATATTATATTATATGGTTGCTTAATATACAGACTATTTGGTATTCTACTTAAATATCTGGGTTTTTTAGGGAGGAGACTGTTAAAGTAATAAGACAGTCAAGGTGTTTTAAATGGAATTAGTGTAAAATCATAAACTCTTACACAAGGTCAGATTTTCCCATCTTGCTCAGCTCTGAGTCGCTGAGAAAGGAAACACTGCACACCCTGAGCCGAGTGGCTGGGTCTAGACTTTCACTTCCAAAGGGAATTAATAGATGTAGTCTGCCCTAATACAAGACTGGTAAATAATATTCTTGGCCTATAAATACAATTCCTAATGGCAGAACTCCCTCATGATTTATATTCATTGCCTTTCTTGCGTGATTATAGATATCAGATAGCTGTGGCTACATATCTTTCTCTATTTGTATCTGCAGATTCCATCATGTACAGTTTTTGTGGTGTCAACCCCAGCAGCCGAAGGATGAGCCTGCAACTATGGCACCAACTTCTGCCCATGGGATGACAGAAGGGAGTAGCTGTGCTGGACGTTGCTTGGCTTTTTCTCGGTATCTGAGCTTTCTGTACCTGATTGTCCACCTTACCTGGGGCTGCTGCGGCCAGTGAACTCTTTATCAAACATTTTGGGTAACTCAGGCTTTCACAGCAGCTCTTTGGCCTATTTTCCCCCTCCCCACTAGCTCCTTCATGAGAAATGCTGTCCTACCTGGGCCCACATACTTTTCCAACTGGTACGTCCACGACCCCCAAACTCCTCTGGTTTTTCCTTCTGAAGGGTCTGCTTCAAGAAAAGCTGATCAGCAGTTAGCAGCAGTCTTCTCTGGGGTCTGGAGTATGCAGGTCATGATCCCAGAAGCAAAATAAACCAAAACTCACTCTGCCACACTCGGACACAGTTTTCTCATGCAGCACTTGGATGTGCCTATAAGGCAGCACCAGGAGGTCAGCTTGTATGGGCGGGCAAGGAGTGGGGGTCCCAGTCCCAGGCAGGGAAGGCAGCTCATGCAAAGGGTTGGCAGATCCCAGCCCCTTCCACGCTGAGTGTTTGGAGCAATGCAGAGCTGCAGACACGGCTGCAATTTCCACTCCTTTCTTCCGTGTTTAATTTTCCCCCTCCTCAGCTCCCACAAGCGCTGCTCAAAACGCTCCTTACCAGACCGGAGGTAAGACAGCACCAGCAGGGTCACATGGAAGTGGTTTCAAACAAGAAATTCAGTGTGGCAGGAACAGGATCAGAAAGCAAATCTTCTCCCCAGGGCCCAGGGGCAGAGTCAACAGCTCCCTCCCCAGCCCAGGGTACCTCTGTCTGCAGCCACCCCCCAGCAGCCGTGGGGCTGCCCCTGGTCAGGGCACCCTCCTGGTGAGCAGGAGGTGGCTGCATGATTCGTTCCCACCATGAATGTCAGCAAACGGTGGGTGTTTTTTCCCCTTCCTAAAAGTTCAAACCACCACATCAGCATGCAGCGCCACTGCTTCCTGCAACACTTGGCAGAGCGGGGCACAGGGCTTTGGCTCCCTCCCAAAATCATCGGGGAGGTAGGGATTGCCTCGGCAGCCTCCCAGGGAGCTTGGACACCCAGCATTTGCTTGTGCCTGAGATTTTACTTTTGCAACTTTGCAAGAAGTACACGACTCCCTCCCCTCTGCATCTGATCCTTGCGCACACTGCCACAAAAATATTCCAGCGCTCCCCAAATCAGTATGTAATATACCCAGAGCACCTCTGGAGACCCAGGATGTTAGTCTTTCTCTCTTCATTTCAATGTCCTATCTAGAAATTGGAAACATTCCGTTTTCCTGTCTTTTTGTGCAAATAAATGCTCCCATGATTAACCAGTTAATAACTGCCGTCATGTCACGCTGTCGCTGCCGAAGGGAAGTATGACAGAGTAATATGTAACGGGGCATCGGCACTGCTGGCTGGACCCTGAGACAGTTTCATTTCACGCTTTCTAATGAGAGCTGTCAAAAGCCTACTCTGGACAATTTCCAAATGGGAAGATTTGGAAAAATTTGGGGCTGAAACGCCGTTACAGAGGTGCAGCCGGGCAGAATAGGCACCCATGGCAGAGCCCACAAACAAAGCAGATGGTCTATGGGGAAATACTCCATTGCTAAAGACCAGTTTATAACTCTCTTTAATTTCACCACATTTTCACCATAGCTGCTTGGTAATTGCAGGGCAATGCATCTTCCTGTGTGGGGACAGAAAGGCCTTGTTTGAAAATAAAGATGTTGTGCTGGTCTAGTCCAGAAGTCAACATAAGACATCCTGTTAAAATTAATTACCTGACCATGTGCAAAAATTCTGTACACTTGCTAAACAAACAGATAAAATAGCCTGTGACCTGGGCACATGCAGTTCCACTCACTTAGGTATGACCTGCCTGCACAAAGAGGATTCACAAGTCAACAGTCTCTATCAGGCACATAAATGGCTGGGTATTCAAACCTGTGTGCCACATGCAAAACAATATCGTTGCAAGATATTTTAAGAGGAAAATAGTCCCAGCTAATCAACATGTGCACTGACTAAAGGAGAGTTATATATGTGTATGAATACGGAGTTCACTGAAATTCTTTTGGTGAGCTCATATTTGGGATAGCAGAGAGGTGCCGATGAAACACTCGCAATATTTCTGCGACTGGGATATGAAGCAGCAGAAGAAACATCTCAAAGGGAAATAGTCCTTAATTTTCCTACATGGAAAATATCTTGGCTTTATAATTGATGTGTTCGCTATATAGTGATCTAATTTATATTACTGGACAACTTATATATTTATGTATATATAATCATATTTATTAGCTCTGAAAAAAAAAAAAATCAGCAGCAGTCATTATTTATGAGCAGTGAAACTACCAAGCTCCATCTTCATCAGGGTTAAATTGTCCTTATTCCACCAAAGCCACAGAGTAATGCTACCTTCGGTCTCCTGGCTTTCTGACTCAGAAAAAACTGGATGCTCAAAATTAGAGAATTTTTGGGGTTTTTTAGGTGCCCTTGCATAAATATCTCACTTTAAGTCAATTTCTGGTAAAGATTGAGACTAGGACTCAAGTCTTTCAAGTTATTTCATCATAAGCTAATCAGCACCTAATAGTGGCTTGTTTTGAAAAAGTCTTAACCTTTCTTTTCTTTACGAAGTCTTTGAAAGCCAAATTCAGCTCAACTTTCTCTTTCAGACTGTTAACGGAAGTGAATCATTTGTAAAACTCTGCTGAGAAGAAAATTGGAAATAATGCTAAAAAAGGTTAGAGGTCTTTTGTGTAAAATGGTAACGCAGCTTCTCCTTCTGTATCGTTTTGGTCTCCTCTGCCACAATATATATCTGAAATAAAATGAGATCCAGAGAGTTATGGAGTCAAAAAGCAATTTCCACATGAGCAAACTAGAGGTAGTAAGATGTCTCTGTTTCCAAAAGAGGAAAAGCTTAAGAAAAAAAATGCAGTTGGTATATGCAGTTAATCAGCAATGTACTTGAATTTACCAAGCTTTGTGTTCATCTGATTAGCTCAATTTCAGATTCAGATTACTATTATTAATGTTAATTTTTATAGTGGATATTTAAAGATCCATCTAGCACAGCATTAGAATTGGAGCGTATCCACTAAATTAGGTGGCAAGCCACGAACGTTTACTGGTACGAGTTTGTTCTCCAACACTATATTGAATTTGTCTTTCAGTGTCTTCTCAACCTCTTCATCTGTAAGAGTTGTGATCTGCACCACATCCATGTCGTCCATGTAGTTATACTTCATCTCAGTGAAGGTCCATCCAACTAAGGCGTAAAGCCCTTCAGTGGTCTGGAGGCTGCAGATGGACTTCTTCCGAAGTATGTTATCTGGAGACACTTGTAGGTACGTGTTTAGCTCCTGGAAGTCATCTATATGCCGTGGCTCGAGAGTGAATGTATATATTTTTCTGATATTCCCCAGTTCTGGAGTATCAGTGAAAGGGACACTTTGCTCGGGAATATAATGCTTCCTTTTGACTTTCTCAAAGAACCAGGTGCCATTGTCTTCCATGAAGCGGAAGATGCCGGGGGTCTGGGGTTGATCCTTCCCAGAAATCAACATCAGTGGCTGCCACGACTGGTAGGCACCGCCAAAACCGGCATCTACTATGTAGGAATCTCCCTTGATCACCACCTTCAGTAGGATATGATTCATCTCAGCAGTGTACGCCCTCTCTGCTGGTTCATAACTATTTCCTCCAAGAATACAGGTGTCATAGCCTAATTCTTGCAAGGCCCAAAATAAAAGGTGGTTGCTTTCCAGGCACCATCCACCACGATTCTTCCTCACAATCTTATTGTAAGTAGACTGTAAATCCAGTTTGACGGGCTCCCCACAATGCATGCTGAGGTTTTCAAAAGGAATTGCCTGGATGTGATGCTGGAAAATGTCTGTTAAGGTTTGCAAGTCTGCATCCTTATGGGACTTGTTGTAAGAAATTCTTGCGAAATACTCTTGAATGTTCATTTTGCCTGTGTGAGCAGAAAAATAGCCAGTTACTGTTGTGCAGCTGTCAAGGGGTTCACTCCTATTTCTGTAGCACAGGTTAACCAGCCTGCAAATGGAACCTAGGCCGTTTTATTGAGGATTTGAAAGAAATCTGTGCCCTTGATAGGAGATGAATGCAGGCGAGGCCTGCCTGTGTCATCTGTATTTCTTAAAAAAGAGATGAGGATAGGAGCAGGTGACAATAATGCTTTCTCTGGCTCAGATGTTGCCTTCAACCCAGGTGAATGTTTTTCCTATGGGAAGGCACGGCAGGTGGCACAACAGAATCTCTGGCCCCATGTAAGGTGCTACGTGACAAAAAATTAATAGAACTGACAAACAACAGGTTTGCAGAAATGCTGCTAGACCATACCGGCATAGAATTCAAAGCAATTTCTTACTGCCTCTTTTACCATATCAGATAAGCAATTCTTTATTTATCCCACAGGTAATTTAACTGGAAGGATTTTACATTCGTGGCTTCAGCTAACTGGGATGAACATCTCCGTGTGTCACCATTTTAGACATTTAGCCGTCCATGTGAAGTAGGTTGTTGTGTTCTTAACCTCTTCAGTTTCCCTGTGGAGTTTAGACAGAGCTTTGACCCTGGCTGTTGAAAGGAAGGAACACTTAGTTTTTCTATAACCCAAGGGCCAGGGGAATTGATAATTACTAAGAATACATTCAAGACATATTCTGTGGCTTTGGGTTCCTTTTACCATCATTTACAAACCAAAGGCCTTAGTTTCAGGTCAAATTATTGGATATATTTTGTGTCTTCATATCTCCAATCCCTTTTCCTTTCCTTAGCAGAACGAGACCATCATCGGTACTGGCTGCATGGTCAAGATGCAAAAGGTTCCCTATAACACTTCTAATCCACTGACTCATCTGGTATCTGTAAGGATTTCTCTTGCCTTTTATTGAGATTTAACTTGGCTTTTTTCCATGCAAGGGTATTTGTTTTCCAGAATGATTCACAGTCTGCTAAGGACTGTATTAATTTCCAAAAGGTCTGAGGATTTCTTTCTCCTTGAAATTGGTTGCACGTTCCCTGGGAGGATTTTCCAAAAATCAGTTGATGTAGATGAGATGGGAGAGATTACCTTCCAGCGACTATTCTCTGCTTTGGTCCAAGTTCTCCCCTAGCAGTGACCAGCAGCGTGACCCAATGTCCATGCCAGCACTTGAGCGAGTGCTGGGAGCTTTTGAAGATCCCACCTCAAATATATAGGTGGAAATCCCCCCGCCCCAGCAGGTGAGCAAAACAGGTGACCTGATCTCTAGACTTGGACCCCAATTTTGATGCCAGCAGCAAAACTCACTTGACTCGGTTGTATTGCTCCTGATCTGCACTGGTACCAGGATTCAGACTGGCTGATGCACAAGCACAGGAAAATGTAAAAAAAGAGAGGACTATCCCAGTAAGGGAATACGAAATACACATTTTCACTTCAAAAGGACCCAAAGAAGCTACATGAAAAACAGTAATGGGTCTTTTGATACTGCGTTTTATGGGTTTTTTCCATCCCTTTTTTAGGACAAGGGCACTCATCTCTGGCAGGATCTCCTTGGAAACGCTGGTTGTAGAAAGCCATTCCCTCCCCAACAGACAGTGCACGTGTACACTTGCAAGCTCATCCTGTGGTTCTCTGCCTCGTTCTTCTTTCTGTTCCCACTTTTAGCCATTTTGCACAGCCAGACAGAAACGTCTTTTCTTTATGATGGTCTCAAGCTGAATCTCTATGACCAGGAGGGACCCAAGTGACTCCATGAGCCTGGTGGGTCTGATATGCTTGAAATTTGCTTTCAAGCAAAAACCGATCAGGCCCTGCTCTGGGCCAGCAGCAGAAGACCTGATGCCCTCTGTATAACCTGTCTCCTGGGTCTGGGTGTCCCCATCACCCCAGCGAGAGAGTCTAACCAGCTCCCTCCCCTCTTCCAGGCACGAGCAACCTCCCCATGGAGAGCCTCCACGGGGCGCTGGCAATGAGGCTTTGGGAAAAGTATTTTGGGAAATGTGCAGGCTGTGCCTCAGTTTCCCCAGCTGCCTCTTCTCTGGCCTCATCAATTTAAAGTCTGTATAGCAGAGACAGCCCCGTGGGGGCTGACAAAATGGGCTCTGATCCCAATGAATACTTACAGAGGTTTAAGGATAATAAAGCTGCACTACAAACTCATTGGCATTAGGGAGCATTCAGGTAAACCAGCGGTTACTCCCTTGCCTTCTCGGAGGCAGCTTTTCTACTTGGCACAACTGTTCCCACCGCACTAGTGATGGGGCTGCAGCAGCAAGCAAGCCCTCACCCAGGGCACAGTTTGCATTCCAAAAGTGGGTTGCCAAATACCTTAGGCCTCAGTCCGGATCTCAGCCTTGTTTACTTTTGCTCCTGCAGCAGCCGAGCTTTGTTCAGCATTTGTACAGCTTGGTGGTTAGCGAGATTCAGACGTTAGTTCTGCCTGTCTGCAAGCGTCCCTGGGGATCACTGTGTCCTTCCATAATTAGGCTGGATATTAGGAACAGTTCTCTGCTAAAATTCATGAGAGGCTTCCCCCGTTGGATCCTCTTGCACGTGCCTATACCATTCTTTTGATTTTAAGCTACACTGAGTCAGTTTTTTCATGCACTGTGGCACAGCATAAGGGGATAGTTTAAGTCTCGGGCACCTGATCTTTGTACTTGGACAATGTCCTTGCAATGCAACCCGTGCTGTCGGCCCTGGGGTTGCTGTAATTGATACTTGGCTAATACGCCTACAGTGCTAAGCACAGGGTATGCAGACCCACCAGGGTGGGCTTTTCCAAACAGGCTGACCCGCAGCTGCAGGATGAAGTTAAAGATCAGGCACTTACCTCCCAGACAGCGAGCTCAGGCTTTCCACCCCAGATGGCTCCAAAGTTCCCAGGAAGAGTTGTGGAGGGAACTGCTGCTCTTAAAGGTCCAGGCTGCCTTTACTGCCTGGCAGGGACAGAGTTATCCTCCAGCAGAACAAGAAAAGAGGGGAGAGAGTTTCTGCTGTTATAATATTCTATATTCTGATGGGTTTATTGGGTTTTTTTCTATTGACGTATGTGCAGAAAGCCCTGTCACACAACTCATGGTGTTAGGTGCTGTACAGAGAGCCTGAAAATGATCCAGTCCTCAAATTGGTTACAATATTGAGTAGATTGTAACCTCCCACGTTACTGATTGAGAACTGAAGCCCTCCAGGAATGCAAAGGAGAAACACAGTATGGGTATTGCAAGCAACTTTTGTAAGCGGTTATAACCCCGTCCTCAACCCCGCAGGTCACTCAGGTGCTTCAGTCTCTGGCGCACCTTGATGGCTGCACCCATGCTGAAGCAGCAAAGCCATAGTGCAAATTTTGATACAGATTTTCCGTTGTGGACACTCAAATGGCCTGGATCCCTGTAGGAAGCTGCTTATGTTAGAGAGATAGTAATCCAAGCCAAGAACTCATTAATTTGCTGGTGGGGATGGCAATCACTGAATTAATCACACTGCGCTGAGCTATCCTTCATGGCTGATACCAGACCCTGAAAGCAACAAGGTCAGACTGGCCAAGTCATGTAGCTGTGTAAATCCCCTTGGGTTCAAAGAGAAGCCCTGTCCTTCGGCAGTGAGGATGCTGCTCCCGGAGAGCGCTGCGCTCCCTGAGCCTGCTATGCCTTTAAGGATTTGGCTCCAAAGTTAGCGATAAGGGAAAAACAAACCAGTGCAATCTGCAATGAAGAGCCTCTTTTTTTTTCCCTTTCCAACAGAGAGCTTCCCTCGATTGCTCAGCAATAAAATCTGCTTCTGTGGGTGTGCTGAGCAGGAGGGCCAGAAGCGCTGAGCTGTGCCACAAAGCGGGCAGCAGCCAGAGCAGGGGATGGGGCGCACGCTCGAGAAGATGAATCAGCTGAAAGGAAAGTGGTTTTTCTGTTATTGTGGGCCCTTCACATGCTGAATCTCTGCGGCAATGGGCATAATGCCCTACTTCTTCCCCTGAGCCTATAAAACAGCCCAAAGCACAAGAAATACCCAGGCACGGGGAGAGGAACAGGCACAGCCCATTCTAGGTGTTTCCCATGTCTCTTCCCACAAACGATGGAGCTGCTTGGCTCTGCATGGACCTTCTCCTGCCCCACACCTCTGCAAGACCCGGCCGGGCTTTTACCTCTGTCCCAGTGCTCTGCCCCAGCTGCCAGGCTGCTGTGAGGATAAACCCACCGAGTTTAGCTCGTTTAGCTCTTCCACTAACATGGGGACCAAAGAAAGATACAGCTTGCACACAAGCCAGGTCCTGGGACAGCTTCTTCTGACCATCTCTGTTGCAAGCTGCTGGTCCACGCTATAAGAAGCCCCTTTGTCTTCTGCAATCGACATTTCATTTCCCTATAGCATGGGGGAGCCTCATGCGCTGTAAGGGACTATTGCACACATGCAGCCAAGCACATATAGAGTGTTTGACTCTGGGAAGACGGGATTTGGGGAACTCTCTGTGTCTCTACAAAATACATTGTGCAGAATAGCAGCAGCTTTTATTAACTATAACCTGCTAGTTAGGGAAAGCTGCACACTTTGCATAACAAAGGGTCAGTGAGTTACTGTACTTTTTAAAAAATCAGGACAATTGCAGTGGTTAATGAAATTTTTTACTTTGGGAATACATGTTTGGGAGTACATACTTCTACTTCACAATTCTTGAGTTCTTTATTTCACTTCTATAATTTACTTAATTCTAAGTGCATAGTTGTAATGCTTCCATGATTTGTACATAAAGGAACATCAAGCATCATCTCAGAGGGCAAAGTGATTATATTTGAGTAATTTCCCATGCTAAAAATCTTAGCCTTTAGGTATCTGATTAAGATGCATCGTTTCTCCTTATATCAATATAATTAGTATCACTGCAAACACATCCTCAGTAGGACAGATATGTTTCAAAAAAACAATTCTGCGCATGTGTTTGAGTTCAGCCATGATAATTAATGTGCAATAACACTTGGAGAAGAGTAGCACTCTTAGGAGAGGAGCGTGTATTCCCAGCAGTCTGCTGCTGGGTGGGAGCAAACAAAATGCAGGGAGATGCTTCCCATTCAATTCAATGGGAGATGCTTTCAATTCAAAGAAATACTGGTGTTTGGCTATGTCACTGAGAGAACAGGAGTTGTACGAAGTCTGAAAGAAGACAATTGTCCGCTAATATGTCTCATCATCAGTTTTAGGCTGTAAATAGCCAGTCCGTAAGTATTTGCACAGTGCAGCCTAGGCATGGGGTGGCCCGACTGCTGCCTGAGAGGGTGTTGTGAATACAAGAGCAAATAGGACAGGCTTTTGGCTTACTGTAGCAAACTCAGCAATGGATGTCTTTGTTTTTCTGGCTATTAAATTCCAGAAATACTATGGTATTCATTTAAGAGGTGGGTATGATTTTCCCCAGCTGGCAGCGCAAAGTAATAAAGGAAGAGACATACAGCTCCACTGCTCTGCCCTGCTACTCTGGATGTATTAGGAAAAGCTTTTAAGAGATGAAAGGAGTAGGGAATGGGCAGAGTGTGCTTCCAGCTAAGCACAAACAGAAGGGGAGTGATTTGATTGAGCTAGGAAGAAAGTATTTGTACCCAAACCAAGAAGAGATGCAGGAGCATTTGTGAAAATCAGTTTCTTTTCCAGATTCATGCTAATGTGTTCTGACTTACACAGGTGTAGATGGAAAGAGAAAGCTTAACCTTTAGATGCTTGTCAGAAATACAGGAAGGATTGCATGCAATGGCATGGGATTGAATTATAATTCAGGCAGTGAGTTAAAATGGAGACAACCTGCTTTTATTGATGGGTATAAATTTCTTGTCTAGTGTTATATTGAATTTCTCTCTCAGTGTTTTCTCCATTTCTTCGTCTGCAAGGATTCTGATTTCCACCAGATCCATATTATCCTTATAATTGTACTTCATCTCGGAGAGTTTCCAGCCCACCAGAGCCCGGACGCCGTCGTTGGTCTGCAGGCTGCAGATAGACTTTGTCACAAACAGCGAGTCTGGCGCTGTCTGCAGGTGGGTGTTGCTGGCTCTGAACTCTTTGATGTCTCGTGGCTGAAGGGTAAAGAGATAAACCTGACGGCAAACTTCTTTCTCCACGTTATGGAAAGTGGAGACACTTTGGTTGGGAACCCACTGCTTCCTTTTCACCTTCTCGAGGTACCAGACCCCGCTCTCCTCCAGGAAGCGAAAGACCCCAGGAGTCTGCGGCTGGTCTCTCCCTGAAATCAGCTCCATTGGCTGCCACATCTGGCGGTCTCTGCCAAACCCACCGTCCACAATGTAGGATTTGCCATCAAGCACCACTTTTAGCAGCAGATGATTGATTTCATCTGCATACGCATTGTACTCCAGGTCATAAACTTTTGATCCCAGAAGGGTGACATCGTAACCGAGGGTTTTCAGGACCCACGATAAAAGGTGGTTGTTTTCCATGCACCAGCCCCCACGTTTCTTCCTCACTATCTTGTTGTAAGTCGCTTCTAGGTCCAGCTCAATGCTTTCCCCACAGTGGATGCTGAGGTTTTCAAAAGGGACTGCTCGGATGTGGTGCTGGAATACATCCGTCAAGGTAGCCAGATCCGGCTTATCGTAGGAGCCCTGGTAAGAAATTCTGGTGAAATATTCCTTGATGTCCATGCTGCCTCAGAGAGGGTGGAAAAAAAAAAATAGGTTGTGTCAGAAGTGAGGGAAGGATTTTCCGTTATAATGGGGCCCTCATCAGTATGGGCAGCCTGGCCAGCAGAGGAGGGGGATTTGACTAATGGCCCCATCAAAGGCAGCTGAGTGTGAGTATTAGCACCAAGGGAAGCCAATGGGACACTGCTGATGAGCACAAATGTTATTTTTAATTGTTTCTTTTACAGCTGTGAGGAGAGGCTCCAGCTGTGCTAAGCACATTTCAGTAGAGAGCTCATGCCCAGCAAAGCTACAAATCTCCGTAGGAAGGAACAAAACACAGTAGCAGCACTGTTTCCCTGCTAGAAATTATAGGAACCGAGACTCTCCAGATCTGAACTGCTTTACTCGTGGTTTGACTCAGCAAAGCAGAAGCAGGAAACAAATGCTCCCACTCTTGCAGAGCAATCCAGAGCCTCCTCTGCAACCAAATCTGAAATAAATCTGCCCTGCCATGGTATTTCCTTCATTGTTTAGGCAGCCTGGCACGAGCTGGTCTCACCTGCTCCTGCTCTCCATGCTGGCAGTAGCAGACGTCCTGGAGTGCAGAAGGGTATTTTGGGGGCAGAAAAGGGAGGGGTTTTGCTGCATCTGGTGTGAGCCACCTCCCTGCAGCACACCTAGCTTCCCAGCTCTGCTAATCACAGTCCCACATCAGCAGCAGGACGACACCAATATTTGGGCCAAAACTGCAAGTTTCAAGGGGCCTCACATTTTCTGACATCATTTTTTGGGAGGCACTTGCTCCTTCAACTCATAGCCTCCCCAGTGGCGGGTGGCTGCCCATGGGTAAAGGACCAGGCATCGCCCTCCCCAGCACGGCAGAAGAGCTCAGTGGGAGGCTGTTTCACGAGCACGGGGGTGGAAAGCAGCTGGAGCCCTCCCAGCCCTCCTAAGGAAACAAGAAAGGGATTTTGATGTAGCCAAGTGCTTTTGTTACTCCTCCCCAGGCACTGCTAAATTTCAGGCATCTCTGAGTATGGAGCAATGTTGTTCAGATTACTGACGCGAGAGGTCCCAAAATGTTCTCAAGTTCCTGTATACAATTCTTAAGGTAAAATCATAAGAAAAAGTCCAACTGTTCCAACAGGATTAAATTCTGAATCTGGTGAGAAATGGCACACCCCAAATTCCATGGCAATTTTGGAAAGATACTTTCAGTATATAAACAAAGCAATGAAAATGAAAAATTTCCATTTGGCACAATGTCCTGGCAGAAGCAGAGGGTGCCCCAGTTTGGCTACACACGTTTCCCAACCTTTAGGATAGAAGCATTACAGAAATCTGTAACTATTGCATCATGGCCACTGCCACGTCTTTGATATCCAGCAAGCAGGCCTGAATGATGCACCATTGGGTGAAGAGCATCATCGGATGATTATTCAGGGGAAAAATGTTGTTCAGCTTTGGGTGCATTCCCAAGCTTTACCCCAAAACCCCAGAACTACAACTCTACTGATTCTTGAAAACTTGGCAGAAACTTAGTTCTTGCCCTGTGAACTTTTAACCAGCATCACCAGCAATGAGCTGTTCTTCCCTTTCTTTCTCACCTTCTTTCACTTTCACTTTCACTTTCACAGGCAAAACACAAACGTGGTGGGGTTTTTCTCTCTGTCCATCTCTTGCGGGTATTTATAAGGCCCTTTCAACTGTGTGTCGTGGTTTGAACTTGGCCGGCAGCCAAACACCATGCAGCCAGTTGCACGCTCTCCCCCCACCCAGGGAATAAGGGAGAAAACTGGAGCAAGAAAAGGAGACTCGTAGCTTGAGATAAAAAACATTTCAGTGATTGTAATAAAAAAAACAATAATACAAAGTACAAACAGGTAATGCACAATGAGATTGCTTACCACCTGCCAACTAATAGCCAGCCTGCTCCCCACCAGCGATCCTGAAAGAAGGAAGATCCTGCTGCCGGAAGCAACAGAGAACCCACCTCCTTTATACACCGGCCATAATGACACATGATATGGAATACTGCATTGGCCAATCTGGGCCTGGCACTCCAGCTGTGCCCCCTGCCAGCTCAAGAAAAGTTATCTCTATCCCAGTCGAAACCAGGACACTGTGGTATCTGAAATAAGTGAGGGGGCACAAATGCCCAATCTGCTTGAGGTTGATAAGTGAGTAAATAAACATATCTATTGCACTAAACAGCTGAGCATGCCCTTCTCTGCTGTTACACTGTTTTCTGTTGAGTTTTGTCTTCAAACATTTAACTTCCTGGTTAGAGAGCACTTAGCTACTGAGATTCAGGGTTTAAAAAAAAAGGCTTACCTGGATAACCAGTTCAACCACCAGTGATTCTCCTGTGCTGGGGGGGGGGGGGAAGTTTTAGGCTAAAGCAAGTGGTGTGGCTGGCTGTCCTTTAGTGAGCACAGATGGGGCTTGAGGATTTTTCTCCAGCTCCTCTTCAGGGGACTGCCTTTTCCCTCAACTTGCTTTTGCCCGCCTCTGTTAGCCTGCAAAAACTGATGGAAAAAAAAAAAAAGAAAAAAAAAAACCCGAAGGGTGGAGCACAAGAGCTGTAGTGAGAAAGCGAAACCAAAAGCACTGGCTCGACATGCATGCAAAACCTGGTTGTTATTAGAGCAGAGGCTGCTTTGCATTTTCACTCATTTCATGCTTTCTGCAGAAGCTAGATTGGGCTGTGAAGAAAAGGGTATTTTTTTGCTTTGGTAGCTAGCTGAACGCACTCGGGTAATATATCTATTTTTTTCCCAGGTGTTAGGTTACTATTTGTTTGGAAACATGGGGAAGAAATCTTGCATGCATTCAATCTGAGAAGATTTTTGCACTGTTTCTGAGAAGTAGCAACGCCCTGGCACAGTAAATTGCACCTGCAATCCCCTTGCCCCAGTCAGCACACGCAAGAACTTTGGCATTGCCTTCGCTTAATTTGCTCTCTGTCCTTTATGTGCAATTTTTTATTGCAGTACATTTCATAGAATGTAAGAAAGCACTGGGACAGCAGTGTGTCTTCTTTGCCCACAAGTAGCACCTGAGGATGTGGCGGTGGTGAAGAAGCTCTTGGCAAAGTGATGACTATGGAGTGCTAACACATAGGGAGCTCCATGCTTCCCGTGTGTTTCATACTGCTTTTGTATCTACAAATTTCTTGCATTTTGCCAAGCTAAGTCTTATACAAGCTGTATATACAGCTGAATTCTTTCCTGTTAGTTCCCCAAGAGTAGGTCCAGTCCTTCACGTTTAGCACCAACGGCAAGTTTCAAGCTAACTGATTTATTGGAATAATTAGCAGAGATAATAAATAAGAGCAAACAGAGATGTCTGTGGTAACGCATTACACAGCTCCACTCTCGTATCAGAATGTGGCTCTTTATCATCCCATCAGTGGCCAGTGTTTGACCCTGTAAGTGAGAACCGATGTGCAAGCCGAGAGGCCCTGAAGGGAATGGATTACCTGCCCTCATCAGGCTCCCCTGGGCAGATCCAGCTTGGTACAAAGAGCAAGTTGGTATTCCTGATTATAGATATCAGATAGCTGTGGCTACATATCTTTCTCGATTTGTATCTGCAGCTTCCATCATGTACAGTTTTGGTGGTGTCCACCCCAGCAGCCGAAGGATGAGCCTGCAACTACGGCACCAACTTCTGCCCATGGGATGACAGAAGGGAGTAGCTGTGCTGGACATTGCTTGGCTTTTTCTCGGTAAGGAAGAGACCAAATCTCAATTATAGTGTGGCCCCTATCTGAGGCATCTTTCTGAGGGCTGGTGAGTGTCAAAAATTATCTCCTCTGCTTATCTTTAGCCTGCCAATATGAGGTTTTTCACAAAAGCCAACTCCAAGGGTGTTAGTGCAGACCAAGGAGACCACATTGGTCTGTAGGGCCTTCCAGTCCTGAGGGTTTCAGCATAAATCTCCTACATTTAAGTGGTAATTCAGTTAAATTCCATTACAAGGGGAGTAATCGGCTTTTCCACATGAATGGCTTTATCTCATAGAGGTTTTGAAGCAAAAAAGCCCATTTTAAGTAACTGCTTTGATGAAAAACATGCCCATACATCTGGCTCTTATTTTCCCATCAGTCGTGACAGCTGCGGTGGGACACATTGGGGTGGGATCCTCATTGAAGTGTGGTCACAGTGCTGTGGGAACACCCTATAGCTGCTTCTGCCACCCCAGCACGAGTCTCTGGGGTGCATATTAGGAAGAAGTTGTCTTCCATTTCACAAGAAATGATCACACCCTCAATGTGCTGTTACTGTCTTGATCTCATGGGCCACCGCTCCTGGAGATGCCAGCAGTGTTGTCAAACTATGAAATGTTGAGAAGAAAATCCTGCAGATTGAAAATCAGTCGTGCTGGTTTCTCTGAACATGCCGGTAGCTGGTCTGCAAGGGCTGGCGAGCAGCTGGGCAGGCTCTGAGCCACGGTAGCAGCAGCTTTGCTGGCATCTGGAGACGAGGAGTGGTGGAGAACACTGAAGAGGAGGATGAAGAAGACAAGGAGAGCAAGATGGTGTGTGTGCACGACTGCTGCTTGTCCTGGTAGCTGGAGAAGGGGATGGACGAGAAGCCAGCAGCCTGGTTAACAGCCTGGGAGCTTTCTATACCTGATTGTCCACCTTACCTGGGGCTGCTGTAGCCAGTGAACTCTTTATCAAACATTTTGGGTAACTCAGGCTTTCACAGCAGCTCTTTGGCCTATTTTCCCCCTCCCCACTAGCTCCTTCATGAGAAATGCTGTCCTACCTGGGCCCACATACTTTCCCTGTTGCCCACCTGGTACATCCACAACCCCCAAAAATCCTCTGTTTTTTCCTTCTGAAGGACAAGCTGATCAGCAGTTAGCAGCAGTCTTCTCTGGGGTCTGGAGTATGCAGGTCATGATCCCAGAAGCAAAATAAACCAAAACTCACTCTGCCACACTCGGACACAGTTTTCTCATGCAGCACTTGGATGTGCCTATAAGGCAGCACCAGGAGGTCAGCTTGTATGGGCGGGCAAGGAGTGGGGGTCCCAGTCCCAGGCAGGGAAGGCAGCTCATGCAAAGGGTTGGCAGATCCCAGCCCCTTCCACGCTGAGTGTTTGGAGCAATGCAGAGCTGCAGACACGGCTGCAATTTCCACTCCTTTCTTCCGTGTTTAATTTTCCCCCTCCTCAGCTCCCACAAGCGCTGCTCAAAACGCTCCTTACCAGACCGGAGGTAAGACAGCACCAGCAGGGTCACATGGAAGTGGTTTCAAACAAGAAATTCAGTGTGGCAGGAACAGGATCAGAAAGCAAATCTTCTCCCCAGGGCCCAGGGGCAGAGTCAACAGCTCCCTCCCCAGCCCAGGGTACGTACCTCTGTCTGCAGCCACCCCCCAGCAGCCGTGGGGCTGCCCCTGGTCAGGGCACCCTCCTGGTGAGCAGGAGGTGGCTGCATGATTCGTTCCCACCATGAATGTCAGCAAACGGTGGGTGTTTTTTCCCCTTCCTAAAAGTTCAAACCACCACATCAGCATGCAGCGCCACTGCTTCCTGCAACACTTGGCAGAGCGGGGCACAGGGCTTTGGCTCCCTCCCAAAATCATCGGGGAGGTAGGGATTGCCTCGGCAGCCTCCCAGGGAGCTTGGACACCCAGCATTTGCATGTGCCCGAGATTTTACTTTTGCAACTTTGCAAGAAGTACATGACTCCCTCCCCTCTGCATCTGATCCTTGCGCACACTGCCACAAAAATATTCCAGCGCTCCCCAAATCAGTATGTAATATACCCAGAGCACCTCTGGAGACCCAGGATGTTAGTCTTTCTCTCTTCATTTCAATGTCCTATCTAGAAATTGGAAACATTCCGTTTTCCTGGCTTTTTGTGCAAATAAATGCTCCCATGATTAACCAGTTAATAACTGCCATCATGTCACGCTGTCGCTGCCGAAGGGAAGTATGACAGAGTAATATGTAACGGGGCATCGGCACTGCTGGCTGGACCCTGAGACAGTTTCATTTCACGCTTTCTAATGAGAGCTGTCAAAAGCCTACTCTGGACAATTTCCAAATGGGAAGATTTGGAAAAATTTGGGGCTGAAACGCCGTTACAGAGGTGCAGCCGGGCAGAATAGGCACCCATGGCAGAGCCCACAAACAAAGCAGATGGTCTATGGGGAAATACTCCATTGCTAAAGACCAGTTTATAATTCTCTTTAATTTCACCACATTTTCACCATAGCTGCTTGGTAATTGCAGGGCAATGCATCTTCCTGTGTGGGGACAGAAAGGCCTTGTTTGAAAATAAAGATGTTGTGCTGGTCTAGTCCAGAAGTCAACATAAGACATCCTGTTAAAATTAATTACCTGACCATGTGCAAAAATTCTGTACACTTGCTAAACAAACAGATAAAATAGCCTGTGACCTGGGCACATGCAGTTCCACTCACTTAGGTATGACCTGCCTGCACAAAGAGGATTCACAAGTCAACAGTCTCTATCAGGCACATAAATGGCTGGGTATTCAAACCTGTGTGCCACATGCAAAACAATATCGTTGCAAGATATTTTAAGAGGAAAATAGTCCCAGCTAATCAACATGTGCACTGACTAAAGGAGAGTTATATATGTGTATGAATACAGAGTTCACTGAAATTCTTTTGGTGAGCTCATATTTGGGATAGCAGAGAGGTGCCGATGAAACACTCGCAATATTTCTGCGACTGGGATATGAAGCAGCAGAAGAAACATCTCAAAGGGAAATAGTCCTTAATTTTCCTACATGGAAAATATCTTGGCTTTATAATTGATGTGTTCTCTATATAGTGATCTAATTTATATTACTGGACAACTTACATATTTATGAGTATATACACATATTTATTAGCTCTGAAAAAAAAATTTCTGTACATGTGCCTAAATGCACCAGCAGTCATCATTTATGAGCAGTGAAACTACCAAGCCCCATCTTCATCAGGGTTAAATTGTCCTTATTCCACCAAAGCCACAGAGCTATGCTACCTGCACTTGCCTCGTTTTGGACTTGCTCCTCCAAAAAGCTCCTCCAAAAATGTTGTTTCAGTGAAAAGGCTCTCACGACCTTCAGTGGGACTTTGGATCAGCCCTAATTCAGTCAATCAACCTGGAAACATGCAAAGTGGGAAAAGTTACATGAGTTCTGTCATTTCTATTACTGAGATTTTTTTTTTTTTTTGAGGTAGGTGATATTTTATCTCAGTGAAAAGTGGAAAACAGAGCGTTACAGTGACAGCAAAGGAAAAAAAAACAACCACGCCTTTGGAAAACAGATATCCACTACAATGTACTAACACGCATCACAGAAATAATATATGTTTGTGATAACAACATATTCCCTCCACCCCATTGCTGAATCAGGAGTGCAATTGGGGAAAAGAAAGGAGAGATGCTCTGGATTCAAAATGCTTCCCCAGACTTACCTTTATTGGGTTTTTTGGCTGTGTCGAGGAGAGCCTGGAAGTTGTGGGAAGACGCAGAAGCAAGATGGTTGTGCGGGGCTCTTCATTGATTCTTGGCAATAAACAGCCCCACCACAAATATTATCAGTCTCAGGCCTGTCCGTGGAGCTGGGTGTTTACAGAGTAAAAGGTTTTCCCTCGTGTAAAACCCAAAGGTGCTAGAGCAAGGGTTACTGTGGCAACCCGGACTCTTGAGCTCTTGGCTTTCATCCCTGCTCTGCACTCATGGGAGATGCTGGTGTGACACCTAAGTGGCACTGCAGAAAATTGTGGGCATGCATCCACAGCTGGTATATACAGCACAAAGTAATGTGCGCCACATGTGTATGGAAAAGAGAGACAAAGTATTCACACCTGGAGCAGGAGGGGAGCAGATGGTGCCAGGGAAATCACCCGCGGTTTTGCCGACTGGCACCCTGCGTGCTGTCATACCCGAGGAGGGATGGAAGGAGGAACACAGCCCTCCAGGGATTTGTGAGGGTCCAAAAGCTGGGAAGCAGGTTTTAGATACAGTCAGTGCAGAGCGTTGTATTCTGGAGAACAGAGTGGGGAAAGAAATTCACTATTGACAAGGTAAATTGTCATAGCTGGTGGGATCTAAAATCACATCCACTTCTGCATTGCTCAGCTGGGAACTGAGTGAATCTTGTAAAAGAATATTTCAGGTTACTGAATCTAATCATCTTTCAGGAATCAAGCTATCCCAAGAAGCAGCCCTTTCCCAAAAACCAGCTCCGTGCCTGCTGTGTTGCCCCAGGGCTGATACCCACAATATTATTATTTTTTTCTAGCAAGGACTGCTTTGATCCATCTGAACTAGTGAACAGCCTTTGCTGTGGGATGATGAACCTGATTAAAGTGACATTGACCCTGTGTATTTTCATCCCATAAGGTAAAAGGCAACTAATTTCCATTAAATGGTGATGGTGCTTACCTTTCCTTGTCACACCATTGCAAATTGATGCTACCTCCAGGTCAGTGTTTCCTCTCAGGCAAATGCTGAGGATGTCTCCATGCTGGAAGATTGTCATTCGCCTTTCCAAACCTTTATTTAATAGGAGCTGTGGTATGAAATTCTGGTGAAATAGTCCTTGAAAAGTAACCACCTGCTTTTTAAGCAGCTGGAGGCACATCTCTGCTGCTCCCATATTTAAAATAAATAGACATATCATGGAGAAAAGCCTATGGTTCAGCTACATGCCGTGAAGTCCCACTGCAACCAAACCCAACACTAAATTTGTCAATTCACACTAATGTTATTTTTAATTGCTTTCTTGGCAGCTGTGCTCAGAGCCCACCTAGCACTGGGCACTGCACCTTGTGTTTGATTGCAGCTCCTGCCCAGCACAGCTCATGATCCCCCCAGACCAGAGCAAACAGAGACAAATATAATGTTGACAAATATAGTATTGTCACTGGAGCTGGAGACAAGGACCCTGAACCCGGGCAGGCAGTGGAAGAAAGTGCCTTCAACTCAAGATAGTTTTCTGCTAAAATATCAGAGCTATGCAAATCCTTTGGGAAATTTCCATGATGTAGCAGGACTCAGCAGATGGCTGGGTGAGGAAAACAGCTGCAGTGCCCTTTTTCCTCCGATTTCCAGCTTTCCTGAGAGGTACCATTGCTCCCCAGCCCTGCAGGGAAGATGGGGTGAGCAGGTCTGTAAACCCTTAAGCGAGTGAACCCCGTCTCCTTCATCACCCATGAAGGCACTAAGTAACCTCACTTAAAGCAATCGCCAGTCCTCTCTCAACCATCTTTTTCAGGTCCTTACCCACTTTGAAATTATTCTAATTTCTGCCTATGCCAGCATAGCTAATAATTTTCCAAATAGTGTTGTAACAAAAGCTTTATGGAAATGCAGTACCTAAAGTCCCACTACACATTTCTTCCTTCTAGAAAATCACTTACCCAATCATAGAAACCAAGTCATTAATTTTGGCTACCATTTTTAACAAACTCCTGTTCTGTTGTTATTGCTTTGTACAACAGTCAGAGGCAGCCATAGCATATGATGAGCCTGAATCTGTCTGTCCCTTATGCATGTATCTGAGGCATATTCTGTCTCTCCCTTATGCATGTATCTGAGGCATATTCTCCAGCGGCATCCGAAATCAGACGGTGGGAATGTATATTCTGCTTTCAGCTAATAATTGAGAGACTAAACCTGCCTGGCTGCTAGGGACTCAAGGGAAGGACTCGGAAATTGGCTGGGAGCTTCCTTCTCAACTTTTTTCAAAACAGTTCCTGAATGTTTCATCATAAGAAAATTTGACTGCATATTTATATGGCCACAAAGATACCCAGTTTAAAACTGCAAAATCAATTCACCAACTACATCAGTTATCTCTTAGCTGTTGTTACTCCAGTTAATCTGGGTGATTTGGTTTTCATCACTTTGCACAGTGAAGACATGAATAAACAATGCCTTGCCCCATCATCATCAGAGTTTCTCTTAATCGTTTGCTCAGTGACACATCATTTGCTCATACCTAAGGCTTCAGGTACTTCCAGAATTTAAGCCCAGCATAACCAAGTGGACAAGACTGTGGTCAGACTGCCCATCTGATATTCAAAACCAGAAGAAAAATCCTCTTTTCTTAAAAAGCTATGTCATCAGTTAATCAGTAACCTGGAGTAGAAAACACTCAATCTAAACATCACAAAACCTGTGAGTTTCTACTGCTGTTGAATGCAAACCCAAATCCCTCTTTGATTCAAGATGTAACCCTGAATTGTAGCTTTGATGCCCAGTTGGTATTCTCTCTTTATTCGTTTTTAGCTTGGTTGGTCCAGCGCTCAGGCAGAGCTGCCTCAGCACCGCATATTCCTACCATGGAAGAGGGTTCATTTTGCTTTTCTCTCCCAGGGGACTAGCACATACTTTTCGAAGCTGCACATCATTTTATTAGTTCTATTCCCAGCCTCCAAAACATCGAGCTTCTTTCATATGGATGTGCTGCAATTCAGTACCATCAGCAAACTCTGCTGAAACAGTGAGAAATACAGACCTAGCAAAGATCCCTGTGGAAACCCACCCACAGCCCTTTCCCAGCGTTGGCACTTTGCTCTGTATCATCCTCGCAACACTTCTAATTCACATAATCTGCCCTTGTTTGTAACCCATCTCGTTCCCTGGCCTGGTTAATGGTCTGGTTTTGTGTGTTATGTGTTTAAAATGCTGTCTAACAATAAATGTTTTATTTTTTCACTGGTAGCAACTTTGTGAAATATTTATGATCACTAGATGTCACTGTAATTTTACTCTGTCTTCAGCCCTATTGAACCAACGTGATTCCTGGGCTCTAGTGAGCTCGCTTTAAAATCCTTTTGAAGAATTAATTAATGATCAGAAAAATACCCAGCTGCTATCATGATGAAGGGTTTCCTGTGGTGTGAAGGGAGAACCGGCCTCACTCCGGGCTTTGGCTGAGTTTTTATGGGCAGTTGTTAGGCTGTGGCAGTGTGAATAATGCAAAACCCTGCAAATTTGGAGCCAAGTGCTCACACACATGTGTGCATGTACATATCGTGTGTGTCTGCACACACAGGTTTCTGCTCAACACATGAAAGTCCTGTTAATTTTATGCTGAGTTATTAAATCCCTCTGGTGTGTGCATGCAGCAAATTGTGTGTGCAGACACACACTGCGCTGGACTGTGTGCTGTTCACTGGGGCAGGCACATCTATAAGGCCACTGTTCGCCTGCAGATTTCCCTGTAGTTTTAATGACCAAATGCTCTTAAAATTTTGTTGTTGTTCTCTAATAATGCTCCCACTTCCCTCTCAAACACCCAGCCCAAATTCCTTCACCATCATCTGAGCACTCCCATCTCTTTCCTTTTCATCCAATCATCCCATTCCTACTGTAACTTCAGTTAATTGCACAGGTTTTAGGACTCAGAAATCTCTATAGCAGTAGCTTGCCTCTTTCACTTGCCTTAAAAGATTTTACAGAATGTATTTCTTCAAGGCCAACTCAAATTCACATGCCCTATTTCCTGAATTGTTGATTTCTCCATTGTACTCAGCCTTTGGGATATGACAATTTAAATATTATAGAACACACTCCTGCATAGGCACACTTGGGATTATTTTTTTTTAATTGGAAAAAAATTTACCACTTAAATTAGTAGAAAAGCCTGCTTAAAAATCATTTGTCTCCATCTAATGACATTATCCAGATCAGCAGAATATGTCTTCACTCTGTACTCCGGGTCCCACTGGGGAATATGCCAAAAGCAGGTCTTTCAAGAAAAATCAGTTAATGGGTGTGCAGTGCAGAGGCTCCTAACACAGCACTGGCGGCTGAGCCCGAGGAACCAAAGCTCTTTGCTGGCATCTTTTGGTGAGGAAGGAGAAAGGACCGAGGGCTACAGCTGTCTCCATGTCCCTGCAGTGGCAAAGGATGGATGGCAGAGCCTGGCCATGTCCAAGGGAGCTTCACAGCCAGGGAAAATAAGAAAGATCTGCTGTGAAGTAGTTACAAGGAAGCCACGATGGCACAAGGGATGCTGGGGTGATGTGCACTGGGTAGAAGTTAATTGCGATGTCTGCAGCAACATATTTTCCTTCAAATTAGTCCACATTGACTTTGTAGTGGTCCAGTCTGGCAACAGCAGGTTTTTAAAGGCTCATGGGTGCCTGCTGCTCCTGTAAGCAGTAGCAAGAGGTGGGCTGGCTGGCAGGAGGTAACGCCACAAAGGAAAGGCACCTTCTGCCTTCCTAATTCCACCCAAATTATATGGCCTGTCCACCTCTATTAATCCCAACATCTCAGCTGCTCTGACACATCACTTTCTGGTATCGACACCATCTCACTTTTGATAAGCCTTTCTATTCAGGATTCACTAAAAAGAGCCTAAATGAGCAATTATGCTTCTGGACAAGCATTTTATTTATCTGTGGAGCCACAGGAAGAGCTTTTTTGGTTCCCTTGAGGTCAAACACCTTTCATCTTCTATGCCAGGCACGGCCTAAAAAGTCCTAAATTTCCTTTGAGTTCTGTAGATTAGTTGAAGCGACACAGTGCTCTCTTTAGAAACTCTCCTCCACATCTCATGCAAGAGGACGCACCACATTTTGCCTAATGAGTAACAGCAACACACAAACCAGAAGATAAAGAGATTTTTAAAAGTTTTGCCACTGAACTTAGACAAATGTTAGGGCTAGGCTGCTAATCCTAAAAAAATTACTGGGAAACTTGTTAGTACAACCACATCTATTTTAGATTAGGTCTGGGGGTGTGTTGGGTGCAGCACCCCAGCTTTGCATGCACTCACTTGTCAAGCTCCGGGTCCCGGGGGCCGATGTCTGTATGATAGACATTTGCAATCACGCCAGCTCTCTTGTTGGGTTCCTCTGCCAGGAACAGTGCTGAAAGGTCTTTCATCAAGATAACTGGTGAAAAAGGTAAGGACGGACAGAGAAACCAGAGAACTGAAGTGACTAACTAATGAAAATTACATCCGGGATCTATTTTTGTATATATAGCAGACTCTTCTTAAGGAACTGCATGAATTTTCTTATTTGTTTTGAAGGGTTATAAATTACCTAGGAGTCTGATTGTGCATACATAAAAAGTGTTGAAACAGTTCAATTACAGGTGTGACAACTTTAAGCCCCATTTAGACATGGGCAACTCCCTATACATAGCATCTCCTTCAAAGTCATTGACATATTTCAATATAAGTCAACTCAATCGGGAATCCTTTCAACAAAACCCAACATAAACCATTGTCAATACAAAGTGAGGGACTGCATATTAAGAGTTACCACACATTTCATTTCATCGGTTGAAAAACAGATTAATATTACACGGAAGAGGGTTCAGAATGATACTAAAGTTATGTGGAACACCCTTACATAAACATTACTGTAAATCATATTTTTAAACAGATTTAATCTCTGTTTACCCAGAAATACCCCAGAAGACTAACTTGAACAATACAGGGCTATGAATTCATAGCACAGATTAGTTAAAGCAGATGGCAAGCCTGTGTGGATGCGCTCTGTCAGAGGAAATGTGGCCATAATTGGATTTATTTTAATTCACTTATACTTTGACTACAGGAGATCTGCTGGTAAAGTTCCTCATGCAGTCAAGCCCTGAGGTCAGGGCTTTCAGGGAGCTGCTGGATTCTTTGCTCTCAACTCTATTTTGAAAATTGAACTTAAATGCAAAAATAACATTAGGTGCTTATAAATGAAAGTGAATCCCCAGTCTTAAAACCTTTATTCATGGTCAGATCTTGCCTCCTTAATTCACTCTGACTAGCACTTTATGCAGGCAGCCCTGAATGAAATGATACTTCACATAAACAGCATCTCACTTATCAAAGTGTTTTGCACAGACTAGGCTAATGCTGGGCGCAGGAGGGCACATCGCTCACCTCCAGCAGTTTCAATTTTCACATGCTTTGCAGCAGAGGAAGGAGACAAGTTCCTGTCGGGAGGTGCCATCCCTGCCACACCGTGCGGACCCAGAGAAGGCAGGTGACAGCCTTTTCCAGCCGCATCTTCTGCTGCTGCCTTGGATGTGCTGCATTCCCACCTCTGCAGCCGGCCGCGCTTCAGGGATTTTCTTTCCTTCTCTTGATTTGTAGGCTTGTATTCCCACGCAGCCTAGCTGCTACCTGGATGGCACTTAATCATCACCTTGATCCTGGGTTCTTGTTAAAAAGAAGGCAGCTTGCTTTTTCCTCCTAGAAAGGTGCTGGTGATCTGAGTCCTGACTTGTCGGAGGATGTGTGCAGTGGCTGTGAGCGCTGTGCACCAGCCAGAAAGGGGGAAGGGGTTCACTTCTCTCTGCATTGAGCTGTAATGGGTGTAAATACATCCAGTAATTACAGGCATATTGCTGTGCAAACACATAATAAATGCAACTCATTTCCTTATGAATTATACTTAACGGGCCACCCACGTTTCTAGCTGGACTACACATTGCACTGACTGGCCATGCTGAAACCTGCCAACCGCACCATCACAAGCCTCAGTTTCCCTTATAATTTCTCAAATGTTCTTGCTTTCAAGCTGCCCCAGCAAACCGTAAGTACAGGATACATGAGAGCCGCTGACCAGCTGCCAGCGACCCACAGCCAAGCTGGCTGGATGGCCATGGGAGCACGTGGAGATGTGTGACTGCAGAGGCAGATGGTGTGTGGGGAGGAACGACCTACCTCTAGGTACACCTCTGATATCTGTTTATTCCACCACATTTCATTTTTTGTATGTGTGCTTATTCTATGTTTTAATCTAAGAAATACTGGCTGGGTGAGGCAGTGCCCAGTTAATGAAAGGCTGTGGTTGCATGCTGGAGTATGGAGAGCACACCATCAGCAATACAGTGCTGCTACGTGTGCCAGCCTTGTCCCCACATTACTCACTCTGAAATTATTGCTGATTTGTTTGAGCAGAACCCAAATACAATTTCACTCGTTCATCACTACAAAAATCAAAGTATGTTTCCCCATTCAAGGCACAGAGCAGAGAGCAACGGGAAGAGACCAGCCTGGCATCTGTGCTCAGCCTCACATTGTGGGTAACCCTTCCCTGAGCCTGCCCTGGAGGAAACAGCTGCTGAGAGCCCTCCAATACACAGATGTTGCTTCCTTTCTGCATTTGTTTTTTTCAAACATTTCCTCAGCCATACTTATCTGCATACCTCTGATATATATCGGCAGTACCCTGTTCTTGCAGGCTGCACAACCTATGCATTTAAACTCAAATCACATCAATGTTTCTCATCTAAGTGCCAGTTCTACTTGGCATGAAATCAGCCTATATTCTAGCACCCCACACCAAACCTTCCAGCTTCACAGAATATTTGTTTTTGTATTTGTTAATTAACACATAATGCCATATTACTTTCCTTGCAATTGGCTTTTCAAAATATTTCTGTAATTGGCCTAAATTTCTCTCACTAGACATATGCAAACTAATCTTCCTGTGTTACGTTTCAACAAACAGCCAGTCTGTGGGTGCTGGTGAGCACAGAGAGCAGGACGGTTGGACACAGGAGGCTGTCCTAAAGAATAGCAGGATTTGGGAGACAAAAGGCCGTTTTGGTGTTGTTTACCTATTTTTGGTCTCTCCAAAGCATCCCAGGTGCTGGGTATAACCAGGAACATGGGGACAGCAGGGGAGCATGGCAGGACTTCTTGGACAGCTGCACTAGTCAAAGAAATTCCAGCAATATTGTCCTCGAGCAAGATGGAGAGGCCTCTAAATTCAGATTGTGTAAGTCTGTTGGTTTTGAAAGGCTCAATATTTCCACCTCTGTTTTGTGCCCAGCATGGTTTAAGGTCAGAGCGAGGGTATTCTCACCTCTGGTATCACTGCCAAGTCCCAGCAGCCACTAGATGTCACCACGATTTTACTTGCTTCCTACTCTGTACCCAACCGGGGACTGTAAGAACACAGAAAAACAGTTAATCATTAATAATAAAAAATTATTCACCTGTTACAATGGACACAGAGCTCAGAGAAGGGGGAAAAGTGACCCTCACTCCTGCTTTTCTGTGTGCCATCTCTGAGAGTATTTAGACAGAGCACCTGTACACATGGATACAACTTTTAATTTGTCTCTTGATGGCAGGAGGATAGTTTGATATTGTAATGATCAAGTTTCTCCAGCTAGGCATCAGGCTAAAACTTACTTTTGTTAATGCATTTATTGGACCCCTATTTAATTCTCCAACCTTGCTATCTTTAAAAGTTATCTGCCCCCCCCACTTGGTAATCCTGCCTGGAGAGAAGCAGCTAACAGGGAGCAACATCACCTGGGCAGTAAAGTGGACAAGGAAAGATTTGGGGATGGGATGAACCAAGTAGCTCCACATGCAAACAAATCATCAAAGCCATTTCTGGGAATACTTCTGTCTCCAAAATGTCTGAAGCCATAGAAAAGCAAAGGGCTCCAGTGACCAGTGCAGCTGACTCATTCATTTTCATTAACCTTCCCTGGTTAATTATTAACCTGTAACCATGCCATTCATAAAATGGAGGATAAAGATTAGAAATTGTGTTCATAATCCCACAAGGCTCCACTTTTATCTCCTGCCTCACAGGCACAAACATGTAAACACAGCCCAGGCAGAGGTGGGATTTGGCAGCCCACCACAGGCTCAGTGAACACTGGAGCCCCATCGCAGTGTCCTGACTTCTACACCTGTGCCAGCGTAAAATGGAAGAAGCCTCCGCAGATATGTGCTCACACATGTGATGCACAAAGCAGGTTGTATGTGCAAATCCTACCGGGTACATGCTGAAGTCTCCCGTGGTGGCGGCACAGCCCATGCCGTAGCCATGCTGAAGCCTAAAAATCAATCTTTACTTTTGGTGACTCTCTCTAACACTAAGGAACTGGTGCTAGTTCATGTATCTGTTCATTAGACATTGAACTTAAGGTCTGTCTTTTAAAATATTTAGATATCGAGTTGAGAAGAATTCTTTGCATTTTCTTAAAATCCCTAGTCTCCAACTGTTGGGGTTTTTTAACACAGATATTTTCATTGTCCTATCCTACTGGCCTAATACTAGCACAAGCCCTAATGCCTGCCTCTTCCTCTTTGGCTGTTAAATTCTCCATCCAGCTCATCTCTTTAATCAGACCATTCTTGTCCCGTTGTTCTGCTTCTTTGGGTCCAAGATGTTTGTGCAAATTCATCCCCCTCACTTACACAAAAGCCCAGCAACACAAAAGTCCTTCAAAAGGAACTGAGGTCAATACCTCATTTCCTAAATCATGCAGTAATTCAGCAGATCCCTGTGAGACTGTTTGGCTTTGGATACGTCCCAGATGGCATAAATTACTGTACATAGGGGTCCCTTTCTGAAAACATTTTCGTCAAGATTTCCATAGTCAACCCTTAGCAAGATGAAAGTGTCTGTCCCCCCATCAACCCCAGTTACATGCCGGTTCTCTTCTCAGAGCTAAAGGTATATAGCCCACAGTAGTAGCTACTGGAGATGCCCATGTCTGCTTAAAGGATCGTTCTGGGTTTCCTACAGCACATATTCTTTCAATCTGAAGTCTGCTGTCTTCCAAGAAAAGTCAAACAAAGCAGACTTTACAGCTCTGTCTGAAGACAGCTTTTTAAATTAAGTCGGGGGTTATTTTCATTTTTGCTTCATGACACATAGTATATTTAATACAAAAGAAAATATGCCTGGCTCAGAACTTCAGCCAAAGATGACAAGTCCAAAATTATCTCAACTTAGAAATATTACTACCCAGGTTATTAGTCTTAGGTTTAGTTTATGATCACTTCTTCCAGCAGTGCTGCTGCACTTGGAATTAATTGCAGCTTGTGTACTTTCTGTAGAGAAGAAGGTGAAAGAGTATGCATTTTATCACTACTTCTTGCACAAATATGAAAAGAGCAAAGGTTGCTTATTTTAATTTCTTTCATGCAAGTATATCTGTAACTTTGGCACTTCGTAGCCTGCTACTGGTTATAAAGTTGATGTAGGTTATCTTTCATTTCACAGTTTTCCTTAGGAAGTAAGTACCCCTCTTTTAGGCTTAAGGAATTAATTTAAATTTCAAATTACCTTTTTTGACAAAATATCTTCAGTTCACTCTGATAGTAAAATGTGTGTAATACCCAGTGGGACTGGCCAGATCTCACTTCCATAAGAAAGACAAAAAGAAGTGCATATCTATCTTTCATGCCTCATTTCCCGTAATCCTCTTTTCTTGCTTCCCACACCACCCTGATCAACATACAAAAGATCCACCTGACAGGCAGGGAAGGCAATCCTATACCCTATGCCTGTCCACCCAGAGACACAGCTCCCATCTGTGATAACCCCTCAAACACAAGGTTTCTGCTCAGAAATCAGATGTTGCTCAAAATCATCAGATTTGAGCACACACATTTGCCTTTTTTTTTTTTTTTTTTTTTTTTGACCAGGGAGATACATTCTTCCAGGGCTATGGTTTCTGAAGAGGTGGAAAAAACTACCATTTTATCCCTTACCTCTAACAAGAGGTGATGGATCCTCCCTATATGTTGATCACACCATCAGGTGAGAGTGGCCACCATTGGGGTACTCTCTGCCTCAAGCGATGACGCTGCCAGCATCACCAGAAGCCCCAGGAGATGGTCACCTCAGCAATCTGCTACGAACTCTAATTCACAACCAACACTTCAAAAAAATACAACTGCAATGGCCACAGATGGGTAATTCCTTCTCTAGTAAATCACCCAGTCAAAAGCCTAGTGTCTCAGTACCAGGTAGACAATAAAAGCATTTGGGGGCCAAACTTTCCATGACAGCCCCTGTCCCTTTAACAGTTTGCTCCCCCTAAAGTAAGTGTCACAGTGAGTGATGGATGCTGGGGAGGTAGCTGGTGTAGAGGACCTACCACTGCCATGAATAATGCAATGGAGAAATGGCATCTTGCTATTTCTCAGCCTTGTTGGTCTAATACCACTTATTTAACTTGTCTATTTGCATTAAGCCCAACACTTTGGATGCCCTGATGTATTTTATGATACTTCCTTGCCGTTGCTTTTGATGGTCCTATTTGTGATTCAGCAAATAGTACCTAAGTAATCAATATTCTGTCTGGGTGGACATTTTATTTATCTACAGAGCCACCATATGAATTCAGTTGGTTTACTGGAGGTCGAACACTTTTCATCTTCTCCATGAGCCAAAGAAAATTGGAAGATTTAAACTCCCTTTGAATTCCTTTGATTAACTCGGGGAAAATATCTCACTTTTCTTTTTTTTTTTTCCAAACTCAGACGCAGCATTGTCTTCATTATAAATCTACCTCATTTTGACACATTGATCTCTGCATAATGGGTAACATGAGGTGTTGAGGCATAAACTGGAAGATGAAGGAAGCTGTAGAAGATATATGAATGATGCTGTTATCACTTATCACCCATACATACACACCTCCTTTGGGTTGGATTTTTTAAAAAACCCACATAAAATCAATAAGAGCTATGGGGGAACAAGGGCTGGGATCCACACACACATTTGGGAATTGCACCCTGCTGACACAAAGCACCCGCACTGTATCAGCAAAAGATACATCAATGTTACGTATTTACATCAGTATCATCCCCCCACTTGGACCAAATTCAAACCGTACAAGTGCATGCAATGCCACTGCTTTCATCATGCTGTTTTAAAAAGCAAGAATAAACCCATTATGTTTCAGACATGTGGAGGTGAAGAGAAGCTGAAGACCAGATTTCAGCTTCTTTGCACCTCCCTTGCGCAACTCTGCAGTGCCCCAGCTTGCAGGGCTGACAGGGACAGAGAAACCCAATGACTAAACCAACTGAATAATGAAAATATTATCCTGGATCTCTCTCATATTTCTTTTCTGCTGGCTTCTATGATTATTTTTTTAATTTATAAGGTTTTAGAGTAAAATTTTTAAGATTGCTTCAATGATCCAAGATTTTTCATGTAAAAGTTGTATCATTTGAAAGAAAAACATGACTTGAATCCCATTTAGTTAAACACAGAAATCCCTATACAGACACACATCAGTTTTGGTGACTTGTTCCTAGTTATTGCATTTGACCTGGAACTGGTTTAAGATTAATTAAAATAAGCCTCTCTTTCAACACACTGTGACTTGCATTCATTTAACTAAATTATTGTGAAAAGTGGAGTCAGGTTAAGCAAGTGGAGATTCTTCACATTGACGGGACTTCAAGGTGATCCTCAGTGTGATTTGGACACTACTGCCCAGGATCACAGAAGCTTCAAATACACTCAGTTTAATCAGCTTATACTTTATGCAAGCGAGATCTGACTTCTTCCAGTATAATCATGGCCTGAGCACCTGCACAAAACATCCAGAAGTTTGCCTTGTGTGGTTTTCAGAGACTCAGAGCTGAGACTATGAGAGTCCTATGGATGCAGGGTGTGAAGGGACAACAAGAGCTGCTGGGGTCCCACCCTCTGCACTAGGGCAGATTCAGGTAGACCACGCCTGCACCAGGCAGGAGAAGAATTAAAGAAAACCTTCTCATTGCAATGCCAAATCCCAGGCTTGGCACAAGGAGCCAATATGCTGCCTCACCCCTGCACCTCCCAGCCCATCAGTGCTGGCTGCTGCCGCACCAGCTCCCTCCTGTTCCCTGTCAGCTCACCACTTGCCTCCAGTCATCTCAGACAAATAAGTTTGTTATTCCTCCTCATGAACTAAACAAACCTTATTCTAGCCACAGTTTCTGATAAGGGAGGTTTTTTTTTTTTAGAAAGCTTCAATTATTTTTGGTGGTTTTCCTCTGGGCTCCTTTCTCCCCCTCAGTGCACCCCCTTCTTCGTGATGTGCAACAAAACTGGACACATCTTTGCCTCTAAATCACTGCTCGCTGCTCTTTGTAAACAGTCTTTCAGTTTTAATACATCCACCTTGCTGCAAATGTTTTTAGCCTGTATTTCCTCTACTGGTTTAAAAGAATGTCACAGGCACAGCATCAAAAGGCCTGTGAAGATAACGACAGATCAACACATACTTCACCTTGATCTTCGAAATAAATTAGATTGGCTTGAAATTATTTGTTCTCAGAAATCTGTTTAGCAATGTAGACATTTATATGTTGTTCAATAAGGCCTTCTGGTAACCTGCTTGGTACCAATGAGAGAGAAAGAAGGAATACACGGGAATAAAAGTCATGCAGGTGAACCAGTAGAGCCAGGAGCTGAAGGGTGAGGAAACTGTGGTGGACAACACTCCACGGTTCCCTATGTGGTTTCAATGGTTTTCTTCAGTTCTTGCTTCATTCAGACACAAGCAATGCTTTGATGCACCCTGGCTGTATTTTTCTAGAGCACTGACATGTGTTTTAACCTTTGGCTCCAATAGGCAGGTGGGTGCATGTACATCCCCGAAACACTGTCCCACAGCACTCCACCTTTGGGCTTGTTTCCACTCTCTGTTCAAACTTTCTCATGCTTCATTGGTGTCACTAAATATTTACACAAGTCAGCAGTCATTTTCGCTGTGGTTAACAGGCAGTTACGCATTTGCAGCATCTGTCAGGGTTTTTGTTTTTGTTCCTGCAGTGCTGGCTGAGCAAGCACCCACACTGCCTCCCACACCGGTGGAGAACCAACCATTTCCTCACAGCCATCGCAAACAGTTTTTATAACAAATTACACCTAAGAAAATAAGGGTGTTGAATCCATATTGGGCTTCCCCTTGGTGGGGAAGCAAAATCAGCTCTTGGCTTTCATGTCTCCACTGCAGCACTGCATGACCCTGCTGCCCGTGCAAACATTTCTGTTTTGCGTAGCAGTGATAGAGAGGGGTCTTGCTGGAGCACAGAGGTTATAGATACAGAATGTATTCGTCAACACTGCAGCAGTAACAGGAGGTTGCCACAAGGTCAAGATAAAAGTGTCCAAAATAGGTATAACAAGCTGGCAGGAAGCAGCAAGGGCGGCCACTGCAGCCAGTAGGAACGGTCATGGCCATGCAGGATGTGGCCCCCAGCTCTCTGTGAATGGTACTGCTTCACAGGGCTTTTTTATGTCCTTAGAAAACTTGAGTGAATGAGTTTCCATTTCCAACCAACTGTCACGTAATAACAATTAGTTTACTACCAACCATCTGACACAGAGGTGCTTGGCAGCGCCTAACAAGAATACCAGGGCTTTTCCTTCTGTCAGACCCCAAGCTAAAAAGAGATGACCTGCCTCAACCCGATTTGGACAAGAAAATGCTTGTGAGGCATTCACAGCAGCCCTGGCCTGCAAGTGATTTGGCTCTGAAGACCTTCAATAGTGTTTCTGGCCACCTGATTTTCTGTAACCAGGATAAGATGACTGGCTGACAGTTGAGGGGAAAAAGCTAGAGAGGATTGAAGCAACATGTGGGTGGTGATGAGTCTTGTCTCAGCAAGCAGAACAAGGTGACCTTCATCTTAGTAGCCTGAATGGTGTTCTGACAATGTTTGGGGTGGTTTCTTTGAGGGATGATCCTTTATCATGTTGAAATAGTCTTCCATTGAACCCTTAAAAAACATCTCCTGGTGAGCTGACTCATGGCTCCATGAATAATCAGACGTTCAATCAATCATCGACTTTTGTTTTTTGTAAAGTAGCTATTGATGTTGTATGTTATTAGTTTCTTGGCACCTGATACTAGGCTTTCATCAAAGCAAAATGCTGATGCAATTAGCAAAGGATATCAATTTATGCAGCAATTCACATTATCCCTCAAAGCTTCATTAGCCTCAGAAGCTAAGGCACTGGAGAGAAAATTTGGGGAAGTGCTCTGTTACCTTCTGCAGCTCAGCCCATCTGCGCTGCTGCAGCGCTCCTGCATTATGCTGCCCTTCGCGGCCAGGAAAGGGAGATTTGGCAGCTCTGCAGCACAGGCAGAGGACAACAACTGCCTCCATCCACCCCAGTTCAGCCTGAGGACCTACTCACACATTTTGCATGGGTCAAAGTTATTGTGTGGGACCAAGCATGTTTCGACAGCCAGAGCAAGAGCAGCTGGGGGCATTATCTGCAAGGAAAAAACAAAAATAAAATTAAGGTTTCCTGTCCTAGAGACATCCTGGAGCTCTTGCCGGTGGGTGATGCTCTGCATCTGTGGCAGAGTGCCCTGACCAACTCATGCTTCTCTTGTTCCCTACAAACACTCCTGAAGTCAACAAGGCGTAATTGCCCCATTATTTCACAGAAAAGCCACTGACGTCAGCAGGAAGCAGCTGCTGGTGGGATGGAAACCTCACTTAGCAGCCCTTTTGCTGGGAAGGTAATTTGGTCTTTACAACTCTGAACACAACCATCTCTTTATACCTATTTCACTGCATTTACCAGTAAATATTTGGTCTTCAGGTTTTTGGTGTAGTTTTTTTTCTTTTTCTTTCAGCTGAATAATTTTTATTATGTTGATCCACATTGTTGTCTACCTCTTCACAATTCTGAATACAAGCCTTGCCCTTGACTGAACAACACAATGAAAACCTTCAGGTCATAGCTTTTAGAACACTTGATATTGTTTTTTCTTTCTGGAAAGAATAAATAATGTTAACCTCTCTGCTAATGTAGAGGAAAAATGAAAAGTAAAAGGCTATCAGAGGCATGTCAAAAAGACTGCTATTGAGCTTGGATGATTCTAAACCCATTGACTAGTTTGCACGGCTTGACACAAAAATTAACTCATCTTCCAATTAGCTGAATAATTAACATCCATCATCAGATTTCCAGCTACATCCCATAGACAGATTTATTGGGGCAGCCATGGCCAAGTGAAACAGTATTTTCCTTTTCACTGCACATCACGGCTGGAGCTGGCTTGTACAAAACAGAGGTGCTGCCCCAGTGCTGTACCTGGAGGTGAAGGGTCGGAGGGGACACACACAGGCTGGGGGACAGCTTGGGCTGTGGTTCGTGGCAGAGTAGGCTCCGTCTCTGGACGTCTTCACATCAGGAGCGGTGAATATGTTTTAGTCACGCACAAATCGTTTGGCTCAACAAAAAGGAACAGATGAATGCCACTGCCAGCAGGACACATTGCACTATTTAGTGATCTGTTGTTCCCTACAGAACAAGTATCTATGGATTTATAGAAAATTTTAAAAAGTGACAGAATTTAAGTGACTCATCCATGTCTGGTATAAATGCAGCACCGGAGTGTACTGGAGAGACATTTGGCTGAATGCACTCTTGTACAAATCCAGTCCCAAAGATCGTCAGCATCTCCCCTACCTCACAGGGATCCCGAGCCCAGCAGCAAAATGCATTTCTGCGAGGCTGGCTTGCTCTCTTTAAGCACCCCTGTCCTTCTGAGTTAGGATCATTTGCATTTTATACAAACTGTACAGCTGGAGGTAAGGAAGAGTGCACAGGAAAGAGGTTACAGCCCTCTTCTCCAGCTGCGTGGCCAAAAGCAGGCAATGCTCTTCATTTGAAGAACACCTTATGGAAGGGATGAGGATGGCAGGCATGCTCCTTTGAGAAGGTGCCATCTCATTTCCTGGAGCTCACATCAGGGTTTGCAGGAACAGGAGGAACTTCTCATGCCTTCCTGGAATGATAAATTCAATACCAAGCTGGCAAATCTGTAACAGCCCTGAGCAGAATAAATTGTACAGCTGAGAATAACTTTGTTTTCTTAAACCCTTTGCCGAGTGCCCTTCCCTTTCAACAGATCCTAGACAAACAAAAAGAAAATGGTATATATGTTCCTACATAGAGATGTCTGATACATCCCACTAAAACGATAAACCTGTTCTGAGGCAAACCTACCTCTTATTATTCTTACTTATTGACTTTCACATCCTTTCATCTAGTCTTAAACCTTCTTGCAATTTTGCAAGACAAAAGAGGTTAAAAAAAATAAAACGCAATTAATTGTGCTATTTTACTTGTCTACAACGGCATAAATTATTGTCTTTTTAACTTTTTTAGCAGCTTGGAAAACAGCAGGAAGTAGCAGAGGGTTTTTTAAGTGAACCAGTCCATTTAAATTGTCTGCATTATGCAGCTTCCTTCTGGCTTCATGCTTGAAAATGCAGGCAAACCCAACTGCTAAGAGAACAGTGTTATTGCTGTGCTGGAGGTGAGAATGGTCTGGTGGTAGAGACATTAGCATGGGACTTTGAAGGAGTGAACCCAGTTGCAGCTCACATGACAGGTGTTATTATGTGAGCTCAGATACATCTTGTTCAGCCAAACTTTTAGAAGCAGTCGTGTGCAGATCAGCACCCCACGGGACTCATGGGCAGGAACCGGGCATTTGCCACTCCTAGGCACTGAATTGCAGGCTCCTAAGTCACATTGATGTATTTCAAAATTTTGGCATGCACAGACTTTTAAATGAATGGGATCTTAAATTTAATTAGAAGAACACTTTGGAATATCAGGTAGAAAGAGCCCAGTGTGCCCCAGTGCAAACAGTGCCTTAATGTCTGTGGCATGGTCAGATCATCCCTTCAGCTGCCTGGGATTCAAAGTCTCAGAAAGAAAACAAATCCCATTCTTGACGCCTTGCAGGGGAAACGCTGGAGCTGCTATTCACTTTTCTGAATCTCACCCACTGGATAGGGGACATAGCTTAACTCTGCCAGGACTTCTAGGAGCTTTCCTATTTCTGTTTTTTCTAAGCAAGTGTTTCAGCGGTGTGTATCGGCACCCAAAATTTACACCTAATTCACTCTCCTGATCCAGATGAGTGTTTCTATGAGATAAAGCAAAGATTACTTTGCTCTGAAGTCCAAGACACTTCCTCAAATTAGTGGCTAGGCTGGCTTTGCAAGAATTACTATGTCTGATAAGATTATCTTGGTGTTATCTTCAATTCTCCCTTTTCTTCGTGCCCTGCCCATTCGATACATCACAGGATCATGTACATCCAGACACAGAAAGGCTGAGCCTCTCCCGCTGCCATCTGGGGAGTAACTTCAGGAAAAGCCCGTGTCGTTCATTAGCACACAGATGGCCAACCATCCATTGCTGACCACCATATGGCCATCTTCACAGCCATTCATCACTTTTGGCCAACCACAATTTTACCTCGTTGAAGCTGAGTGGTATTTCTGCAGGACAAAGAGGACATCAGGCACTGCAAGGATGCAATCATGCTGTAAATTCCACCCTTTCTGCCTTTTCAGCTGTATTTTCATGACAGACAGCAGACTGTGACACAACTACAGCATCTCCTGCTTAATTTCAGAACAACTTGCCCTTCTGGCTGCATAAACCCCATCATCATACAAGCCCTTGGTGGCAGCTGCTGTGAAATCATGGAATATTAAGAGGCTGTCATTCATATTTCTCTGAATCTCTGCAGAATTGATAAAAATTGTATTTCTGGATAAGATTTGCAAGAATAAGTCAGTCATCTAATTAAGAAGCACAGCCAGGCAGTCACATAGATAAAGAAGCAAAAGAAGTTTCAAGGTGAGAAACTGAATCTTCCTAGATGGACCTAAAAGAGGGGTGTAAGGGCTCTGGAGAGAGAGATACACTTTAATTAATGCTGTCTGATGGGGACCTCTACCCAGATACAGCCTGAGGGGTACTATGGGCACAAAGAAAGAAACCAAGAGCCCGCTGTCAGGAAGGGATTAGGTGAGAAGGAGAGAGCTTTCTCCAGTTTAACCTTAGTGTCAGTAAGCTGAGACAGTTTTTCTCATTTCTTCATGTTTTGTTTTGGTTTTGTTTAATTCATACCTATGTTATCTATTCAGACATTATTAACAAAGAGTTAAGACCTGCTGGGGGGTTGATGGGCTTCGAACCTTTTGCACTTCTCAAGTGAACATTAGATGACCACAAGAAAAAAGGCTGCTGGTGTTGGGGCTTGGCTTCCTCCACTTAATGCTTTTTGCTTAGAATAAACAAACGGGGAGCCCTGGCAAGACTCTGGAGAGCCAGCTGCATGCACATGAAATTGCAGGGGTTCTCATGCCTGTGAAGATTTCACAATTTCTTCTCATTTGTGCATGAAATATGATTTCATTTGCAAATTCAAGCCCTGTTCTTTTTTTCTCTTAGCTTTTGTTGTTTGCAAGGATCCAGATTTTAATCAGAACATCCTGTGAATCCCATTCTAAGTATTTCTGACAGTAAGCACTTACCCAGGATGAGAATATCAGTTGCCTCAGCTCAGTCAGTTTAGCTAAAGGAGGGCAGGCTATGTGACTGCAAGGAGGTTGAATGGTTGCCACTTCTCTTTCCCTAGTCCAAAAAGAAAATTTGCTGAGTTAATTTCTGTTCCAACCAATTAAGGATTTAAGTTGGTACAGTGCGTACCGTGCACCTGATTAATTGCAAACCACCTCCATAGTTCGTTCAGATAGGCTCCCACTGTTTTTATCACTAAGTTTACATTCATGGAGTGCACAAACATAATTTTTTTTGAAAAGAAATAGAAGTCCAGGCTTGTTCATTGCGAACAGCTTCCTATAGATCTGTGCAGACAGTGAGAATTACGTGCTGCAGGTCTAACGCTGTAATATCAGCAACTGGATGCATGTCCAGTCCCAAAAATGCATATTAAGGTAATGATGTTGTTTTTATAAAAACAGCATAATCCTTCTACAAAATGCATGACCTTGAATCTGCCAAGTCAGAGACCTTCCTCTGCTTTCTAGACCTGTAAGATTATTGCACCAGTAAGAACTAGTCTGGTCTGGGGCTGGGTGCAGTTCAGTATTACCAAGGTAAGCCTTCAGTACCCCTCCACCCACATGGGTCGTACTCACCAGGCCCAGTCCATCTCCTGGCACCTTGGAAAGGCAGCATTAGGTTTGATGGAAGATGTCCTGCAGCTAACTCTGAATTTACTGTGCCTGGCATTCGGGATGCCTCATTAGCTCACTCCTGCCAGTTCCTCGCAACACGCCAGGACACGTTCCCTTGCCTCTCATCATTTTCACTTCTATCATTAGGAGATGGGAATCGTTTCACCTGTCCCTCTTGGCAGCACACATCGAGGTGATGCGTCCCCAAAACGGCGGTCTGCCCAGATGCAGCTCAGCCATGAAAATCCCTGCTTTTCTTCATATTCTCCAGGTGGTTACCTCCAATCCACTCCAGCTTGATTTTCCTCTTTGTCTACCACTAACAGAAAAACATCTAAATCATCTGCTTAAATCTTAAAACAATTAAATTATTGGAGTTAAAGAGACCATAGCTCAACTGCAGAGGAGATGTTTATGTTGGGTAAAACTAGCGTGACTTTTAGGGATTCCTTCAGTGTGTTGCATCTTTCCTCACAGCTCAAAGCATCTCTGTATGTGAGAGGATTTGTTGCTAAAATTCAGGTGTAAATATTTAGCAAAGTGTAGTAAATTGTCTGGTTAATATGCTGGCAAAGAGCTGCTGGCTCTGACTGCTGTCCAAACAGAGTTATCTGGTCACAGCCCAGCAGGCAGCAGCATGCTTTGCTGTCTGCAGGGGGATTTTTACCAGTGCATGCTGGCCAACCAGGTCCTATCCCCAGGTCCCCATGAGCATCAACACAGAGGTGCCAGCAACATTCCTTTATATAGTTTACACAAAAGACAGGTTGTGCCCCAGCAGCACCTACTTTTCACTTTTACCACTGGTCCCAAGTCATACTGCAGTCTCTGAATAAACCATATTGGGGAGAAGGAGGAGCTTCAGCTGGTTTAGGTTGGAAGTGGGTTGAAAGCTCCTCATGGGAAAAATTAGCAACCAGTTCCACTGCCTAAAGGGGATTGGATTGTTAAAGTCACCCTTGACACACGCGGAAAGCAAACAGCTCGATGGCGTGGAGGGCTCACAGGAGAAACAAACTGCTGTCACTACTGCTTCTCAAAAGATACCAGTGATATTTGGCACGGAGAGATTTCTGCGATGCTGAAACAGCTTGTGTGACAACCCATGGGGAATCCCAGTTCATTAGTGCAAAAATTAAGACACTTGACTTAAATGCTTCAGTATTGAAAACCTAATTACTGCACCAGGAATTTGTTACATGCAGAAACACCCATTAAGAACCAGGTTACAACAGGGCTTCAAAAGGTTAAAGAAACCAAGCCTGAAGAGCTTTCATTCCTCTGTGGAAGTATTTGCTTTATCTCTAGGGGCTGTTACAACAGCAGCATGCACCAGATGCTGCCCTGGTGCAGATGCCCAGGGACCCGGCATTGCTGGTGCTCTGGCAGCGTTCCTGCCAGGCTGCATGCGTGCCAGTGACATACTGATGGACGTAATCTAACTGCCCATTCCCTGTAGGAGAGCCAACATTTATCTTCGCTCCCAGTGACTCCACTCCTAGAGATAAATACACTCGGGAGCTGTCAGATGGAAGCAGCTGTAACATAGCTCTGATGTGCAAATGTTGTCCTGCTTGATCAAGCAGTAGTAATGTCACTCTGGAAAGAAAAAGGCCTGTGTAGGTATATCACACGTTCAGGTAGGAGCCTGCCAGCCACCTCACAGCTGCCACAAGCTGAAGCATAGCCAGGATCAGTCTTACAGTGGCTGTCCCTTCATGTTAGCCATAGCAATACTGCTCACACTAGATATATTGCTGCACACCAAAGAACAAAGGAGCAAGGACTTTTCCAGACCAGCTGGACTTCTCCAGACCAGCCCAAATCAAGACCAAGCAGAGGCTCTGGAGAACCACCTTTCATGGTGGTGTATGTGACCCCAAGAATATGAGACCATCAGACCTCAATAGAGGGGCAACCACAGGCAAACCCTATTTCATCAGCCCTGGTTTCCCTCCTTACCTAGATACACACACTGCCAGAACAGTGTCCTCTTGAGCTGATCAAGCACCAGGGAGTAAGAAGAGAAAACTGAAAGCAATGCCTACTTTCAGTGGATACCAGGAGGTTGTGCAAATGTTTACATGGAAGATTAACTCTTCCAGAGGCATCTGGCACTTCTAAGCTGATTCCCTCAAAATGGTTGGGACTGAATATTTTCTGCAGGCCCTGGGTACTTTTATTGCAGTAAGATACACAAAAGGTCACAAGAGCTGTCTCTCAGCTCAGTCAGGAAACATCCCCGTAATCTTTTCCTCAAAGACAGAAGGACTCACCTCTTAAATCATTAATCCCCTAAAAGACAGACAGCAGGGTGCAGACACTGCATATTGCGATTAAAAATCTCAGATAACTTCAGGGTGAAAGCCCACATTTCCTCCCTTCTTTATGGAGGAAACATCTGATGCTTAGCAATGCTTTCAAGAGACTTCAAACCAACCAAGCAACCAACACTAAAAAGTCCACTTCAGGCAGCCCCCTGCCCCTCAGTGCAGCACTCCCTACTGCTGCACCTCAGCACCGGCAAGGACACAACCTCTCCCAGTGCAGGAGCTCCCTTCATCGCCATTGCACAAAGCCAGTCTGGTAGATTTTAGCTTTAAGCTCTACCTCGTATGTTCATGCTTAGGCACCCTTTGCTGCCTGACGCCCAAATCCAGCTGACACCACTGGAGTTGGGCTGCTGTGCCACTGCCACTTGGACACAGTCATCCATTACAGTGCATGTGGGTCTGTCACCAGGTCCCATTTGCTTCTCCACACCATATGTTAAACCAGCAGGCTGAGCAGAATCAGTTATCTTCTTGTTTTTAACATCTATCCTTTTTTATTATTACTATTAGCCTTTTCCTATCCTTAAGAACACTTGTAAGATGCAGAGGGAGCAATAGTCATGTTTTTGGGTCACTGCTGGTGAGTGGGTGCCTTTTTTGTGGCTTTTTTTTTCTTTTAAGAATAGTGCTTCCCACTCTAACATCTAAAGCAACACATTTGCATTCACAGTGGCAACGTTTGGGGTGAAGGCATATAAACAACACTATATTATTGTATGAACATGTAATTCAAATGAGACTATGAAACAACCAGGTCCCAACATGAACTTTTAACATGATTCTACATGATAAAACATTTTCAAAACTGCTAGGTTTTTAAGGCTCTTATTCCCTTAATTCATCTATGCCAAGCATGCAACATGATTACATTGCTGTATATACATTAAAACATAATAATTGTATCGTGTTTGCTCTGTTTTCCCCCATTCATCTTTTTAATTAACTTAGCCCTTTAGGATTTTGTCCTTCAGGCAGAAAACTGAGTTTGTTTGAAAAATTAAACACATTAAGATGCTTTCTGAGATATGCAGAATCCATAACAGTGATTTCTAACCCCTTTTCTGAAAAGGTAGGATTCGCCCACACAGCAGGGGAGTAAATCACCCTTGGGCCATTCTCGGATGCACAACTTCTTCACCTTGTTTGCATTGTTCGCTGTCACACACGCATCAGAGATTTCCACATACGCTGGTGGATTGGTGTCAGCACTTGCTGCTGACAGTGCATGCCCACAGAACACTCAGGACAGACAATGACGCCTACTCTCACAGACTGCTGCTATGGAAATTGCTATGGAAATTTCTATGGCTAAAGGGTTGTTGTTTGGTTTTTTTTTTTTTCATTATGAAACAAAGTATAGTGTGATATTCTTTCCCCCAAAGAAAGAGAGCAAACAAGTCAGCACTGCCAGACATGTGCAGGCTTAGTGTGGGAGCACTGATGTGCACTGTCCCACCACCACCACCATCTCCCCATTCCCAGGGATGTGGAAATAAAAGACCTGCTTCTCTCATTACCACCTAAAGCCACTGAGATCAGGTCAAGCTTGGAGCATCCACCCCTGTCCTCACTACAACACCCTATGTCAGAACAGGTCACCCCTGTCCCAGGGTTTTGTGGGATGGGATGCTACAAAACCAAGTAACACATTTAAGGCTTCAAAGTAAGTAATTTTATCACAATTCACAGTCTCTTAAATAGCACTTTTTAAAGTCAGGTGTTAAAGGAGGTGGTGGAGGAGGTGTGGAAGACAGGTAGGTTAACATGAGCGAGAGCATGACATGCCAACAGAGCTGAACGTGCTCAAACCCATTTCTTGAGCACCACCATGCTGCCTGCCTGCCTTTGCCACCTTCTCCGTCTGCCATTTATACCAATCATTGTCATTTTGGTTTCTTTCAATCTTTCATTCTCTCACCCCTTGATCTTAGCTTCATCTTTCAGCTCTTACTTTGAAGTTTGAAATGTGTCCTTTTATGCCACAAGGGGAAAGTCCCAAATCCAGATGGGCTATGTGAAAACATGGCTAGAATGTGAAACTCCCAGAAGAAAAATAGTCTAATTAAGAGGTCACATCTGAAAGGCTCTGTAGAAAGAGCTACACACTCTGCGCCTCCCAGAGCCTTCCTGATTTATCAGACTAGTAACAATGACTGAGCTGGCTCCACTAGGATTTGAGACCCATCCTTTGGCCACTGAGCCGCCTTTACCTTTCTCACTCATGGCAGTTGGCAAGATCCAAATTCTTAGCTCACAGGATTAGTTTCCAGCTTGTTCAGTGCTCTTGCCAAAGCTAAAGGCAACAAGATGAACAGGGATATAAACTTGGATTGCTCAACCTACATATTCCAGGCATTAAACCTGTGGAGACTGTTTATATCACTGTAATTACTTTCATACAGGTTGTTAAAGCCAGATTCATTAGCTTAGGTTACAATGACCTATACAACATGCTTAAAACCCATTTATCCTATTAAAGAGATTTAAAACTCACCTCCTTTCATGAGATGTCAGTGATTCTTGATTTATGATTTGGTCATGCTTTAAAAATAAAAGTAATTACTTCTCTTACTACGGTAAAAGCCTGCTGCCTCAAGGTTGCCACAATACATCTATAATTGAACAGCAACAGCTCTAATGTTCAGCTTGGATGACAAAAGCATTGGCTATTGAAATACTGCCTACGATGGTGCCTGCATACCAGGGAGCACTACATCAGCTGACAATTTTCAGCAGGAACGATTGCACCTTAGGCATCTTAGAATCCAATGTGCTGGGTGTTTCCTGGCAGTGGAAATACTTTCTATTTATGTATCCTAACTCTTTTAAGAAATGAAAAAAAAACCCATCACCCTTCCTGTTAATTTCCTTGCAAGAGCCAAGGTCTTTTGTTCGAACACTTTTCCTTTGAAGGCTGCATGAATTTTATTTCAAAGGAATGTTCTTTAAGCATTCCTAGAAATACAACAACTCTGTGATGCACAATACACTTGGGTGTTGCATCATTTTGGGAATGCAGCTGGCTTCCGAAACATAGCCATAAAAAGGCTAAACCAGGCAACATTTTGTCCCAGAAAGGATCCCAGAACCAGTCTCTCTAGGAAAAAATGACTGAATTCATGTATTTGTCCCAAACTTGCTGTAAATATTATTCGTGCACAGATGGGTGCTGATGGCCAGATGTGGACGCTCCAATTCAAGCAAATGAAATGTGTGACCCATTTTAGTTGTATCTGTGCAATGCTCTGCCTGGACTAGTTAATTTACAGCAAAACCAGTGTGTTTTGACATCACCAAGATCTGGAAGTTCCCCCGAAGCATCCTCTTCATATAAAGAATACATACAAACATTATAAGAACTTCTCTTATGCAACTATAAACAAAAAACACAACCTCACACACTGCAGGGCATGCACTCATAGAAACATAGAAGTTATTCCCTCAGGACAGCAGGGACTCAAACTAGCAAAATCTGAAGATTCTCTAATATTCATGCATATCTTAACAGTAAGAAGTTATTTTGACAGTCACATAGTCAAATTTTAAATACTTCTGTTTAGGAATAACTAAGATTCTGTTCGTGTTCATTAAATTAGAAAAAGTGACTATTCCCTTTCTCCTCATCCCTGGTTTTGGCCTCTACTAGTAAAAAATGGGCTTTGAGATTACTGTATGTATTTGATGCTAAATTGATGGTTTTGGCTTGAACAACACAGTTGTGCATAAACATTACCAAGGCAGCCAGCACAAAATGGCCTGATGTAGGAGGGGCTACTCAACCTCCTGCAGAGCTTGAAGGCAGTTTTAGGATTAATCCCTGTCCCCACATGAGTCAGTAACCCTCAGTGACCCAGAGCTCCCCACTCTCCTACACCATCAGTTTTATCCAACCCAGAACTCCCTGTCAGAGCTCTCATTTGAACACACTTTAAACTTTCATGGCCCTTTTCCTTACCTCCAGCCACATGGACAGTACCACACATTAACACTTCTTGAAATGCAGAGGTGGTCTTTCTGCAGATGGCCACCGAAACTTCCCCACCATGGCTTTCTGCCATGGCTAGCCAGTGACTTAACCACAAAAACGCCTGATATTTTATCTCTCTTCCCCAGCTTGCAGTGCTAGAAGAATTAGATTGGGTTGTCATCAGGGGTCCCATAAAGAGTGCAAATGGATCCAGAATAAAAAAAGTTATAAAAACAAATGACTTTATAACTCACCTTTCATCTCACCAAAGCTACATATCTTAAAATCAATTGTTCACATGAAGTAATAACAGATGTCAGCCAGAGTAATAAACGCCGAGTAGGAGAGTGTGAGACCCAGGACACCAACCAGGGATTTGCTCGGTAAAAAGCATCCGACAGCATTTACTTCTTGATCACAACCTGCATTCCAGACGCTGGATCAGAGGGGTGTGTATAAAACTACTCTTCAATCATGATTTCTGCAGTATAGAACCCCTTTTAAACTATACGTGTGTGTTTTTAATAGATACACACTTGATTAGTGTGGAGCATTAAGTGACATTTTAGAGTATTATTTATTAGTCCTTTTCTAGGGCTACAGCCAATTTCTTCAATTTCTCAGATACTTTTCTTCTTGCCATATGCTTTTTGTTAGAAACGTTGTCTTTGAAAACAAGCCCAAATCATAGTGGTGATTTTGGGTTTTTTAATGCATTAGTTTCAACTGCTAGAACTAAACATCCTCTCTTCCCACCTCTAAAAGAGCTTTGCATTAGATCAGCCTTTTTAGTAGCCAAAGGAGCATAACACCTAGACACTAGTCCTTGAGAGCATGAGCTAGCGTCTCCATTAACATCCACAGGGGCATATTGGCCACAAACACCCACGATTTATTCTGCAGTTCTCCCAGTTTGGATTATTTGCAATGCAAGCCATTAGGAAAAGAAATTTACCTCTAATGCTACAGCCCATTAAATGACACATAATTCAATAATGTGTTACAACAGAATTATCTTTAAAACGAAGTAAGATCCCTGTAGGAACAAAACAATAACAACCTTTGATACCACAATTATTTGAGACTTGCTGAAATATCTTTGTAGTTAGGTGAAGAGATATAAAATGACTATTTAGAACACAAATTTCCTGGGAAATAAAAGTAAAAAAAAAATAAAATCAAATCTTCCAGGTAGATGCCTATTTTAATATGTCTGCAATGTGCAAGATAATATTCCTATTAAGAAAGTGAAGGGGAGGAAAAAAAATTACATTTTATAACCACAGCCAAATAGCAAAGCAACAATTAAAGATTGTTATGAAGATTGCTACGCAAAACAGCTAACTGGCTGCTAAGAGGAATTTTGGTTGTATAATGTATAGTGTGCCTAAGGGCAAAATTCCAGCCCACCTGTTACACCTAGATTGGGTGAAGTGAATAAGTGAAAAACAACCACCTCCATCCAAGGCAGAGATGGGCTGACAGGCAGCAAGTTCCCTCACCTTGAAGACTGCCAAAATTCAGAGGTTGCCACCCAGTGTGCCCCCAGCTCTACACCCCATTGCACCTGCCTTTCCTTTCAGCTCACAGGCTGCCTTTGAGCCATTTGGGATCATGTCCTGCCCAAAACAAGCCACTAACCGCCATTTTGTTCCTTTTCCTTTGAGAAGGTCCCCCACCACCTCCCTCCTTGGTGCTCTCCTACTACAAGAACAAGGCCAGCCCAGCAAGGGAGGGGCTGTAGCACCCATCCCCAAAAGCACAAAGGGTCAGATGAGATAGAAGGAGTCACAACAATCCAGTTACTAATTTTTTATTATTATTATTATTATTATTATTATGCACTTCTACTGACAAAAAATTTGGGAAATAGATAAACAAAGAAATGGGCAGAGAGATAGTAATAGTCCCAGGTTTTCTGAGTGAAAAGCATTTTTGGACACTCTTTCTCACAGGAAAGCTAAAGTCTGTAATCAAGGGACTGATATAAACCCACGAGGAAATAAGCCTCACTAGCAAAAGTAGTAATCATGACAAAATTTACAGGACAGGAGGATTTCCACACTAGGGCACAAATTAAAATGGTGGGGCAAGTCTGCTGAGCATCCTCTGTGCATTTACAGGAGTCTTGCATTGATGTAAAAGATGCAGGAAGGAGATGAAAGAAATACTACAGATGCAAATTAAATTGTGATTTTGTTCAGTTGACTGTAAGGGTACATCACACGAGTAGGATTATGATAGAAGACTAGAAGTTGCTCAGAAAGGAAAGGAAAAAAGTGCATCTACATTTAAAGCCCAGAACATAATGACTTTATTTTTTCATCATTGGAAAAGAAATGCAACTTGTCAAAGCAAGGCATAGGACAGAAGGCCAAACCAGAACTTGGGGGGATAAGGCTTTCTTTCAAAATATCCCAGCCTTTCAAAGCCTGAGGATGTGACAGGCAATGCACAAAGGGAGTGGGGTAGGAAAAGTATAGGTGAGCTGCCCAACCTCTTGGCATCGGTGAGGGCTTTATGGTATAGGTGCAGGGACAACCAAGCAGCAGGGAGGGCACCTCATGTTCCTAGAATTAGTTTAGGGAAGGGAAATCCAAAATCTATCAGAAGATGGACACTGGACTCCAGTAAAGCCAACCTAAAGACTGACTGATCTTAGAGGAGGGAGTACAAACTCTCCCCAAAACAGAGGGGGACACGGGAAAGTGTCAGGAGAAATGGGCAAAACCATGAGTTCTTCAAAAACCCAGTACTGAATAAGGAATCGTACAAAAAGCAGAAGTAAGATCAGAGTTTGCTAATAATTAAAGAAGCGCAGGCATATACAGGCAATGCACAGAATGACCAAGACAGTCATATCAAATTAGCTGCTGATATACTTACTATTACTTTTTCTAATACTATAGGAAGGAGATTGTTAGCTTCTTTGTGAAGGTCTTGATCTGTCTTTGTTCATTTTTCCCCCAACTAATTTATGTTGCTTAGTCTAACTAAAAGGACATGTAAACGTCACAACTACACTTCATAAAACTTGTGGAAAACAGGTCAATCGTTTCTCAGGTCCAATAGCAACAGAACAAAAAAAAACAGCAAAAAAAGCAAAACATATTAGGCTGAAGCTGCAGTGGAAAAGATTTGCATTAGACATTTCTAAATCTCTCCAATGATAGGATTATATGCAACTCCTTATAACGTTTAAGAAGGTTGTTGCCTCTCAAGGATTTTTTTGTTTTCAAAAACAGGTTATAAATCTGTCTGTGTGTTGGTGGTGCCTTTTGAAGCAGACAGGAACTCTATAACCTCATGAGATACCTTACACAGAAGGCAGGATACAAAGACGTCATGAAAACATTGAAATTCCTCCTCCAGATAGCTTTCTATTTCTGTTTATCCACTGCTTTTCCTGAACATTACTTTTAACACAAAGATTTACCTCTGTTTGCAAGGCAGTGTAAATGCAATTTAACAAAGACAGTACAATAAATAGCAGTGTCTTAAAATAGAGGTTTTCCCAGTTATCTCATCAAGTAAGACAAACGCTGATGGATACCCTTAGAGATTCTCACTTTCAGCTTCTGATGTTCTCAGTGCCCTTGGGAGAGACTCAGTACTCAGCATCTTACTAATGAAAAAGTCATAGAACCAGAGAGGAAAGTAGCAGAAGATGCAGAGGGACATGTAAGCCCCTTTGCCAGGGGTGTACAAGCCGTGTGGTCTCTTGGCCAGCAGAGCGTGCAGGACAGCACTCAGCACGGGGGAGAGGTCAGCATTGCAGTACGCAGGCATGTGCAGGAAGTAGCTCTTCAGGCCCAGGAGGTAGTCCTCACCATAGTCTTGCCTTGTGTCTGCTGGCAGGTTCTCCATCAGCTCCTTTATTTGCTTATCCCACAGGTCAGATGTGCCTTGTATACCTGCAGTAGAAACATCACAGGATAGCAAGCAGGTTTGGGGCTGAATTTAAAAAATTCATCTATAATTAATAGTCAGTAAGTTGTTCACCACCACCACCCTGTTCACAGTTGTTCTAAACTGGGTCAGTGAAGAACAGCCAAAACAGCTGGTTAGCTGTGAATGCTTTTACCAGGAAGAGAAGGGAAAGCACGAAGCACAGACTACTCAAAAACCATAGGGTTCATGCACCATTTGGTTACCAGCTCTACCTAAAAAGGCTCTCTCACAGCCAAGTCAGCATTTTTTCCCCTTCCCTCTCCCACCTTCCCCTGCCATTCTGTCCTTATTCATTTTGTGGGTGTTTCTGATCAGTATTTATCAACTTGGGTTGGCCAAGTGCTAAGCTCCTCTTTTGTGAGTGACATTAGTATTTCAGTAACTAGTTTCACGAAGGATAAGGCTTATATTAGGCCAGGCTTTTTTTTTTTTTTTAATAATCTATTTTTCCTCCATCTGCATCATGTAGGAATGAAAGCAGCGGCTCTTCTAATGCATTTATTGCCTAACTATCATGAATTAAGTATGGCAAATAAAGAAAAATCTTTAAATAAATACTAAAATCTCAAATACTGGGACTTGTTTTGATGTATGAAGTTTTCATCCACAAGTCTGACAACAGCTAAGCAGGGCCTGCAGGTGACACCTCAGCCAAGTACCGCTGACCACACAGGCACTGTCAGAGCCCAGTGCCCTGCCAGCTCCCCACCCAGGAGGGGAGGTGTTCAAGGGAGTGGAGTTTTACCAAAAAGACCATTTTGTTTTTCATCAGCATAAAAATTGTCTCCATGAAGACACCAGGGCTTGCTGAGTAGGCGGCAGTGGGTTTGATATTGTCCTTGGGCAGCTGCCAGGCATGTCCACAGAGTGGGGACCTGTGTGTCACCCACCCTGCTCCCGGCTAGGCACGGGGTGCAGCGAGGGTGCGTGGTGCAGGAGATGAGTCTGTAACCCAGACAGGCTCTGTGGAAAGTGCTGAGAGCAGTGGAAGGAGGAGAAGGATTTGGAAGAGAAAGCAGCAGGAATGCAACAGAGGGAAGATCAGAGACTATATAGACTAATATTGACAGAAAGTAATCAGGATGACAGGTATTGCTAAGATTCTTCAATGCAGGACTGAGCAGTTCAGTAAGAGCTCCAATCTTGATACAGGTAGGACTGACAGTGAGTCCTGAAGCTCTCATGCAAGAGAAGCAAGCCATACCACTCACATCAAACACATCGTGATGCTTGGTTTGTTCACTTCAACAAAGCTAGAGCAAAGGGAAGGCACCAATTGCCTGGACCCTGTCCTGTCTCAAAGCAAAGAGCTCTGCCCAGGAGAAAGGCTACACTCGCAAGGCAGAGGCAGGCAGCGTGCAGAACTGGAGGGAACATCTCTCGCAAAAATTGCGGATCTTAATTTCCATAACCAATGTGAAGAATGGAAAAAAAGTCCGACTGTTGAGAATCGCTCAGAGCTCTGAGGATGCTGGACTACAGGGAAAGAGACGAGGTAGAAAGAACTACCTGAAATGTCAAATACCAACCTGTTCGGAAGCCTGACGGATGAATTGCAGCAACTTTAATTCCCCATTTGGAAAGCTCTTGCCTCATTATTCCCGAAAACATGGACAGAGCTGCTTTTGATGCACCGTATGCAGCATACCTTGGTAGTGGAATGCCTCCTGCAGGAGCAATATAAACATGATAAACCTCGACGGTGGCTCTTTCCAGCCTTTATTTTTGTGATTTAGAAGGAAGATTATAGCGCAACCAAAATTATGCAGCTCTCACTGAGGTTAAAGACAAGTCAGTGAGGGAATCATTTCTTTCTAGAGGTTAAAAAAAAGTGAAAGTTGTAAATTAACAGTTGCTCATAGCAGTTATGCTCAGTAACACCTGATAAGACACCTTGTATGGCAGAAAAAATAAACTGTATTGCCTTTAAGGGAAAAAACTGCTGAAAATTATGATTGTTGTTCTCAGAAACACAGATAATGTTTTAGTTCATATAAATAGTGAAGCAATAGTTTAATGTCGCTGTTCTTGTTGTCACCATAACACGAATTTCAAGCTCCTACTATAAACTTACAGGGTAAGTAATCTCAATTTTAGCTTTATAAAGCCAACTTATCTTCCATTTCTTTCCAGATAGTTTCCAAAAGACCAGAGACCACAGTGCAAGAGTGGGGAAAACCTCTGTGGACAAACCAAAGCTGGAATCACACCACCCAGGCGACAGGACTCCCTGAGACCCATCATGGAAGCACATCCCCCTGCCTATAGTTATATCCCATCTTCTCCAATCCCAGCAGCATTTGTTCAGATGGAAAAGATAGAAAACAGCCAGTTTTTTAGGTGAATTTAAAATATATCCATATGTTTACAAAACAAAAGCTTCCAGAAAATATCTTCCAAATACAGAGATCTCCTCTGCTCCAAAACCTGGTAGACTGTCACTTCTTCAGATTTAGAAAAATCCAAAGACACCTTGATTTGAGCATCTTCCCCTTCTTCAGCCCCTCTACTTTCTCCACAAGATTGGTGTTATCACCACACAGAGTATTACTGCCAGATTTACAGTTCATCGCAGCCACCACGGGCTGTGTTGGCATAGTGGGGAGGAGGGAACAGAACAGGCAACCTTCTTCTTGAGGCACATCAGTCCTCCTCCTGCCTGCATGGGCAGTTGGGCACATCTGCTGGTACAGCCTCCATTTCAAACATTACACACTTATCTCAATGTATTACAATCTTTTAAAAGAAAATACTTCCATACAGGGGAATTTTCAGGTAAGCCACTGGTGCCATTTATTGGGTTTTGTCCTGCAACAACCAAGGTATCATGCGAGCATCTTACGGAGTCATTCCTTTGAAGAAGTCAGGCCAATTATATGTTAATTATTCTTCTGTGTGCATCTGAATAAGTTTGAGTTTCAATTGGTTTGAGCCAATTGAATCACATACTCTTTCCCTCTGAGGTCAGGCTAACCTCAAACCCAGTTAAATTAGCTCTACAGACAGGAATAGATACAGCACAATGAGACCTCGCTAACTTTTCAGCTAATGTTTTACCAAAGGACCCTCAGACCCTGTGTTAAGAGGAAGCTATTTACCCAAACCAGCCCCTGTGCAAGAACATCTGTGCAAACAGCTCTAGTTTAAGCAGGGTCATTATCAGCTCCTGTAAGGGCAAATTACTCAGCACAGAGAAACCCTCCATTTATCCCTGCAAGGCAGCTCGGGGATTCATGCCAATAAATAAAACATCTGCCCCAAAACATCAAAAGTGCAAGCTTCACCTGGGTGCTCAGAGAAAACAAGAGGTCTGTCCTCTGTCTCTGTGCTTGCAAGGGCTGGTGGGCAGAGCAGCACCAGAAGGGTCCTTCTGATAATTCAGTCCTGATTTCTTTAAGTGTCAGCAACAAATCAGAAACATGGGCATGCAGATACAAAACATACTTGGGATTAAAAAAAGAAGACAGAAAAATGCAGTGTCAAAGCTAGGCTGAGGCCACATCCTCAACATAAGCCTTGAACACAAGGTAATGCTTGCACAAGCCACCATGGCAATACAACAGGATTTGAGTGGACACCACCTGTGCAGAAATAAGGGTCCAAGAAGACAAGGCAAAGGAAAATTTGGGAAGCAGATGATATGGTAAATCCTTAAGAGGTCTTAAGCCAAAATACTTTCCAGCATCACGACATCCTGCTTCTAGCAGGTCTCATTTTCAAAGGAGCATTCTTGCTCCTCAGCTGTTGGCTACCAGATACTGTATTACCTCTGTTCCTACATCATGGCATCTCAGTTGTCCTCCTAGACTAGAAGGTCATGTTGTAAAGGCATATATAGTAAGAACACAATCCAATTTATGGGACAAAACTGAAGAGCATATTATAGGCTGTTTCTTTTTTTTAAAATTTATTAATGAAAAAATACCATTTTGCTAATATGTTAGGCTAATGTATTTTTAAGAAGACATGCACAATATTTTAAACAAATATAAAGACATACTCTCTTCAGGTTCCAGGTTATTAGCAGACCATGCTCTAGCACTACACACTCTGGAAAGAACCATAGGATGTAGTAAAAAATAAAACTGGCTTCTGCTCTTGAAGAATTAAATGTTTCTCTTCAGCAGGTGTTTTATCATTGTGCTTTCTCATTCTAACTATAGTACTTGAGCCCTACAAGGATGAAGAGGTGGAGCTGCCCAGGAGAAATATCTAACATTTATTATAGACTGTTACAAATAGCAAATGTCATTAACTTACCCAAAAGATATTTATGCTCCAATTTTAAGCCAGAGTTTTAAAAAAAGATCGAGACTTTAGGTGCAACCAGCCCAAATGGAAGAGGGTCTGTCTCTGCAAAAGGCAGAGAGCTTTTGGGTATCTCCACAGTGTGATTCAATGACACACAAACTGAGGTGGTCACAGACTTCTGTTGGAACATATTATAGAAACATCTGTGATTTACCACCCACCTTTCTGGAAGCTCACAGAGCTATCACTCATAGCATCTATAACACAAGATCTGAATTTTACTGTCTTTTCTATAACAGCATATTTTTAGCCATATTAAAGTCTTCTTTAAATGCTGTTTTCCGGAAATAGTCTCCTAAACAAAAGAAAAAACCTAGATATTAATTCCCTAGGTGTATTGACAAGCCAGACTGACCAACACCTTCCTCAGCATTTTGGCCAAGTTAGTTGTTTTTTCTGTTGCACCAGAAATTTAGTTGGTGCTTTAGTTCAGCTCACCTGCCATGCTGGACACGTTAACCAGCCTGCCCTGGGATTTCCGAAGTAATGGCAAGAAAATCTTTGACACCTCTACAGCCCCAAAGAAATTCACCTCCATGCACTGCCTGTACGTGCTCATGGGGAGCAGCTCAGCGTCGGCAGGGATGCCCAGGATGCCTGCATTGTTCACAACTCCCCAGAGCCCTGGAAAGAGAGGAAAACACAGGGTTGCTATACAGCAGGAAATCAACTCCATAGAGATTAAACTGATGAACTGGATGGTGCCTCCAGATCCAAGCAGAGATGATCTGCAACTACAGATACACAGTACCCACTCCATGAACATTTTTTGTGTCCCAGAAAGCAGGAGTCATCAATAGAAATACCCTGACTGCCCACAGACTGTGGTGTGGAAATGACCTACACACATAAGCCATGATGCAGCCAACAGTTAAGAGATGCACCTCATAAGCAGCTATATTAGTACTCCCGTTATAATTGAAAAAAGCTGTACCTGTATTTTGCACCTTCTCTGACACTTTTAGATAGGCTTCCTTGACTTGGGTGGCATTGGTTATATCCAGCTGCAGCAGAGAGAGTCTCTGAGAACAGGTCCGTCTCAGTTCCTCAGCTCCAGGTCCATCCTCATTCAAAACCCCAGCAAACACCACAAAACCTAAGTTATCCAGGTATTTAGCCAGTGCATGTCCAATCCCAGTGTCGCTTCCTGGAAACATCAAAAAGACACTTGAAAAGTGGGCCTGTCCTAAACCATCATTTAAAAAAAAAAAAAAAAAAAAGGCACACATTGGAAGAACATGCAAATGTAACCAAAAAGATGGTGAAATAAAGTCACTAAAATACATATGACAGTAGGAAGAAAGGTTCAGAACTGAAGGTTTGAGGAGCTGAACCTTTGCATGTTCCATAAAGATTGACAGATCATGTCCTCTGGGCTCAGAGCTGATGGTATCAGCTCATGCTCTATACCAACAGATTCTAAGACTTTCTTCATACATACAAAGGAAATAAAACCCTAGAGTGGGTTTATACAAATATTCAGACTGAAACCTGACAACAGAAGTATCTAGCAAAAAAAAAAAAAGAAAACACCATACAAATATTTTAATTTTAAATCTTAGATGGACAAAGCAATTATAGGGCATTGGAATTCAACCTGTTGGGTTCTATTTCTTAATTCAAAGAAGTAGCATTATTTATTCAAACATCTACTATCCAGATGCTTCTGATAAACACTTTTTTGTCACAGGCTGCAACCAAGCCAAAGCTAAGCAACTATTTCTTTACCTGCAAAGGAGTTCATTGCTTTCAAGCCCTAAGAAAGCTTCAGAATGGCATTTTTAGGCTAAGCCAAATAGCAGCAGCTATTTAATTCATGCAAACTTGCACCAGAATTTCTCTTATCCTCTCTATCCTCTTCCAAATTTATTCCCAAACTTTATACTCCCATATAAAGTAATGAACTACCAAATGCAGGAAGCACTGTTAGAGCAAACACACAACGATCTTTGCAACCAGAACGGTGCAATTTCTCCCTCCAGGTAACAATGATAACTATTTAAGAAATAATTCAATTGATTCACAAGTCTCTGCCTTTGAGACAGTATTTTGCTGCTGCTGTCTTACTTTTAAGTGTTTTCTTTCCTGGTGTCTTTTATAATTCTGGTTTCCATTCTTCCTATCTACAGAGAAACTTCTTAGCAAGGGAGGAAACATCTCACCCATCTGCCCACCAAGACTCACCATAAAGCAACACAGGGCTCTGCTAGAGACAGGGAAGGAGTTTATAGGGACTGTGCTGCAGGAGTCAAATCCACAGTCAAAAGAATCTGATTGCAAAAGAGACTCATCTTAATCATGCTAGATCTCATTTCTGGGTTCTGTCTTTTAACTGAGGCTTTAAGTATTGAAAGGTGAAAAAAATTAATTTCAGGTGACTTGAAAGGAACACGTACTAAATGCCTGGATCAATCAGTGCAACATGTTGAAAAGAATTACTCATGCTCTACTTAATTCTTAATTTCTGAAGTCTGCAGTTTGTTGAAGATGCACCACAGCACCACATATATCACACTGAGCTTCTCGTCACCCTGACCCGAAAGAGAACAAACCTGCATTCTTGGAATTCCCTAAAGAGATGAAGAGGCCTGCAAATATCCCAAAGATATGACAGATTTCTGGGTTTGGAAGTTGGATGTCTTTCCTTTTTTTTCTTTTAGTGAAAAACCACATTTCTGAATCCTTCCCCTTTCACCTTTCCCAGCAAGCACACAGCCAGAGATACATATTACTTAAGTTTTACAACATAGCTTTAACTTGGGAAGGGGCAGAGTGCTCAGCAACTAGGGATGGGTGTAGCAACCCTGAGAAGGAAATGAAAAGCAGTGTTTATCTGTGCCTGCCGCTGGGTTTGTCCCCAGCCTTTATTGAAACAAGTGTGATTTGAGTTTCAGACCTGTTATTGAAGTCCAGAGAAACTTTACCCTTCAACTCAGAAAATTCAAACAGTAGTTAGGTCTCTATAAGGAAGAAATAGAAGCAAGGGGGGTGGGTGGGAGGAGTTCTCCCTGTCAAAAATAACAATTTGTGAATTATTAGAAGATTTATTATAAGAAAGGCAGTCACTACTGATTGTAACTGAATCGTTACTACAAATTTATCATTGACTCACACTAAGCATCAGAAAACACCAGGTCACACATCAAGAATGAAAAGACCAAGTTAACTGGAGAAATTCATCCCACTGCACACAGAATTACAGAGGCAAGAATTTCACAATTCCTGGTACTTCAGATCTTCATGGTAATTTAATTTTTAAGGAAGTTGGCTATTCAGTCTACCAAACTAAAGTGTTCACATGCCCACAAGCTTCACTGAAGCACTCACTCCCAGCAAGAGGATCAATAGAAATGTTTCACCAGTGACTTTAAGACTGCTCACATGCCCACAGTTATTCATGTGAAAAAGCATTTTGACAACTGGGCACAGTTTTCCCTTATCACGGTACTCTGGTGACCTGCCGGCTTAAATAAATAACGCACAGCAGCACCCACACAAGGGACATCCAAAGAGGACCAGAACAATATCTGACAAAACCCAGAGAGAGAAGTACAGAGATGACTCCACCCTCTGGCCAAAGGCAGCTGTCTCACCAGTGATACAGGGCAGCTGCCCAGAGCACAACAGCATTCCTCAACCCTGTGGAGCTGAAAGAGGTGGAGGGGAAGAAGAAAAAAATTTTTTAAAAAATCACAATTTCTGCCTCAGGTCTTGTCTAAATTGGAGAAGATTACACCAAAATTGATTTAAAGACACCTTGCACCTGCACACAGACACACATCCTACAGTTGGTATGGGGAATATTACAATCAGAGCAATTCAACCAAGAAATGTGTTGAGTAAAATTTTCATTTCAGTTGATGGAGGGTTTGATTGATTGCATACCAGTCTGGATCAAATAAAAACCAAGAACAGCCTTGCTGGTGTCCAAACTTGCATTTCTTCAGTACAGCTGCAGCACAGGTACAAAGAAAACACCTTGATTTGATGAAACATAGCCAAATGTTCTTCACTCCCATATATTCCTCTAATTCAAACTTTCTAGAGCAGCTAAGCTCTGAGAGAGTGCTTTTTCCTGAATAATTGCAGTCTTACAATAAGCAAGGAGATGCCCAAGTGCAAGAGCAACCCCTGCATCTTCAAGGATGGGAAAGGAGTGCTCCCTGTTCCCTCCCTGACTGATATCCATCTTCATCTGATACACCTGCAGGGAGAAACCCAGCTGGCAGATAAACCATGAGGGGAGAATTTGCTGCTCATCTTGTCCTCTCTTAACTTTAACCCCCATATTAATGCTTGCTAGGCAAATCTAAATTATTTCCAGGTGTCCCTATAAAACAAAATGAAATTCAGCAAGAAATAGCTATATAAACCAAAGCAACTTGATTCAACTTTCCAGAGGGGAAAAATAGAAGATAAAACAAAAAAGAGAAAGTTAACAGTGCAAGAAGCAGTTGGCAGGCACTCCGGTTTAAGGATTTGATTAACACAAATAAACATTTAAAGTTTTAGAAGAAACAGGAGAAAAGCCATAAACCAACAAAAATGCCATCCATGCAAACTAAAAGTGGGTTTTGAGTAGATCAGTGTTAATAGAGACTGAATTGATTAGCTCTGAACTTCAACTGCTAGTGAAGGAAATTACTCACTCCCGAATGATTCCATACTTCGTTTCAAAGAGATGGCACCAAACCAGTGTCTTGAAATACATGCATGATATACACAGTGTGTACTGTGTAAACACGCACACTGAAAGATAACTGTACATCCATAACCAGTGCAATAAATTCAAGTAAACAAAAGTAATGTCTGAATGTAGTGTTCTAACGGCTTCCAGAAATTAATGTCTCCTAAAAAATTAGACCATCGTAAGTATTCTTCTGCTTTTTGCACCAGTTAATTTCACAAGTATGTCTAAAAAGCTACTTGTAAAGATTAAATGAGACACTAAAAAATAATAGCATCTATTAAGATGCTTTTCTACTTAATTTCAGAACACTTATTTACCTGGAAAATACATCTCTGGCAAAGCAAATAAAATGAGAAAAAAAAAATAAAAGGAAACCTTACAAGCATGCATTTCACAGATACCTAACCCGAGAGCACAAAGTTTTCCAGCCTACTTGTGAGAAAAGCCAGTTTTTGCTTCCTGGCACGCATCTGCAGCACCTTACCTGTGATGAGCACGGCTTTGTCACCCACAGGCAGCAGCGCCCTGACACCCAGGTACGCGGAGGAGACGAGGCACACAGCGCAGAACACCACCAGCCCCCCGCCAGCCCCCAGCGTGGCCGCACACAGCAGCCCCAGCAAGGCGGGCAGGAGCCTCCAGACCAGCACATCTGCTTTCTCCACTGGGCTCCTCTTGGCCATACCGAGCACAGTCACCCCAAAAAGCAAAGTGATGCCTGTACAGAGCCATCCAAGGGGGCTGCTGGGGAGAGCATCCATCGGCAGGGGCAAGAAGCAGGCACACCACTGGCTGGGAAAAGGCAGGTATTGCTAAATGCAGCACGTGTTATATAGGAGCAGGGGGTGGGGCAGAGAAAGGGGACTCTGTTTAAAGGTTTGACATAATCTCACCCTCAGCAAGAAACAGAAGCCTTCCTTTTCTTACCTTTTATTCCTTCTGCCTGACAGCTCCACCTTCTGAACAATATGCTGGCTGGATAATGATTGACAGCACTGGGAATGGACATGATGTAGCAAGCCCTGGCTTCAGGAAAAAATTAACTGCTATATGTTTTATATGTTTAAAGTACATTTTCCTAGGCAGTTTAAAAAGAACAGTTTCTTTTGTGGGAAATAGTTGGAATTTCCTACCTAAAAACTTAAGGTGTTATTTCAGTGGAACCAATTTTTGATAGGCAGTGACAAAAATGAGTCAGGACAAGGTTATTTACTCTCTGTAGTGCAAACTGTGTGGTTAGCATTGGGCTTTTTCACACATGGGCCACCCTACTCTTTCAACAAAAAGCCCAAAATGACCTTCTCTACTTTAGTACAGAGCTTTAGCTATTTACCTACTCCACAGTAGGCAAATACCTATGGTTAATTGATATTCAAGGGGGTCTGGGAGGCTGGGAAGGGGTGATTGCTGATTTGCAAATCAATTGTTAGGTGAACACATGTAACACACCTGAGATTGAGTCTTCAGTTGACCTCCAGTGACGACGTTCACCTTAGTTTTGACAGGAATCACTGGTTCAATATCCACAGCAAGTTGGGGGGAAAAAAATGCAATCAATTAAATATATTTTAGAGATTTAACACCTCCTGTGGTGTACTCTGAAAGTTATTTAAACGATAAGAAAATTTTAAAATCCATCCAGTTAAAAAAGGATTGAAATACAATTTAGGCATATTTAACCCTGTTTAAAAATCCCTGCTAATTGGTTTGAGAGACGAGCCTAAGCTACCACACAACCAGCTAACATGATGTTACTGGTTTTCTGAAAGAAAATGTAGTGCTGACCTATTTATTTTAGACATGAACCAGAAGATTGAAGTGCAGGGTACAAACCTAACATGAGACACAAGCACATTTCCATTCCATTATTCCTTTGAGGTTTTATGGGATGACAAATATGTTGAACATAAATTTTTACATCCAGTGAAAAGGTTTACATACCTCTATAGGTAGTTTACATTACAGATGAGGTCACTTTCTTAAAGGAACATTACCCTTGAGGTCTGCTTGTCATTCATTACTACTGTGAACACTCATTCATCCATCCTCCCACTAGTGCACAAAGTGTAAACTATTTTCACTTCTCTTTGCCATTTGCTGCTTCTGCTTTTAGTAGTGTGCTGGTCTTGAGGTCAGTTATACCTTGCCCTCCGTTAAGGCATCTTCTTAAAGATTTCCTTGGAGAATTTTGCTTTCTCTCCCCAATTGGTCTTTATCTCATGATTTAGATGATCACAAATGTGCTGGCATTGAAAGCATCTGCTCTCACACTTGAGGATGCAGCGAGCTGGAGTTTTTGCATATTGGGATGAGGGGCAGAAGTGACCACCTCCAACCTGATGTCTGCCCTGGCTCCCCTCAGCCTGTGGGAAGGGGACAGAGGTGGGTGAGGGCCACGCCGTGGTGGCCACCATGCCTGGTCCCTGCAGAGCGATCTCCATTTGAGTCTCCCCCTCTGCTCCATGCACCCCTGCTACATCCCCCACTGAAATGCATATGTTGGGGATGCCTGAATTGTCTGCATGCCTGCTGCTGTCCACTGACACACCCATCTGCACCCATGACACTGCAGAATGACTGTGGGAAGGGCTGGTGGGGACTGATCTCTGTCTCAATTAATGTTGAATTTATATTTTTAATATAAAATATAATCACTGAAGGCTTCTTTTAAAGAGAAGATGACCATGTGTTCACTGTGGTGTGTGAGTAAAATTATATGTAAGTGCATAGATCATACACACCACGAGACAGATTGCTATCAGAAAGTAGAGTGTGATCTAAAACTGGCTGAGAAACATTAACGTGGTGTACCCGCCCCATGAACCCTCTGCACTTTCTCTGACACCAGCCAGAGACAGATTGCTCCTTGAGGATTTTTCAGCACAATTTTGCAACAAGATAAGTTTTATCATCTCATGCCCACTATCCACCTTAAGAAATCATCTACTTTCCTCTCTATGACTTTGGTATATCTCCAGTTCTCACAGCTGTACATTAACACAAGATTGCAATTGAGCTTGCATTATTTCCTATTTCCCTATGCCATGCCTACTCATGCTATGAATATACACCCTTATCTCACCTCCTTCTTGGCAGTTTTGCTGGAAAAGATGTGGCTCATCCAAATTACCAGGATGTTTCATCAACATGACATCTGTGTTACAAGGAGGATGTATTTGAGCTAATTGATTTTGAGCTAAGCTTGACTTACCTTTGCCAGGACATTTGTCTGTCTTTCCAGAGCCATCACACAGTAACTCAGTGCCCCGTCTTTTTATGCCCCAGCAATCTACATATTCTATACTGAAGCCTAAACACTGCCTCCATAGTCAACCCATGCCAATGCCAAACATCAGCACAGAAACGATTCAGACGAGCCTCCCGGCTGAACCGTTCTGCTGTGTGATTCCTTAACCTCATTGAGCACTTTGATCTATGTGCATGTTTCTGATGTTTCTAACTGGGACTTTGCAGATGTCAAACGTGCCCCACCATGTAAATCTCTTCATGCTAAGTGATAACTCTTGAAGGTCAGTTAAAGCAATGGCAAAAGAAGATGCCTTTCATGAAGAACAATCCTTCCACGGTAATCTGCAACATAAACGACCAGTCTCTGCAATATCTCGAGTCCAAATCCAGCTTGTTTTTCTCCAAATTCTACAGCTGCAGCATCTTTCACCCTGTGTAGTATGACTGTAGAAGACTTTCCCCAGGACAAAGCAAGGACACCTCCCCAATATGTGGTATCTTTATGATAGGCATCCACTCATTGACTCCACATTCGCGTTCTTTAGGCACAATCACTTCTTCCCAGATATTAATTTACTTCCCATTTCACTAAGCTTTTCTCCTGTCATCCTTTGCTGGCTCTGTATTTTTCAGCATGATGGCTGCAGCCTGTGCTTTCGATGTCTATTCTTAACACAAAAAAGGGCAAAATGTTCAGGTTCCCCTGTTCCTTTGAAATGTGGTGAAGCTGAGCCTGTTCACAACTTCTTTGAAATGCGTCACCAAGCTCTTTTTCTGTTCTACCTTGGAAATGAGCACTCTTCTGTCTTTGCTTTTCATGGCTCCATTTCTGGTTCAGAAGTTTTCCCGTTGTTTATTTTTTTTAAAGCTTCCGTGACTTTCCAGCATAGTAGAAGCTTCCAGTTCAACCACAAGGCCTTCAGCATGTCTCTGTTACTTTTCCCTGCATCATTTTTCACTTCTTTGGCCATGTTTCTCATGTGCTTTCTTTGCACTTTCCAATAATTTACTAGTCAACATTTGTCTTTTCAGTGCTTTCCCTTCATCCAGAAGTACCACATGCCATATCCAGTAGTTGCTGTCTGTTATATTCTTCTGTCCCAGCTGCAACATGAATTACATTGTCTAGAAGCATGAAACATTTTTTCTACATGTTCAATCTGTATCTCAGCTTCCTCTGCCTCTGCCAGTCACAGAGTTGTTTTTCAGTTCAGGCTAGAATTTCTCACAGAACTCTTCAGTTTTTCATTTTGCTCTATTTTGTTGGCCCATTCAGGCTTTTTCAGCTGTGCAATGCAACGACTGTCGCTCCTGAGAGCCCCTGCTCAGTGTGCTTCTTGTGCTTTTGTGGCTTGGGTAGGGGACCTGCATTTCAAGTTCTGTAGGGAGGTTCTTGGCTACCAGCCTTTTCTTGGAAAATAATTTCAGCAAAAAATAAGTTGGAATCTGTTTCAGCAAATGAGACATTAACCAAGACAGAAAAATTATTCTCATGAGTAGATACGTATATAAGCAGAAAAAATATGAAATTATTTACTTGGATTGACTACAGCTTCTGAGAGTACCTAAACACCTTCATACATTTGGATTTTGGTGGATTTAATGGCTACACAAGCACTTGTCTGGCTCTAAATCCTGGATGCAGAAGCTATTGAACTTGCATACACTCATTTGAGCAAACAGACTTTGCTCTTACAAATACTACTGAACTCCTATACAAAGGTTGAGATAATCCTCTGCCTTCAGCCAGTTATCTATTCATGCACTCAGCTTGAAGCACATGAATTGTCCGAGTAAAGACAACGGAACTATTACTCTGCCTAAAGCTAGGAACGTAGCCAAGTACCTTTGTGAATTAAGATCTCCAAACTCACAGACATGTATTGAATAAGGGAAAAAAAAAGATTATGTGCAACTGAAAATAAGGCTGTGTAACCTCTCCTTTGTCTTCAAACTATTTCTTTAGTAGACCCATAGGGAAAATAATTCCTGTCAAATAAAGTATGTATCCATTAAAGAAAAGTAAGAAATACATTTTACCTCTAAGTTACTGGAGATTTTTTTTGTAAAAATACAGTAATTGTAAAGATTGTAAATTCAGAGACAGACAGTAATTCCTGAAGATCACTTGTCAGTGAAGAAACAGCTGTAGCTCACCATTTCTCGATATTCAATTCTAACAAAAGCTAATAATAATAACAATAATAATTACTTCCTCACCTAAATCTCCTGTTACTTTGCCAAGTGTAAGAACCTCAGAGTGAGGAACTTCTGTAATGATGGCCAAACTGGACCTGTAAATCCCTTTCACAGGCACCCATGCAACACACACCTTAGCATTATACAATCTTCAAAAGAAATAAGCGCAGCTTGCAATTCCCATGTGAATCGAATGCCTGCAGAAGCTCTATCTTTGCTTTGAAGCAGTAGGTCTTGTAATGTGCCATATGAAATGAAGCCATGGGCTGTAAGTTCTGCCTTGGTATTTACTTGAACTCTAATCACCCTTTGTAAATTTTCTGCAATAGACAAAACATCTTAAATCAGAGAAATCATTAAGATTATGAGCACTCCTTTGTATTTACAAGGGAGGTTTTCTTCTCTAGCTCTCCAGACATTTATGGAACTCTAGGCTTTCAGGAACAGCTAAAAGTCAATTGCACTCTTTCCAAAATAAGTAATTTTTTATCAACTCAATTGTCATTATTTTCCAAAAAGAGGATAGAATCAGAAAACCTAAAGGCAATTAGGTACTCTTTAGGAAGTTAGCCAGGAATCATCTCTAGGCTGTCCTCATGAGAAATTACACTTGCCTGCTCTTCTCCTGTCATCTGATAACATGAAACAGTTGTCACAGAACCATCAGTGTTAGAGAAGAAAAGATATCAATTTGTCTTAGTCCACTTCTCTGACAGCAACAGACTTTTCCCTAAAATTTCCTTTGGAGTGAAATTCCAGCCCTGCCTAGGACAGAGCACAGCATAGCGGTGCCTCAATACGTGAGAAATAAAGATGTAAGCTATACCCTGGACTGAAAGATTAGTTTGTTTTTCCAACTAGCTTTTTATTATAACTCTCTATTCCCTTCCCTTTCCTACAGCTTTGTCTCTCTGAAGTTAATGGTAGCATCTCTGTGCCCAGAACACAAAGGATTTCCACATCTTCCTAGCCCACAGTCTGCTCGTTTCTTTGCAGGTGCTTCCTGAAATGCAACTGCAATTTTGCCTGCCTTAGTTCTAGATGGTTTCTCCTAACCACAAGTGACATAGACCGTATCTATATCAGAAAAAAAATACACTTCTGCATCTTCTTTCTGGAACTTTTCATCCAGCATGTCTCAGAACAAAGGCAGGTTGGAGAAACATCTGGTTTACATCTGACCTTTTCCACACATGCTAATAGTAGACCACAAAACATTTTCAAATATTTAGGTATTATCTATGCAAAAGCAACATAATTTTTATCATAGTTAAATTCACAAATAGCAATGCGAATATGGAGGCAAACAGAAAATTAGACATACATGGTAATCAAAAGTCTGATTAAAGCATGGGTAGACAAACTGAGTAGCTAAGACAGGTAACAGTAGTGATGAAGATGCCAACTTCAGCCATCCCAGCTCGCCAGGGGCTTCAGGTACACGTGGTAGATTATTAGTTCCCATTGAATTCTGGGCCCTACAGCACCCTTAAAAATATTTAACCAAATAGTGCTAACTTGCAGCTATCATAAACACATACCTTTAATCAGACCTTTAAGTGCAGTCTAGACATGGACTAATATTGTCCAAAGCAAGATTTTGACAAAAAAAAATCCTCAACTCCAAGTCTATCTGCACTTCTCTCTTTTGCCCCCAGAAAGGAGTCCCTTCAAAGTGGGAGGATTTACTATATCACCAACATGACTTGTCATTCATGATAGATAGTGACAACATTAAAAATAAATCACATACAACTTGGAGCCCCAGAACATGTCTCTCAGCCTTGAGCAGCGATTCTGCAAAGGGGATGAAAGAAAATGGGTGGCAGCATCTCCCCATCATCACTTGGGTTATTAACAATGCACATCTGCAACATGCCTTCCCTCCCATCTGCAAACTCTTAAAAACATCTCTGCCTCTCATGAACGGAATTCACTTATTTTTAGATTTTCCTCACAGTTACATCAGCTAGTCTTTGAAATGAAAGCCGAAGCACAATGAGATGAAAAATGAGCAATGATTCAAAAAGCATTAAGTGATCAGCCATGACAAAGTGTCACCTGCCCTAAACACATTCTGTTTTCTGTCACTTGAAGGACAAGTCCCTCGCTTCCGAATGGTGAAGCCATGTATTTTTCCTTTTGAGGAATCGTGACCTCACTCTGTGCGTAATCAATGACTTACATTATTATTTTGATTGAATGTGTGTTTGCTACTTACTGAATGTCACCGATTTCTCCTTTAACGCTGCTGATCTGAAGGGCATTCCCGTCACTTTTCAGCAATGTTTGTGCTGCTTGTAAACTGCCACAATCATATTCGAATATTGTCAGCAAGACCAGCTCTCTGTCAGGAATGACTTAGTGATAGATAATCCTCCTGTGGAGCAGGGGGACAAACGAGATGGCCTCTCAAGGTCCCTTTCAGGATCTGTGGGGGGTTTTGATGGTTCCATGACAGGTAGCATTTTAGTTAAATGGTATTTTTTCTTTAGGCAATCCACCAATGGAAAAATCTGTATACTCAGTGTCACTTTTTGTTGTTTTGCTTCCCTTCATTATATTGTCCATCTTAGACATTTTACATCATGCAGTAACCCTAACCCCTGACTCAAAAATTGTTTAGATGTAAGCATATCTAATCCCATTAAAATCACTATGACTATCCACACATCAAACTAGACAGATGATTTAATAGGTTGCTGAATGACGGTCCCAATACCCATTAGGTCTAAATGTTCCCTGAGAGCCCAAACCCACAGACACTTACATATATTCCTAAAAATAAACACAGATATTCATACACAAGTAAAGGACAGAAATATTCATACTCATGTATTTAAACATGTGCACACCTGCAGAATTAGACCCTGTCTTAAAGACCTCCTCCACCCAGATTTGAGACATGCTAATACATTCATCCAAATGAACCTATACCATAAAACTATTTATTTCGCTTTCTAGGTGACACAACTATCAAGTGCAACTTTAATGAACTTCTCCAAGTTTTAAAGTCAGTATTAAAATATTGTCAAGCCCCAGATTGAGGTCATACCCAAACAGGCACAGATTCTACAGGGATAAGTCTGCACAGGCACTTCACACTAATCATCCCTTGCAGGGGATTCCTTCCTGAGCTGTGCAGTTTGTAACTTGTTTTATTAATACTGTAAACTATCACTTGACTTTTAGTTTTAATTTCAAAACTGCTTTTTAACAACATATACAACAGCCTTAGGGCAAACGTCTCTCTTGGATGCATGCAAAGTTTGCTAGAATCACTAAGGGCTATGCAGGCATAGCTTCAAAAGCAGATTTGGGACCTATAACTTTAATTCATCCACCAAATGGAGCTCCAAAATCCATTAAGGAAAAATAACTAGTAACCATCTGTCTTTATTCATCAGGCTGAAAGCAGTTAATCAAACCTAGTGGACATTTTTACTTTCTTCTTTCTCTCTTAACAGCTTTGAACACAGATGCAGCCTTTCCATAATTAAACTGAGCATAGTAGCGCCTAGACAGATTAATTCTGGAGAGCTTGTCAAAAATGTCAGATGGCACACAGGTTCTGTGTCTTGTCCCTGGGATTTCTGGGATTTTTATATTTATTTATATCTTTTATTTTTATATATATATATATATACATATATATGGGCAGATTCGTGACACAATTATTAAAATTAACAGCTATCTATAGCCCATTCTCTTAACCCATCACAATGACAGCAGTGTTAGGAGAACCCATTCTCTATGATAAGGTATATTTCTTCTCTGTCTGTTAGGGATACAAGTCAGGATATCACCTCCACAGTGAACAACTGTCTCTGGGAACTGAACTGAAACACAGGATGCAAATGGCCACCATAAGGCAGCTACTTTTACTCAATGCTGAACCACATTTTTACTAGTAACTGAAGGGCAAAAATTTTTGAAAAGTCATTGACAGTGTTCTGAATCAACCTAAAGATGTTCCAAGTTACAAGAAGTATACTCTAACAAGTTGGAATATAATTAGATAGTTCATGCCTAACAACTATTCTAGACACGTGTTTTTAGGAAAGTTTTCAGATATATGATATGGTTTCTATTAACTTTAAAAGGATATACACAAGTATCCAAGGTGGCTTTTAGAGCTCAATTACTATTAATAATGAGCTCATACGTGTTTTCAATTTCCCTTTTTCTGAGTTCTAACATTTTAAAGCAGGGAGCATCTCCAATTCCTAAGGGTTTTATGTTACTTGTTAAATATTCTGGTTTTTCATTTAACTCTACAATCAAATTTATGGACTGAAACTAGGATTTAAAAGTACCAGCCTAGGAGCAATTTTTGCTTCCTTTAAACTGGGTTTTTATTTTATTTTTAAATAAAGTATAAGCTCATGCCAAATATATCTTTGTGCTGTTAAAATTAGAATTTCAATGTCATATAAAAGTTTAAAAGTTCTTACCTTTATAACTGGTTACAAAAAAGAGTTGATTATTATTACTTTCGATTAAACAATGCAGTTTGAAAATGAGTTGTGCAAAATAAGAAGAGACTGTCCCAAAAAAAGCCATTCGATGACTCTAGAAAAGAGACAGGTGGTGGGCTTTCACAGTAGTCATGAAAACTGGACCACAGGAAGTACCGATAGAAATCAGCAGATACTGGCCAAACTTCACCAGTCAAATTCAAATGAAATTCTAAAAATTATGGGAGTTTAAAACATGGAATCTGTTTGTATACTTAGGAGCATAATTTTGCCTCCATATTTTTAATTGCTGATAACTGGTTCATCTATCAGCCTTTTATCCCCACAAATATATTCAAAATGGCAAATGGAAATGAGGTACACAACTACAGTTGGAAAAGTGGGCAAGGATTAGGTAGCCTTAGTACCTCTAGATATCAGACTCTACAGCAGAAAACAGAGAGGAAGGAGGTATTTTTAAGAACTATGCCGGCATGATCTCTCTTTAAATGGTGCTCCTCTCCCTCAGGAATGTGTAATCACTTAGCTGTCATAAATGCTCTAAGAGGCAAGATAGAATTACTGTTCCCACAGCACACATGAATAAACTGAAGCAAAGAGAGGCCATCTTCTAATTAGTCAAAAAATCATAGAGGAAAACTCCTGTATCATGGCATTCAGTCCTGGACCCTGCTGCCTGAATATGCTGTCAGTAGCGATCAGCTTGACAGGAAGTGCTCTTTGAGCACAAGTAAGCTCAAGACCATCAAATAATGTTTTACAGACATCGTAACACAGTTTAAAGGTCAGCAGAGAATCACACTGCAGATGCTTATACAGAATTCCGCTGGAGAATGAGACAAACATGAAAAAAAAAGTAGTAAGATGCCTAGTTGAAAAAATAAGAAGTGGGCAGTGGAGACTGGAATTGCGGGCTTATGAGAAAAGGGTGTTAGCATCTCTCTGCTGAATCAGAGATAAGTGTAGAAGATAAAGACATACATATGTAAATGGACAGACACAAGTGAAAAAACACCTGCTTTCACAAAGAAGGCCAAGGAAAAAAGATATTACTAATCCAAGGGAATTATGCCAAAAGCCTGAATAAAAAATGTTGTACAAAGGTATTGCCCGGGGGCAATTGCTAACCATAACACACTTGGCCTCACTGGTGTAATTCGCAGAAGGGCTTTTTACACTCAAGATATTTCTCCTCTCCTATTTACCTTTTCTGATGTTACCATCCTCACTTGTTTCATAACTGTTATCATAAACTAAATTTCAGTATTTCTAAATCCAAGCATAATTACTCAAAATAAATAAATTAAATTTAAAAAATGGATGGAGCCTAAAAATTCTAAATGTGAGGCACTTCCTACTTACCCTTTTGGTTTTGAAGGCACAGCATGATCAGACTGGAACCAATTTGCCAGCAAAACAAGTCTCAAATCCAAGATCTTCACTCAGGAACAAACTGTATCTACATTGCAGCAGAGCCACGTTCAGCTAGAATTTGTGGAAAAAGTACCAGTGAGATGCTAAGCCAGGTGAGGTTCTTTACAGGATGCTGTTTTGCAGAACTGCTACAGGTTCAGTCCTGAGCATTGTCTCAATTTCACAATTCTGGCAGGAACTGTTTGCACCATGCTCTTATCTTTTCTATTCATCTTTCATAAACTTTCCTTGAATCTAAGTCCAGCTGAGTGGGACTCCTGCCACCCACTGCGTCCCCTTTGAGAAAGGATGCTCCATGCAAAACTGTTTGGATTTAACCAACAGAGGTCAGAGAGGAGGTATCTCACAGAATGGAAAAAGTACAAAGCTGAGCCTCAGCTCAGGCAGATGAGTATCTTTAAGGCCTAAGAATCATAGAATTATTTAGGTTGGAAAAGACCCTTAAGATCATCGGATACATGACAGAAATTAGTAATATTGGAATCTTTAAAACTGGAACTTTAGAATCCATGAAACTTTGTCAGTACATTAAACAGCTACTGCAACTTCATGAGGCTACACCACAGCCCAGCATTGTACAGTAACACACCTGCGCAAATGGGGATACATTCAACAAATTATCCATTAAAATTAAATTTCAAGTACAGTAATGCAAGTCAGAATATTAAGAGGAAAACACAAAGACTTTTAATCAAAAGGTGAGAAGGGGCAACAATTTTTTTCATCCATTCTTTTGAATGCCACTACCTACTTGCATGTTGTGCTGTTATAAAGAAGTCTCTTTGTAATCTCTAAAGTCTCTAAAATGCCAGAGAAGCCATAAAACTTTTATGGTAAAGGAACATGAAAACCTAGGTGAATGGTATTAAAGGTTTACATTTGGTACCTCACCTGCAAGAGCACAGTTCAACTACTGAAAGAGTCAAAACTGGACAGCTCCATCGCCCAGAGACTTCAGAAAGTGCAACTGAAATATGACAGTCATAACTCAAAGGCTGCAAATGGAGCCACAGAACAGATGCACCAGAGGAAAAAAAATTACCCCATCAACCCTTCTTAGAGTGCAGCCCTCCAGCATGATGCACTAAACAAGCTATAACCACTATGCATGAAGTATATTTTGTAGTATTTGCATACATATGTTTAGTTTAGCCTTAATTTTTGTACTGAATATTCCTCTTTTAATTCATAAAAGGAGAAAATAAAAGTCCATAACCCACATCACCTTCATTCCAAGATATCAGGCCCCATGATATTAACTTCAGCTGTTATGGCCAGAAGCACCTAGTGGTCAACTTGTTAAAGAAATTTAGTAACTCAAATAATCTAATAATTCTAATTTTAAGAAGTCTAAATTATGGAACACATTAATGATGTAATATTGCACCAAGATTACCTATAAAAGCTGGATTCAGTGGCAGCAGATGTTAACTGAGATGACTTCTTAAAGTATAATCTACTGGAATTGAAGGCCTGCCTCCTTATTCAGTCCGGGTTGGGCTGCTTCATTTCTTACCAGAGATAATAAGGGAAATAGGTTTCCTACCTCAATGGGAGGAATGGTTGTAGCCTATTCTCACAAGGGTCATTCCAGCTTCGAAATTCTCTTCAAGTTAATAAACTTCAGGACATGATGAGAAGTCCATCACTGACAAGAAGCTTACTGAAAAGACAAAAGCAATGTGACCCCCTTTGAAAACAAGACACAAGGAGAGTTTGGCTGCATAATATGTTCTCATTAACACTTACAAACTGTGAGTCATTTTGGTTTGTCAATTACAATTATGGAAGGTACCTTCTTCACAAATAGCTAAAACATCATGGGAAGTGGGATGATTCTGCCTGATAAGCTAATAATGTGCATGTTGTTTGTGTGATTAACTGCCTGCTTTAGTTGATGCCTGTTCCTAGCAGAGATTATCTTTATTTATGACAGCAGGGAGTGGAGTCAGGATCAAAATTACATGTGAAACACAAATGGTGAAGTCTGTTTGGCTTTATCATTAACAATATGGCACTCAAGGGATTCTCACTGGCCACCCAAACTGCTTTCTCAGCCTTTCCCAGACGATTTTTTAAAAGGCCAAAGGAGCTTAGGCAATGTCAGTGACAGACTTGGGGAAAGAATTGTACTAGACAGAATGCTTTGTCTTGGAAAGTGTTAAAATGGCAACTGCTAAAACAGGCATTATTGTGATAATAATAATAATTATAAATTGTTAAAACTGAATATATCTACATTGATTAAGCAAGTAATTTTCTTCTATATCATTTTATTCATCTAGTGTATAAAGAACTCTTTAGGTACAATCTTTTTTTTGTAACTTGAAGATTACATATTAGACTTGACAAACTTTCATTATACAAGAAATCCAGTTACTAGAACATGTCGTTCTTCTAAGTCATTTAGAATAATATTTCACTTTATACAGCTTGTCCATAATGTGTTTGATGTTTGATTTTTCCATGTTCCTAGGATGAATGAAGAATTAAGCTGATGTATGTCCTGGAATTAATCCAGCGTTTTCAACTGGCACACATTCTGATTCAACGGGCTGGATACTCTCTGAAAGATAAAGAAGCAGCACTTTAAATGCAAAGCTCAGTCAGAATTCTTTCACTGCAAGAATCAAACAAAAAATCATATACTTGAATTCCTCAGTTATTCAGATCTTGCTTCTCCCTCAAAAGTAGCAAAAATTCAAAATTAGTTATAGCCAGATGTTGTGCCCACAACTTCTGTTAAGTGAAATGAAAATTAAGAGCAAGAATACCTTGCAGTAAATTACTTTAAGTTACAGCACACTCCCACTCCCAGTTGAATAGCTCCCACTTTGAACATGTTCTTCTGTGTTACCATTCCAGGACAAAACATGTCCAAATAAGGCTTTTGAACAGAAGATAAATTCATGTTCTAAGTATCTCATCTTTATAACTTTAGTAATTTTGCCCTATTGTAGAGTTAGGGGAATTATTTTGTTTTGTCCAAGTGACTTCAACCTTCAAAATTTTTGGTTCTGAACAAATCCATTTCAAAGGAAAACTCAGGTTTTTGCTAGAACCACTTGGTTTGAAATAGCTCAGAATTAAGTCACCCATCAGGCCATGATAAAATGCTTATGAATTCTGAGTTCTACAATCATTACTTTTGTGGAACAGAATAAATAGCATCACAGACACGTAAGAATGCTGTGCTGTTGTAAATACCAAGATTCCATTAAGTAAGCCTTATAGAAGTTATTAAATTTAAACACAGCTGAAGCAAGAAAGAGATTGCATCCTTTACATGAGGTTGTTTTCCTCTACTTAGATGTTCAAACTCTTACCTAATCCTTCCTTTGCAAAATTATGTAATTTTTGCAATGTTTTTAAGGTAATTACAGAACTAAAATGGGTAGTACCATATTTAAGCCAGTGTCTGTTCTGTTTTCTTGATGTTCTAGGAGATCATTGCCTAGACCTTGAACACAGTATCATGAATATGAAAGCACCAGAAGTAAGTGTGAAGATGGGTAACATTTCCTCAGCAAATATATTTCCTTTCCCCGTCAGCAAATACAGCTTCCACTGAGAAACCTGCAGAAATGCTACAATAAACTCAGGCTTTGGTGTTCTTGTTGATGCATCTCTTCTCATCCTCACCACCAGTACCTGCAGACTTCACAGACAGAAAATTAGCACAGTACAAAATACAGATTTTGCCTCGTGTTTGTCCTACATATGATATAGCACGTGATTAGCTGCCTGTGAAGCTGAAAGATCCTTTAGATCCTTCCAAAAGATCAAAGTAGTACATCTCCACCCATCAGTTGAATGTTCAATTATTAGTGTCAGCAATTCATAACAGACCAACCTCATCTTGGTTTTGCTAGCTAAGAGGGTACAATTTCTGTAAACCTATGGATAGCTGAATTAAACTATAAATTATTACAACAGGGAAGCCATTCCTTGTTATCAGTGTAGCAAATAAGGGCAGCTGGATGCACATCAATCACAGTTGAAACCAAATCAGACAATTACTAAAACATAAGTATGTAATTACCTTCTGAAATAGTTGCCTATTTAAACTTTAAGTAACTGAATCAAAGACACTCACCATTGCATTCCAAGACCTGTCCTCCCTCACTTTGAGAGCAAAAACATCTGTGAAAGTCTTTTCAAGAATATTTTGCTAGTGTTTTCATAAGATGTTTCTTAATGTACTAATATACTCTTTTCAGGTACAAAGAGGTTCAGTCCTTTAGCCCTTGCAGTCCTGTGTGCCTCCTCTGCATTACTGAAATTATTCATAAAGTTACAGGATCAGCTAAAATTCAGCTTTTTACCTTTAAGTTGCCGCAATAATATTGGATAACATCCTTTTATACTGTTAAGTACTAATATGTTTGCAATATATTTTGAAAACGGATATTAGCGCCTCAGAACATCAGGTAATACATTGGGTCAAATTACAACTTAAAAAACCCTTAAGGGAGCTTAAGATCAATATTGTTGGAGCAACCACTTACTTCAGACACCTAGACTGAAATGCTTAGGGGTGGCTGTTAAAAGTCCCTTGAGACTCTGTTTAGCTCCATGGAGGTTATGAAGATTAGCATCCACTCATTCTGAAAACTGTGTTATCGATGTACCAAGAGACACACAGACCATAAACAGCTACTTGTTATCAAAGTAAAAAGGGAGAACATGTTATTCTCAGTCCTGTGCTCTAACCATTCATTTATCCTAAAATATGTAAACTTTCTTTCTTCCCTTCCTATTATGATAAATAACTAAATGTAGCTTTTGAAAATATGATAATATACATTTCTGAAGTGTTACAGAATGGAAGAGAAGTTCATTTCTGATTACTTCACATTCTTTCCTATTGCTGAATAGACATCTCAGAATGAAGCTTGTTCTTTAAGAATCCTTGCAAAAATTATTCCAAGCATTTTCAGTGTCTTTTATAGTAATGATTTTTCATAACTAATGCACTAAAGATGACCACAATGAAACCCACCCATAAAATTCAAGATAGTCAAGGCATGACTACCGAGCCTGGGTTGTTCCGATCTGTGAACAGCTATCTGGAAAGAAGCCTGACTTGTGTAATCCTGTTGTTTACAAGATACAGTGCACATATGTTCCATGAAATACGTAGTTGGTAACTAACCCGTAAGATCCGGTACCACAGCATCCAAAATAACGCTGCTAGAGATGATGTCAGGCAGCCATGCTATGTCAGTGCTATGGTACAACAGCACCCTCTCTCAGGTCACACTGAAGAACACCTAACTGCAAAGGGAATCGTCCAGACACTGTAAGAAGCTGGTTAAACTGGCAACTGCTCGATATTTCCACCCAACCTGATCTTTTGGGGTGAAAACAGACAAAGTTTGAGCAGTTTGTACCTTCTGAAGAGCTGACTGCACCCTTCTACACCCAACATCACAGGTCAGAGCTGCTGCTGCCATCGCCTGGTGAAAGGAGGCTGTGAAAGGCTCCTGACTGCACAGCTCTGAGTAGAGCTGCCTTGACCCAACCAGGCGGGACAGAAACCTGCGAGCAAGGGCCCTGCATGGCTGCTGCCAACACCGCATCAGAGTCCTTCTATGGGTGCTTTGTTGGATCATACTTCCAGACGTGTATTAAAAAGAATTTGCTAGCTACAGATTAACGTTCACCCCAAAAACTGCATCCACATTCAAGATGATTCCAAAACTAAAATGAAATGGAGATTATTTTTTTTTACAGTATAGGAAGAATTATATAACAAAGCCCACACATCTTCAACATATACCAAACTTCTTCCTCCACCTAACGATCTCAAAATACTCTGCAAACAGTCTGACCCTTTGCAAGAGCTCTGTTGAGTAGGAACTACCTTCTATTTTGTGAATTCCTATTTTGGTAAGGAAACCACTACATCCTGCACCTCCTTCAAGTCAGGACTAAAAATGTTTATAAAGTCATATCTCCTAAAATTAGAGAACACAGAATAATTAGATTAGGAAAATGATATAAAGCAACTCTTTGGATGAAAAATTTTAATCAGCCTTAGTGAATGGTGTTCACTAAGCAGTGAATACAATTAATGTTGAAATCCTTTTCCTCTCTCAAGGTGGAAGAGAGAGGCTAAGTTCTTCCATTACTGGAACTCACAGGAAAAAGAAACAATAAGCACTTTGATTTGTCATCTCCATATCACCAAATGTATGACACTTTCCACAAGCAACACTGTACGGTGAACACATGTCTTCAGAAGTCAATGTTAACATTTTCAGAGGGTCTAACTAGAATATTTGCCTAAACTCTTTAAGCCCCATACAATTGATTTTCTGGTTTATTAATACTTGTACAGCACCTCCAATTGGACATTTAGAAACACAAATTAAACAAGCACCACTGCAACCTTGAGCCACCTTGTTACAGAACAGAAATAGATTTTCTGAAGGTCACTCAGGAAACCTCTGACAGAGTCAAGAATAAAACTCACACTCACGTTTTTTTATCCATAACCCTGTCCTCCATAACCCTAAATATTCCAGTCTAATCTAGATTGAATGTTTGGTTCTAATTTTGAACATTACAATTCTCTCTACACCCATTCACAATGTAGATGATGTTTTCACCTTTTTAGTACTATTCTAACTAATTGGTTTTATATGTTTTAGTGAGACTGTTAATGTGGTTGGTTCTGACCTAGTTTTAAACCTTGTTCTCTTCTCTCATCCCATTGTTCAATGAAAAAAGCACAATTAAGTAATACCAAAAAGAAATCAATCAAATAAGATGAAAACAGTAGACTAAGGTTTATTTCCCCAGATGAAATATTGCCCTCCTTCCTGAGACAGTACTGTTTGCATGCTTTGTATTTTGATGGCAAAACTAATTTTACTAGCTAAGTATTTTAAATTGCAAAGGGAACCAGATGAACTAACATACTATGAAAGAATAATTAATGATTTCATTGCTCATTCTTCCTAACTTGCATTGTTCACTACAGCTGCTTATTTAGCTCTGTTCAGTTGCTGATTTAAGAATTTCTTTGCAGCCTATTTCAGGTTCATTCAACTCAGGTTGTGGCAGATAACCCCCCATTTACACTGCAAATGTTTCTGTCCTGACACATCTTGCCCTAATGTGCAATTCCACATATTAATGCGATCTCTTCAAGTGACTGTAACGTAGTCTGATTCTCTGCATGCTGGAATATATGCAAGGTGTGCTCCGAAATCCCTGTTCTTTAAAGTGAAAATTTGTAGCGGAGACACTGTTCAGATAGTACAAAGCTCTATAAACTATCAGGAGAAAGTGATTGAACATGTGAAGTTTCCATCCTTGGAGATATTCAACACCAACATGGTCCCGAGTAACCTCTCTGGCTGAACCTGCTTTGTGCAGGAGGTTCAACTGGGCAATAGCTAGCATTTCTATCCTCAACTATTCTGCAATTCTGCAATATTCCATTCAAACACATTTGATCAGAAGACAGACATCAACTGTCATAATCTACTGTGAGCCTCCTAAATGATAAAACACTTTGTGTTAGTGTATCTCAGGGAAAATTCAGGACTCTTTTGCACCTTCCAGGTGATTAAACACTTGGGAAGATTTTCTAAAAATCTTCATTAAGTAGATTGAGGTATTATACAAAAATCCAGAAGGTATATGCACAGATACAGAATTCTTATATTTAGTATTTAGGGATACATAAGTGATTTTTCTGCTTCTGAGCTAGAATTCTCATACCTCTGTGAACACACCACTGATTATATGTCTGTACCACATTTTAAGGGATGGTTCAAGGCTGCCTCAAACCCACTCTTCTGCCCACAGAGACAGGGAAATCAGCTATGATTGAAGAATGCCCTCCAAACCAGACACTCCGCATGTCTACATAGATGCAGCAGCTTTGTGTAGTCGAGTTGCACAGCACAAGCTCAACAGATGAGATTGCTATTTAAGAGTCATAGAGGTTCACCAGCAAGAAATAATTGCTAAAAAAATTCTTTAATGCTCACAGAGTTCTTTTTAGAATCTGCCTAGTTTTAATTCTTGCAAGCCATCAATCAAAATAAAAACAGCATACTGAGTCTACTTCTGTCAAGGCTTTGCACAACAGAAACTTGTGTGTTTTAAGTAGTTTTGACACTGAATCCACTTTTTGAGTTCTTTCGAACATTCCCCAAGTGACACACTTCTGCAAAAGAAAAAGGGAAAATACCACAAAACAGACTTTGATAGTGTGATTCTTCGTTGTTTCCTATTACGGCTCTCTCTTGCAGACAGCTTACAGTGGATTGCTGATGCTTAACTAGGGAGCAATTCTGCTGCAGCCAGTCTGCACCGTGCATTGTTTTCTCACTGCCAGAAACATTTCAGCCTCTGCATAAGGCGCAGCAGACTTGACTTAGCATGATACGTGGTACAGGCTTGCAATGGATGCAGCAGGACATGGGACAGCCACGTTCATGGCCCCAGGATGCTGCAAGACTACAGCTCTCCCAGACATGGTGGGTTATTCAAAGGTGACTGTGGTATCTTCCTATCATTGTTCGGCAATGAGGCCTGAAACTGTCCGCCCAAGACACCCAAGGCTAAAGGGCTCTTTAGGCACAAGGACCCTCTCTCAAACATCCCAGATCTCTGCAGAGCCTCATGTCCCTGGGCTGATACTTGTAGGCACACGCTGTGGGAAAAGTACAAATATCAGACTGTGACACAACTGGAAAGGGCTCAGATTCCAAAGACAACTGGAGATTCACTACTTTAAAGTGCCTCAGGCTGTGAGGCAAGCTCTAGTCGAGAGTTGCTGGGGATGGGAAGGGGAAAAGCAGCATCTTCCAGGCACACAAATTGACACAACACGGCAAACTCCAACTAACCGACGTCCACCGGGACAAAATCCAACACCGACCGAGTGCCTTCTCCGCGGAGCGCGCCTCCCGCCCACACCGCCCCCGCCGCCATCTTGTCTCTCGGCAGCCGCCCCCCGAGACTCCATTTCCCGTGGAGCCCAGCGGCGCCCTCACGGCAGCGGCGCGGCGCTCCGAGGCGGCGGCGGGCGGCAGAGCAGGTACGGGCGGGCCGTTGTCCTGAGCCCCCTTCCCGCCCGCGGGGGCTCCTCGGCGTAGCTCTGCGCTCCCTGCAGGTCATTTCTGAGAGGGCCCCGGCGGGCCTGGGCCGGGCCCGGTGCGGGTGGCTGTGCCGAGGGGACCCGGGTCCGCCCGTACCGTGCCTGCAGTCGGTGTACGCGGAATAGCCGCAGAACAAGGCCCGGGGAGGGAAGTTGAAGACTTTCCACCTTTTCGTAACGACAGCAATAATTTTGCTTTTTCTTTCTGACTGTAACCTCTCTTTTGAGGAATACCAGGGCAGAATGTGGTTCTGCCTCACCTAGCAGATGGTGAAATTAAGGGCTTGAATTAAAACATGAAATAGATCTGTGAATAACTGAATGTGTACTGACATTAGAACTTGGATGGATTTTAATGTGTATATTTACAATGTGTTTTATAGGTCAATTTCCTTAAATAGTGCCAAAGGAAAGAGGATGGAACCAGAAAATAGTGCCAAGGAAACAGTCCTCATTACTGGAGGAGGTGGTTATTTTGGCTTCCGGTTAGTGCATTAAATCATTATTACATACAAGAATAAATGCAAAAGATTGCTGCTGGTAAGGCAACAAAACCCATCTGTAAGAGGGAAAACTGTGGGCCTAAGATGCCTGCTCCTGTTCATCCCCTCTGATTTATCTCAGACCTCAGTTTTAAACAAACATGTTATTATGTTTCCGCGTTTTAAGTAGATATGTTGTTCTGTATTACCTGCCTGGTCACCTTTGTAAAATGGGAATTTTACAAATTCATCATCTTTCAGCCTACTCTGAAGAGCAAGCCTACACCTGTATGCAGATCTTTCTTTTGACAGTAGGCCATGGCCTGCAAATAGTTACACAGAACCTTGGCTATGTAGATTAAATACTCCAGATTCTCTTTACTGTCAAAAATATATTTATTTTTATGGACAGTGATGTTTTAAGATTAGAATTTTTAATAAGGTACATATTTCAATGAAATCCATTTCCCCTTACTGTAGGTGGCTCTGCACAGGCCATGTAAAGAAAAAAAAAACTTATTTTGAGCCCTAGACTATCTTATAGAGTACCTTCAGAGTCATAACTGATTATATAGGTGAGAGATTACAGTCATGACCAAAAAGTAAATTTCAAGTGGTGGGGGGGGGTAAAGTCTCAGAAAATACCTGTCTGACTTCTGTGGCTTTTTCCTCCACTGTCTCCTTTAAGCGCTATAGAAATACAACAGCTGTAGGAAAGGGGGAGAGGAATACCAGACTTACACTTTGTCTCAGTAGCCGTGTTTATACCTGTGACTTGGAGTAAAATGTAGACACGTGGCAAAGTAGTCATACCAGCTTAGAAGCATCTTGCTCGTTCCTCTTCTCCATAAATTTCAAACACAACAGCAAAGACCACCCTGTTGTTCTGACAGAATTGGGATGACACAAAAGCTGTAATAAAACAGTAAGACTTCTCTTTTTAAAAACTATTTGGCTACAGTTTTACATCTGAAAGGTTTGCTACTGCTGATCTGTAGTGGACAGAAGCTGGTTTCTTCCAAAAGGCTGCTGAAATCACTTCAGTTATTTCTGTTCTGAATTTTGCTTTACAGCAGTTCTGCCTCTTCCCATTTCTTTTTTTCTCCAAAGTATTGATGGAGCCCAAGAAATTAGTTCATACCTAAAGTATCACAGTTGAATCTTCCCCACAGTAGATGGCTGAATATTTAAAAGACTCCCATCAGAAAAAAACCACAACAGTATTAAAATAGTTAATAGTCTTCTCTTGCCTCCAGGTGAAATCTTTCCTGCATCATTATGCTATGCATGCTAACATACGGTTTCTATCATGTTTTAGTTTAGGTTGTGCCATATACCAAAAGGGAGTTGATGTGATTCTCTTTGATGTCGTGAAGCCGCTTCAAACCGTGCCAGAGGGAATAAAGTTCATGCAAGGGGATGTCTGTTGCCTGTCTGAAGTGGAAGAGGCTCTTAGAGATGTAATCTGTGTATTCCATATTGCTTCCTATGGAATGTCTGGCAGGGAGCAGCTGAACCGAAAACTTATAGAAAATGTTAACGTGAAAGGAACAGAAAATGTCATCCAAGCCTGCAAGAGCACAGGAGTGTCAAGTCTGGTTTATACAAGTACATATAACGTGATATTTGGAGGCCAGATTATAGAAAATGGGGATGAATCTCTGCCTTACCTACCTCTTCACCTTCATCCAGATCACTACTCCCGGACCAAATCTTTAGCTGAAATGAAGGTGCTGGAGGCAAATGGTGCTGAGCTTGGAAATGGGAAAGGTGTATTAAGGACTTGTGCTCTCCGACCTGCAGGCATCTATGGGCCTGGAGAGCAAAGACATCTTCCAAGAATAGTTAGTTACATCGAAAGGGGACTGTTTAAGTTTGTATATGGAGATCCTCTTAGTTTAGTAGAATTTGTACATGTAGACAATCTCGTTCAGGCTCATATCCTTGCATCTGAGGCCCTCAAAGCCAACAAAAAGCACATAGCTGCAGGCCAAGCCTATTTTATTTCAGATGGCAGGCCTGTAAATAACTTTGAATTTTTCCGACCATTAGTGGAAGGTTTAGGTTACAAGTTCCCAACCTGTCGTCTTCCTCTCTCCCTTGTCTATTTTTTTGCATTCCTTACTGAAGTAGTTCATTTTCTTGTGGGACACATTTATAATTTTCAGCCTCTCCTCACTCGCACAGAGGTTTACAAAACTGGCGTCACACATTATTTTAGTATGGAGAAGGCCAGAAAAGAGCTGGGGTATGAGCCTCAGCAGTACAGCCTGAATGAAGTGGTTGAGTGGTTTAGATCTCAGGGATGTGGACCAAAGCCGAGAAAGTACACCATTATGCATCTTGTAAGGGATGGAGGATTGCTGTTGCTGCTGATTGCTGTGACAGTCTCATGGTTTCCATCCGCAGTTACATTTTCACTCTGAAACACTGAATATGGAGGACACTGAATATGGAGGACAGAATTTAGTTGGGTTCTACGAGTACTCTTGGTTTTGACAGACAGGTAACACAAAAAACCCCCAAGAAAATACGTATTTTTGTCATTCAGGTCAATACCTTTAACAGTTTTATCCCTGAGGAATGCAAAGCTGAGTAAAAAGGTGTGATTTTTATACATAGTTCCTCTTCAATGTAAAATTGATCAGAACACTAACAAGATGAAGCTCAGTATTACTGCAAACAGCATTTTATTTTCAGGTACAACAGCACACTACAGTGTACATGTACAAATGTCCTTAGACTGACCCTTCTTCCTCCCTGATGGGATTATACACTCTTGATCCCTGCCCTTTATTCCTAAAAAGTTTGTGCTACATGATCCAGAGGAGAATAAACTTATTCTTTGATCACATTCCAAAACCAAATTCTGCTTTCCAGACTGGATGTATATATGCCTAACCAAGATTAACTGATAAACTGCTAGAAATAAATAAATGTTTTGGGGTTTTTTTTAATGAATACATTCTGGTATGCTTTTCTGAGTCAACTCTGTGATATCTAATGACATTTCTGGAAAATGCACAATGGTTAATCTAAGTTATAGCAAAGTGCTTGAAGCAGCACAGATTTGTAGATTTTTCTAACAGTAAAATATGCCTCTTTAAAATGAATGAGCTAGCTAAAGTGCATTCATAAATAAGACCTATGATTTTTCCCAGCATTATTGAGTGGTTAAACAAATAATCCATCAAAGACATTTGCTAAGTGATCACATTCATGTTCCACTGTTTATAAAACATTTTTAGTCTTTAATAATATTTAACACCTGACACCATTTCAATAGAACTTCACCTTTGTAGTACAATGATAAACACTTGATACAATGAAACTCATAATTTTGTGAATTTTTAAGAACAGAAAGTAAGACCTGGTTAAGTACAGGTCACTACTGTCTCTAGCAACTCCCTCATCTCTGTCAGTTTAATACAGGAAGAGATACTGAGAAACTTCACATGAAAATGTTAAATCACAAAGTTATTTTCCCTTAACCCATCAGTATTAGTTGCAGTACTTCTTGATGAAAGGACAGTCCTTCAGAAAGTTCGCACTTCTCTTTAAACTTTAGTCTTTCCATTTTAATAGCTGAAGCTACACTGATCTAAATTTTGTGTAAGTTCCAGTTACTTCAGTTCTGTTAAATTACTGTGATTTAAATGGGGAAGTGAAAAGGAAGAGACAGACAGTAGTTCTACTGTGTTGTTAAAGGATTCTCAGAAAACCAAAATGCCTAAATAGTGAAACCATGCTAAAAGTCCACTGCCACCCGTGTTTAGAAGATGGAGATTTTTGTAGTAAACAATGACTGAAGACAACATTATTTTTTTAATGTTCTTTTCCTGAGTTTACCTTTTTAAAAAAAAAAAAAACACAACTATTGATAACTACATGTTTTGTTTTGCTTGAAATCTGACTTTCCTCCTCCTTCATTCCTCTATCAGTGTGTACACCATGAAAGAAACTGAATGTAATACTTAGCTTGAGGGACAGCTCAAGAGAGAACTACTTTTTTTTTTTTTCCCCTATAATAGCAAATAAATTGAGGGGGCCTGGGGCACTGTTGTTTGTGTAGCAGTCTTGCACTCCTTTATAAAGGGCTTGTGTGTCCCCAACAGAGTGCTGATGGCAGAAGGGCCACTTTCCAGACGTTATTAATATACATCATCATAGTCTGCAGAAAGAAGAAACCTTTTTTTAATGAAGAAAAAAAAAGACAGTCATGACCTCATGAAAGCATTGGACTGCTGTTCTCTTTCCAAGAGGCCCTGTTTTTTCAAGGAAAAACCACTTAGTTATTTTCCCCTTTTAAGTTCTCTGGTTTTGACACAATGTTATCAGAAATAGATGAAGAAATTTTAATGTCAGCAGAAGCAACTGACAAAACCAAAATGTACAAGAAATTGCACAAGCCTGTTCTGCAGAACTATAGTATCAGTATTTCATGCTAAGTCTTGTAAAAAGATCTTTTTAAGATATGGAACATAACTCCTGTGCCCCAGAGAAATTTCTTCTGCTATTTCTGATCTTTTTATTAGCAAGACTCAGCTACTGCCATTCATAATTATCTCCATGGTGGGGTTGGTGGGAAAATCCATGAAAGGGTCCTAAACTCATGAAGCCTAACTCCACACTGTTAATACAGGCTGAGGTTAAAGCCCTGGATAGCTTTTTAGGTACAACAGAAGGGGAAGCTCCTGAGAAGAAAAAAAAAAACCCACAAACCCAATGAATACCAGAACTGCAGAAGCTGAGCTCAACACATGAACCTTCTCATCTGTCTGGAGTCAAGGGCAGAACTTTTCACTGATAACAGAATAGGAGGCATTATTTTGTCCTAACGGCCCAGGACTTCTGCTTCAGCACAGGGTACTAAATCAGGTACTCATTAGGAGAAATAGGCAGCTGCTTGGCAATGGCTACCCTGGACCTCACCACCAGTGTACTAGTACATTCATTAATTCCCTGTCATTCAGCTTCATCTAGTAAAAGAAGCAAAGTCCTGACTACAGAAGAGGGGAAGGATACTTTTTCAAAAATGAAAACAGGAAATCTGTGGCTTAAGGAGATACTTTACAATTGCTTAAAAATTATGTATGTATAAAGCCAGTCACAGATGCTCTATTTTAACTATTTTACAATGAGAATGCTCTCTCCTTCTTGCTGTTTTTTATTTGTTATTACTACCTCTGCATGAATAGCTGAGTAAATCAATGTTATCTTTGGTACATAGCTAATGCCATCTCACCACTTAGGTTAGTTTGAGAACTGCAAAACAAAACAAAAAATATTTGCAACAGAGAAATTTGCATTGGGGTGGAAAAAAGTGAGAACATAGGCAACGAAACACCTGAATGAAGCAATTTTTTGGACTTCAGAACTCGTGCATACCAATAGTCATAAATTAAAAGGTGATAAAGACCATTTGGCTCATCTAATGACCCTTCACAAGACCTAGGCTGCAGATACCTCATACTGATTCCTGCTCAATATGTATATAATTTTTATCAAAAGACTGAGAAAAATTTTGTTCCCAAGACTCCCAACAATGAAAAAAATCACAACATAAAGACAGTGCTCATACACCCAGCAGCACTTCTGCCTATGCAATTAAGGTGACTTTACGGGCAGAAATAATGCTGATATAATTTTATGGTGAACATCTAGATTACTGTGCTTCCAAATTACTACAAACTCACCTTTGCCTTGTTCAGACTTTATTGTTTGAGTTAATCCAAACCTGATGCTCACTAGGGCTGAGGTTTATACCTACCTATCACTGAAAAAGGTCGGTTAGAGGTTGCAAGTTAAACATGATCTTTGACCTTTTCCTTCTGCCCTGCTTGTTTGCAGCCAGATGAAGTGCAACAATAACCACGTCTATGGAAACAATCAATAAGTCAGTTCATCTTAAAAACACAGAAATGCCCTTCCCCTAACCTGTAGCAGAACACACCATAATACACCAGCAGACCACTTTTCCGTAAGAACTCTCATACTGCCTCAAATGACTGGCAAAGTTCACGAAATTCAATAAGCAATGCTTAAACAAAGAAGCATGCATCTGGCATCATTCACATCACTGCTGAGATATCAAAAATTATTTATTAAAAATAAGTTATTTTAAGGATTTAAAACAGTTTCTATAAGAATATAACAATTTCACAGATATTGTTAACTTCAAAAAAACTTATAAATGTTTTTCCTCCTAGATTATAAAATTAGCACACACATTCAAACCTACTTTCATATTAAAACAGTTGCAACTGTGAAAAAGTTGCTAGGGTCTGCCCTGACAAGGAATCAAGAGGTGAGGTTTTGCTGTTAAAACACAGAATGCAAAAAACAAGAGAAGAGTTAATATATAGCCTTGCCTATCACTTGCAAGACAACAAAACAGTCAATGCAGTATTTTCCTTCTGAATACAGTGTAACATTTTACTCTGGGGAAAAGTCTTACTGTAAAATGAAATGCATTTTCATAAACAGTGAAGGAGCGCCTCATAACTTTTGACATCATGTATGTGTAGAGAATGTGCACAGGACTTTTCAAAGGACTATAAAGTGTCCTAATTCTTAAATATTTGCACAGCAGCAGCACAAGGAACTCCTGTGTTCATCACACAATGGCTGTGTATTCCTGTATCAGGGATATACACATCAACAAAAGAAGCCAGGACAGATAGGCAATTTGGTTATGTCTGCTCTGGAACTGAGCTTAAAAAAAACCAAAAGTCCCCACAAAAATGGAACACAAACCCCACCACAGCAACCGCCTTGAGCTCTAGGGTTTGATCTCCCTAAGCCCTAGCATCTTGTAGTCTCCTATTTTTTGTGATCAGTCCAAACCTAGCTGGTACTCAGCTGCCTATAAATCCTCTTCCACCTGTAGCAACAACCTCAGGACCTTCCAGACAAGGCTTTGGGCCACGTTGTCTGATCGACACTGACAACACAATGTTCCATTAAATGGGAATCATGGAGGTTGTTGAATGAAATATATAGCACAGGGACTGATCATATGACAAACTAACCACATCCTGGAACATGCTACAAAATGCACATGTGCCAAAGGTCCTCCACCTCAAGGACCAGAAACTGGATCATCCCATTACACCTGGACACTGCAAATAAGCCCAGCTTTACACAGCAGTCTAGGTTACAGTTCCACCTCCCAAATCCACAGTTGATGTGATTTTTTTTCTTTGTTTGAGGGGGGTTTGCTCCCATCTAATTCTTAAACAGGTCAATCACAACTAGGTACTGAAGAGATTTCAGGCAGGAGGAAGAAAAACAGAGAATTGTCTTTAACTTTGTTCTCTTTTCCAGTTGGGTGATTAGTAATTAATTTCTTTATAATAAAAACTTTACAGAAGCCACCCTGTTGTGGGACACACTATTATAGCACTTTCATCTTCAAGACAAGACTGTCTTTACAGAATAACTAAAACCTCACTGGGGTTCCTCAAACCATCATCTGTGAATGCACAATGACATCAATTAAGTGCCTCTTGAAGCAACAGAAGTCATAGCGTGGGGAGCAAGAGAAACTGAAAATTGCTGAGGCAGCTTCATCAGGCTATGAATCCCAAATCCATGCAAGTTTTCTGTGATCAGAAATACAGCACTATGTATGCAGCATTTTATGCCTCAGGCAGTCACTTAGAAAATCTTAACTCCTCTGCACACATCTGAAAGTTAAAGTCAAGCATACAGGTAGCACAACTCCACCCATGTCAAGATAAAGCAACTAGGAATTTGGTAGTAATAACATAGTGCTAGCACAAAGAACCAACACAAACACAGATTACAACAACTGGTGTTAAATACGCCATTGAAGGACTTCAGTTCTGCTCTGGGAGGAAAACACATTTGCTAATCTAACTGTAGCTCCATGTTCTTCATTTCATTAAAGCCGTAACAACAATGTACCTCTATATTTGTGCATACTATCATTCTTGAATTAGATATATCTTTGGAAAAAAGTCTACATTTACAGAACACTCAATTTGACGCTATCGTCTAAGTAGGATTGCAAGATTAAAAATGGACAATTCATTAAAAAATTTGTTTCTAAGCACATTAACAGCTGAAAGGGTTTGCAAAATAGTATACCAAAGTAAATGCTTTTCAGAATTTGAAATACCTTTCCATTCTGCAGACAGATACTTCCTACCGCATATCTTAAAACTTTTCGACCAGTGCGTTGAGGTTGTGAACACAGGTTCACAGGGGCTATGAATACAGGTTCACACATTGTTCCTTTCTTAAACCTTTACAGAGAGTTCAACAGGAAAAACACAACTACAGTCACAGAAAATATTTGGTTTCAACAAAATTAACATATTATCTAGTTCTCAAAAATGTAACAGAAAACTTTTAACAAGAGACAATACAGTATGAGCTATCAGCTGCCCAAAATACTTTATGCAGTATCAGAAGTACAATGTGCTGCCTTGGGCACTGTAACACACATGACATGACAATGCTGGTGTAGAAGTGCTTTTACAGCATGTAATAAATTAAAAACTCACTACCAGTTAATCTTAAGGAGACAGGTTGTTAAAGTGGTGTGATTCCATGCATGCAAATTATTGTGAATGTCTTATCTATAGCCTGTGTACACAAATTCAGTAGATGATTTATACTTGTACTTCAGGTATTGATAACTGAAGTGAGGTCTATCCAACTACATGCACTCAAATTTTTAAAATCTTGAATACATAGAAGGTCTGGCCTGCACAGAGGGTATGGTTTGGACAGAATATAAATTATTAGAAATTAAAACAGTTTTTCTTTTAACAAGAAATTATTAAGGAAACCCATCTTTCCTCCTCCTCTTCTGCCAGTCACGCAGTCTGATGAGACCGTCATTGAGTAGGATGGCCAGGATAAATGAATATCTCTTCCTGAATTGCACCACCAAGTACGCATCAAAGAATGATTGCTTTAAGAGTAGAACTTGCTGTTACTGACTTTCTTCTCCTTTAATCTTAAGGGAAAATAAAAGGAAAAAGTCAAGTCTACTAGGAATTTCTCAGAGGAAAACAGCCTACCAAGTTCAATTTACTGAGATATGAACAGTGAGTAATGTATTAGCAACAAGCATCGCTATTTTTTTCCTCAATAAATGGGAGTAAACCAGTGATTCATATAGCTGTTCAACACACAAAAAAGGGTAAAAATATTTAAAGAAAAGTCTTCCTCCTATCCCATCCTGAGACCTACTCAAGACATCCTCCTGGTACTGTCTGTCTCCCTCACACCCAGCCCAAAGGTGGCAGCAAAGGAGAAAGATCCTTCCCCTAAGCTTTGGATAATGTACTGACACTTAACTGACAATTCTATGCTGTTTCAACTCAATACTGTTTTTATCTTTCGTGGTTTGTGTATCTGGAAGCACCTTCTGTTCCCACATATCTAACATGCTAACAGCATTTCCAGGGACATAACTTTGATAGTGTAGATGGAGTGAGGCAATTTATTTATTTGAAGTATATACAACTTCCAGGCTTTCCTCATGGAAAGAAGGAGAAGAGAGGAATATAAACTCACAGGATTACATGTTTCACTGTGATCACTGAAACTAAGATTTCACTGAGCAGACATTTCCCAGCATCTGCTGGCCTCTAGTGGCTTGCAGCCCAGCCTTGCTTCACTGCAGCCCTTCCTTGCTTCAGATATGCTCATTCTACCCTCCCCACTCTTTAGATGCTCGTTTTGAAAAATCTGAGATTTCCTTACCATAAATCATGTCTAGATAAAGCTGTCATGGAAAGGAGAATGATTATCAACCCACCTGCGGTTGCATGTCTCTTGATATATCTGTAGTTTGTGCTCATTCACACTGAATTCTTTTAATATAGCATCTCTGTTAGGATTCCTTAAATTCATATGGGTGTCATAAAGGAACAGCTGGTTATTAAGCTCCTCCTGGCGCTTTCGAAGTTGCCGACATGAGGAATAAAGCTCTTCTTCACTTTCCTTCAAAAGAACATTGGTAATCAACGTAACTTGTAAGACACATACCCAAAATGACACAGAATCAACATAGCTTGGGGAATTATTTTGTTTTCCTAAACACATTCTGTTAGCTTTATAGAATGTTTTATAAAATTAGTTTTAAAAGATGTTTCTGGAATGTTTACAGAAATAAACTAACTAAGAAAATACTAAAAAACCCCTCAGCCTCACAGTATGAACAGCCATATCCTTTCACGGGGGCATCAGGAACATTCCAGCAGAAGTCATTAAATGTGTATATCTAAGCACTTCTAGTAGAATATTTTTCTCTAATAAAACATGGCAGTCTGTTGAGGAAAGGACAGCAAATGGTATATCACAATGGGTTATCAGATTATAACTGGTTTAAAAATACTTTTTTTAAAAGTTTAATTTTTTACTGTTCCATCATACTTGTGTATTATGCAACATACTACCAATCCTGGTGCTTTCCTATTGAAATCTAGACTAAAGGTGAAAATACTGACTAGTAAATAGGGCCCCTAAGTAAGTACTCAGATGATCAATAAAGAAGGATGGATCCTGTGTTTCTATGGAGCTATGGCAATTCAATAGTTGCAGAAGAACTAAGTATTTAAAGAATAATTTGCAGCAGTCTGAGTTTCTGCTGTTATATGCAGCCCACAGTAGAAGGTCTCAAAATATTCCACAAGCATAAAATAATCATCATGATTCCCTTTATTACTTCAAATTATACAATACTTTAAAACTTTGGTTGCAAAAGCTGTCTCCTTTATAGAGTTACTAGTGGGGAATAGTACTGGCAGGGCTGAAGTCTTAATTTTCACATCAGCAGCAAAACAAGATACTCATCCTACAAGAAATGACATGCAATCAATAAATGTAATAAATCCAAACATTTTCAGAGGTGGCATACTAATAAGAATGCCTCTTTCTGCAATCAGTTGAGATCTAGAAAAATTGATAGGTTAGCAACATATCCAAGGGGTTTCAGTTAGGGCAACTAGATCCTTTCCTAAACCTTCTTTTGCCTCCCAAAACACATTCCTACCCAGGTAGGGGTTGAAGCAACTGAAACAGCCTCAGCACTATGTTACTGATTAAGATTGTTAATGTATTTTTTCTTTTCTTTTTTCTTTTTTTTAAAGGGGAAGGAAACTTTGTATTCCCAAATCATAAAGGGAAAAGCAGATTGCCAATTACCAATTTGCAGGTGTAATCATCAAGATGCACACGTACTACTATTTGTTGTTGTAAATAAATGTATCCACAAAGCTAGACTTTAAAACCCCATTTAAGAATGTCCACTTCAATCTTTATCTTAAAAACATATACACCATCAAGGCTGACTGTAATCAGAAAATGCTGAAGAGATACACACACTTTCTGAAGCAAATAAGACATGCTTCTAAATGTAACAAGATCCTCAGTATAGTACAATTTCTACAGTATCAAAAAACCCAATTAACTTCAACAGAAACAGCATAAGGTCCCATATAATACTTCACAAATGTGTGTGCTTACGTCTACAACATTCTTGCTTCTCTAATCCTGAGAAATTCCACAGCCATCTGTAATTCCCCTTTATAATTTTGTATTTAATCTCCAAGAATATGCAGATGGGCTCTGTATATAAACAGGCCTGTTATTAAACTATATAATTTCATGGAGGGTCATCATTTTTTTAAAAAGGGCAGAAGAACAGACGGAGACAGCCTTGATCTTTTGTCATGCTTCTTGAATGATCTGGCAAAAGTTCTAGAAGCTGATTAACTATGGCAAGTCTTGCTTTGTTGCAGACTGCCAAACAAAAGGGAAAATTTTTGAAAGTTCTCCTGCCACTGCATTACCACTGAGAGACATCAGACATTGTAAAAATACAGATCTGTGCTGCATCTTCATTTGGCTTAACAAGCAGAAGGGGCTTCAAGAGTGCGAAATGTGCTACTGTCAAAGGACTCGGTGCTGACAGATTGGGAGACATACTGCTGCTATGAACAACACTTTAAGAGCTACTCCTGCCCCAGGCAAATAATGATCTGAATTTCTGAAGAGAAACCACAGCAGGAGGAATTCACAATATATCTACAAGTGATGTCCATGCTCAACATATTAGGCAATGGTGAGTTGCTGCCAGTTTTCCCAATGGCAGCAAGCCAAAATGTAGCAGTTTATCAGGCCTCCTCTATCATTGTGTCCGTGAAATACGAACATTTTAAACGTTGTCTTCAAAGGTCATAGGTCTCTCTTGTTTACACACACACATACTTGGTCTTGCCTTCTAGCCCTCTCCTGCTCGCATGAGCCTTTGCTAGTCAACAGAAGGAACCTACCACGGCTGCCAAACACTGTCATTACACACAGCCATTTTACATCCTGTGTTATAAGGTGGCTTTATAGAAACCTTGATAAAGAATGTTTGAAAAAGGCTGCCACTCCTTTGTGAAAAAGAATGAGACTGAATTCAGTAATTTCCATTTCAGTGTATGCAACTGCAGGCGCAAATCCCTCCAGAGATGTAATGACTTACAGTTAGCAGAAGTTGATGCTTTAATCAGGAAAAATAATGTACACTGGTGTGAACTGCAGCATAAGCCTGAATGGCTGTAAGAGACTACAAATAAGAAGTTGGACTTTTTTTTTTCCCTCTGAATCTGAATGGTACTGGAAGGCACCCTGAAATATCCACTTCCCAGAAACATCTTTAAATTTTCATTACATGGCCTCTACACCAGTTTATTTAAATTACATAAAATATTATTGAGATAGAGTCTGAGAATAATCCTGCTTCAAATCAACATATACAGCACAACCTTTGGAACACCAACAAATGCTGTTCACACATCAGCCACTTTAATACCTGGCTTCATGAGCAAGGATGCATCATTATTTTTTCCCCTGTACATTTAAAAGTACTAGTGCTTCAATTAGGTGTTTTAGAGAGGCTTAAAAGAAGCAGATTAGCACTTCTGTAGGAACCAGAATATGTCTTTCACCTGATAGGTTTTCTATTTTAACGAAATACTGAGAGAAATTACTATCTTCTCTTCCTGAAGTGATTTCTTTTTATGTAAGACCTTTAAGAAAGATTATTCTACAAAGTCAAAGCTGAATTTAGCTGGCTTTGCATGGCATCGGTCAGTTAACAGAGCAAGACAATGACTATGCTGTTACAGCAAAAACTAGTGGAGGTAACAAGGCTCTGTTAGTGCATTATTTCTTTTAACATATGTAATCGGTCCACCCAGAGGGACAGTAACTCAGTTTGCACTATTGGTCTTTCCCAGTACCAAAGACACAGAACAGAAAACTAAATCCTCATTTCCTGGTTCCCACAAAGAACTGGTAACATACACTCTAAGTTCACAAAAACCCCCCAGTGGTTCTCACCAGAACTTGTTGCATTTCACAGTGAACCAGAAGTGAGGCCAACTCTATATCTTCACTGTAGCCGTTCTTGAGAGGAACTGATCTAAAACCTGGGATGGGAAACATATACAAAGGACAGTTAGAGTCAAGGCAAAGGGTTATCTGCAATCACAAAAATGGTGCATACAGTCCTGAGGGCTAACAGATTCTTCACTGCCCAAATGCTCTGCTGCTGAGAGCATGCTGCACTGTGACAATAACAAGGAAGCAAAAGGCAAGAATGGCGAAATTGAGAAACACATGATTTCACATGCTCTTGAAAACTAAAGCCAGAAGTAGAGGAAAGCAGAAGACTTACTCTACATATGTCCACATCCAAGATAATTAACAAAACAAATGCACTGACACCAAAACAGAAAAAAAAAAATCTTCCCAGATTTTACTCAGAGCACATAACCCTGTTGCTGAAATGCAGCATGTGGTAAACACAGTGCAAATTATTCTACATCATGCTTTCCTATCTCAGTTTTAAAAAAAAGGAATTTCAAAAGGATGAGAGGATTATTTTAAATACTTATACACTACACATCCAGTATCTTAATAAACAATGGATTAAAGGAACTCCGATCAAAAAAGCGCTTGTCCTTTAGCATGTTGTAGCTGCTAGTTAGAGCAAAGTCACAATACAACAACGCTGAACAGCATCTTTCTGACTTAGCCCACTGATCTTACCTGACTTGATTCCTTTGATAGGAAAAGTAGCATGTGCTAAGAAATTGGGATCACTGAACATATCCTCCTCATAAACAACAAAGCGCAGAAACGCTAGATTTGGATCATAAATTTCAAATTTCACTTGCTCTGGACAGGGTGCCCAAACTGGATTAAGGCCATTGTCATCTGTAACAAAAAGGAAACATTTGCAGTATGGAGCAATAATTTCACTTCATTCACATATGGGTATATCCCAGGACATTTTCTGGGGATACAAAGGCCCAAAAATCCTATTTACCATCTGTCTCCTGTTGTAACCTTGCTTCAGAATGTTTGTATTTGTTTATTTGGGTGGGGGAGATAGGAGGAAACTTGGCAGGGATGGAAATCCATGAAGAAAAGCTATTATTTGTATTTAAACATATAAAACCTCCTTGGACATGTATTTGTGAATAAAAGCCTATTCGTTGCTCATATTCATGAACCTCATGCTCCATATCAGAGTAAAAGCATGAAAAGCCCTGGGAAGACTAATGTACAATGGCCCAATTCTTACAGTCCTTAATAGAACACTGAGTAACTTGGTATGTGTGACACAGCCAGAAAGTTTACTCTCTAAAGTCTCGGTCACTTCCCACAAAAACTTAAAATCATAATTCTCTTCTCTGAAGTACTGAAGAGCCACAACGTACATTCTGCTCCACTGGTATCAGTGGTTTGGACAATTAGAGCCAAAGCCTCTTGTCTACTAGAGGAACATTGCTGCATCCAGAAATATGAAATGGTGAAGTATTAAGTGGCTGAGATACTACTCCATTTCAGTGCACTTAAATGAAGCTTGTGTACACACATGCAAACACAAGCACACATCCCTTATCCAGAACTCACCAGTAACGAGCTTTGATTAAACTTCTACTGTGTTGTAAGTTATACTACTTTACAGCCCTATATACCCAAGCTGTCTCCAAGGGGATGCCAGTCTTAGAATCTGAGTTTAAATAAACACAGTCTGGATCTCACAGTAGTAACTCCCCATTTGGGCCAGACTTTTGGGAACTGACTAGCACTGTTGGAGGCACTTTCAAGACAGCAATTTTTAAAGATATGCAAATACACAAAATTATGCATAGGCAAAAACATAACAGAATTGTGACTTTTTTTTTTTCTATAAACTGCAACAGTACTTTTTTTCCTAAATTTAATATAGATTGAAGTTTTTCAAATTAACTGGCCCTGAGGCAAGCAAATGAATAATATTGTATGACTCACCAGTCCAGAGCAACAGTTAACTTATTCCTCCCTATATAGGCTGGTGGCCAATTACAGACAAGATAATTTCATGGTCATCCTCTACTCACTTTATTTAAGCACACTCAAAGGATAACCATATCCCTACAACACAGAGAACCACAGATACTCACTCACAACTGTTGTCTTGAATTTGTTGTTATCATATTCAGCCCCACAAATTTCTACCTCTACAAAGGGACAGGCAATGCTTCTACCAGGTTTAGGGAGATGACGAGCACCTAAAACCTGCAAACGCAACTTTAAATTATAACCACCTCCAAAGGAAACTTGGCACCGTTATTTCTGTACAGAAGGTAGCCTACAGAACTAGAGGGGGGAAAAAAATCCAGAACAACATGCAAAAATACACAGTCCCTCTCTTGAATACGTTTGCATGAATTAAACATACTATCTGCGTTGCCAATAATAATAATATCTCTTCCATTGTTTGGGCAACCCAATTATTTTCATTGTAAAATACTTTAGCTGACATTCATTACACACAATATGCAGTTCCAGACCAGGCCTGTAACATAAGCTTTGTTATCTTTCTTCAGTCTTTATTACATATCTATTTTAAGACATTCCTGCTTTACATTCATAGCCCCTGTTTTACCTCTTCTCTAAACTATAGCGAAAAGCAGTTAATGTGTTCCTTCTTCCCCAGAAAACATATTTTTAAAGGACATCTCTTACTGTATAGGAACTGAGAACAGAAACAAGTTCAATTCCTGTTTGGCACCAAAAGACAACAGGGGATAATTTTCAAATGACAAACCCATCTCTCCATGAAAAATGAGAATGACATCCTGATTAAGTCACAGTGTACTCAATATGATGAAGGGGGGGGATCAGCTTATTATTTTTCTGCTTAGTTTCTATATTTCATTATAAGTATCTTTCTTCCACACTGGAAATCTCTGAACTAGTTAGTCTGCTGCTAACCAGTTTCAAATAGGACCCTTCTATTGAGAAGTCATTAGATTAGAAATGCAAGTTAGTTCATTTGGAATTTTTATTAGCACTTACATAAAATTATCCCAGGATTCTGTTTTCAGTCCTATAGCATGTGCTTCATTAGCATGATAAAGATATGTATTTCTTTTCAGGAACCAGTGGAATTAGTTTTATTCTCAAACACACTGACATTTAAAAACAGTATTTTGACAATCTGTCAGATCTTGCTTTGAAACATAATAGCTTTATTTTTAGTTTTATAGATATTTATGACTTGTAAAAAATACAATTTACAGAAGAGATTTACCCTCACTGTCATAATCATCTGCAATTTCCTCTTCGAGTCATTTGGCATCGGGTCATATTCTTCATTTCGCATGCTTTCTGGCTGCAGAACATAGCCAGTGCGTCCATTAAGTGAAAACAAGGCATGGTTCAGTTGCATGTATTTATCTAGGGAGAGAGTTAAACAGTCATAACAGAAGATCCCTATTTGAATAAAGTGAAGGAAGTAGCAGACTAATGTAATTCTCTGTAATTCTTTCTGGTCACCACTTTATCAGAAAGGGCTAGAAAGGTAAGTTGGAAGACTCAGTTCCCTTCAGTAACTGAACCTGACAGGCCATTTCTCACCAATTTTAATCCCGATAAACCCATCTCCATTCACCATTAGTTTCCTATCAACGTGTCATAAACTAGCTGGCCCCTACCAGAAAGTGGAGTACAGCTTCACTGCGGCTGAACAACTGTTCATCCACCTGAAACTTACTGTAAATATCTCTGCTTATTTATCACAAAGAGATCAAGGTGAAATAAACCTTTTAGAGTTTGGGGCTAGTCAGGCCCAAAGACAGGGCTTTTGGAGACTGATTTTTGGGGACCAGCTCTATCAGGTTATCCACACATTCAAGACCAAACTTCAGTTCTTGCATATCCCTTCTTGCAGGGAAGTACAAACAAATAGGACAGCCACAGTGACTAGAATGGCAGAGGGGACAGAAAGGGGTTTGTTTATGGTGAAATGGAAGGTGGATTAGACCCTTTTTTAAAGCAAGTACTACCTGGAGTTTGGAAGTTAAGAGCCACCATCTGGGAGCCACAAAGCCAGAGGCGAAATGGGTCGTAATTGGATGAGTCAACCCTCTGTCCTTTAGGATAGACACGTGTCAGTCCCTTCAGGTTGTATTTCAACAACTCAACTGGCTTTTGCTTAACAATGCTCTCTGCCTTGGTTTCCACAAAAGAACGGATTTCTTTGAAATCAGGATTTTCTACAAAGGGTAGAGAGGAAAAAGAGTGGTTACTAAAGGAAGAAAGAAGTCGACATTTATATTGCATTTCTACTAACACTCTGTTTTACTTTGTTTTGCTTTGTCCTTTAATGCAATAATTGGCACAGTTTTCATGCAGACATGGCAAATTGGTTGAGCATCAAGTCTGGAAGTTAAAATTGCCTGCTTGCCACATGCTTTGCAGCAGGGCAGATAAGAGTCTATAGTCATGTTCTCATCTCATCATTGCTAATAATGTACTTCTGACCACTAGAACACATATTTAAATAAGACATCTTTTCCTGGGTTTAAATGGGGAGAAAGAAGGGTGAGCCAGGGTTAGCCAGTGCCTCAAACAATGATTATAATTATAATGTCTTAACCACACTGACAGCTTATTAAAACCGTTTGCAAGAAACTTAAAGAAAAAGGGCACATTTGCTGGCTTCTCCAACAGCAATGACAAAAAACTGGAATAAGAAGTCCGTATTTCAGTGTCAGATTCCACACCTGCACTTCACAGACCCCAGTTCTCATTTATATTATGAAACCATATACCATTCCAATAGCTTACATAAATAGCAAACAGGTTCTTACAGTAGAATGATATAATGCACAGCAAATCCATTTTGAAGGGTTTTACACACAATTTACAAGTGTTCAGCCAGAGTTTTTCATTTTAAAAAAGTCAACTGACACATAACTAGTGAGCTTCCCCACGAAAGACACCTATAAGAGGGTGTCTCTAGTTGACTAGTTAGAAATTTGTGACAGGTTTTTTGTGACAGCTGATCAAGTTCCCTAGTGTGCAATTTCAAAGTGCCACTGAAAACTGCATGGGTGAGGCAGAACTTTGTTTTCCAGTTGAGAAAGGATAGATTTTATCTTCAGTTCTAAAATTTCAACTAACATCTGGAAAGATGGTAGAAAGGGTAAAATTTAGATGTAATATTAAAGCAAATACCTAAATTGTCCTTGGTTTTGCTTGTTGGCTTGCAGTAGATTACCAGATCAGATAATTCAATAGCAATCAGTTGATTCTTTTCCCAGTATTTCCTCCTGTTCTCCTGTAAAACATAAGTTTTAAATTACAGATACACTGAGTATTATGCTACAGTAACTCCAGTGCATACCCTCATGAAATGACAAAGTTGATGCATTCCTTGTTGCCCAGATTCCTACTGATACTTTAGCTATATAGATGTAATGTACTTTAAGATCCAATTCAGAGAACAGGCTGACCAAGTGGTTTTGGATTTTAGTTGAGGGTGCACTTGGGGGGAGTGGGGCAGGCTGTGTTGTTTGGGTTTTCTTAAGCAAGTGTTTCAGTGCTTCCCTGAGCAGTCCTACTCCGAATCCTAGCAACAATTTTTTTTTTCTTTTAATGTGGCTCTACTCAATTTTAGTTACATTCTCAACTCTATACTTCATATAAATGCAAACGTATGCAGAAAAAATGCAAAGGGTAGTGAAGTGTCTCTATTTATTTACAATCCTGAGCAGGATTTAAGTTTTGTTAGTAACTCTCCAACAGCTAAATTCAAACCCTATGAGCATCATTCCTGTAATTTTCTATTTGTGCACTAAACCAATAACGTTATGCATGGAAAATCATGTGCAATCTTGTCATCATCAGCAATAAACCCACTATCTATTTCTGTGTTTGCAAGCACCTGCCCTGTGGAAGCTCAGCAACAGCCCCTGCAACCAGAGATTGGGAACTACTGAGATCAGCAAGACTTGTGGAGTGGAGACATTTGGGCTAGAGGCTTTTCAGACATAATAAGCAATTACAGGATAAAACATGTTAGAAGAGTCCCAAACTGAACAGCGATTAGCTTTGGTACAAGAGGTTATGAAGCAGCAGCAATTAGGAAGTCTTCCAAAAGAATTCCCTCAACAAGACAAACTGAAGAGGAACAAAAATCAGAGCTAGGGAGCCACGGGTTTCCAGAATGTTTCACTGAAACAGAGATTATACATTGAAGCCTAAGACAAGCAAAGAGGAATATGGCATTTAGACTTGGAAATAACTTGGGGAAAAAGCGGTATAAACCTCATTGTACTCAGTGATCCACCACAGCTTCCCAGACATTGCTCAACAGTAATCAGAGCTCCAAATAGCAAAGGACCACTTCTAGACACCATGAGCTCATCTGGACATAACCCTCTAGTGATAACCAAGCAGGAGAGCTAGCAATGAACAACCAGTCCTAGGAGCATGGCAAGTGTCAGCATTATACAGAGATGACAAGATACACGAAGCTTAGTTTTCCTCATTGTATAGAATGGACACAGCCCAAAAATGAACTCATAAAAAAACCTGTATTGTACTGTAGCATAATGTTGACTCACTATGCTTTTTCCTTCCCCAAAATTCAGCCTGTAGTGGCAAAAAGGGCCTTTCCTCATCTTTCTCCTCTCCCCATACAGCAGCCTATCACGTGAACTTTCTAGAGGCCACACTGCGAGAAAAGCCACCTGACTGATAGAAATTAGTTTTAAAGCACCTTTGAACACAGAGTGTTTAATACTTCTTTAACTGTACAGAGTGAGAAAAAGCTGCCAAGCTCCTGTACCAAAAACATTCCATTTAGAGACACTTCTTCTACGTCATGTTTCTCTTTTTCTCATTTTTATTTCTAAATTAAAGCCTTGCATAAGAACCATATCTCTTCTCCTCCAAGAATAGGTCAACAGCTCCTGTTGCTTCTTCCCTTGCTGAATTTGCAGTCCTCTGCTTGAGACGCCAACTTGCCTGCTATAAATAGGGTTATCATGACCCTCAGAGCATTACCACTCCAGATGACAGATAAACAGCATGAGCCAACATGATACTGAAACACATTTTTCATCATTCATCACCCACTTAACAAAAAAAAAGTGAATAAAAGCAACAAAGAATATACTTAAGCACAGTCATTGTAAGGGCTTTTTGGTCATGTCAAAGACTTCTTAAATACTAGAAAAGATGACAGGGAGGTAAGTTAGTACATCAGAACAAGAAAAGCAAGTCCTGAAGAATGTCTTTAAGCAGCAGTACTTGTAGAGGGGCGTAGAAGCTAAACTTAGGCAGAACCATTTAATTTTTAGGCAAGGATTTGGAAATACTACTGTTGAACATCTGGTAAATCCAGAATGTGCCCATGAGTTACAATTAAATAAAGTATTTGCCAAACAACTCCCTACCAGTGCCACTACATTCACTGGAGAGCAGAGTTAGTACACAAGATTAAGAAGAGTTTAGGCAAAGGCATCTCAGATTTCACATATAATGACTAGTGGATTCACAACGCTGAATGGAACAGTCTTGATATCTGAGTTTCTTCTGTGTAACACTAGGACTGAACCAGTGTAACCAGAGGTAAAATTGTCATGGTATCTACTCGGTACTACTAAGCACACTTCACTGAGGTGCAGGGTGCAACACAGATAGTACTCTGCTGAAAAACTCCTGTTAACATAAATTTACATAAAATGCTAATTTACATACAATTCCCAAGAGTTTAGGGAACAAGATTCACAGCATCAGTAACATGAACAGACAAACAGCAATATGCAATAGAGTGAAGGACTATGTGTTCGCAAGGTTTAGCAGTGTATGGCAGCTAAAGACAAATCCTATTGTAAATTTATAGCAGCACATTATAAAAAACCAGGATCGGAGAGTTTTTATCAATACCTCTTCTGTAGTTTTCCAAGTGATTTCACGGATACTTTGGTACCATTCAAAGAGTTCTTCTACTTTATCAGTTGCAAACTCAACACATGGATCTTCCGGATTCTTGGGTTCCAGAATGAAGACAAAAGACTTTTTGTGTTTCCCTTGTGGCATTTTCACTGTTAGGCAACACAGTAGCAAGAAATTTATACTAAAATCCAACAGTTCTTCTTCCAAGCTGTTAGTGTTGATTTATTGCAACAGTTAGTATCATAAAGCTTCATCATATTAACTGCATTAGCTATATTAATACAAGGTGGTGTTTTGTTTTGGTTTTTTTCAGATCTTTCCTGCTGAACATAAAAGAGTCTACCCAACACAGAAAGCTCAGGAGTCCACGTGTAAGCATCAGAAAATACATACCAACATTGTACGTATTGAGTACCAGTATGCCACGACACAGAGAGCCTAATGGATTGTCCTCGATAATCTGGAAAACATGAGTTAAATCTGACCCTAAATCTTCTCTTGAGTGAATATACACAGGACATTAACAAATAATAAACATACACCACTAAATCTAACCTCAGTTTCACTGACAGCATGCCCAGCCTGTTTCCATATCAAGAACTTCTCATTTTGAGAAACACATGAGAATATAGTGAAAATAGTCAAAATGAGGAGTACAGCTTCTGTCCTGACACAACTGCTCATTTTTCAAGCCTGCTTAAGGCTGCAACAACCAGGGGGCAAATCTAATACATGTGTTTTGCTCCAAAGACACCTGGAAAAATCACTGGAAGTGCTTCAGAACAACAAAAGAATTCAATGTGTTATTTTTAAAACTCTAAAATGTCAAAACTGCTTACTATGAAGTTTTGTTTTCTTTTGTTCAAGAGATCTTTGTCCAAGACCCTGAACTAGATTTTTAGACATTTCTGACAAACAGTATAGTGTTAGTTATGCATTAAAAGCTAATAATGGAGTGTGAAATGGCTAGTAAGATGTGTTTGGACACATAGTTTTCTTATTTGCAAATATTAAGGCAGTAATTATACAGCCAAACTAGTTAAAAGTTTCAGGCACATTAACGTTTAGCCAAACTATCTGAAAAATCTAAACGGGTATGATTTTCATTAGCAAGAAACCATTATAATCTCCTAAACCCCCACCAAATCAGCTATGTCCTTAAGTAGTTTTCTGTGAGGGATGTTCTGACAAAAATATTCAGCAGCAGAAAACAATGAAGAATGCATTCATTTCTCTATTCTGTGTTCTCTCAGACTTCCACTTCCAGTAGGTAGCATCCTCGAGGGAAATGCAGTGGACAAACCTTAACCCTCACCTGGCTTTCAAGGTCAGCAGAGTTATCAGATGACATGTCTTCAACATAATTAGACGGAAAATAGTGTTGGACTTTTTCTCCGTAATCCCCCTTCCACCTGAATTTAAAAAGAAAAGTATATATAGAGAAAAAATAGTTAAAGAGCTTCAATAGGTGATTAATGAAGCAATAATCCTCAAAAAATTGGTCATTAATACCTCATACTAGGTTGTCTAGCTGGCTATCACCAAAATATAAGTGATGAAGTAGCTAAAAGCTCTAACAAAGTGATCATTAACTGTAGTAACAGATGATTTCAGAGGGATTACGATTACTGTAAACTGCAATTAATGACTTAAGAGGCTTTTTCCCCCTCCAGTACTAAAAATACTATTATGTGGTTGATTACCCTGCAGAAACTACAGGGAAACATTAGATTCCCAAGCTTTCCAAGCAATTTACAAGTCAGCTAAGAAAGAAAACCTCTTACAAAAGGAGACTGTACAGATAACTAAAAAAGGTGGGTTCAATTCCTGAGAAGTACTTAGCAGAGCAAGAAAAGAAACAGAACAATGACAATAGTAATAGATGCGTGACTCCCCAGAATACACATGTTCCGGAAGGATGACTATAGTACAGGAAAAATACTGGATACACTGTGCTATGGAGGTTCTGCAGGCTGAGGTTATTGTTGTAGAATAGCAAAATGGAAAAGAGATGGAAGGAGACTTGAGGATGAGGGGATTTTGGTTTTTAAATACACTGGCATTAATATTTATAAGGCCACAGTTAATAAGCAGCAATCAGACAATAGGTAAAGTTTTTACAAACTACTACCCAAAGCTCAATTTTTAACTCCATCTAGTAAGTCACCAGAAGTTCTCCTATGAGGAATCTTTGTCCTTACCAGCCTCCAGTTTCCTTTGTGACATTATGAATTAAAGCTCCTCGAGAGAAGCTCAATTCATCACTTCTTTTGGCTCTGTAGTCATACAAGGCTTTCACTGTTCTCTGAGGCTTTAAGAGAAACAGAGCAAAGGGGTCATCTAGGGGGATGGGTCATAAAATAATCAATAACGCAATCTTTAAAAATAAATAAATAAAGGAGGGTGGAGTAAATCCCTTTTTTTTTGTTACGAAGCTTAGAAAATATAATACTAAAGTTCCAGAGTGCCATCTATTGGTGAAAGCAAGTGATGCTACTTAACTGCTATTTTTCTAAGCTGATACTTGAAGAAAGAAAAAAAAAAAATCTTTCTTTTATGGATGCTGCAACATAATTACTGTAAGGAGAAAAAAAAAAAAAGAAAAAAGAAAAGAAAACCACACAGTGAACTATCAATCCTCTACCTTCATTACATGTATTCATATGCAGTTAAGAGTCTGTAGGCTTACATGCCTGCAAAGCCTCTACTTCAAAACCACATCAGCTATCCTGCTGGTCACATTTCCTTTAGGAAGACATCCAGTTTTAGCAGGACAAGCAATTTCTTTATCTTGAATTTACTACTACCCAAATTCTTCAGCAGCAATGCAAATTCATCGTCCAAAAAGACTAAAAAGAATTACAGCCACAAAATTTACAAGCAGGTGAACTTTTATGAGAATTTACAAGTAGGCAGGCCCCAACAAGAATTACAGATAGTAGATATTTGCTGTGCCACTTGTTTTTAAAACATTATATGTATATATATATCTTAAAAGAAGAGAAAATTTAATAGCTCATTAATAAACCAAAGACACCGTTTTTATATAGAAAGCATGTAAATAAACCCTGCACCTATTTGTGCATGCAAGCCATGTTTGCTAATGGAACTGTGATAATTTTATGCACAGACAAGTAACAGCGCTCAAACACACAGACACACACATGCACAGACCCGCACACTTGGAGTTTACGTGTTGTACTTTCTTTCCATGAAGATTTGACCTTCTCAAATTGAATCTTCTCATAGGTTATTTAATTTGGGGGCATACCTGCATAAGCATGCATGTCAGATCAAATTGCCTCCACAGACTCAATAGCGGGAAGTGCCCAAATTCCCACTATGGATGAATCAATACATCATTTGCACACAAGGAAATGTGTGGGTACAAATTTTAAAAGAGATGCTAAAGTCACACCCTTTAAATTTCTGCTGTCCAGTCCCCCATAAATCAAGCAGCCTAACGCTTTCAATCATCCTTTTCACTACTGCTAACAGGAAATCAACAAACAAGCCTCATAATTTGCAGAAGTCTGCAGTAAGTGTGAATCTCTCTCTTTAAGCATACCACTGTAGGGGTGATTTCACTGGGTTCCACATACATCTTGACATCATAGAGGGAGTTAATATCTTTTTCCTAAAAAGAAGGAAAAAAATAATGAAGTTACAGGAATCAAAAATTATAAAAGTACTTAATGTTAATAGAACATTCATTGCTGAAACCATCTTTCTGGCAATACACAGGCAAACAGAAGAGGAGGGAAGCCAGACACCTATGTTATGGCCATTTCTATAGTTAAACATAGCTGAACACAAGTTTGTTATTTAACCTGTCTATGCTTCGGTTTAATGAACAGTAAAACACAATGAAACAGCAATACCTTACAAAGATATCTCTTAAGTCAAATAGCTTTGAGATTGTGCGTATCCTTTTATGTGCAACCAGGGAAGACAATGATTTCTGTGTTACAGTACTTTAGTTTCAGTATTGGCTTCACTATTTGATATAAATTCTAAAACAATATACACAGTCATATTTTTCATTTTATCTTCTCCTTGTGTTCCCATTTGGACCCAGTCCCAGGATACAGAACCTTAGCTATAGTCAACGTTATAAAAAATCCTGAGGTCTGAAGTCTTTTCAGTCCCTTTTGGTCTCCCCAGAAGAAACAAAAAAACCTAGACTTTGATTCCTCAAAAATGCCAGACATGTTTTTCCTGCAGCTTCTAAGAGACATATTTGACAACAGGAGACCACATCTCAGGCTATTCAAAAGCCAGTTACTTTGGCAAAGCTCTCTTGTCATGAAACACATCCATCCAGAAAGTAGGCCTCTATCCTAAGCTAATTATCCAGCTTCCTAGTTTAGTCAATGGACAGACAAGTATCACTTGGGGAGATTTCCTCATGCTTATCTCAGGGAATGAGCTTTCAGAGGTACTTCTGACTTTTTACTACAGAAGGCAGTTGAACACCATCCCCGAGATGGCTCCAGCGTGGTGAAGTGAATGCCTCTGCCCATCCAGACGGAGAGGTACAGCAGAATATTTCAGTTTTTCTGAAATGCTTAGTAACTGGCATCTGCATGATCGTTTCAAGATCTTTGCTTACTCCAGCAATAGAAGACAGGGCCAACTGCAAGCGAGGCTATTATCAAAAACTCGTATTAGCAGAGCAACAATCCCCACTGCACAGAGCTGCTTTTCTCATCAAATCATGATGAAGCCAAGAGTTGACCTGTACCCAAAAGGTGAAGCTCTTTCCTTCACGTATCTCAAAACCTTTGTGAGAGGAGTCAGTACCACCATCTCAGTTTCACAGATAAAAAAACTACCTGCTTAACCTCCCCGAAAGGTCACCTACCACAGCCAGAATCAAACCCAGCACCCCCAGGTCTAGATTTGGGGCTCTGTCTGCTACAGCAACTGGCACTTGCACAAAGACCATCACTTACCGTGCTGTAGCGCTCCAGCAGCTCCTCAGTCACTGGGTAACGCAATTTCATTTTCCTGTACAGCGGATGCTTCTCATAGTACATTACCAGCTCCACCAAACTCTCAAAATAGGCCGAGGTTCCAAGCACAAAATGGCGACCTTCTTGCTGAATTCGGAAGTGCTTCACCTTCCCCTCCGCTCTGTGAAACAAGTGCAGGTGCTGTAAAAGGTATTGGTACTTGCAGGAAGAGCACCACTGCTGTAAACTGGACCAAAACTGCTTTGTGCACCTTAATCATGTGAAATCGTTTCTCCCTCTTCTAAAGCCCCTTTTATTCAAATTGAATTCTAGTTGCCTGATTAAATTCACAGACATTCTCACTTTTCTACAACATACAGGGCCTTGGGACAAATCCATGGTTTTGCTTCAATTAAATTGCCCTATTCTTTTCCCCTACAGATAGGTATTCTGTCATCTTCATAATAACACAAACGTCTCCGATCAGACTGAGAGTCCCCCTGGAATCTGCTGCCACTATCCCTAAGCGACAGACACACTCCCCTCAAAACAAGTAGCTGTCTCTTCCCTATAATCATTTTGATAACTACAGGAATCAATTTTGAAAGAAAAAAAAATATCTTGTGCTTGAACACAAAGTTTGTGCTTGCATTGATAACAGTAAAACTATCCACTGACAACCATCCAACCCACAGAAGACCCCTGCATCCTTTTCAAGCTGCTGAAGTTTTGGTACTTCTTGTTTTCCCCACTGTGAAATGGTTTTATGGAGATGCTGCAGCTGAAGTTACTTCAATATCCACCTTGGTAACAGCAGAAAGCTTCAAACTAAACTACACAGGGGACTGGGGAATTCTGGACATCTTCAACACACAGTAAGGCATGTAAATAAGAGGAAAACAAGTATTTGTTTTTCCAATTTTATATGTTACAGAAATACACATTTTCAGAGAAACACCATTTGATTTGAAGGCACAATGGAGAACACCACAATTCTATACGTTTTATTAATGTTGTTGCAAGAACCACAGTTTCAAAAATATCTTCCCTGCCAAGAAAAGCTGACAGTTTCATTGTGACATTTCATTTCGATCAGTTATATGACAGGCCAGGATTTCCAGGGGATAAGGACCTAGAATCACTGCTGAACCTGCACCAAAGAAACTTAAAAATAACAGCCTGTAGTAACGAGTGTCAAGGAAGTGAAGAAGGGCCATGCACCGTTCTGTATGGGAAGAAACGGACAGTCGGTGTCGAAATATTCTTTATAAAAGCATAAAGGTTTATTCCAGTCACAAATTAATTCTTGTACACATTCTCATACATGGACCTGCTGCATAAATCAACCATGGGAATTACTCAAAGTTTGAAAGCCGAAACTTTATGACTCTAAAAAGACCACAGTATTTTTTAAATAAGAAAAAACCAGAACATTGTTGGGCTACTAGGTAATGTAGTCATATCTGTCTTTTCTTACCTGAAAGTCATGGCAAATGAATCAGGCTCATCTCTCTTTCTAATCAGAAAGGCTCCATCTCGAGGAATTCGCATTAGCATGTCTTCTGCCTCTCCCCGACTCAAGTTGCTATAGTACCAACTACAACAGGTGAAAATCCAAATGGACAAAGGATTACAAGCTTGTCAAATGTCATTCAGTAGGAATAACAGGCAGCGTTATTAACAACAGAGTTTCAAACATTACAAGGAAAATTATGCATTAGATTTTCCCCATCTTGCTACCTATGACAGCAGCTTATTACAAAACATTGTAACCCAGGAGCTTACTTCAGATGAAAGCGTCAAGAATGTATCAGAACACCCTGTCAGTCTGAAACCATAAAACATAAATCTGAATTTCTTCCTGAAACAAAGGCACTGGATCTTGCTTTTAGTTTGCCATTAAGTTTTCATTAGTTTATTCAGTTTTGACACAGTAGATTTAAGGAAAAGCCCAAACAGACAAAAGAAAAGCACCAGGCATTTGAATTCTTTTATCCAGAGCTTGATTTTATCTTTCACTGTAGGGATGGACCTATGTTGGATCCAGTGTGCCTTCAGTGAAGCTGTAGTCACTTAATACTGGCAGCACATCTCCACATTATACAGCAAGGCAGGAAAGTGTAACCCTTAAACTCTACCCTCCCCACTCCGTGGATTCCAAAGTTATCTACGGGTGGTCAGAGACTTCCAGATCCCAGGGAGGGGGGCCGGGGGGGGTGTGTGTGAAAAAATAAGTTTAAAGTCACAAATCAGTATTTCACACGCAAAGGAGATTTACTTTTTCTCAGTAAGGGCAGTGATTACAGTGTTCTGCCAGCAAACAAGAGCAAGCTCTGCCCAGGATCTGCATCAGGCAAACACCAACTGGAAATAAACACCAAGCTATACTACTTCCTATCAGCATGGGGTGAAGTCAGCCTAATCAACTCTGACAGGGGTGAGGTGGAGGGTGGGATTAGGAAAACATAACTGCGTAACTGTTTGGGCTCACTGCCCCTGTAAATAAGACTTTCCAGATGGCACAGACCATGACCACTTAGTTGCCAGACCACAGCCAACTACTAAATATCTAATCCAACCCACTGGGTGTTGTAAAACACTGAGCAGAAAAGGAAGGAATTGGCACACTTCCACAGCATTACAGTTCTCAGTGATTTTCTTAGATGCTACAAGTAAATTGCTTTCCCAGTGTCTGCTCTCTGTTGTACCAGGTTCTTACAAAGTCAGTAATCTTAGTCAGCATCTTTCAGGGAAGCCAATTCCTATGACATCCGCAAACAAGCAACACTCAGGTGTGCTTCTGAATCCAGGAAATTTTCTGTGCAAAAATCCAAGATCACCTAAACCAAATCAAAGGATGCTGACATAACAACCCCAATGTTTGCCTTCTGCTGTACATACTCTTTAGTCTCATGAGGGCTGGGATTAGGCACAGCATCAGTCAGACGCAGCTCAAATTCTGCACATCGCAAGTGGACCTCCTTGTAGTGTTGAATGAGATCATAGATGCTATCAAAAGTGAGGTTGTCTGTCAGGTAGTATTTCACAGTGTCCCCATCACTTGAAGAACGGATCCGGCAGTGCTGGACTCTACCTGACCTCCTGAAGAAATAAAGAGGGGCATAAGGAAAAGAAAGGTTTTATAACAGGTTTTCTTCTTTTGACGAGCTTCCTCACCCGCTCCTCGTCAACTACTTGGTGAGCTTGAGAACAGGCAAGAAATCTGTATCATCTCATAAAACAACCAAAGTAAGAGCAGCAACAAAGATCCTGACAAGTAAGATTGCAGGACCAAAAATAATAATTTTCAGCCCACAATAGTTTAAAATCTGGCATACACTTACTCCCTGCAAAATTTGCTCTGACAGCTCTCTGGGTCAGAAATCCATCTGACACACTATTTCTCAATGTCCCAACCAGAAGAAAAAATACCACAGACTACCAAGAAAACCCCCAAACACACACTCCCCTTCCTGAAAATTTTTTATTATTTTCCCTCTAGATGATCCTTTCATTGAAAAGATCAATCTCTGCTAATAAAGGTATACTCATGAGACTACCTTTTCAGTGTAGAAACCAGTAATTTATCCCTAAATTAAAAGATCAAATTTTGGCCCACTCGTTGAAGAAATAACAAATCCTTCATCCTGCTAGAGCACTAGAAAAATTGGGGGGTGGGGAGGAGGAAATCAAACCAGTTGGTCCTCCCTTGACAACTGTAACATTTCAAATAAAGCCTACTCTGCCAAAATGCATTATGGTACATGGAAGATTAATTTAGAAAGTAGTCTTTCACAATCCCATCAATAACATTCTAGTAATTACAGCAACTCCTTATTCCTATTTCCTCTCAGCTATAAATGCATATTTGACAAATACACACATTTTTGTGCAGTGCCATAAACCAAACAAAACCCACATAAATGTTTTATGACAATGACCATACCAGAATGACAAGGTGCAATCATTAGGGAAAGCCTCACTTTCCCTAACTAGGAATGTCCCATCCTTGCCACCCATTTCAGCACAATATTCCTGGAGCAGTTTCTCAGCAGTTGCTCTCCCCTCTTTCATTTTCCCATGGAACCACTTCTCTTTTAAGTGCAGTTCAGTACGTTTCACCTCCTAGACCAGAAAATAAGAATTTTTATTGTTCATTTCTAATTTTATGATTTTGAAACAACTTGTTATTGATATCTACTATTCCAGGATTTCAGCTCCTCCTAGCCCCAAACTATCCTACAAACAAAGCAATCACCTTTATAGTCACCCTTGACTCTCTTCCCCAGTCAACCCATTTCCTTGGAGCAGCAATCAACTTCAGCCTTATTCAAATCAACAGAAAGTGAAAGAATGCAGCAAGGCAAAACACCCTACTGCTAATTCACAGAGTTTCTAACCAGCTTTTTGCAGGATTCATCTGTGTTATTCCTTACACATTAATTATTTTACTGACATTAACATCTAGGTGAATGGCTAAAATGTTCAGCATGTGCAGAGAGATCTCTGAACCATGGACATACATGTTAGCAACAAAAGAGCATGCATGGAAACCGAAAAGGTCAGAAAAAGAAACCATGCTGAACATCACTGCTACTGCAACCCTTATCAAGCCTCATGTTTTCTGCTTTACCATGCACAACAGCCAAGTAATACATGCTCACCTGTGACAAAAACTTTGCAAATGTGACATGAACAACATGCACTGTGTAAGAGGTGTGCTGTATTACTAACCCAACTTAGTTCATCATACTGTCTGGTTTGAGAATAGCAATAATACTTAGCCAAAGCCATATAAATACTTTGATTGTCAGTGCACGCATCAGCATTGGCATTTTAGTACTAAAATTTTATTTCATTGTCTTTGTACTCCTCTTTGCAAGTCCCCAATTAGCCAAGGAAAAAAGTTATTTTATTAAAAATAGGGTTAACTGGAAAACCTTGACAAAGAGCCTTTTAAAAATATTTTTACATTTGTTATCTGGCAGGAACTCTCTGTAATTTCAACATCAGTATAAAAAAATACACATCTGTAGACACTGAAATAATCTGAGAGAATAAAAAGAACATGCTTAAACAACAAAACACAGCCATCACCTTTGATGAATCTTCATCAGCATTCTGTTCTATATCATCGCTGAATGAAAGCTTCTCGTCAGCAATAGCACAGTAGTGCCGAGTCCATTTCTAAAAGTTGAGTGATATTAAAACCATTAACAAGACAGAGGGAAACTCACTAACCACAACTTCAACAAGGTGTAACAATAAACAAAATACCTTCCTCCCCTCATTCACATCTGTTCAACTGACAATATCACACAAATATTGAGAAAATTCCCATATTACACAACCTAGAAACAAACTAGCAAATGTCACATAAATTATACCTGTTCTATTGTGTCCCACATGTAAAGTTCTCCTTGTTGCTTTTTTTCTTCTTTCTTGTCTTCCAAGTTCACATCAATGTCTCCCTTTGGCCCCAGTTTTTTGTGCTTAAAAACAAAAAAACCCCACCTCATTCATACACTCACATGGAATCATATATAAAATCGGTCATAATATTTCAGCATACTCCTATTACTGGTAGTATTTCCCTCCATTGCACAGCCTTCTTCTGTCATTACCATAACCACAGCTGTTCTACAAGGCTTTGTGCAACAGGGCTGGAATTTCTTTCTTTAAAATTTAAATCTCATAATAAAGGTTAAAAAATTATTAGATATATCATTCAAGCAATGAAGAAACAACTAGTTTGGTAAGAGCTCACCATTCTTCAGAGGTCAGAAAACATGAAGTGCCACATACTAACAAATAAGGATAAAACCAGAATCGCTCTGCAGAGCGGGACACAAGGAACAAAAACCAAAACAAAACAGTAAGGAATTAAAATGCATGGGGAATTCACTCTTCTATAAGAAAAATGCGTAGAAGGGAAATCCTTTATGAAAAGAGGGGGTAAATTCTACTTTCTTGAGAGCGCTCACAAAAAACAGTGGCTCAAGGGGCTACTAATGGTAACATCAAATAGTTAACTGCAGTTAATGATGGGATTAATTGTCTCATATCTAGTAGTTCTCAACTGCATTCAGTTCCGCATAGCCTACTGTAGACACATTTCAATTTGACAGGCTTATCTGGAAAATCCCACAGGCCCTAAAGTAGGAGCTGCCTCTGACTGTTTACTGACAACATTTTCCAAACAAAAGCCAAATAACACAACTAGCTCACTGGCAGGTGCTGATCTATTTAAAGACTCTTTAATGCTCTTTTAGACGGGACAGAGTGATACAGATGTTCTCTTCTACAGACTCATATATGTTTGTAATTCCCTTTAAATCAGATCTGTCATGTTATTTATGTGCCTATGCAACTCCCCCCTATGCTCTGCAAGGTAACAACAGACAGTTTGGAGGGAAAACAAAACAAAAACAAACGCAGAACTTTTGCACCTAATAGTGGGGTGCTATTATTTCCAGTCTTACATTCAAAAGCCATATGCTTATATCTATCTACCCTTATTCCTTGTGTTCAGAAGTTTAATACATAGGATTGAGTACTGTTACGAGAGCTGGGAAACTGAAGCATGGACAAAAGTAAGAATTATTTCACTAAAGAGATCATGAGCAGCCCTCAGATTCTCCACCTATTTTTGCCTTTCAAAAAGTTCTACTGCAGTTTCAATCTGAGAAGTCTTCTTTTGGTTATCTGCCTCATGTTGTTGCACAACAGCACTGAGTAAAGGATCTATATTGCCCAGAAGGTAAGACACTCTAACAGTAACTGCCTTCTAATAGGAGCATCTCCGCGTTTCACAAGTGGCTCACTAAACTGCATCTTTAAATCACACTGAGTTAGTAAACACCCATCAATTTTTGAAGTTTGCAAGCAGTCCTGACAACTTCAGTGTGCAGCCTGCAAGTGCGTTGGGTTTCAGCTGAATGAGACGCATTCTTTGGGAAAAAAGTTAATAACACTAATCTAACTTTCAATTCAAGAACATACTTTTATCATTTTTAAGCAGGCCACGCTATGTAAGAAGTCTACAACGAGCATCTGCAGCAGTGAACCCTTGCTGAAATGCACCAGTGACATTTCAGGATCTGGAAGACCTTTAGAAAAGAGCCAACATTCTGTCTGGCACCTGAACTAGCAATACTTATTGCAAAGAAAACCAATAGTGAGCACGTTAATATGTAGTATTACAGAACTCTGTACAATATTGCAAAATGTTAGTAGTACACACTTCAGGCATGGGGTTTCTTGTCTCTCAACAGAAACTAACAGCTAAGCTGTGAAGCCAGAAGTCACGTTTCTGGCTCCTGCTCTTGTTTTCCTATTTTATCTACCAGCACACAAAGCAAGCCTACCTTGATGATGATTTTTTCTTTCAGCTGGGTTGGTGATGGTAGCTGATCTGCACTGACTTCAATAGGCTTCATTAAAAGCTGATCCCCAAATACCTCCTTGAACACTTTGGCCATGTGTCGCTGCTGCTCCACACTACAGTGTTCTTCAATTGACAGAATGACTGGGTATCTTTGATGGAGAAAACAAAAGTGAATGAAAACAATTTCTTTTTGCTGCAACTGGCAAGGCAAGGAAAGGAAAACATCACACTCCCTCACCCTGAGATCAAAGAAAATACTTAAAGCAAACACGAAGACAAAAGAAACAGACACACAACAGATAATAACAGGTGTGCAATCATGAAATCGTTAAGGTCAAAAGGGACCTCTGGAGGCCATCTACTCCAAACGCCTTCTTTGGGAAGGCCCAATTCCTAGATTAGATCAAGTTGCTCAGAGCTCTGTCCAGCCAAGATCTGAATATCGGCAAGGACAAAGATTCTTTCCAAGTGCTTTGGGCACAGTTTCAGTGCTAAAGCACCATTGTGTGAAAATTTCTTTTTCCTCTCCTCAAAACTGTGTGTTTTCCTTCACATGCTGTCTGAGAAAAGAGTCTGGCCCCATCTTCTCTATAATCATCCACTAGGTTGTGGAAGACAGCAACCAGACTCCCTCATTAACTCTTCTTAAAGCTAAACAAACTTGGTGCTGCAAGCTTCCCCTTGGATATCATGTGCTCTGGCCCCAATATTGAAAACTGAGGCAGAGAAAGCACTGAGTACTTCAGCCTTCTCCAGTCACCAAGTCTCCTGACCAATTCAGCAGCAGGCTCACATTTTTCTTAATCTTTCTTTTGTTGCAATTGTACCTGTAGAAGTCTTTCTTGCTGTCCTTCACATCCCTTGGCAATTTCACCTCCAGATGAACTTTGGCTTTTCTAATGTTGTCCCTGCATATCCAGGAAATGCTTTGATATTCCTTCTGGGTAGCCTATCCCTTAATGCAAGTAGGGAAAGCATCACACTGCATTCACTGTACTGATGGCCTGAAACCATGATGCTTCATGTATTATGGTTGTCATTACCACAATATGTCTGTGCAGACACTGTCCCACACAAGAAAATAACGCTTCTCTGTGTCTAGCTGGTAAAGTGGAAAAACAGGACACTGACAGCCCTACCTCTTTGCCAATTTTGGGGCAGTATTTTTCATGTTAAGGACATCTCGGCACAGTCATAGAAGGGCAGAGCAGAAACACAGATCTAAACCCATGTTATCAGTTCAGGAGGCATGCTATGAATTCTACAGCTTCTCAGCTAAGATCTCCCCTACAACATGAACATCACCCAATAGACATTGTTTGTCACTTGTAGTATTTTATTATTTTAAAAAAAAGGCATACTATTCAGCATTTGAAGTTCCATGCTTCAATTTAATAAAAGAAGACCCGAGCAAGGACATGGGAACCACTTCAGGGTACTTGTTATCTTCCTTAGCAGTAAATTGTTATACAATGGGACTTTTCCTCAAAACTGAATCTATTACAGACCCACATTTGACAACAATGAAGACTACTGGAATGTCATTATTCTCCTATTATTTTTTGCTCCAGATTACAGAGAAAATAAGTTCAGGAAGGTCTAAGCCTATGAAAATAGGCTTAAGGAAAATAAATCAAAGCTTACTCAGATGCAACAAAGGCATGATCTTTGATTGCCTGTACTACGTCATCAAATTTGATCTTCGTTGTCCGTGTCCATCCATGGTAAATTATGGGTTTCCCATCAGGACCATCCCAGCAATCCACTAGGAAAGACAAGCAGTGGAAAAAGGAAGAGACCAAGCAGTTACTTAAATAAGTCTAGTAGAAAGAATACATCCAAATTTTCAATGTTCCACATACTGAGTCATAGACTTTAATGTTCTAATAGAATATTCTATTAGATTAATTTACATCTCTCACAGAGGAAATTAAGTTCACTTAAGTAAGAGCAATACAAATAAAATACAAAATTTTCCAAAAGCATTATCATGTGGGAATACGGAAATAAGGAAGCTATACTGTCAGTCTACTAGTTTACAGTAATTTTCCAGGGATAAATACACTCCAACAAGTGGCAAGTTGACAGCTTATCTCTTTTGTTGATTTTAACCCTGAAACTCTAATTTCAGACACATTTTGCATTAGCCAAATTGAACAGGCAGTTGCAACTCATTTTATAAATTAACTGATGAAATAACATGAAGTTATAGTCAAACTTTTCAATAAGGTACACAAGCACAGAGATGAAGACACATACACAGTGGAAAACAAATGCACAAAGATATCAACTGATTTACAAGCAAGTTAAACAGGATGACAAATGGCATCATGTTACAAAAATCTCTGTGCCTTAGTCTTGTCTGTATTACAATGAAGGCAAATAAACTATCTGTCTATCTACACTACACAAGTAATTCCAGTTTAAATACTATGTTTTCATATAGCAGATCCAAGATTTAATTTTTGGTGTACAGTGAGATGAGATTTAGAAAAACCTTAAAATTCCAAGGGAACAAGTATCAGAGCAATTGAACAGGGCAATAATGAGGCATAAGAAAAACAATTTAGGGAGTCAGTGGGTTTTATACGACCAACTTCAGAAAACAAACCAGTTCTTGATTTCGGTTCTTTTTTCTTTCTTGGTAAACAGGGGAAACACTACTTACATTGATAGCATGTTACAAACCACTCCACAAACTCTTTACTCACACTCAATACATCGACATCCCATTCTAAGGCACCTGATGTAAGCTTCTGTGGAGGATTCACTTCGAAGCTGGTCTCCTGTTAGATATCTACGGAGTAAAAGGAAATTGTAAAAAGATAGGCAGTCAGTTTCAACCATTTCCCACTCACTCACTGGGTGACATTTCTTCTCCTGTCCTGGAGAATATATGTTGATTTTTTTAAAACTTTTTTACTTGCAATGGAAGAACCGGACTCTGCTGAACCTGATGGGGAGCAAATCATGAGCTTTGAAACACACCTAAACCTCATCATGCTGAGGTGTAATCACGTTGGAGGGACATGAAGTTCAAAATACACCTAGAAGCTATATCCATATCCACTTCATTCCCTGCAATATCTAATTTGTTCATCTCTCCTCCCTCTCTTCACACCTTATTTTTATTACAATGCTAGATGAGCAAGTCCCCTTCATTTGAAGACAGTTCAAACTCATCATCACGTAGGTTTGTATTTGGGCTAAAGAGCTTGCATACCACAGATTGTCAAGGAAAAGGGCTAGATATCTTAGACACAAAATACAGAAATCAGCAGCTACATTACTAAGCATAAAATTCTAAAACCAGTAACAACAAAAATACAGTCCCCAGGCTTTCAAAGTTCTGGCTGTAAAATAAACTCAGGATAACAAAGAGCATGGATAGCAAATAGCACTCTTCCTATGCCTCAGGCACCTCTGTCTGCTCCTTGTCATCCAGGCGAAGGCCACGAATAGCTAAATCCAGATCAGTAGATGTGCTAATTTAAGGTCTCCATATTCCTTTCCTGCTCAGGACTAAATCTTTTACACTTTGGGACAGTGTAAACTGTCAGAGTATCTTATCAGTAGCGCACATCACTGCCTCCTTTCCCAAGGCAACAAATCTGATCACACGAACAGTATGGGATTGTCCCATAGGACAAGTAGCATCCTTATGGCATTCCTATGTTCAGGTACAATTAATGATGACACTAGTTCAACAAGGCTGTTGGTGCTTGGAGGAAATGGAAGCTCCTTCAATAACTTTAATTTCTGAAAGCAGAGAGGCTGGAACAGTTTCAATGCAAGACTGCTTTTTATTTTTGTAACAGGATTCAGGGTTTGAGTTTTCTGGCAGCTGAGCTTGGTTGTATCTCAAAACCTCTAAGATCTTAAGAGGAAAAGAAGTCTCACAAACTGTATTTGCCACATTTACTTCATACTTTAGGAAGGTTTCGCACATCCATGCAGTATATTTCTGGCATAATTTAGAAGTATTACTTTCTCCTAACACGTGCTAGGTCTGTTTGAACAGGGATAGACAATGGGACCTTGGTAACTTACGTGTTATGAGAGGAAGAAATCCAGTAGTGGGACAAAGGATTATTCATGTCCTGTGCATCTATTGAGTCGTATTTCTCATCCCAAATACTGTTTTCTTTTGCAAAAAGGTAAGTGAGGAACTACAATACAAAGAGACTCAATTTAAATATTTTAACCACAGAAGTCTAAAAGAAACCCAGCAATGTAGCAAGAGAAGCCTAGAGGATCTGCCATCCAATTAACAAACCAGGAACTAGCAGCAAAAGAAAAAAGTCCACGAGGAACTACTAGAAAGTACCATTATCTTACCTCATCAACAAAGAGGAAGGGTTCAGCAGTTTCTCTCATAGTGTCATCAATAAACTTCGTCATTCGTTCTCGGACTTTACTGAGATCTTGTGCCCAAGATTCCTTTAGATAATAATAATACAGTAGAAAAAAAAACTTTAGAAGCGTTGTTACTCTATATAAAATCAAATAAGGAACAGAGACACCTACAGATGTGATTTACTTTTCTCTCATCTGGCTAGTTTACTGATAATATGTTTTATTGTACCCACATATCTTAAATGAGTTTCCTCTGTGATGTCTAAGGGGGAAAAAGAAGATCTCCATGTAAGTATCTTTATATAGATTGGAGGCCCACAAGATACATACTACATAGGTACACATATGCATGCACACACACAGAATATAGCCGGCTTCCTTGAAGGATATGCCTTAACTATAATCTCTCTCAATTCTGAGTGCAATCTGAATGTCCTTTTAACACAGTGAAATAGGGAGAAAAAGAAAGTAACAAGCTTATACAGGAAGTGTAGGTCTCACTTTTCAATCATATTTGCAAACCTGGAGCTTAGCTGCACCTAGAAAATACGGCAGAGTTTTTTCCCATGGTGTCTGTGCTAAATAACATAGAAGACCACGAAGACATGAGTCCAATCCCTGCCTCCATCCTTATCTGCTTGCTGGTATGGGACATCAAACTGGATCCATTCAATAGAAAATTACCTTTGACTCAAACGCAGGCAGTCAGCTTAGCTTTTTATGTAAGAACTGCTAAAATGCGGCCATGGCCAAGGCATTACCCCAGATGTACCTGTGATGACAGCTGTAACTAGGCCAAGCTATCATCTCTGACATACATCCGGTGTTTGTTTCTAACTCTGTTTATCTACATATCTAAATGGAGACCTGTTAAAACCTTATTTACTTTGTCCTCCCTCTCATCCTCTGGTGCACCTTCAGAGTCTTTATATAGATGAAAAATAATAGTTCTTGTGAACTTCAATGGCAACAAAGAAGGAGAAATCTTTCCAAGGCCTAGTATCACAGCTAACATCAATCATATTTTATGACACCTCACATTTCGTTTCAATGAGCATAGAATTCTGAGACAACCTCAAGAAAAGAAAAACTCAGAGTTTCTGCAACCTTCCCACCTGCTGCTCATGTAGCAGGAATCTCTGAAAGTCATGGAGATGAACTGCTGAAGCATCTGGACGGTCAGTATTTCTTTAAAAAAAAAAAAATGGAAAGTGAAGATAAAGAAATAAGAGAGCAAGTGTCATCAGATGTTATAGCAGAAAATGACTTGGATTTGTATCTTGGATCTACAGTATAAATATGCTGCCACCACCAAGAAAACTTTTTATAACTTCAATGGCATTTAGATTAGGCCTGTAATATTGTATTATCTAATTTACTGTACTTTGAGCCTTTAAATAAAGTCTCCTGTATTCCTGATCTACTTTTGACAGTGATTCATTGGGAAAAGTACCAAATCTGTGCTCATTGCTTTGTAGCAAATGAGCAGCATTCACTTGACAGGGGTGTTGTTAAGTTTAGTTGCGGCATACGGAGATACTGTTCTTTTAAATTATCATAGAGCCACACTTCCACAAATAACTCCTTCCATGTATTATTCAGATGATCTACTGTGATAGATCAAAACCTCCTGAAAGAGGAGGCGAGATGCAGCTGCATCAAGAAAAACCAGCCCAACTGCTTTCCCTTTAGTAGGACACATGTGCCACATCATCTGGTAGCAATAAGGTATTTATAACCTACCCATCCTTGATTAATCTGTGCTTTTAAGCAGTCTCACAAAGTTTAATTCATATGATGTGACCAAGGGCGAAGGAAATACACAGCACACTCAGAGCAAGCTTTTTAAATAACTTCCTTAATCTGTTATTGTAATATTAAAAAACAAGACAAACTGGTTTAATTCACAGTCAAAATGTCAGCAATGCCTATGACCTCCTTTTTCATGCTGTACACATCTTACTTAAATTTTCAAGTCCACCAAGTGAAAGATGCAGAAACTGTTACTATCAGCATTCTGCTCAAGTCTAGGCAAAGCCTGTGCACCACACCACTCTCCAGACTGAAGTTAAAATTTCTCCATCAAATTGTCTTTCCATAGTTCTGTTCACCTCTTCGTAAAATCAGAGGATATGCAAATTCACTTGTTGAAGTCCATACCATTTTGTACTCAGAAAGTAAAAAACATTTATCAAATTACAATTCAGGACTTATTTCCATGGTAAGTTCACCTTTCTGAATGCAAAAAGATGTATCATTTCTTTTCACTTTCTAAAGCATCAGAACCAGAAAAACAGTGATGCACTTTAAAAAGCAATCCTGCAGAACTAAAACCATATGGAAATGAGGAAAAATAATACAAATTAAGAGTCTCACCCAAGAATGAACACAGAGGAATCCTTTTTGAATTCATCAAGAATCTTAAAACAAAAGAAACAAAGAAAAAAACACAAAAAAGGGGGAAAAGATAAATAATAAAAGAATATGCAATTTTCTATCTAATTCCATCTAATAATGTCCATTGGTTTGGGAAGGGGAAATATATGCCTGTCTGCTCTAGAGAAGCTGCATACAAGTTGGAAAGACACATTTTTAATTAAACACGTAAGAAAAAACATACTGCCAAGGCTGGCAACTGCACTTCAGGCCTTTCAGTGTGAACACATGCAATTCTCAAGCAAAAAACTTGCTATTGATAAGGTACCTTATACACACAATTGGTCAAGTTGCTGGGGAGCTTTTACTGCTTGATAACCCCAGAAAAACTGGAATTATGTATCATCCATCACATTTATTCACATGAATATAAAACCTAAATTGCTTCCAGCTTGGCACAGTATAGTTATAGACTGTAGGAAACTTATGAACTGACCCAAAGCAGTTGTTGACCAAACTGAGGAGTTTCTTTGACATGATCCACAAGGGGCAATAACAAGAGTTTAAGGCAGTCAGGTAGCCTTCTTACTTTGTGTTCTACTCTTCTACTTTCTGCTCCAGCTAATTAACTAGTCTTCCATGGCCAAAACTAAAACCCTGTCGAGTAACTGGAGATTCTTTATTACTTCACAATACTTTCAGCATCACTTTCAAACAGCACAAGAAAGCTCTATTGCCAAAAGAAACAGCACTGACTTTGACTATTGAAGCTTCTATTTTAGCAACTGCAAGTTGAATCAACAATCAACATGTCATCAACAAAGTCATTTATGCAAGTAATTTAAAATTATGTGTTTTCACACAGTTTTAAAGGGTTCCTAACTTTCAGAGACACTAAATGTATGCAGTTTCCAGCAGCTTCGTGAATCTATGCAATGAATGCATGGAAACAGTAGTCAGGCAGTTGCCCATATAAATTAGCTAAAATGTAATTCCTCTGCATTCATGCCTCCCAAGGACTGTCTGATGCATGTCTTGTAACAAACTCACCACAGATAATCTCCGAGCATGAGAGATGATGAGAACAATAGCTGTTATTTGATGCTCAGGATACGTCCCTGTGATTTATAGCATGTTCTTAGCGATAAAAGATTAATACAAGTATGGAAAAACCTTGCTCCTATTAGTAGAGAGATCAGACAAATCTAATGAAAAGACATTCTACATCCTGAACAAACTCACAAGAAAAGTTCTTCCTAGGAATATTATATCTGTGCATATCTGTACCACAAAGAAGCAACATGAATGACTTATCTTCTTAAGCCAATTGCTGAGGCGACTGTTATCTACACATCACATACAGTACTATACCCTTTTTCTGTTACACAAATGGGGTAAAGAAAATTAGTAACAAACAGAAACAAAAAAATAATCAGCATTCACTCTTTATTCTGATCAAGCAGTTCAACAGTATGGAGACTACTTATGAAAAAGCTTACCGATTTCTGTTGTTCAAACATGATTTTCTTGTAGAACAAATGAAATTGTTCAAAACTAAGCTCTTCCTTGTGAGCGCCTATTTCCTACAACAGAAAGTAGCACACAGTGAATTTAGAATTCCCTGAACTGCATTTGCACAGCTTACTCCAGCTGCCACCCTCTCACGCATTCCGTCCTACTCGAACTTCATTTGTTTTAACCACTTGAATTTTTAAAATTTTTTTTTCTTTTTTAAGAATACAAACAAGTAAACAGATTCTGGTTTGTGACATAGTGCTCCTAGCCCACATCTCTGGCCTTGCATTTTGTACCCTGACTCCATTTCCACTATGTTACTGAGAGCAAACAGTGCCTCATTTAGTTATTGTTAGATGGAGCAACAGAAGCAAGAATGTATGCTTTAAGGGTGGAGAGTTGGAAAGCAGGAAAAGGTGGGGATATTTAAAATTCCTGTAGGAATGGAAACGACCTTCAGAAGTTATTAATATTTGCACAAGTTGGACTGAAGAGGTTATTCCTTGATCATATTGAAAAAAAGTAATTTTCTTATATATTAATTTTATCTTAAACATAAACCAGCTTCCAGTGTGCTTGCATAGTATCACCACCAGAGCTCAAAACCCAGTGTTGGCTTTGGTCAACCATACAATGAAAAGAAGGAACTTTTATGGCTATATTTTCTTATAGCCTTAGATATAGGCAAAGCCAACTCAAGAAATTAACCGATATAATTTATTTAACTGTACATGGCAAGAAGCAAAAATATAGGCAGTATTCTGAAAAGAAATAGTACCACCTATCAAATAAGACCAAACAGATGGAAGTTATCAGGTAATTACCACAAATTTATCCTTCAGGAACTTCATGCTGCTCACTTTGAAGTTTACTTGGGGAAGGACAGTTTTCAGCTCTCTAAGACTGATACTGGAGAAAAAAGAAGAAAAAGAAAAAAACATAGCAAAATCTCCACATTTCTGCTGTGTCTAGTCAGCTACTAATATATTTTCTATCAACACAGAAATGGCACTATTGAAGCACTTTGGGTAGGGCTCATCTCACATAACTGTAAACTTCTATAAGCGTAACACCTACATGCAAGCAAGCTGGACATATTTTCTAGTTAGTGGGGAGAAATAGGCATTTCACTTAATTTGGGCATGCATATTAGGACGAAAAGAACCATGCTGCAGAGACACCCATTTCTCTCCATCACCAGTTAATCAGATCTAGATGATCAGCTCAAATATACATGTTTACACATGGTCAGATGAACTACAGCCTTTCTTCCATTGTTCCAGTCCCACTGAAACTGGAATATAGACACAGAAAACATTATACAAAGGATATACCAAATGGATGAGCGAAACAGAAGATAAAAAGCTCCAGTTTTCATTACCATTACAACCTTTTTCTCCAGCTGTTATTCACTTGGATGGTGAAACTGATTCACAGCAGCAAGACACTCCCCTTCTGCAACATCTGAACATGACTTCATCCTCCTCTCACAACCAACTCTTCCCAGATAGGATTGCCTTCCACACCCATTTACACAGACCTGCTGACCCCTTTTACAGAGTTTCAGAATGTCCAGTGATACACCAGCAACATCAAAACCCCAAAATTTTCTAGATAACAGCAAGGCCTTTCAAATAAGACATACTCATTTCAGATTTTAAGCAACACAGTGCTTACATACACCAAGTATTTAAGCAATACTTACATACAAAGCTACATGTATTAATCACTGCAACACTTTCTGGCCACACATACTTTCTGGCCATACATCAAATCAGGTATGTATGATGTATACATCAAACTTCTTTTGTTGAAGAAAGACTTTGTATTAGAAATGAACCTGTGAACAGCTTATTTCAAAAACCTCAATTTCCTTCACAATTTCCAGTCTTCTCATGAACCTCTTCTTTTATTCCAGTGTCCTAGGTGCCGCTGCCATAGCCTCCTTCACTGCAAGTTCAGAGCAGGTCACAATATTTGCTATACGTATCATCAAAATGGAAATAGGAGGTAGGGGAATGCTACTATAACTCCTGCATGAACAGAGAGAGGGGTGATTTCTAAAGGAGCTGGGTGTCCAAATGCTTTAAATGTGCCATAGCTACAGGTGAGCCAATCTAACAGCTCCCTGCTGTTACAAGAAGCAACCCCAACACCTCTCCTTGTGCCCCACACCATTCTGTTGCTATGGTCCCACTGTTTCCACAGGCCAGCTGTAATGCTCATCAAACCTTCTGCTAATCTGATTCAACTTGCTAGGTGAGCAGAAAACTACGTATCCGAGTGAGAGAACAAGTTTTCCACTAGCTTCATGAGGTCACCCAGCTCACCTCATGCCCAGATCCGAAATAGCACCATAGCCAGAATAAGAAAAGAGCTTGGAGCAACATGTAGAGATGGTAGAGGAAAAGGAAAGAGAGACTTTATCCATTCAGCAGCACCAAGCTTGTACACCAACTCAGCCATCTCCTGTAGCCCCATTTCAGACACCTGCTATTCAACTTGTCTTTGGATAGCAAAGAATGGAAATTAGGTTGCATGTGCTAGGACAGAGTCTCAAACTCTGGGTATTCTGGATAGGCACTGATGTGAGGTCTCAACAAGAAAGACACAGCATTAGAGTGGGACATCTGAAGGACACAGGGACAAGTCCTAGAGTGGAAGATGAGGGGAATCCATGGCAGCAAAAAGAAGTGGGGAAGAGTCAAGAGAATGCAGACACATCATCTGTGGGTCCTATTGCCAATGCCCACAAACTTTAATGCAATACCAACAGTACCTGAGAAACCAAGGCTAAGGTACTCTGTCTTGACCTACAGTGCAATTCATAAGCCATTAACTCTCTGCAAACACAGGGTCAGAACAGTCACCTGAAAGCAACAAAAGCAATCACCACCTGGTCAAAAGTAACACTGCTATTCTACTGTGTCCATACAAGCAGTTACCCTGTGAGATATTGTCATCTCCATTGTGTAGAGAGGGAAAGAGGCAAAGCAAGAAGGAACTTAGCCAAAGTCCATGCCAAAGCCAGATTAGAACTCAGGAAATTCCTGGCTTTCCGCCTTGTCGCCAGTCCTCTGGAAAAAACACTACGTTTAGGAGTAAGAACGAGCACTCAGTTTGTACCCTAAGCACCAAGCACAAGCAATTTCCTCTGGCCAGACAAGTGCAAGCCAAAACAAAGAGCTGGGACTTCATTGCCACTGGAAAAAAATTCAACCTGTGAAACAGAACTTGCCTGGAAGACTAACCTTTACAATTAACCTCCCTAGAAACTGCAATACTAAACACAATGAAACTCAGTCCAAACTCCTTTCCTGAATGTTTCTAAAAGCATGAATCATCTATCAAGAGAATGAAAAACCGCCCTCTCCACAGTGCAAGTCCCCTTGATCCTAAGCAGACTGCCTTGTAGTGATGAAACAACCCTGAAGCAACAAATGAAACCTCTTCAGCAGACATAGACTGTCAGCCACAGCTTCTCTATCCTAACGTTTGCTTTTGCTTCAAATCCCCGCCAACATATCCCTATTGCAGGTCTAGTTTTTCAGAATACTTTAGGAGGTATTGTCACGTCCCATTGACAGGTATAAGCCAGTATCCAGTAAAGGATGGTACTTTCCCCTTCACCACTCTGGGCATCTCAGAAAACACTGTTTTGAAATGGCGTCTCAGCTCACACTGAAGCCAGCTGCACAATGCCACAGGCTGTTTGCAGAATGGTGTTATTTCCTGCAATAACACGGTCTCATTTACACAATGAAACACCGCACTTTATTTTGCTTTTAGGAAAAAGCCTAAATGAGAGAAACGCATGTACTTTTCTACACTGAATTACATTATTAGAATAAAAAGCATGTTCCAGACAAAGAGCAAAAATGTGGTAAAGTAACAGTCATGGGGGCAAAAGGGTTAACATTGTTCTCAGTGTCACATGATTTCTGGCAACTCTAATGAGAGGTACACAGCTGAATTCATTTTTTTAAAAAAAACAAGTTTTCTTTGCTGCACAAAAGCTACAAACCCACACCACACATGGACCTGAAATGAACTACTGAAACTCAAACATAGAAAGCTACAGAGCACACTGGGAGCTGTAACCCATGGGACTTCTTTCACATGAGAAGCACCGGGTCAGAGGTGATTCTTTGGCTTTGGTTTATTCAAATATGTGGCAAAGAGATAAGCCCATGTAGCCAGGCCAATTGCTCAAAAGAAGAAAAAAAAAAAAAAAGATTTTGCCCTTGTTCCAAACCATTAACTTGGCTTCCTTCTACCCTCAAGAGTATCTTCTGTTTGCCTCTGTTAAAGCAAGTCTTTCACAGAGTACTACCCTGTCATACTAGTAGTCCTCCTCCTCCTCTCCTCTAATATCCTCAGGTACGTCTGTTATCTCCTCTTCCTCTTAATACTCTGTTCTGTTCTCCTCATAGGTCACTGCTGCTGTGACTAGTTTCAAAGTAGGTACCACACATACTAGCCATGTTCAGGCCCCATCAGGACTGAAACAAGGGAAGGCTGATCACTTAAACATTTACCCTGATCTTTAGCAGCCCATGTTGAATTCTGCTTATGCAGCTTCAGTGTTACAAATGCCCAAACAAGCTTTTAAAAGCTGGTTCTGGTCTGTCTACATTAGAGTGCAGTCACTCCGATGCAAACACACTTCAGCAATGAAGGAAGAACTGGTGGCACAGCTGCACAGGAAAGCTCACAGCGGATTATACAGTCCAAGCTGCTGGGCTCCAACTTGGCTACGAGAGCGCAAAGGCCTCTGTAAACCTAACATACCTGCACAGCTCTGCTGAACCTCTACAGTAAGACTGGAAGAAGACAACTCCCCTTTCTCGTTTGGGCAGGGTAATTCTAGGCTAAAAGCAAAACTATTTTTCATCATTATACCATGTACATGAACATGAGCGAGTGCTATGAACATGTGTTTAGCAAAAGGCAAAACTGAAGTTGTTAAAGCAGAGGCAAATGCCATTTTCAGGAGTCTCATATTTCACATCTTGGACAAAGAAGTATTTATTTCTCTTCATTCCACGTTAGAATCTGCAACAAAAGCTCAGTAAAACCAAACTGAACAAAGAGAGCGCTTCTTACCTATTTCTTCTAGTTTGATCAACAGAATAGATCTGCTTTCTCAGCCAGCTTGTGGAAAAGAGGGGAAAAAAGAAAAAAGAGGTTTAATCTAACAATTACAAAGAAAACACAGCCAATGAAATATCAAAATCCATAAATGAAATTCAATATAAATATTTAAAAGTCATAAGATACATCTCTCTTAATAAAGCAAAAACATTTCCAGGGCAGCATCTAAGGATTCATCCAGTTTCATAACAGTATTTGTAAATATATATTTTTCTGCTGCTTAATACTGCATTTTAAAGCCACATAAACAACACAGGAAGGGGAAGGGCGGGCAGGACAGAAAAGAATGAGCAACCAGAAGCTGTAAAAATATATATGGATAAAGTGAGCCAAGATTTCAGCTATTCTAAACTAGAGTAACTCCATCAAGTCAATGATTTATGCCAGCTGAGGCTGCTGGTTCAAACATCTGTTAGATGCATGAAAATTAAAAATTAGAGGGGAGGGAGAGGGGTTTAGAGAATTTTAAAGAAAATCCTCATTAGAGTGCATGTCAGTTTTAGGTGCACAGCAAAATACTATTAGCAGCATTAATAGTAAATATACACACACACACGATTTTGATCTAAGGGATGAACACAGCATGTCATTATTAAGTTTATCCTCAGTCTCTACGGGAATCACTCTGCTGCACAAACATAGCCTGGGCCACCGTAGCACCTTGTACAGCAGCTCACTGCAATACCATACCATAGATAAGAATACTTTCTGCCCAACTGGAACGGCAAGTAGGTAGAGACGTCAATGTCAAAGTCACAATTTGGGGAGGTAGCAAGCAAGGACAGGGTATATCCTCACAACAGGTAACAGCAGTGACCACAAACTAAAATGTCAGCAGTGATAAAAAGCAATCAGGTAGAGACAGCATTAAAAGCTTGTCAACAAAACTGGCATTCTGAGCATGAGTAGTTTTGCATGCAACATCCTCAGAAGCATTAACGGTGCAGTTTCACCATCACGTGACTGGCTGCTAAAAAGTAATCCTTAAAAATGTTCACTTTCAGCCTGGCTCTCCGAGTCAGCCGATCACATTGCCATACAATGCAATGGGTTCAATAAAAAGGAGAAACCACAAAAGCGCACCTCAGAAATATTGGGACACAGGACACGTGAACATCTACTAGAGCAAGCCTACTGTGATTGCATAAGACATCTGAACTTTCCAAGAAGCCAATGCACACTTACACCAGATGTTCTTGTGATCTCATTAAGAGATTTTTGGTTTGGTTTGGTATACAGAACAAGGTAAACTGCAGATCCACATTAGTGGATGCAGCACAGTGCAATTCGAGAACATGTATATAGCAGAACAGTCATGGAAAATTTCCATACGAGTTTTCTGTATCATACACTAACTGGAGAGTAGTTGTTCTTAAGGTAACTGGCAGGCACCACTTGTTGCACCTTCAAAATTTCTTTCAGATTTTCCACTTTCAATTCCAAAGAAACGTCAGGTCTCACAAAGTGAAAATATGTTCACATACCTCTCTGTGATCGCAGGTGTGGGAGCACTCATGACCTCTTGATACAAGATATTCAAGCCACACAACCACTTATCAGCATCATCTTTAGAGTCAGCTGAAAAAAATGATATGCTATGAGAAGCATCAAACCAAAAATCAACACAAAGTCAAGACTTAACTTGTGATGTTTAGACAAACCTTAGTATAGAAAGCTGCTGATAAATCTCACTGCAAAGCTTCATGTTGCCAATAATAAAAAACCAGCATAAATTTAGGGGTGGGAGGGTTAATTGTGGAAGGTCCATCAAAAAATATCTCCTTTTAGAAGTCTGCTTATCAGGGTAGGCATGTTTCAATATCTCAGCAGAAAGACTATGAAACTACTGCTGAGCTCCTGTAGTAACACAATCAAAATTTATTTTCTTATCTTCTATCTCCAAAGTGGCAAAAGCCCAGGGACCTAGATCTAAAGAAACTTGAAGCACACAGAAAAAAGAACTCAGTGTGTTATAGTGAAAAGCTAGTTCCTTATATCCCAAGCAACCTACAAGAAAATTGTGAAGTACTGGCTTTTGATGGACATAACCACCTCCTGTCTGTCCTAACCATGCCTCTAAACACAGATTGTTCCAGACTAGACTTAGGCAAGAGGAACAGGAAGGGAGCAATGCACAAATCTGATATAGTTTATATAGAACACATTTTAATTCAAGTTAATTTAAAAGGTCTAAAATTCTAAAAAAACTAGAAGCCAGGTACATCTTCCTCCCAACCTTACAAACTGGTTTATCACTATTTTCTTTTGGTTTAAATGTAGTTCACCTTTCCAATTCCCAAACCAGGAGAATCCTCCACTTAATGTGATCACATTTGGTAATGCTTTGACCCAACAGAAGCAAGATGATGAACTGTGTGCTGGGTATAGCCTTCCCTATGGAATACTGGTTAAGCTGAAATCAATTTTTTAGGCTTTGGATGAGATGCTACCATTACAGCCTCCAGTTGGGTAAAGTCCATTTGCTTTAGCATGCTGGTTCTGAAATTTCATGAAAGCATTCTTCAGTTAAACCAGTTCTGAAAAATTATTTTCACACAGGAGCTGTAATCTCTGCAAATTCAGAGAAAATTCAGCAAAACAGTTTCTCAAAAGATGAAAATTACATTTAAAAATATTTTCAAACAATGCTTTATCCCCCAAGGATGAAGCTAGAGCCCAGCCTCAGATCCCCATGAAAATGTTTTTCAATTAGTTACAATTTTGGAAAGAACACCCACTACCACTGCCAAACCAATTCTTCTCCCAAGACAATTCTGCCCTTTATGACAGCTACCATTCCCTTTAAGTAACAATTATTTTATATTGTTTTAAGAAACCACGACAAAGCACTTTAACAAGGAAAAGGATTTCCCCCTTAACTGAAAGTTACATCATGTTGTTCTGCAGTTCAGCATTAGAGCAACGTATCTCACGGTACCGAATGTTTTCAAAGTATTGGCAGAGGCCTGGTTTTGAGAACTGCCATGGAGGAGGGACAGGGGGGTTGTTACAGGAAATCAATCTGAAGTACCTGGCACAGCTGCACTTAAGCACAGCCACTTGCTCAAAATTTTCACAGACTTCAGCCAACAATGGTAAAACTTATTTAAAGTTAAAAGCCTGTAACAATGGATTAGTCACAAGCAGTCTTTAATTTCCAGGCCATCAGACTGCAAAAAAAAAAAAAAAACCCTATCTTCTAGTGCTGCAATAAGTAATTAATTCGATTTTTTAAAAAATATACTGTTAGCATTAAACCGCTTACAAAGCACTACTCTTTTCTCCCACTAAGATTCTGCAATGAATTTAATGATTTAAATGGACAAGCGTGTTCCTGCACAGGACAGAGAGAACTACCACTCCAAATAAATCATCTATATGATTCTAAACCAAGGATCCGTCAAAACTTTTTAGAGGAGAAATCTCTTTGTAAATTCCACTAGTTTAGAAACTGTATTCAGCCTGCATTGTAAGAATTTATATCCCTTTTCATTTCAAAATCTTTGGGTTTGTGACCCTAGATAATCTCACCTGAAATAAGAAGTGCCCCAACCCTTCCCACAGATACAGGATACAGCTTCCCTCTGTTTCACACGGACCTCTTCATTTTCAATTTATCACCTTCCAATTTTATTTATGGTCCCCTAGTACTTCTTTAGAAGAGGTTTAGTGTTATCGGGTGACATGCACACACACAACCCAAACTAGAAATTCATGTTTTGAAATTAGTCTGCAATTGTTCATAGGTGATAGAAAAGCTTCTGTAATACAGCTGTAGTCTAACTCTTGATGGCTATTGTTTCCAGAATCATTCTGGCCAGACTACAAATGCCAGGGCAATATTCTGGCCACACTGAATCCTTTGCTGACTTTAAAGAGGACAATGTCACCTCTGCTCTTCAGTGTTGAAAACCTTACTAGAGATATTTAACGAGCAAAAGTCTACCTTGCTAGAAATGATTGAGCAAATCAGAAATGACACTCACACGATACACTACTTGAAAGCAAAACATTACAAATGCATGAGTTCACAGACATGAAGGGCCGAGTAAAAGGTCTATCTCCAGATTTTAAATATCTGATGCACTCCTGAACTGCAGAAGTCAAAACTGCAGTATTCTTTGCATTTCTGTTCCATCAATGTATTTGATTTGTTCAATCAGTAGGTTTAAAGAAGAAATAAAAGAGGAAAAAGTACCTGCTAAGCTTAAGGTGTTGAGGACAAACTGAGTACCATAAAAAACAGTAAAGCAGTGTTCTTCTCTGTGCTTTGCTTTGCAACGCTCAAAGTCCTTTGAATTCTTTCCTGGGCGAATTTCTTTTATTTCCATCAGATCCACTGGAAGGAAACAACATTCAGTCAGTACAACTGCACTTATGTTCCAGCAGAGCCTGAGACAATAAGATGAACAACTCAAAGCATGCATATGTACATAAAATATACACACTACATAACTTTATTGGGCAAGAAATGCAAACTGCACCAGCTTGCAATCCATGAATCCACAACTAAATATGTTACTAAGACAACAGTAGAGAAGGACCAAAAGATGAAGAAAAATAACTTGTCATTTTTATTATTTCACTATCACTGATTATCCATGGACAAAGTGTATACACATAGACCCTTTGGGCTACAGAAGACATGATTTCACAAATGGCATTTACTCTAACAAGAAATTTTCAATTGCCATGACAACTGTTCAGAGACAAGGAAGAAAAGATACAACTTCTAACTTGCCCACCTAAAAATTATGCATCAGATCTTAGATAGTCAGCTAACCTTGTCAACTAGTCAGCTAGCACAGTCACTGACACTTGCAAGAAAAATATTTAAAGTAGGACTATAAAGAGTAAATCCAGCCTTATAATTAAAATGTTTTTGAGTTTTTTCCTGGTCAACTCCAAAAAGAGATCTCTGTCATTTAACATAACCTGTTGTACCACCTTCAACTTGCTGCTTCCTAGAGAACACATGTACATATTAGAGCATAGCAGAATGGGAACACTGCACAAGCACACATCCTCAAGTCGGCTCCTTTTTTATCAAACCCTGGCTACATGGCCTGCATAACAGTAATGAGACAGCACTGAAATAGAAATATGTGCACTCTCAAGATAAGATACTTATTAGAAAACTGAGGAAGTGGTTTTGTTCTGCCTGTGGACCAGACAAATAAACAGTTCTTCCCACTTCTGGGCAGTCTTGACTTACAAGCTACAGGATGAAGAGTGAAGAAAAACATTTCATGGCTGCTCCTGAAATGTGTTTATTGGACCTAGCAAGATCCAAGGAAAACAGCTGAGGGTTTCTGTCCATGCATTTAAGAATGCCACAATATAAAAACCCTGTTTTAAATAAGCACCTCATCAGTAACAGAATACAGTTAATAACATAATGAAAAAGCAACTCTGCTGCCAACGGAGGGGTAGCTGAACACTGATTAAAGCTTCGGCCTATGAAATGCTGGGTTTCTATGACGTTAACATGGAAGGGAGGGAGAGACAAGCAAGGAAGGTCATCAATAACATCTTGATAATGAAACACTAATGCATCTTGGAATTTCTTATTCTCTGCAAAGCATCCCAGGCTAAACTTTCCACCAGACACTTCTTTCTCCCAGTCATTAAACAACTTACCTTGGGAAAATGGGAACTCAGACGTTAACCTGAACTAATCACAGGACACAAGCATTTTTCTTAAACTAATTTTTCCAAGTGTAATTATCTTCAAGACAGAGCTTCTAAAGTCTCAACCTCTGTGTCTCAGCCACCCTCTCACACCATGAAAACATCTCCCAAGATCTGTATATCAGATTGGCCAAGGCTCCTAAATTTAGATGCAAACTTCTAAAATTCATGGCATTACCACAAATGACCAGCAACCAAAAGCTCCTACTGATGCCTCTGATCCCCTTACCATCCAGAGTCTCCCTTAGATCCCTAGTGGCGTATCCAAATACCCATTCCAAATTGCCACCGTCTGAAAAAGATGATCTGAGCCCACCAATTTACATTAGTGTCGGCAGAGAAGAATCAGGATGCAGAGACAGAAAGCACTCAAACGGAGAGTGAAGGACGGCATAGGACTGCACATCATGCTGGCTCATTCCAATCACGGGCAAGAAGAGCAATTCCAGTCACACCCTCTGCTTTCCCTTCACCCAACAAATCCCTGCTGAAAAACAGTTTTAACTTCAAAGTGAATCACACCTTTCATTTCAGACTCCTATAAATCCACACATACGAACACCACACCATGAAGACCCCCTCAAAGTATAAACTATAAGCAGAGATAAAACAGATTTCACAACGTGCACTGCTGTTGGCATTTCAAGTGGCTCTTACCTCATACTGACCTCTGAAACAAACACACAAACTTACTCAATGTCTCCCCTCAGTTACACATACTCACTACAGTTCTTTTCCTTGCATTACAACCTTTCAACCCTTGCATCCCATTCTCCTGCATGAACGTAGGTATATATACATATAGGCACAAGGATTTTTGTATGCACAGTTTTCACACTGGTAACCAAGTTTCTCCAACTTGTCTTTGAAATACTATACCCTGATTGCTAAACATTCAATAAACAGAGGAATGGTCCAGCAACAGAACAAAACCGGGGCGGGGGGGGGGGGGGCGGCAAGTATTTTATATAAAAAACCCTCAAATTCAGAATTTTAAATTCCTGTACTTTTCAGGTAACATATTATATATGTCCTTTGTGACAAGATACCATTATGGCTACTTAAATAATGTATGAAACAGATGTACAAAACACAAGTTTTATTAAACATTCTTTAGACTTTTACAGAAAGATATAATACATGTTATAGTTTCAAAAAACTACCAGAAACTACCTGCATGTATTTTAATGACATTTTATAGTGTCGTTTAGATGTATTATTCCATATTGCAGAAAATCAGAGGAGGAAAAGAGACATGCACAGTAAGCATAAATTTTGGTCTCGTGCTAAACTCTGCTGTCTTCCCAGGTAGTCTGGAGTCGCCCAGCACTCTCTACACGGTGCCCACTAAGTCCAGAATGGCTGATCCCAACTGAACCAAGAAAGGAACAGGCCAGGAAAAGCTGCAACATGTTTCAGACTCAGATTAGTAAATCAACTGTACCAACTTAGCTGTTACGCAGTTACTGTGAACTTTTTATAGCACAATCTGTCACTGAACAATTAAAATGTAACTTCATGCCTGTGCCAGAACTACAAGCACAGCGCCTCTGACACTCTATCTTTTTACTGCCTTGAAGTACCAGAGCCTTCCTTCTTCTCAATCCCTTGTGCAAATTGCAGAGCCGTATCCTGACCCAGCTTCACAGACAGATATTTCTGGAGCCTAATACACCTGAAAAAAGCACAGACTTGGACATACGCAGCTTGCAGTGTCAGATAAAATCCAATACGCTTGCAGGTGCAATTTCCATAAAATAGTGCAAGAAGATTAATTCACTTCCCAAGGAAACATAAATCAAAATATGCCCTGTAGAGAAGTTGACTCACACCTAGAAATACAAGAAGGACACTCCCAACGCACTCAGTCCCCAGCCAAACAGTTTAGAAGTCTAGTGCCACTCTAAAACACTACAATACCAGTTTACATTTCATCCATTCTTTTATGTGGTTATTTCCACGGGTTAAAAGAATCTCCTTGGCAGCCTCATCAGTCACCTACTGATTCTGACAACTCCGTCAAGTGGCTCTTTAACGAGACCGGACTCCAAGGCACCTTCAATTACCACCCTGTTTCAGGCTCTGATCTGGACATGCAGTATTCGTGGCAGTTCTGAGCCTGAAGCTGCTGAACTTCAGCTCCTGCTGTTGTGTGCTGCTCAGCAAATCGGTTAATTCAATGGATCATTACACTACAACATAGCTACTTTTCCAAAGACTGCACAGATTAATTGCTCAGTGCCTTCCAGAGCACCTGCTAGAGCTCTCTACTGCCATAAACTTAACAGGAAACTTTTGATCCTCAACATCTCCACTGATCTCCATTCAAATAACCTGGCAGTAGTGATCACATGTACTCACACACTGATAGGTAGGAACTGCTGTTACCTTTCCTCCAGTTATGCTTATAGGCAGACAGTAAAACAGAACTTGGATTCCACTACAGTAGGTGCTGTGCAAGCTGAGCAGAAGACATAAGGCAAGAACAATGTGAACAGGAGAACTGCAGAAAACATTACATTGTTGTACATAACAATACTGTTCTCATTCCAGTAGGAGAAAACAAACCAGCACTGCTATTCAAAGGGAGAAGTTCCGTCTCTGTCTGCCCTCATGCTCACACAACATTCACCTCTGGTTGGGAGCGCAAACATTCAGCACTGGAACAGACAACTGGGTTAGGGACAGACCCTGCTTAAAACCAGCCAAGGCCAACAGCAGAACACCTTATGTTAGCTGGAAGTGCCCGTCTAAGTTCACTGCACAGATCGGCTTCAGTCAAGTCAAGTAATTTTAGGCTGGACAGTCAGGCAGATTGTATGTAAACGGGATAAATCAGAAAACCTTACAGGCTGTCAACCTCGCAAAGTATCCTTGGCAGAAAAGTCTTGATAAAAGCTTAGCTGAGACTGGCATTATGGACTGCAGAGTCTTGTAAGGTAAGGCTCCTGATTCAAAGTCCAAAGTCTCCAGGAGTCTTTCAGTGTCTACAGCCACAAAACGAAGCTTGGATCAGAGCTCAGAGTTATGTACTTAATGAAAAAGAAAGACTCTACAGAGAGATTCAAAGGAGGCCTACAGAGTCAGAAATCAGGCCATGAGCACTATTTACTTCAGCAGGTATTTTCAGTAAGTCTCAAGAAGGCTAAAGGGAACTACTGGCAATGTTTTGGAGAGGAAAATAAGGGACTCTGATCACCTAAGTGCTGTGGACATGGGGTGGGCATTCTCTGCATGAATATATTTGCATTTTCATGTGTTTATATATGTAGCAACATTCTGCAATTTAGAACCAGTTTTCAGAATCCGTATTTTTTTTTCAACAATTTGCATTACAAAACATTCCAAAGAAGGTTTCATTTTGGAAAGGCAAAAACTGCCCCCTGCAACATAGGCTATGTGCAAATGAGCACCCAGTGAATGAAAAAAGTTTTTAGTATCCTTTTGTAAATGTACTTTACGGTGGTTAGTGAGGACAATGGCTTTGTTCTTACTTCTGCAGAATTAAAGATTAACTATACAAGGTGTGTCTTAAAAGCCTGTTTTATTCAGAGCAGAAATGAAACGCAGAACTTGTGTAACTCTAAAGGGAACAAGGTGAGGCTTCTCTCAGAGAAGGACAAAGTTGCATGAAAGCAGAAATCTGCAGCATGACAGTACAGACGTGGGATGGAAAGTAATTCAGCTCATACAAACAGTGAAATTTAGTGAGACATTCAGGGGGCAATGGAAGTCGTTATAGGTAAGCCACAAAATTATCTGAACAGTTACAAGGATGGAACATGAGAAACAGTGCACTGCATCCTGAGAAAGCACACATGACTACCTTTCCAAGGGGTCCTCTGGGGATTTAGCTGTGTGACTGACGTAAATTTTTGAGAAGTGGACCTTTTAAACCCACAGGTTTTTAAGTAATCAGGTCACACAGAGCTGTCATGTACAGTACCAACAAATTACCATTAAATTAATAACTTCTCACCGGACTGCTCAGCAGCATAACATTACAGACCCTCCCAGTTTGAGCTCTGAATTCAAGGGACCATACATCTCAAATGACTACTGGTTTCTTATTAAAAATTAAAAGGCATCTTCACAAAATAAGGTAAGAATAGGGTAAAATTTACATATGTGCCCATAAAAGTTTACATTCCACTCTCTGCAGCAAAACAAAACAAGATGTTGCTGTGTAAAACTCTGGGGAAAGTGTCCTGGAGTACCTACATCTCGCTCTCACTTTTATCAGTCACATTAGGGGTGCTCAGGTCTATGAAGTTCACTCCACCTCCATTTCGCTGGCTGGTCATGACAGGAAGTCTGGTCATTGTAAGTTAGCATTAACCACTGCAGAACTGAGCTGCTAAAGGGAAGAAATGATTTGAAAACAGCCAAAGGCTACACACATTCATTTTTTCATTTGACCACAGAAACCAAGCTCTAAATACTCAGCTGAAGATTTACACAAAGATCTCCTGGGTAACAACTGAAACACAGCAATTTCAAAACAGAAAAAAGGTGAATTTTAATGTTCCTTTGAAAAGATACTCCACAAAGAGCAAGAAGTGGATTCACTTTTTCAATGGCATACTGTTTTTTAACAGTATTCAGAATATAGAAAGAAAATAACAGATAAGGACTTGGGGTTTTCAATGTGAGTTAAGTTTATTATTACTTTATAGAAGGAAATTCAGACAGAAAAAATTCTGCTAGCAGGGAGGAAAAAAAAAAAAAAAAAGGCCACTACTAGAAACTAGCAAGGTCGAGTCTAACATTCAAGCCAAAAGAAGCACTCATTTTACACTCCTCAGCAGAATATGTAGGTAGTCATCACTTCGCCCAGAAAGGTACATGGTACCTTTGGTAAAGGTAAATGTTTATACCATCTTCTCCAAAGGGGGAAAAAAATAAGTTTTCCACCACAGAGGAAGTTCACATTGGCATTAACAATCCTACTAATTAAATGACTTAGCTGTTTCACCTATAGAGGAAAAAAACCCACCCTTCTATGTCTATGTTTAAGAACGTAAGCCACTTCCATAAATAGTCTCTTAGGTGTTAGGTTTTAAGTTTGCCAATGTATCTGAGAGCCAAAAGGATGCATGGAACTAAAATTTGCTCTCTTTGGCAGGTCATTTTAGGAAAGATTTTAAAAGCAAAATTAGAAAAATTTAATTTCCATGGAAAACATGCTGCAGGATAAAATTCAGAAAATACAGCAATAAAGATTAAAAAAAAAAAAACCTTGTTCGCTACAACAGCACCACCTGTAGCAATATACATAAGATGGTCATTACATTAAATTATACATCCCTGCATTTCACCTCACCCTGCAAATCATATATGGCCTGATCTGGCCCTGTTATCTATATGATTATATTACAGATGCACTGCTTCTCCAACGAGCTTTGAGGATTAAATATTCAGGTGCAACATTTTGCAGAAACTACTGATTTCTGCTTGGCAATGTAACACAATCTGAAAACACAGTGCAATCTTGCAGATCAAGAAAAAACAGAGCAGCTCCCACAGGTTCTAATTCTACATATAACTTGAATTTACTTAGTCCTTTGTTTCCATTCACTCCCTTTCTTAATATACCTCTGAAACATGAAAATTTAACTTTGTTTTACATTTTCTTAAAAAAATCATATTCTAGAGGACAAATTCTGTAAAATCTCATCTTTTCAGCAGGAAGAAAATCTCAAGTGAACTTAACAATCTTTGATAATTCTTTTTCATAGGTTAGATGAAAGATCACTAACACTAAATGAATTCGTGATGGCAAACATTTAAAAAGTGGACTGCAGTCATTTTGTCCTACAAACTATGGAAAAGTATTACAGAAGAAACAGCAGAAGAGAGACAATGTGAAATTAGCAGTCCATGTTAATCATAAAATAAAATGTTATGCATTGTCAATCATACCTTTCCATTAAAAATGAAAAAAGGTGTAAGATAGTCCTACTGCATTAATAAAGGTCTAAAGAAAAAAGAAATGGTTACTACGCGTTGTTATACTGAGGCATATCATCACCATCAAAAGCCTCAATTTCAGTAGCCTTTATTCCTCTGCTTCATAATTTTGCAGCTGCGTTAACAAGAGGTCTGCATCTCTGCCATTCCCAAACATGGGTATTTCATCCTCTGAGAAACAGAAAGTTTTCAGAATAAATTAATATTAACGCATTTATTCCCTTTTCTCTTTCAACCTTACCTGTACCCTAACCTCTTGGTCTACATACAGAAAGAGCATTTTAACAGCTGATATATTATATTACTTGTTTTCCTAAACATGGCCCTCCAATGCTTTAAAGCTGCTTCTTCTTGTGTGCTTGCACAACTAAATGGTCACTAGATTATTTTCTTGAGAATTTTGCAATAAATCAAAAAAATTAAAAAATATAGGTAATCTTTCTTTTCCAAAGATTAAGGGATTAAAATATGGCTTCAATCATTTTATAAAAGCAGGTCACCTCTTCACATGAAAAAAAAAAAAAAAATCCTAGGTAATCAAAAAATATGTCCTTAATAGAATATTCCTTGAAACATGCATGCTTGTACAGAGAAATTAGAGAAACACACACTTGCACATTCGAGGATTTCTTGGAGCATAAATTCTCCTGGCTGTAAATCATCACTTAACACAAGGATTCATGGAAGACTAATGCAGAAACTCACATATTTTCCAGTGACTAATCAGACTCTAGTCGCCACAGACTTTCCCTTAATATTGTCCTTAAAGCACTCTGCATCTGATAAAGAATGAAACATCCATTACGGATCAGCTTCCTGGAGATTTACACCTTGCCACCTACTTGCTCTACAATGTTAAATACCATAACCTCTTTGTGCCCTAGTTTATTCACATGCATATGTATACCACAATATGAGGAAATTTGGAACGTCTTATTTGTTAGTAGGGAAATGAGCTCTCAGTCAGCAAACCCCAGGTGACAGTCACACAGACATGTCTCTTAGCAGAGTACTGACAAGCACTTCTCACTCTTGGCCACCCCTTCTTTCCCCTCTGCCTTTCTGTCCAGTAGTTCCCTCCACTGCTATCTCAGCTATGACAGTACACTTGTTTGTGGGCCATTTGGTATCGAAGCAAAGAAACAACACATCAGAGTAGCTGACGCGGAGGCAGAAGTGACCCCCAGATACCACGGGGATGTACAACACACACCCATTGTGTGGCCAGCCTGTGCCAGTTTGAAGTGAGGAGAAACAACACAGGGTGTGCATGACCCAAGGGCCACCAGGCAGACCCACGCACAGTTGTAAAGCGTAAACACACAATAAAAATACACAGCAGAACCATAAGGAAGTGACACACTGAGCAACACACTGCAATAAATCATGCTGCTAAGTCACAGCTTCACAGTCATCTATCTAGCATGCATAAATTAGTTTCTGCAAGAAAAAGGCCCATTAAAAATTAAACAAGCAAATCAATTCCCTCCATACAAGGAAACTGAAGCTTCCTTCTTTCACGTGTTGGTAAAGCAAAAGTTACATTAGCTCTACTATAGTTACCAAGATCTGTAGTTCTTAAATTACAAACCCATGAATCTACAATGGTCAATAAAACCTATGGGTAAACGATCCATAGCCAAGGCACACTGGCTCCCACTTGCACAAGGTATCACTTGATGAAGAACACATTCCCCCACCACACACATTCCCCTGCTACATAATCAAAGTTGCCAAATACCTTCCCTAGCACCAGGCAGCTTCTAAGTCAGGCTGTGCTACAGCAAGGAAAAGCGGTGGGGGTAGACTGCGGTCCTCCACCCCACACTTCCAAGAGATTCATTTACTTTTCCTGGCAATGGTATCTGACACCAGCTGCAGATCTAGTGCCATGAGTTTTAGACCCATGGCCCTGCAAAAATTGTTCCTTTATTTCTGTGCTTTTACACTCAGAATTCCTCTCAACATTCAAATTACATTTTTATGCTTACAATGCTTTGCAACAGAACTCCCATACTTAAACCGACTGTATAGATGAGAGCAACAAAGCACAAAAAACCCCACACTGCCTCAGAGTTAGGAAGCTGATGTTATTATGCTTTTTATATAGTCAACGGCCAGAGCAAGAGACTCCAGCAAACAGTAATCCAGAGCAGGAACTAAACTTTGCTCTGGAGGAGCCTTCCATTCTCTCAGCTGACTATCTGAGCAGACAGGTGAAACTAGCCTTGTACATTATCTGCTTAATATTAGGCTGTGAAAATATTACCTCAAAGTTATTTCACACACAGTCAGAAATACTATTCCTATTAATAACCCTCACTCCCCAAGACCTCGTGCATTCTGCATCAAAGGCACTAACCTTTTTGTTGGGTCAGTCTATCTGTGGGGAAATATTAATGCAATGTTCCACCAAAACTTCTTATCGAATAAGCAGAGCAAATTTCTCCTACTGAAACCAATGACAGGGGCTCCACTGAAAGCAGAGTTAGTGTGCATACCAAGAAATATAAATGGGGGCAAAAAAACCCACAGTGGCTTCAAAGCATGGGTGATCCCATGAAGTATTAATACCACACTGCAACATACAAAGCACAACAGGAGAGGGGGAACAAAAGAAAACAAAAGAACTAAAACCCACACCATTCCTCGTCATCAGAAATTAAACCATTCTTTTGGCACTGATGAGCCACGTAACTTAGGATCAATAGCATTGAGATTCTGAGCCCCACAAGCAGTCCTATAGCCCAACTAGCAAACTTCAGGTTACCTTTAACAGTTTAAAATGAGGACAATGCAGAATACAAAGAAATGTCATTAGTAAGTAAGAGGCAGAAGAAAAAGCTCCGACATTTTGTAGCCAGCATCTACAAGTATTCCCCTCAGATGATCTTAAGAGCTATTAGGGCATCTAAAATGTCTCTATGTATAGAACAATAGCAAGATGACTAAAAGAAGCCCAAGCATGGGTGAACACAGTCACATTTAGCTCAGACCTGCTTCCTTCAGCTATTTGCATAGCTCTTTGCAGGCCCACATAAGGAAGCACATGTTGCTGGCATTCATTTTAATACACTGATGAAACACTGCATGCCAAACATCCACGATAAAAACATTTTTTCAAAGGTGCATTGCTCCCTTCTACCCATTTGGTTTTGACAGTGGGTTGTGTTGGACCTCGCTGACGTAGGAAAGGTATACATACATAACGTACTCTGCACTCTTAGCAGGTGACTAAAAGAGCAGCAGCACTAAAAACCTTCCTGGCCTCCACTAAACCTGAAAAACACTCCAGGACAGGCAGCCCCTCTCTTTTCATTGCCTATCTTTCCCCTCTCATCTAGAAGAAAACTTGAAGCTCCCACAAAATGGAAAACATGGACAAATTTTATTTAACTTGTCTTGAAAGGTGCTCATTTACCAGTCTCTCCTAACTCTACAGGCTAAAAAGAAAGGAAGACAATCCACAGTCACTCAATCTTTGTTTGGGCCTATAAAGCATTACATTTTACAACAGCAGGATCACAATAAACCGAAGAAACACAGATTGTACAAGAGGATCAGTTTCCTTACAAACAGCAAAATCCACTGTCTTCAGCAAGTCTGAATAACTTGGACAAGCTCAACAGCTAGCTTGACCTCATGAAAACTGAAATATCATCCAAGAACTCACTTGACTTGAACAACTCTTGGCTGCACAGCTCTACAGGAAACAAAGACTGTTCGTGCACAGGTTACCAACACCATTAGGACAACTCAGGAAGGGTGTGAGCAGACACTGATGGGTTGCTCTTTCCCCTCTCTTGCAGGTGGGCAGGGAGGACTGGCACTAGTAGAGAGCTGGTACATAATGTATCAAGTCCCCTCACTTTAATAGAGCAACTGAGGTTTTTGGTCACTCTTTTTAGCTCGGGAGTTACTGCGGTGCTGAGAATGGTGCTACACAATTTCTTAATTCTTCAAATACGGGGTTTTATTTTAGGTTATGGTAGATTCTATCTTTACAGATCAGAGAGGACTTGATACATACCAGCTTAAAATCTGGCCTTTTATTCTACTGTTGAAATAACCTATCCTTCCCTAAAGGACACTACCAACCTGTATTCTTTCATTTAGAGAAAAATACAGAGGTTTCATCCCAGTTCATTTTTATTAGAAAATTCCTTTTGTATATGGTGACTCAAGGCTTCCAGAAGGTCAGTGTAAAATCTCCAGTACTTAGACATTGTGTGGCCTGAGCCACACCAATGAAGACAGAGACTGCTTAAGCCAGATTTCCTAGCCTTTGTGTATCCTCACTTCTTACCACACCAAAGGCTTGGGTCTAGAAAGAGTTTTCTAAAGAAAGGTATCTCCATTTTACTTACTCATCCACAGAAACACATCTGCACTGAGCAGGAAACAACCATAATTTTAGCAACTCTTTTGCTCTATTCTAAACAGAAATGCTGACAGGTTTTTAATGAAAAGGTCCCTCTCAAGAGTAATGCAATTTAAAATACACAATACTGCCACATTTGGGGCCATGGGGTTATCTAAACAGTTATATCAGTATAGCTAATCCCACATCTCCCTTGCACAGGTCAATTTATTCTAGAATAAGAGTAGCTGCCTTTTTGTTATTGTGAGGTTTAACTTAAATCACTTCTAAAATAATATTAACCAAACTTGAAAAAGGCCTTTGTAATAATTATGAGCAACTCTGGCTTAGAGGAATTTGAGTGTCCTTCACACATTACAGTTCACCAGCAAGAAAATCAACACTATGACATCCAAAATTCCCAACACTATACAGGGCCGTTAGAGGGAGAAAAACAAACTTTTTTTCTTAATTTTCAAAGGAAGAGAATTAAAATATAAAAGTTGGTCTTCATCTTCTCTATTAGCAGCCTATTTCTGTGTCCCAAAGCTTAAGAACTCTCCCCACTATCTGATTTAGAAACACAAACCCCATAGCAGATGCAAACATTCAGTTCTCTGCCTTCTGTAAAGAGCAGCTGCCAAACTTGAGTTAAAATGGCACACACACAACAGGAAGCTATCTTAACTTTCCCACCCGTACTGACTATTAATTCTTATTGGACTGTAGCACATGTAAATAGCAACCGCTAAGACTGCATCACAAATATTTATTGTACAGCACAAGCACATTAAACAATATAATAATTGAAATGATAATTCTATGCCCTCAGCTGCTAAAAAAAAAAACACCTCAAAAATGTAGGTTTTGTTTTTCACAAAGCCAACACAATCCACCAGTGAATACTTGGGGTCATTCATATATACATTAATATATACACAAGCCAAAATAACTTTTCTCCTACCACAAAGTTGGTACCATCTCCTCAGTATAGCTCCAGAGAAATACAAATATTAATTGTCATCAGTATTCAAGAAGCTTATCCATTCAATTATCAAATATGAAAGCTTCAAATACATAATTTTTCCACTTTTCAAGCAAAAACAAAGCCTGAGTCTCAGTCAAAAGCAGCAGTAGCAACATTTAAATAACTAAATAAATAAATAAAATATTTCCTTCCTCTTCAGTAAAAACACTGTCAGCAAGTTAAAGCTGCAGTGACTTTCATTTCAAGTAGATCAGATACAGTTCATGGTAAATTGTAACAACTGTTCATAACATATTCTGAAACAATGCCTGCAAAATACATCTTGGTTTTGGGCAGATTTTTTGGTTTTTAAGACAACAAAACAGTATTTTGCATATTCGTGCTTTAGAGTATGACCTAAAGTTTCCATTGTTATAAAGGTCACTTAAATGTTGCTCAAGTAAAAAGACTGCTACAGTATTACAATTTTGGGGGAGAGAGGCAGATGACCTTTGGGTAAGTCACAGGTCTGTAGCTATATTCTCTGCTCTAGTAATGACTGCCTGTGTAACTGGAAGCAAGTCATCATCCTGTTGGAATATCCAGATGTAGAGTCCAACTATAATATCTACCTTCTTTTAAAAGAAGTGTTAAAATATATGCATAGAGCAAACTACTTAATTATCAAGATATATTACCACAAACACACACCACCCCCAGGAAGCTTTGATAAAAGGAGATTACAAGTCAAGCACTGAAAAAGTTGACCCTAAAATCTGGAATGCACAGTCTGTACAGCTTTAAATTCGGCCCTTCTGTGCGAACAGCTACGATAAGTCTTCAACTACATGACCACATACTGTTTTTTCCCAGAGGCCTCTATTGTTCACCCATTAAGTGGTCATTTTCTATTTTTTTTTTTGATCTCAGTGCTCTGTGCATAACCCCAGGCTTTATTTGTTAAGCATATTCAAGCCATGCTCTCATAACTGAATTATTCATCTCCTCTCAGGACTTTTTTTCTGGCACACCTCACTTCAGGATCTGGGCATATCAGAACCAGTAATGTACTCACATGTGTCATTATAGGAAGGGATAATTCCCCTCATTTTCACATGAGAAACAGGGGCAGTGCAAGATTATGATCCACAATACCTGGTAAATTAGGGGATCCAGACCTTTTTGCTTTTTCCCAGAACACTGCATATGACCATATTTTCACCACCAATGATAAAACCATCCTCCACACAACCAACCTTTCATTCCAACACATTTCCAGTTGCAGGTCCAGTCTGCACAAGGAATGAGACAGGAACCAATGGAAACAGTAGCAAACAGATTTACTACTTGTAAGTAAGGAGCACGAAGGACAGCTGCACAGATAATCCAAAAATCATGCAACTTTTCAGTGCCTGTCTTTGCAACCTTACAGATCAATGCATTTTTAACTTATTGTATTTACCAAAAAAAACCCTTCTAAAAATCCGCAACTCAACAGACAAACTCCATTCTCCTCCTTGCCGTTTGCTCTCACGTTAGTGTGTACTCACATCCAGAGAGAACACCAGGAGCTCCTGTCTGTTGCACTACTGGAGTACCTGCACAGTTGCTCTCTGTAGGGGATAGCACTGAAACAGTACCACGTAGATTTTTTCCCACTGGAATTCACATACATGTAGCCAAGCCTCCCCAAAGAGTAAAACGTTACAGGGAGAAACATCTGCTTTATTCTCCATATCTATGACTTTTTTTCCCCCTTAATTATGCCTCTGTCTCTTTCTTGCATTCAACCCTTTTTCTTCTCTCAGGCCTTGATTATCTTGTTTCTCACTGAAATCCCTCTCTGCCAAGTAAGTTTGATTTCACCTCTGTAGATTCTCCATGCTGTATTTATTCTCTCACTCCAATGTACCTGCTCAGCCTTCCCAGCTCTCCAACTCCAAACTCTGACTTCGTATCACAATTTCTTTTCCCAAATAGCCCCAGATCCTCATATTAGCTGAGGCTGACCAATAAATTATTCTGGCAATTCAGGCAAACAATTCAATGACTTTATTGAAGACAAACACCATTTAGCAGTTGCATAGTAAAATCATGCCCATAATAAATTTTTTAAAAAGTTACCATATAGTCATATGCAAGCACTGTAATTCCATTGTACTAACAGGAGCTGCACAAATGCCCAAAAGCACAGGCTGAGCCTGGTGGACATCAGCCATGTTCAGTAAGAACTGAAGATTAGTCTCACTTTATTCTTCTACCGTAGCTTTTGCAGTCCTATGTAGCTTTACACACTCCTATTTCCCAATCTTGTTATAAATGGTGGGTTTAGCCAGTTCAGATATCAAGAGACATTGTCAACTTATGACTTCATCACTTATATCTCACAGCTTCATCCTCCTAAGTCACTAGTGCTTTCCCATAATGGTCCTAAATAATGATTTCTAACCTGAAACAGCAAATTTCCTAAGAAAATAAAAATTAACATTTATAACAAAAATAAAACAAAGAATTTTAATTCCGTTTCCTTGTATTTTGAGTCATTTTCTTCTGGATAGAAAAGGGGTAAAGAAGTACCACTTGCTTGAATTTACAAGACATCTTGATGCTTAACGATTGAAAACAGTTGTCACTCAGTCACTCAATTCAGAGAACACTATATCACCATATTCAAAGATGAAGACTTTGAGAACAGTGCTTAGAGTAAAAGCACATTAACCATATTGAAGTGGTGTTAGATACCTAAATAACAAGCTGCAGAAGATCCTTCTCCTACAACTCTTTTCAGCCAAAAACTTCATTACGTCAATAAAGGCTCATTAAAACAATATTTGACAATCACATCAATTTATTAATAACTCCAAGTTCAGGTACACTTTGCAAATACTCACAGAAACCTTCAATCTTGTCGGCTGTCTTGCTCCATGCTACCTGCCTGGTTTCCATTATGACCTGAATAGTCCTCCTTTCTGGACTACTCTTCTTAAGGCTGAATACTGTCATAACAGTTCCCAACTCCAAGGTCCTTTTGATCTGGCTTCTCTCATACTCCGGCAGCACTCCATAGTCTACACTCTTTCTGGGCATTTTTTTTTCTTAATCAAACTTCTATGGTTTTCAGTGTCCTGGAAAGAAAAAAGAAAGAAAAGGGAGAAAAATCAGTATTTAAACCAGCATTTTTTTTCTTTAAAAATCACATTTGTGTAAGTTAAAGCTACCTAATAGAGACTCCTGCCCATTCAATACAAGGCAGATACACGGCTAACATTAACAGCATCCTTGCTGTTTCATCCTGACAGAAAGTACAAACAGTTTTCACAGAGGGCAGTATCAGTGACACTTTGGTAGACGCGCTGCTGCAAAATCTATTAAAAACGAAGAGCTGGGTGGAGCAGCTACTGCATGCAATGAATTGTGATCTAAATTTCTCAGCAAGACCAATGCCTCTCTTCTAGCTTCACCATACCGCTAACTGCTTCCTCAGTCTTCTAAAACAGAAGTATGTAGCGTTCCAGACCAAAATAAAGTAAGCCAAGGTCTGTTTAGCCCAAACACATAAAAATCAAGTTAAGGCGCATGACTCCCAGTATGCTTTTATGCACGCACATCTTCAACTGCATGTACATCCCCATCACTACAAATACAGATTTACATCTCTAAAGTCTCAGCATTATGACAGGAAAAAAAAGAGAGAAGAACTGGAAGAAATACAAAATGTAAGCATACCTGAGTAATAAGGACAAAAGAGCATAATACAAAGAATGCAAACCATTGAAATGTCAGGGAAAATAAAACCTAGATCATAACAAAGAAGGCATTTAAGCCTAAATAAAATTAACGAACGCATCGGAAACATAAAAAAAGGTCTTCAGATTAAAGCAAACTATGTTAAAAACCTCTTCTAAAGGAGCAATATTTGGTATCTCTGTAGCATTTTCTACCCTCTCCTAACCAAAAAATAGTGTATAAATATAAATATACTGCATAAATTGCTTTAACCACAGCAGTTTATTTCACTTACCAAGCCTCCAACATTTTTGCCAATAAAACCAGCAGCTAAGGAAGGATTACTTCCTGGGACGGTTACACAAACTACTCTTGATTAGATAGCCAAAAATGGTACCTAGTACAATTGTGAATAGAATACTCTTCCGTAATACCTAGCAGGTTTTCTGTAGTAAGTACATCACTTACAAATTATACATGCACATCAAATGTAAAATGTAAGCATAATACACCACATATTCTGTCCAAATGCACTTTTACCAAAACAGCACCTCATAGCACTAAGGAGTAAGAATGCAACCTCTGAAGCCTTCAAATAGCAATACTGGTTTTGCCCCAGAAAATGGCAACTGTTACTGGTAGGTCTAAAGTAAGACAGACTTCCTCAAACAAACTTCCAACCCCGACTATATTTATCTTGATTTGATGACTTGAAGAGTCTCCTAAGACATCAAAAAATGTGCACTTTGACCCTACCAAATTCATTTCAAGCATCAGATCTGCTTTTATTTGTTTTATAGAGTGAGATAACTTTGCTCACAGATATTTTCTCTGACAGAGACAGAAGTAGCTCTTATCAGAAATCACCATTCCTATAGGAATTTCTTTATTGTTTTAGGGTATTTGTAGAATTATGTTCCACAAAAACCTCATGAGTTCTATGCGAGCTGGAGGTTAAACTTTTCATTCTTGAAACTGAGGATAATTTAATTTCCACTACTGTGAGAAATATCTGGAAATCCATTTTGTCCTAAGTATTGACAATCTAGATATCAACTTGAGAAAAGAGATATTTGCAACAGATTTGAATCATACTCAAAATCTTTCTATTCTCCCAGGGCTTTTTTTATTTATATTCTTAAAGCTGTCTTCAGATAATCAAAGCGCTGTCCCCATGGTGAACTACAGCAGGTTTGTTCTTCTTCTTACCCTGTATTACTAAAGAAGGATCTTTGCTGCCTGAAAAGACCTCTGAAATCTGAGAAGCCTCACAGGCTCTGCAGCCAATGTTGCTGTCTTCTTGATACTACATCACAAGGAGCGAAGAAGTGCTGATGATTGAAGCATAGCAATCCAATGACAAGATAACACAAGAAATAATGACATCAGCTTGTGCAAACTCTTGCACTATATCAGAATTTAAATGTATATGAGAACTATATGAGAATTTAAACCAGCTGTCTTTCTGAGAGCTATAAAGAAAATAAGGGGGAAATATGAGTAAATACAAATACTGAAACAAATGTTGGCTATGTCTAAAAAGTCTCAGTTTATGCACTTTTAAAACTTCATGGCTGTGTTTCTCCTACACAGTCTACTCTTCCTTACTTACATGTCAGGTGGAAGGTATTTGTGTGCATACACTTAGGACACATCCTGGCACAAAACAGCCAAAAGAGAGATGCGTATACAGCAGCTGTCACAAATATTAGCAAGTTTCTGTGCTTCGGTCTCCCACACATCATTGCATCAAACAGCTAATTACAAGCATGATTACTCCTCAGAGAGATTATTTACAAACAGGATGCCCTGGAAGCTGCTCTTTCATCCATGCACAAAGAAGGAAGTGTATCGTTTTCACACAAGTAGCAGAAGCCGCTGCCACGCAGTTCCCAACCATCCCCCTTAACCACATCCCTGAGCCAGGCAGGTTTAAAGAATCTCTGTGCACATGCAGCCACCAGCCACAGCGTCTCCTCTGGTTCTCCTCCTCTCTCCTCAGTCCACTACTCTCCATCACAAGAAGTTTCAGTTTCCGTGTTAATAGCTAATTCAACCATACCACTTCTCGCTTCCCCTTCGTAACTTCTTCCAGCCCTCCTCCCCCTCACCCCATGTCACTATCTCCTGACCTGCTCTTCATTAAAGAGCGCTCTTTTCTGCTCGCTCTCATTAATACCACAAAACTGTCTTTCGACATCGTGTCACTAGCTGCTTTTGGTACAATCTGTCTGACTTTGAAGCTGTCCAGTGCAATCTTTCCAATCTCTTTTTAAATTCTACCACCTCAATAAACACTTTTTTTTTTTTTTTCTAAGCTAACAGAGAAACGAACAGTCCCTTCATACCTGTAGGGTGGCCTCTTCTGCATTGCCCACAGTGAACCTGAGGCACTCTACAGCAGGAACCATATCTCACTCAATGTTTTGCAAAACATTATGCAGGTTATTTGATGTTTAATATCTATAAGCTTGTTATTGTAATAAGAAAATGGAGTACTCTTTCCTTACAATACTGAAAAAAATACAAATACCCTGATCCTCCTTTCCTGACAGTGAACAGACAACTTTTAAGGGTATTAAGCAGTGGCAGATTTTAGCCAGAGTGTAACTGATCCTTTTTGACTCCCTGGAACTAATCAGATAATGATTTAAATTATCATGGGCTTGTATCTAACAAGACAGCCATAGTCGTCTTGCTACAATGACTTATAATAACAGAAATGAAAGGAGGAGAAAATAAAAAATTAAATTGAATTAAAATCTTTGTACAGTGTCTGGTTTTCTGACAAAAAAAGAAACCCTGTCTTCTCACTTTGCTCTTTTCATTAAGAAATGTAATAAAAGGAATATGCCATGATTTGGAACCAGGTTTAACCATTTTAGTAACACTTCGCTGCAATAAAACCCTCAACTTTAAATGAGTATAGTTTTTCAGGAGACTATAACAAAATACACATCTGCTCTGCCTTTTACAGTACCAAGTATAGCTGTAAAATGAAATATGACTTAAAACAACAAGGAGTTTCTAAATATAGCTATTTAACAAAAGGCAATGCAGCAGGTTTTTTGAGAGATTAGTCCCTTAGTACAAAGGAACTGTCTCTCAGAGGTGGCTTCTTAAACAGTTTCCGCTGAATATAATATACTGGACTTCCCCTTTTAACACAGCTCTTTCTTCCAAAAACAGACCAAATGGTGTTTGTAGTCTAACTTAAATCCCAAGTCATACCAACCTGCTCCAGTTTAAGAATAGTGTCACAGAGAGCTTCCTAACAGTAAAACATACTACACCTCCCAAAAGAACTAATGGAAGCCCTTGATATTAGACCTAACATTTTAAATATTAAGAGTCTTCTTACACTCACCCAGAGGTGCCCCTCAGCCTTCTTACACCCATCACTGCACAGCTATTTGAATCAACAATATTTCTAACTATTCACACAGCAGAACTCCGTAATGACCTTCATCACCCCATTATCTGGGTATCTCTAAACCAGCGGGCTGAGCTACAAGGCGCCCTTATGTGCAATGGAAGCATTACTGCTCTTCCACTGAAGAGTTATTGAAGTCTAAAGTCGAAAGGTCCAGCATCAGTTACACGATTCAACAAGTGAGATAATAATCACAGAGTTTAGACACAGACACCAATACATGACTTTTTCCCTTTGACTGCAGACACTATAGGAGCTGAACTTTGATGGCGTCCTGTACCACATGCAGAACTGGGACCATTTGTTACTGGTTTTGTAAGAGTGGTTTTGATACTATTTTTTATTGAAAAGCCTGATTTAGACTAAAAAGTCAGAAAGACTCGCTGTAAGCAACCAAGTGAACATGAACACAGAAAAAAGTCCCTGCTTAACCTATCCAAAAACTTGTATATTTAGTTTTACTTCATTACAGTACTTCAGCGTTTCAGAAACAAACCCTTCTTATCTGAAGATCAGTCTACAACTCTTAACTCTCTTTGTGATAACACAAAGAAAGGGAGGAAAAACTGTAGTAAAGGCAAAGTATAAATGTACAGGCTAGCAAAGGACATCTCAGATAATCACTGATGAAGCCATACTCTGTTATAACTTCACCCATATGACACAGCAGGTGCTTTCCAGGCACCCAAGGTCAACCAAGAAGTGCAATCCAAAATTTGACTCCAGTCAATTTCTAAGTTTTCCCATGTAATCTGGGGCACTGCACAAGGGTTGTTGCATCCTCTGCCCCTAGCCCTGCCTCTGGATGCATTTAAGGCGTCACTTCACCCGAGCAGGCACTGCCTCAGCACAGCACCGCCAGTATGAACATCCACCAGCAACACCAGTTCAGTACCACAGCCCTAATAATTAGTAACGATCAACAACACATGGCTCTCTGTGCAGAGCTCTGCAGTGCAGCTGCTGCCCTTGGAGCCTTGCGGTCTGGCGGAAAGCAGGGGAGAGGAACCACAGCAAGATGGTTGCCCACCTGCCACGGCCTGGCGGGGACCGAAGCCCTGGCCCCGGGCTGGGGCCCGCACCCCTAGGCACGGATGTGCGTGGCACGGGGCTGCCATCAGGCACAAGCCGACACCGTGAAGGTTTCCTTCCTTCTTCTTCGGCAGGGTGGCCTGCGGCAGAGCACGGCCAGTCACAAGGTGCGGGGTGTCAGGTCCCCTCAGGGAGCCCCCAGACGCCCTTGTCCCCTCCAGGCCAGGCGCCCTCCATGCCCCGGCACGGCTCCCCCTCACACCCCCCAGCCCCTCGCCCGCTGCCCAGCCCTCTCACCGAGCCCCCTCAAGCCGACAGGTCTCGCCTCCCCTCACAAGACTCTCCCTCACGCCCCCGAACCGCGCCGGGCACGGCTGCCCCGCCCCAGCGCGGTGCCACCTGCTGCCCACGGGGGCCTGAGCAGAGCCGGCGGGCCGGGGCCGCCCCTCACCGCCCGCGGGCAGCGTCCCGCGGGCAGCGTCCCGCCGCCGGCGCACCCCGGGGACGCCCTCACCTGCGCAGCGGCGGGGAGCTGCCTCCCGCGGCGAGGCCGTGCCAGCGGCTGCTGATACCGACGCCTCAGCTCCCCGCGCCCCGCCGCGCCGCCCCGGGGCTCCCACTTCTGCTTCTGCCGTAACCGGGAAGGGGCGGGGTCACGTGACCCCCCGCGGCCACCTCCTGGCGCGCGGGGCCGGACGGGCCGGGGCGGTGGTTGGTGGCGCGGTCTCCCCTCAGCCGGCCGCCGCTCGCTGGCCCGCCCCGGGGGCCCGGCCTCCCTGAGCGGGACGGGACTCCTTGTCCCTCCACCTCCCCCGGGGTTGGTCCGAGGCTTGTTCCCTGCAGCCAGTGTCCCCTCAGGGCCCCGGCCGCGGGCACATTGCCTCGTCCCCCTCAGCCATCCCGTGAGGCGGGAAGGAGAGGCGCGGTGTCCCCCCTCACGCCTGGGTTCGGCTGCGGTCATATGTTCTCCTGCTCATCTGAAGGGGAAATTTTACTAGTTCGGCTGAGAATCGATAAGTGATTGAAGAGTACCATGAGAGAGTGAGTTTAGATAAAGGCTTTAAAACTTTACTGTCACTGGAATTACGTTTTCAACTTAAAATTGACTGGCTTTATGGGGTCCACTACAAAGTGCATTATGTCACAACCACTTCAGCTTACGACTGGCAATGCTAAAAGTATTTCCCAGTTTGGGATTCAGAAGAGTGGTGATAGGAATGACGTGCTGTTTTCAGTTCAAGACCAGATACTGCCATGAAATTTGAGGTATGGGTCTTGTCCCAGACCTATTTGATAAAGCTGGGGGAAATTCCTACATCCCTAAGCAGAATATCAAAGTCATCACTGGGAAGAAGTCATGCCAGTTCAGAAGACTACAAAACAAATGCCTAGAAACCAAAGCTAGGGATAGTACAGGGTTTGCAAGGCACAGATTTCCCCACTCAGAGGAAGCTCTTGACCATTTCTGCAAGGGCCACTCCACGTTACAACAGCAGAACCCATGTTCCAAATGCTGGTTGCCAAAGACTGAGGTTAAGTGTGGCAGAGACAGCTCTTCATCTCTCCTCCCAACACTGGCACAAAGCAGTTAAAAGGACGTGCCTTTTAACAGAATAAAATCTAATCTATTGAGAGGAAAAAAGGTTTTCTGTAACTTCAGTCAGCTTTATAAATGGTCAAACAGTGGTCCAACGTTATTTTTTGTTAATGCTTTCACCCTATACATGCAGAAACTACTGAAAGAAAATGATATTTGGAGTGGGTTGGTGGCAACAAGTTCTGCAACACCAACAGCAATACTACCTAGATGCTTAGGTCAGAAAGAGAAGAAAATGTCCATTGTATCCAGCAAAATTTGTAGGAGCAATTTGGAAAACTTCCCAAAAGCAAACTAACCAGCCTTTATCATAGTTAAAAGCATCAGAGAGTTTCAAATGAGCATGACTTACCAGGAACAGAACTGAAGAGTGCATTCAAAATAGACTGCCACAAAAGGAAAAGAGCCTAAAACCCAGTACCTGTGAAAGGTGTGGATCATTTTAAATGCAAAATAAAAAGATGGCCGTTACAATCTCATCATTGTTCACTATTTCATGAACTGTCTCGCTAAAGATTCTTCACATTTTTCCAGATGTCAAACCTGGGCAAAGTTTCCCTCTTTATATCGTGTGATGCAGTTACAAATTCACAGACCAACATCTTACAGGAGACATGATAGTAAAAGAATGAGAATAGCAGAATATGTATCAATCACACCAAAGTGTCTCTCCCATACTTTATTTTTAGCTCTTCATCATTAAAACTTTCAATGTTTCATGTTGAAGCCGCCTTTGAAATTATATGAGCAGTGACAGAATACCAGCGCCAAGTGGCCAACTTCCCCAGCTGCAAAAGTTAATACCCAAACATTTATATGGTCTAAGCCACAAGACACACACCATACACCACAGAGAGCTGAAAGGTGCACGTGATCCTAGGAATTTTACAAGCGGGAGATAACAGTATTCTCTAAATCCCAGCTGTCAGATCCAGGATTCATCTGGTTATGTTGACAGTAAATCTAAGTTCCAGCAAATACCAGCTTCAGCAACCCCTCCTGGTTCTGCTTCACTAGGCCAGGTACTAACAGGCTTCTCACCAGTCATATGGCACAGCTTCAGCACAGGAACCACCCTTGAACAACCCACAAGCCACACAGACACAGAGCTGACCATCTTTATGGTATTCAGAGACTTTGCTGCAGAAGTTAAACATTGCTGCAAAGTATACCGGACTTTAGTCTAGACATAACTTTAGTGTGATTGTGCCTCAGTGGTGTCCTGGAAGGAAGACTAAAACCTACCAACTTCCAACCTCAGGCTTACCTGATAAAGCTCTCTCTCTTAAATCTGAAGAGTTATTACATACTCAAAATATGTACGTGGAAGAAAATCATAGCTGCAGTGGGGATCATAACATTGAATTCCATAAATTGCTGGATGTAACAAAATCTCAGCCATATAGATGGAGGAAGAAATCCTTAAAAACAAACCAATAAAATAGTAACTTTTAGAAATACCAGCTGTTACTCAGCACATCCATTACACCAGAAGTAAGAGTACTCAGACACCCTTGCAATCACAACAGAAGATTAAAAGTTACTGTCAGAATCAGCAGCTCCTGCCATCCAACTTTCAAACCTCGGAAGTGGGACCTTCCAGGCAGAGAACAAAACGAGTATGGACCTCAGAGTCACAGATGATTATCAGGTGACATTTTCTGTCCTTTTTTTGTAGTAAAAAAGCCTGTATATGTGTGTTGAGGAGAGGTGTGGGAGAATTAGTTGTCCGAGATGAAGAACCTGGCCCCAGCAAAGCCTGTGTGTTTAAAGAGAAGGTTAGCCATTAGAATAAAATCTTCCTTCCTTTTTTCTTTTTTTTTTCAGTTTAACTTTATTCTTATAATTTTAAAAGGCTCCTTAAATTGTTAAAAAATATAATCACAATTCATACTATAAGATCTGAAAAGAGAATTTTTCAGCTGGGAGTACATTTTTACATTTCAGTCATAAATCCCTCAAAAAGGAAATTTATAGTGTTGACACTGACACTTCCTTAACTACAGCATTGGAAACTTCAACCCTGTCTTATTGTCATATTTGGTAATGAAGTGTTGATTACTTCCCCTGAAGAATAAAGCAAGGCATGAAAGAGAATCACAGGACTGTCTAGGCAGCCTCATGGATATAATAAATAATGGTCACAAAACTAGTGCCACTTCCTCACAGGAGCTACAAAGAAAATACAGCTTTTGTGTGGAAGATAGAAGTTGAATAGCTTTATCCCATCAATTGTGAGAAATGTTAGTCATTACGCAAGAGGAACAAGTATTTTAGAGACCATCATTGACAGATTATCTAGCCTAGGTATTTATGCATCATCATAGTACTTACACTCCTTAGCAGGATGTACATTAGCTCAGCTAGATTTTCTGGTTAGAGCTGTAAAAGTTGTAAGCAGAAGTTTTATAAAGAAAACTTCATTTTCAAGCTTTTCTTTTATGAACTTGTCATGCCAATCCAGCTTCCTATCAGAAAGCAAGCGCCAATTTGTGAGAGAGAAGTCTCTGGTCATTCAAGACTAGCTGAAGACAGTTCCTGTAAGTGGAGTGGTGTTACCTCTGCAGAACTGTTTCCTGCTTCTTGGATGGATTTATGAGAGGGCACTTGCACGCACAACCACATGAACTGTTTGGCTGCTGGGATTCTAGAGGCCAGTGAATGCAAAGGACATGTTGCTTTTTTATAGCTTTTTTTCAAAAACTCCTTTATTTTGTCAAAGTTTTTCCCTTGCCAAAGAAAATGAAATTGCTTATGTACAGGACGTAGTAATCAAGGCTAGCCCTGGGCCTGAGGTTGCTTGTGGTGGCCCAGCAGCCATTGCCCAGCTGCCCTATTCCAGAGTTGAGATGGCAGCAACTGCTGCAGTCTGGAGGGAGGAGGGGAAGAACGTCCCTTCCAGTGGCTGTTGTCACTAGCAGAGCAGTCCTGTACCGTTCCAGCTCCTCATGGCAATAGCTTCAGCTACACTGGGAAGCCTTGATCGGGTTTTAAAGGTCACCTTTTGTATCTCAGAGGGCCTTCGTAGCATGAATATTCTCCAGCTGTAGCAGCACAACTCAAGTAACAAACTTTACAGGGGACCCACCTTCAAATACCATGTGACAGGTCCAACACCCTCAGCACATCTTCTCAGCATAACGGAATTCAGGCTCCATGCAAAGTGTATTTCTTGTAAAAGGTGTTCTAGTGTATATTTGGCTCCGTTCTTATCAGAATTTCATTTTAATCATGGTAAATTATTGTCACTTAATCATAATATTTAAAGTAAATATTGATTTAAAGTAAACTACTTAAGCTGCTAGCGGAAAAGCTGACATGAAGGAAGGGAGGTTGTACTTTTAAGTGGCTGGCCTGTTGCCTGCTGCAATGTTTGTCTGAGTCCTAAAATGTTCAACTACTCCCCAGTTCAATGACCCTGTCCCTTGTTATTTGCAGGCACTGAGTTTAAAAAAACTTCTGAGGAGTTACTGCACTCTGTTCTCATACACAAAATACAGTACTATCCCTTACAATTTCTGTAACAATTTTCATTTGTAGATGTCAAAACAATTTAAAAAAAGAATGGAAATCATTATTTCACATTTTCAAAGGCATCAGGCTCAGAGAGTGAGGAGGTTTGCCAGAGATCTCACAGCAGTAGCATGCCTTGGGCAGAACATGGCTTCCAGGTTTTATACTAATGTCCTGACTTAGGAATGGTATTTCCTCATAGCAAAGCTAGCTATGCCAGAAGAAAACTTTTCATTTGTCAGAATCGTATTTTTAAAAGTTTAAGTTGAGCAGAAAATCTGCGCTGTGGTTTGGGATGATCAATAAAAACCTAAAAATACATGTGAGAATATTTGAGCTAAGTGTCAAAGTGGGGTTTTTTTATACACATACTAACTAGCTATTTACTCAGTGTGTTAAGCTGGTTTTGCTGGCTGCACAAAACACCAGTATGTTTAAAGAGCCTGCAATCACACCTTCAGATGAAATGTGAAATACTACAGCCACTGCATCCACAGTGATAAAATGCCAGCAGCTCGTTACCAGTACTAACAGTGAGAGGTTTGATGTTAGTGAGGCCTCAGCAGAACAGGAAAACTGCAGGAGGCTCTACATGGAACCACGACAACTTTTCTCCTGTGCTTTTTGAGCCAGTAAAATGAAAATCTTTCATAAAAACAATGTGATTGCAAGTGGGAAGCTCTGAAAAAAAACAGCATTTGACAATAGTTTTGAATGAAGTGAGTTGCAACTCAGCAAGAAAAAGTCCAGCTCTTCCCCTTAGTTACCTTTCAGCCTTTCATTTCTTTCCCACTACGGAGTAGCACCACAGGAGAGTTTAGGAGAAAAGCGCTCTGTTATCATCTGCTTTAGCCTCCCACTCACATCATTATCCCTGTAAGCTCTGAGAGGCATAAAGAAGGTAACTTAAGGCAGGCTGGGCACAGCGATGAGCAAGGCTGAACTGGAGCATGTAGCCACTGCTCTGAACTTGTCACGGGGAGCCATGGTGGGATCTTAGAGTGTGCTGCACTGGCAGGAAGAACACACACTGAGCACTGCTGCAGTGTGCTCTCTCACTGGTCATTTCCCATTTTCCTCCCATTCTGCTGAAGTCTTCTTAACGTTGGCTTTGCTACTGATGGTGGAAGCTCTTCTGGGACCATTAAACAGACATAGCCCAGGTCTTTCTCAACTTTATGCATGGCTGATTGCAGGGATTTATTATTGTCTAAGGCCTTCCCTCAGGGCGCACAGGAAGGGAGGAGAAGTTCCTTGCATCTGTGCTCACTCATGGAAAGATCAGCTTTAATCTGACACACGCTACATCAGAAAAGTTTAGAAAAGCCCTTTAGCTAATCAAAGCGCTAGAATTAGCTGGGGATGGAGAGAGAACGCCGGTCCTAATACAGATAAGCGTGTAATCACGTAAAAACACATGTCAAAATCTCACCAAAATCAAAATATGATTGAAAAATTAATGATGTACTTGAGTGATGATTTCTGAATAGGGATAGAATGAGAGATACTCTTCTGGGATACGCATTGCAGACGCCTGTGCCTTGGAAGAGCGTCCATCTGGTGTATCTCTAGGATCAGCATATTTGTATAGAATGCAAATCATTATTGCAACTGCTGTTATCTTTATGCACTGTAGTCATAACTGAATGAGTCACATTAAAGGGTCAAAACCTTCTGTTCTACTTTTTATGATAAGCATCTTTTTAACATACAGTGTTAGAGATCTGTGCGTCAACAGATCGAGGTAGGAGTTGATGTTGGGTGAGGTATGACAGACCCTGGCATAGGGACCCAATCTTATTAACATATTTGTTAACAATTTAAAAGAGGGAATAAATGAAGGGGGAGAAAATGTAGATAATATATCTACTAATGACTAAAATCATGAATAAATCAGATATTGGGGATAGGCTGCTTAAGTTTTCTAGTCTCTCAAAATGCCTTCTATCTTGCAGAACGAATCAGGGTAGCTGTGTTAGAGTGTGATGGGTACTCTGCTCTGGGGCTGGTGGGTGGAGAAGACATGACACTGCAACCTGTTCAAATTTGCTGAGGCCCCAGGTCTGTAATAACGGTCTTCTGAGTACCCTGCAGAGCAAATTTAACTTTGCAGCTTCAGGAGAGCCTCTGTTTGGCAAAGGACAATTTTTCAGAAATTCAGGCAGGTATCAACCACCATATGACATGCTCTATTACTCAAATTCATCTGTTCACATATAGGTAGAGTCATATTATTTCACTTATATTAAAAACCATAAATAAGAAGCCTTTCTCATTTCCCAACAGATTCTATTTGTGCTACAAAATTCAAAAAGTTTGCAATATGTTTATAAGTACCAGCCACCAACACCTTCTCAATCAGTAACATTTGACTGAAAATCTGAACTTATACACTGTACAAGCTGTTTTAAAAACAAACAGTAAATCTGAACTTTACCAACAGAGAGAAAAACATGAAAAAACAACCAACCTTCTTTCAATGGAAAATTTCTAACATGTCTCTCATTTAACAGGAGACAATGTCTAGAATAAAGAACCTAGCAATGTGAATTTGCAAATGCTTATTTAGCCAGATCTCCATATTGGAAAGAATTAAAAATAGCTTGGTTATCTTCAGATGAGCATCCAGAACAATTTGAGTGTGTTTGTAATGATATTAAAAATTTCACACACATACACACAAAAATTGTTTCCTCCACTTTTTTTTTTTAGTAATTTTAAGACTAACAATTTTAAGATACCATCCCCTCTTTCAAAGAAAATGCTTTTTAGATTTCCTTTATGATTAAGCAATTTCTTTTATTCTGGAGCTAAGCTACAGAATAGTTTATTTTACAGGAGAGAAGACAAAAGCTAGAACACAGAAGGCTCTGCCAGGTAATTTAAGCCCAACTGTCTTCTCTCCAGAACGTTTCTGCCACACATCAGGAATTATTTAACCCCATTTCTGCAAAGGATAGATGCCCTGCTGAGTCTCAAAGGCAGCAATACAGAGTTTACCTTTAATCCTGTGCAGAATAATGAATTATATACTGCTGAGATTAGCAAGGAAGTGTCAAATGGAGGTTTCTTCCTCTTTGTACTCCGATTCCACCTGGATAAAAGCACACTGTTAAGACCCCTTAAGCATACAAAATCTCTAATTAAGTTTTCAGCAGCCTGGGTCTTCTAGTTAATTTAAAATTAAAAAAAAAAAAAATCTGTCACCTTTGATGACACTCTCTTCTCCTTCACCAGGACAGATTTTGTTATGGCTGCTGCTAACGGGGGGGGGAAAAAAAAAAAAGGAAGTTGTAAGAAAGCAAGTGGAACACTAGTTCTGAAATATGTCACTTCCAACTAGCAAGACTCTCCACATCTACCGTCTTCATGGGCTGAGCTCTTTTCATGCTGTGTCACTTGTGTCATGCATTAATAATGCAGTAATGCATTAATAACGCCCCCACCTGAAATCAACGCAACAATTATTACAACTTTCTGGTTTGTCTTAGGCAAATTTTGAATTCTTTGCTTTCTGGTTTCTAAACCTTTGGGATGCCCTCTCTTCCTGTTTTTAAGTTTTCTCTGTAACCAAGGGAGTTCATCATTTACTTTTTTAACAAACTAAATGTCTCATGGACTCTGCCAATTCCAGCAGCTGGGCTTTAAGGAAAATCTCTAGTATCTTTAATCCTTAGGAAAAAAAGCCCACGAGAATTGAAAGCACTCATTTCTGTTTCGAGATGTGCATTTATAATATATATATATATGCAACCTGTGTTCAGCCATGTGCTGTCAGGACAAAAATGGCTTACATGTGGAACCTAGGATTTAAAAGTTAGATCAGAAGACAACTCCTGGTTTATTACTCCAGAGGGAGGTAGATTAAGAGAAGGTTGCCTTTGTCGACAACTGATAATTTGCACCAATTTTGATTTTTATTTTAAAAATAATTAAAATGTTGAAGCTGAATAGTACCAGTTTTCTATTGATTTATACTTAAATAATAATAAAAAATTTTAAATAGGTCTATAGATAAATCCCTTTATAAATAAATATAATTTTTAACAGATTAAAACCAAAATCCAAATATTTATGTCAAAACAGTGTTCAAATGTGGCACAATGGAGTTAATTTTTCAAGGTATTTTATGAAAACAAAACATGATGAATTTGACCAAAAATAAAATATACAAAACTCAAAAAAACACAAAAAATCATGCAGAAATATAACTGGGGAAGTGGTTCCTTATAGGACCTCTAAAGAAAAGTAAGAACAACCTGCTTCCTGTACGTGACTGGCACCAGCTTCCACTGGTCTGGCAGCACAGATGGAGGGAACGCTCAGAGCTGCTGACTTGATGACAGAAGTCTTCAGTGGGAAGAGGAGACCTTGGCTACTCCTGTGAAAGGAAGGAAAGCCTCAGTTACAAAGACAAGAGCTAAAGTTGTTTTTTGATGATTTCTGTAGTCTAACAATAGCCAGACTTTAGCACTTGGCATTGCAATAGCAATATTGTTGCAGAAATTATATATTTTGCTAAGCAAATAGCCCAACTGAAAAAGCAGCAAAAGAAAATCCTTGCTAATACAGAAAGAGAGAAACAAAAGGTTTTCAGCCTCCTCTGACAGTGGACATCAGTGAGGTACTTTGATGTCAGGGAGGAGACCAGGCAACAGAATCGGAGAAGACCAGGGCTGGAGAGGCAGATGTCTCAAACCTGTCTCATCATGCATCACGCATATGCTCTGCTGTGTCTTTAGCTTACCTTCTTGTGAAGAGCAGCTTGCTACCCCCAGAAGATGAGAGATAAGGTCAGCAGATAAGCAAGGTATTGCCAGACTGCAGCTAATTTTTAAAATTTTTTTTTCAGAGAGGAAATAATGTGTGCAGAGCAACAGTGGTTCATACTGGGTCAGTCAGGAAGTGAGAGCCTGGGTATTTAAGAGACAGATACTTTTGTTTCATGTTTCTCTCATAGAAAAAAGCATATAAGAAATTTTTTCTTTAGCTAAAAAATGTAAAGTTCAAGTTCACCTATAGTTAGCTATCAGTGGACGTTGTGTTTCACACTGAAGAATGCCACTTCAAGTGAAACACTTTGCATCTGCCGCTGCAGTTCTATAGAAATGCAATTATTATAGCTAAAACCAGTGCGCTTTTGGATCATAGCACAGATAATAGCAGAAGACAGGACAGGAAAACAGAGATTATTAACTCTATTCCCACAGGTGAAGAGTTGAGGCATAATTGGTTTAAAGCTGAAGTTTCACATACATCTTTATCCAGCACTTACAATGAAAAAAGGCAGTCCCTGCTTCTGCTGCCCTTGTCTGCCTCTTGCCATCTCTACCCCGACTTGGCCCATGTAAATTAGAAAGAAGAGGGCTAAGGCATCTGAAAACATGAATCCAAAACTGCCATTGTGAATACTGCAAGTAATGGAAAAGAGAGAATCAACTGGAAGTATGTCTCTTTAAATTACAAAACAGCTTTTAATTTGGCATTTCATGATCATTACTTATTAGCAGTAAACTAGCTGATAAGCTTTACTGCTGTAAATGTTAATGAAAAATTAATGCAGCAAAACCACTTAGAAGCTTGCAACAATAGTCCTTGAACAGCATATTTGGCTGAACTACCTGGAATTTGATCTGCATGTTACACAGTTACATCTATCTTCTGATGAGGAAGCTGAAAAAAGTGACTCTGTAATTAAGCAAAGCATTGTGTGTTTTGAAATTTGTTAATGAAAAATCCACCCAGCCAGCAAACAACTGATTCTTGTGATGACAAAGAGAAAAGGAAAAATCTGTTGTGCCAAGACATCTGAATACCTTAAAATACATTGACATATCACAGTTGATTTGCAAGAAAAAAATAGAGTAAGCAATGAGACAATAAAAAAAAGAGCATTTTGCAAACAGAAAAAGAATCACCAAGATTTCTGAAAAATTCCATGAGGATTAAAAAAAAAAAAAAAGACACTAATAATTTCTGTTGAAATATTCAAGCAGAAAAGTTGAGAGTAGAGCTGCCTTGGAAATGCTATTTCTTGCTGACATACCATTTACAAATTTTTTTAGGCCTTCAAACATCATGGCTTTATTTATGTGTGTGCTGAGAACAAATTTGCTGCCTTCCCAGGCCTGTTCAAAAATGGTGTTTAATCATTCTATCAAAAATCAGGCTCTGCAGAGAAATTTGTATCAGCTGAAGATAAAACAAGCTGCAATTGCTCCTCAGTGTGTGTGGAGCTCCTGCATCACAGTGGTTTAACCCTACCTTCTTTTCACTTTTACTGTTCAAAGCAAAGATTAACATTTTGGGGATAGGCTGGTTCTGCCAGCATAATGAAGATGTTTTCTAATTAGTCTTCTCTCGAAGTGGAGAAGACCAGCAGTCTCTCTGGATATGTCTTAGTTGAGAAAAGACAAGGAAAAAATGGCTGTACTTCTTGTACAGAAGTGCTGGGTAACTGCAGAAGAAGAAGAAAGCCCAGGCAGGGTGACAATCCTAGTCGATTTTACAGGAAATGTTTTTTTTAAGAAATTACAGACACATTTTTAGCAGCTGATTTGCAACGACTTGTTCAAAAAAATACCCTAAAATCCCAACACAGGCACTCTTTATTTTTGTAGGGTTTGCTACAGGCCCTTGAAACCAAAGACCGTAATAGTAAAACAGAGGACATGACTGAGGCTGTGCTGTGGTTTTGTAGCATCGAGTCACATTTCAAACACCACCATCTGATGCGCTGCTGTGTGACCGCTGTTGGGCCGTTTATATTCGCACAAGAATGGTGGTGGCTCATTTGCTTGTTCATGTCGCCATGGGCGGAAGCCAGAGTAGGACTAAACAAAAGTCTTGCAAAGCATCCAGGAGAAAGCAGTGAACTCTATGAAAAGCGGTTGGCAGCTCATTTTCTTTCCTCATTTGATCTCAAATTGTTTGGGCAGCAAATATGATGAAAGTTGATATGGTGAAGAGGACAGGGACAACTCTCTGCAGAAAGGGCTGCATAAGCATCCCGAGAAAACAGCAGCACTGTGAGCCTTTTTCAAGGGACTCAGAACATCTCACTGCAAGGTGGTCTTCCCAGTCCCCTCACCAGAGCCCCTGCATCTGCTGTGCACGTGCTCCGCACAGCACGGGCTTTGCATGTCAGGGCAAATTTCCTTCTGGGATCGCAGCCGCAGCTGCACTCTTCTCTCCCCAGCTGCTCCTCAGTGACTTTGGGTGAGCCACTCTGTGCCTCAGTTTCCCCAACTGTAAAATGGAGAAGAGGATACTTCTCTTTGCTGAGATCTCCTCGCTTCAAGAGTACAGAGGGCAGTATTTGTGAATACAGTATTTATCAGCAAGGCAACTGTCTTCTCAACCACCATATGATAGAATCATGTTGGTGAAAAAAGAAGTATATTTAAAAACATCAGTTGTTTATGGCAACTTCAACATCTTCTGTTTCCTGAAGGCAAGGATTATGTAATAAAAAGCAAGTCAGTATTATAGCACTGAGGTTTGAAATTAGTGTGATAAATTGAATTTTAAAACAATACTGGCACTATCATGTACTTACAGATAATAAAATAAGAGCAGATGATTTACAGGTGTTTCCACTGAGAATATAACACAGGAGGAGACTGCCAAAGTAATATTCCTATTCATATGTGTCACATTACATTTATACGTCCCTTCCGTTGTGTTTCGCCAAACTGGAAGGCTGTGGTGTGTGGACTGTAAGCCTCAGTCAGGAAACTTGCTCCAGTTCCACTCCTCCTACCTAGCGCTCTCAGTGAAGATAAACCAGCAACCTTCCATGAGTTCCTGGCTGCTGTGGTTTCAAGCCAGTGACCCAGAAACACCAGTGAGCGTCTTTGTGTTATTCAGATCCTTAAAGTTCTCCTCTCCGAGGAGGTTAAAATATCATCGATGCTCTTTGTGAGCACTCTAACACTTGTTTTGTTACACATACCAGGATTCATGCACTTTCTTCTAGTACCATCTATGCCATCCTCCCTTTTAATGATAAAGTAGTATTGGCTCAGTGAGTCCAAATGTACCAGGTGTTTCCATCATCAAGATCTGTTATTTGTGCTGTGCATTTCTACAAGCCATGACCAAGGCACATCAGTTCACAGGGGGAGAAGAGATACATCACTACTTTTCTTATTGCTGGGGACTGTAGGGCAGAGAGGAAGGAGCAACACAAGCTCCACTGGCAGATGACTTTATTTCCATAAGCTACGGTGTATACAGTTTATCATGCTTGGGCATACGAACAGGAGTCTGAAATACAGGTAGGATCCCCATCCTGAGAATAACCCCTCTTCAGCCTCTCATCTGTCTCTCTGCTGTGTCTGATCATCTCCGGTTTTTGCTCTGCTGGATCTTCTGTGATACCACAATGCCACTCACTGCCTACATCCAGTATTAGCAGACTTTCTACTCAGGATTCATTTAGTAGAAATGTTGCCTCACTCAGCAGAAGCGTACAAGTTTCTGGATTGGCTCCTAAGAGCCTTTCTGCATGCTGGGCACCAACTGGATTTTTTTTGACTGGTCTCTTTCAAAGGGGAAACATAATTGAGCAGCTAAATCTAACTGCATCAGCAAAGTCACCTCCAGACACCCCAACAGCCACCAGCACAAGGTCTACTCCAGCCCTCTGACAGCTATAAAACCCTACAACAACCAGAAAAGATGCTCTTTCTGTCTGTGTCACAGCCCTTCATCCATCCATAGAAATTAAATTGCACAACATGTCCAAACACTTTCATCCCACCTTCACCAGTTACATCTGCTCTTTCCAAGGGTGCTGAGTTTGCATGGACACATGGTAAACCAGATCAAGGAACTCATGCAGAGTAACACCAGCCATGTTTTGTTTGCCTGGCACCAAAAAAAGAGGGCTGACTTTCTTCTGCCTTGCACTTTATACACTTATACCATTACAGTAGTTTTTAGCCTTCAAAACCTTGACTTTCTCAGCTACTCAGTGATTTTTCTCGGGTTTTATCGTTCAACTCATCCACGCAGGCTACTTAGTGCCTAGGGATCTTTTCTAGGTAGTGTATAACAAAGATGGATTAAAGATCAACTTAGCTATTAGCTCAGCTGTTTTAGTCTGCCAGCTTGAGTTTCTCCCAGAGATAGGCCAGTTTAGCAGCTTATCTTCACAAATCTGCTCTTGCACATGTGACCGATATTTGAATATGGCACATATCCCATAACACAGCGGTTTTGGTCCTTTGCATGCTATCCGTTACTAGCCATTGTACAACGAGCTGTCTTTGGTTTCAGTAATTGCTACAAGTGCGCACACACAGTTGTGCATCACATTGCAAATATTATCTTGAGATTTAACAACATGGAGGTGAACAGTAAGAACAACCTTGCACTAAAGTTAAGCTTAAATGAAATGAAAACAAAGGTCGACTCAATTATAACTAGGAATGGATGCGGGATACCGTACTGACCACATTCAGAGTACCAGAGTTTCTCATAGCTGAGAAGCAGGCTGAATTCAGACTTTCTTGATAGCTAGATCTGTAATTTGATACTTTGATAAAATACAGCGTTTACTTGTGACAGCAGGAAGAAGACCCTAATGCAAACAAAATTTTTACTATTATCATCAGGTTCAAACATCCTTCTTTTATATCTATTTAAAGCAGGGCTCGAGGCTATGTTTGGTCTTCAGGATGAGTAATATTTTCCTAGGTAATGATTTGCTCTTGAGAGGTCTAGCTGATTAGCTTCCTGATAACCTTGGATGGAGAGCATTAGTGAAGAGCAAAATGACATTATAAAAAAAAAAAATCACTTACCGAAGAGCAGACAAGGACTCCCTGTCTGGACAAGCGCAGATTGCTAGGTTAGTTTGTTAGGTATGTATTTCAAGACCTTTCTTACAGAAGCTCAGATTTATTGCTGAACATGGCTTTGAATGTGCCGAAGTCCAGCAACGACTGATTTTCAGTATTATTATTGTGGAAGGAGTTACATCAGCACTTGCAAAACTGCCTGCATTAGCCTGTATTAGCATTCAAAAATGAAAGATTTCATATTCAAACCATGCCTTTGAATTTGCCCAACAGGCTCGTTTTCTTACCTAGACGTGCCATGCGAGGGCAGCAGAGATTGTGAAACGGGGAGCTGCTGTGCTGGGGCTCTGCGGGGACAGGGGTGGCACTGACGGGAGGGTGTCCCCGGCCACCCTGGCTCCTGCCTTGGCTGCTTTCTTGGCTGCTGGGGACTAGCTGCAGGGAATCCTGGAATCTGTGCTGGACATCTCATGGGATGCAGAGGCTGTAAGGAACCAGAGCCAGCATCCAGAGAATCAGACAATAAATAAGTCTCTACTGAGGCCACAACATTTTAAACTTTTAATGTTTCTGATTTAGTTCTGATAAAAACGGCAAGAAGCATGCACAAAGCGCAGCTCTGCCTCAAGCCAGCAAATGTCACGTTCCCGAGCTGAAACAAAGCACAGTTGAAAAGGAAAATAATCAAGTTTGAAAGCCTGTTTTAGAACAGATGCATGTTCGCATCCCTCTCATCCTGTTGTCCACAAACAACTAGTTTACTTTAGCAGCAAGTTTCTCCAAAGCAGACACTGGGGCTGCAAATTTTCAGCCTCCCCAAAATTTGTAAGCAAATATTTATAAATTACATGAAAACAGAGTAGGATAATGGGAAGTATGGGGTGGCCTTTATGGTGGGCAGCACTACTCACCCCACCTAGAAAGCAAATGGGGGAAATGATACAGAGCAGCCAAAGCCTGTGTGCAACTTTCATGACTTGAGTAGAATTTGTTCAACAACGAGATTTTGGCTGCACCTGACCCTGATTTCCAGAGTCTCAGTTAAGTCTGTTTGACTTGGTGACACTCGGTGATTGTTTTACAAAGAAGGAAACAGTGTCATTCATCACCCCATGAGGCCAGACCACGGCTCTAATTCTTTCCTTGCATAATTGTGCACTTGCCATGAGGTGGAGTCGTGCACCAAATCCCAACCGCGAGCAGACCGCTAACAAGAGCTTTTAGCTCTTTTTTCTTCCACTTCAGCGAGGTTGATCCTAAGCCTCCATCCAAAGTCAGTTGATTGCTTACAAGCATCAATAAATCAAGCAAAAAGCACTGATGATAATGCTACTCGTTATTGATCAGGTGCTATAGGTGATATTCAGAGGAGGGTTAGCGGTTCCCACCAGTCACTAGGTAGCAGCGTTGCCTCTGGATGCAGTCAGCCACCAAGAAAGGAGCCGCTGAGATAATGTTTGGGGTTTCTGCATCAGTGGCTGAGTTGTGCTGTCCTGATTACCCTTGGAAAGGCCACTTTATTCTGAGGCTTAAAGAGGGCCGTACGAGTTTGAATGGATAAACCCCAACATGGAGCGGCAGCTACAGGTGCTTCTCTCTAAGCTGTTCTTGACCCTGTAAACTTTTTGTCCCCTATTAACTGAAGTCTTCAGCTTTTCCTGAAAGGCTACAGTGTGCTTCCTTTTACCTCTGTGCTCAAGGGGCACTGTGTTTGCTGGCTGCCAGGCTGGATTGCATTGCTCCACCCAGGAGATGACTGCAGGTGCCTTGGGAAGCCGAGCCTGTTTGCAGAATCTGGTGGGACAAAGCAACTGAACGTAAACCCCATTCATCTGATAGCAGCACAGGCAAGGATGGGTTTGAAATTGCTCCAAGCCAAGCAGTGTGATTTGGTTTCATTTGGACCACTCCACCTTGAAATAGCTATTCTATTCCTGGTATAATTTTCATGAAGGAAAATTGAAAACCTGCAAGATTTTAATTTTGCAGGAACACTATTTTCCACTTAAAAACAAACGTCTTGGAAAAACTCCCAAGAAGGTCTGAATAATAAGGCTGTAATACTGACAGGCGTTAACCCTGTGATCATATGTCTTTCGATGCCTGGGGTCTATTTAAGCTATAAATCCCATCTGTTATGCACAGGGATGGCTACTGAACATCCTGGTAAGAGAGGTACGATTTGTCTGGAAACACATCATACAGTAATGTTTTCTAATATTTGGTGTAATAAAGGAAATATTGTCGTCGATTACCTCACTGATATGTAACTTTCTGTTGGCAAATCTTTCACAGTAAGGTTATAATAACATCACTCTTTGGCATCTCTGCCAGATACTCAACTCTTTATTTTCTGTTCTGTCATATAAGCTGAGTAATTTATATGCCTGTTCAATACAAAAGGTGGTTATTATATGTTTGAAGAAAGAGATTTGACAATACCTGCCTTGTAAGAAATACCAACTGAGTCGTAGAGAGGAAAGGCAAAGGAAAATGCTGTAAATCAAAAGGTGACAAGGCAGTTTTCAGATGGAAGATTAGAACATTCTTCAGGGTTCCACAAACAAATATGTTGAATTATAGACAAAAAGCCACTTTCTAGCATTTGTCCCCTGTTGCTGCAGTCCTTTTAGGGACATAAATCCCACTGAAGTCAAATCATGTCTATAAACGAAATTCCAAAATTAATCCATAAGTAGAGTCTGTCATGGAAATGCTTATTATTAGTTTGATTTGTACAAGATGTATAGATATGATTTCAAATACAAGCAACATTATGGAAAAAATTACGTCAATTGCAGTTTTGTCTGAATAAGGACTGCACAGTATGAATGCTCTCCCAAAATAACACATCTGCAGTGATCTAAGTGAAGCTTAGCTAACATTCCCTGCACTGTATTTTTACACAGGTAATTTTGTGTGACTGCTTAACCACAGCTCTAAAATGACATCGATCCCCAGGCTCTGACAAATGTATAGCGAGAGAGCCTCTTGCTCTACCCAGTGAGAAAGAGCAGTGATGGACGCTGGCCTGATGCCAGCGCTGCTCTTCAATCCATATAAAGATGCAAGGAGATGTATTTTAGCTGAGGGAGTAAAAACACTTCGCCGTTTGCAGTTGTGCTGAAACGTGCCATCGCAGGTCTGCCTCCTGCCATACAGGCCAGCAGCTGGGCACGCATCTTGGAGAGCTTAAATAAGGCAAGAGCAGGACGTGACAGAAAGCCCGTTCGGGTGTGGGACTGGGTGGCAACACAGCTGAGAGGGAGCTGTGGAAAGCTCCTGCCCAGCTCTGCTATCCTGCAGATGACCAGGCTAGTTAACCCCAGCCCAGCAGGCAGGAGTCAGAGCACAAAGTATTAGGTAGGTTGGGTGCCAAGAACTGATCATGCAAACTGCCTTAATCCCCCTGAGAGAGGCAAAGGAGAATGCCTGAGCACTGTGGGAAAGAGCAGCTTGTCGTGGACAAACATCCAGCGTTGTCAGTCTAATGCTGAACTGCTCTGAAGAGGCTCACAGGACAAGCCCACCCTGCCTGTGCCGGTCCATACTGCCCTGCTTTCCAGGGCACTGCTGCTCTACCAGCAGCCAGCTCCTGGGCCATCTCCGTGGGGACTATCCTGGGGCCTGGACACCACTGTGCACCATGGTGGCCCTCAGCAGCCACAGGGAGCGGGGCTCATCCTGCTCCTGGGCAGCACCTGGTTTTTGCAACATCACAGAGGAACATCAGACCAAGGCATGGGAGGAGAAATCCATCCTTCATTCAGCTTCCCCATGCAGCAGAGACATCATTTCCCTCTCTGAGACTGGAAGCCCAGACCCCAATTCAGACAGCATGATGAGCTTGTTGTTAGCTCTCAAATAAAACATGAAGATCATTGCCACTGAAGATGGAAGGGGACATTCCCTGTCTCACAGCAGTCCACTTGGAAAAGGAGAAGCACCCTCACATTGTGCTGGGGAGAAGAACGCGCGTCACTGCTCTTTTGAAGAGGCGGCTCGGGTAGGAGCCTGGTGGCAATGGATGTAATCCTTCCTCTGGAGGAGCTGCTGAACTGTGAATGTGCAGAAGTGGATTTCCAAGGCGAGCAACACCTGCTGTCTTGAGTGACCTACTTTTTTGCATGCTATGTGAATAGGGTTAAGCAATAGTTAATTCGGTGCTGAAAACTAAAACTTGGGCAGCAACATTTATCACGTCTGGTGAACCCCATGGAAAACCTTACTGCCCCATGACAGTGGCTACTGGGCAATACCCCATTTCAGGCCTATGTTTTGGGTACATATCTATCAGGAACACAGCCATTTTCTAAATTGAGCATAATCATTCAAATTCGTTTATCAGATCCAATAGGATTTTTTTCTTATTGCTATGCACAGTAATTTACCAGTTTAGAGTTTTTAATGTTATCTCATAAATCACAAAAAAATGAAAGGCATTTTCATGCTGAGCATCCAAGCAGTCCAGTGCCTCTGAACGAGCAAGGCTGAGCGAGTGCGGCTGTCAGCAGGATGAGCACACCAGCAAATCCAGCTTTCCCAACAGCCTTGCCGCATATCACAAATCACACCAGCTATAAAATCCCACCCTACGTCATGTATCACTCTTCTCCTGGCCCTGTGCTAGCAGGTTTCTCACGACTCTTTCCTGCCATTATTTTGTCTCATCCAGGCCAGCAAGTGCTCAACTAAATCTATACTGAACCATTGCTAGTTGAGTTTTCACTGAGATTTTAAATGTTTGTTACCCATATGGGGAGGAGAAATAAATTAACAAGTTAATCACTCTTTTGGACTTTGAATTAGTTTCTAATGCCTGTGCTGAATGACTAACAACTGTTTCTGAAGTCAGAATTCGGTATGATATTTGCTGATACTTTGAGTCTATACAGATTTTTATTTTTATTTTTGAACAAAACCTGATTTCTTAATACATTGGCCAATTAAATTAAACAGCTCTCCTCAAAATGATCCCCAGTTACCAGCAAGAAACTTAACCCTGATGGTTGCAGCTCAAAAGCCTGCTATGTTTTATCTCCCTTTTTTTCCCAGAATGAGATCCTGGCACCCTAATTCACAGGCACCGGAGCTGATCTCCACAGAGAGTCGCAATCAAGTCAACTCTTTCTTTGCAGCACAAAGGAAATCACATTTCTTTGAAACGCCGAGGAAATCTGAATGTGTGTTCCTGTTTAGCATGATTAAGGTGTCACATAGCACTCCCACGCACCCCGACACAGAGAACTTCTTGCCGGCTGCTGATGTCAAAGCAAATCAGCTAAAAACACGGAAGGGTTCTGAGAAACACAACTAGGACGCGCCAGGCAGGCTGCCAGCGAGCCACCCAGCATCATACAGACCAGGCAACCTCAAGGGCCACCTCCATGCAGGGGATGGGGACAACACAGTAATGTCTCCTGCCCCCGCCAGCAGGTTTTTAATACAGGCATGGGGCATACGTCTTGCACCATGTAAGAATTTAATAGAATCATAGAACGGTTTGGGTTGGAAGGGACCTTAAAGACCATCTAGTTCCAACCCCCCTGCCGTGGGCAGGGACACCTTCCACTAGCCCAGGTTGCTCAAAGCCCCGTCCAACCTGGCCTTGAACACTGCCAGGGAGGGGGCAGCCACAGCTTCTCTGGGCAACCTGTGCCAGGGCCTCACCACCCTCACAGGAAAGAATTTCTTCCTTACATTAACTAATTTCTTCCTGTAGAATTCTTCATGCAGAATTTCTGCATGTAAGCTGCTTGTTACTAGTTATAAAACCCTGATAGGTAACAGTGCATGTACCCATCTCCAAGGGGTGCATTTCTTTGCTTTTGGCTTTGCCCAAAACCTTCTTTGCTTGCGCTCTCTCTTGATCTCAGCCACCTGGGACATCTTTCACCATCACAGTTCTGCCTCTCATCACCCTGATGGTTCCAGCTGCCATCCTCTTGTTTTTCTTCAGATCTTTCTTCTGTATATTTTTGCTTGTGTCCTATGGTTTGTCCACTATTAACATTAATAATTTAGGGAATTGTCTGCTTCTGCTGAAATCAATTCCTGTGCTACTGCTGCTAAGTGCTGGGCCCAGGCCCAAGAACCACTACGATGGGGCCCAAACAGAGCAAGTGAAATGAAATGAAAGCAGAGGAGAACAGACACTTCATCCTTCACCACCCTGTGAATTTAGGTGGGGACACCCAAAGCCTAAGGAACATGAGCCCCAAATTCCAGTTGAAATCCCTTCTTTTTCAAAGCTCTCCCACATATGTGTTATGGTCCTGGTGCTGGAAGGAGTCAGCCTCAATGCAGGAACCCCACAAGCTCTATGTCACCCCCAGGGCAAAGCTGCTTAGATACAGGGAAGTGGGACCGACTCAATGGAAAATACATCACGCTGTGCCTCTGCAGGTGTTCGCCTAATGAAAATTGTAAAGGACTGAGGTGCTTGTGCAAAGCTTTTGACGCAAGTGGCTCTTTCTCAGCCCCCTGTCACACCTTCACCTCACTGCTAGGATCCACTTCCAAGAGCTACACCAACCTCATGCAGAAGGCCTTATTTTTAGGCTGTTTGCCATCTTGATAGCAACCCACTTCCTTGCGAGTGGCAGAGGAAGAAAAGCACCTTGTGTCTCAAGGCTTAAGCCAGTGGGAACCAAGTTCTTATTTCTTTCTCTGGCATACACAGCTATGCTGCTGAGGGCCACACATGGGGAGACTGTCAACCACAGAGGGCACGGACTCTGTCTTGGAGAGACATTTTATGTTCTTAAGCTCAGGGCTTTAATAGCTCTGTGAGGGAGACAGAATAAATAACAAGACAACGTAGACAATGATTTAGGGACCAGGTATGCAGACAGTTTGACTAAGGCTGAGAGGATAAATTCATCTGATATAACATCATTGAAGCTCAACTCTCATGCATGTCATTGAGCCATACAGCTGGGCTTCTCTGTCCTTCCTTGAACAGCATTTTAGCAGGAGAAGGACTTTAGGACTTTTTTTTTTTTTAAGCAACTGGATTAAGACGCCTCCCCCAGACACAGGCAGGCTGCAGCTCTCCTCTGCTGACAGCTGACATTGGCTGGCCAGCAGGACCTGTGTAAGGGCTGGAGCTGGGCTCCCACCCGGACCTGCTAGCACCCCACAGAGGGACCCAGCCCCTGCACGCTGCATAGCCTGGCTCGTCCCGCACCCCGGGGCCAGGAGCATTACCAGGAGCACAGCAAGGATGCCAGCACACAAATCCCAGCCTGCACACCCTGGGGAGCAGGCACGCCGAGCAGGGTGCGGGCACCCAACGCCTTCTCCTCAAGGGCTTGGCTGAAGTCCCCCTGGGCCTGGACACTGGGGACCCAGCACTTTACTCACCGAGCCCTCAGCTGGATTCAAGTCACATCCTTACTCCACTGTTTGCTAACCACTCGCAGCACCCAATAGGCAGAGATGTGAGGACACGCTTCCCTTACTCACTGCTCTTTGAGAAGTACTTGGAGCCTGGGCAGGAATGTGGTGCCAGTTGTGATGGGTTATGGACAGAAGCCAGAGCAGCGTACCATAGTCACGTAATTAAATAACAAGAACAGATTAGGCAATCTCTGTGCTTCATGTTGACAAGCCTGAAGGAAAGAACAGAACATGTAATCAAATGAGGGGGGGTTCTTTCTTTCGTTATTTTGAAAGAAATACAATATTACAGCAATATAAGAGGTGGCATAGCATGCACGAATTATGCTGCCATGGATATTTCTCTCTTGCAGGTTAGAGGATAAGACCGAGATTTTTATTGAAGCCCAAGGGAGCAAAGAACTGGAGGAGCTGGCACTCACTGGGAATTAAGCGCCCAATTCATTTAATGCTTATTCAATAATTTTTGCCCCTCAGTTTGGCTAACCTGCATAAGAACACATTCAGCTCTCTCACATCAGCAACATGCAATCAGAAAAATCACCCATAATCCAACTTCCTCCAGGAACAGACCAATATCTACATGGTCTTCTTAATGACATGCCAGGCTAAATAAAAAGCACAAAATCACAGTCTGCTATCAGGAAACATCTAAGGCTTCCTTCTTTGATGATTTCTGCAGAGATATTCCTGCTGAGTCACTGGGATTGCAGTGTCATGTGCTAAGGGGAGTTGCGAGAGCTAACCCGGGGCAGGGGCTGCCCACTGCTGCTGCCTGCGATCGCTGGCTTCAGGGCCTGAACAGGAGATGTAAGGAGCACCCAGGTGCTTTTCTTAGGCTTTCTTGGCCAAAGCTGCAAGCCAGGATTGGAGTGAAATTGTACCGAAGAAATCATCTGACCTGTACACGAGGCTTTTTAGCTGAATTGCTTCACTGGCTTAACAGGCAACTAGACATCTAGTTATCCAGCTACCCATTTCCCAACCCAAGGTTGTAATTTGATGACTCACCACCATTCAGGTACCAGTAATGACAACTGAAGTTTTTCCCCAAACAACTGATTTCAGATATGTAATTCATTTAGATCCCGTTAAAAAAAATCTCCTGATTTTTATCTCTATGGTGCTAAACACATCAATATCAAGTAATGCCTTCTGCAGCAGTGACCTGGCGTACCCTGCTTTTGGGAATCATCCAAATGAGGCTCTTTGCTTTTTTGAATCACCCTTCTGAAGTGATCTGCGGAGAAATGATCTGCCTGAGAAGTGACAACCCCAGATTGCTAATACATGTCCCCAGGCTTTAGCAAACCTGCTACAAAGCTCGCTGAAATTAGCCCAGCATCTTTGGTTTAGTAAAGACCTCCTGCAACACGCAAGACAGCAGGTATCCTGGGCTGCAACAAGACTCACAGCATACACGCAAAGAGACATTTTGCCCTATTTAGGAAACTGCTGGCTAAGTTATAGGTGACACTATTCACTGGCAGTGTCATTTGCCCCGATGCCTTTTCAGTGGGAAGGCAACTCATCATAGCCGAGATGTGTGTGGAGTTGCCTTATTTACTCTCTTGGGGTGGCATGAATCAGAGTTGAAAAGTGCAGTATGCTGAAGCCAACCCGTATTCCCATGATGTGCGAGCGTGAGTCACTCAGTGGGGAGATTCTGCCAGGGTCCCTCCTGGGCGACCCGGCTCTGCTAAACGCGCCGGAAAATCCATGGATAAAAACAGCCCCAGTGACGCACGGGAGCCCAAGCAGGCTCCGTGCTTTTTGGGGAAGCTTCTGAAACGCCAGCATTTCCTCTTGATCAATAATCTGGCTGGCAGGGCAGGACTTTGAAGCAGTCCAGAAAACACAGCTTTCTGCTTGCAGAGTCACTGCTGTTTCTCTCTGGGAAGGTGACAGGCTGGGTAACACCAGGCGCAGGAAGGGGAAGGATTTCTCCTCCATGTATATTTAAAGCTGGCTTTCCCGTAAGAGCTCTTACTTATAGAAAAGATAATGCAGGATGTGAAAGACCCTTCTGTGGCGTGTGCAAAAAAAAGAATTTTAAAAAAAAGTCCCATCCCAAGGCCCCACAGCTGATTTCTGGTTTTCCTCATCATATCCTTTCTCCCTTCTCTCCCCAAAAATAAATACTGCTTGTGGGGTTATCCCAGGAATTAGGAAGCCAACCAGGTTGTGTTCTGCAGAAAGTCAGCCTGAACATTCAGAATGGGGTTTTTTGGCCTCAAAACCCATCACTTATCTGATCTTAAGCTTACCAGAGCTGATTCTCTGGTCCCTGCAACCATCATGGCGAGGGCACTGCTGTCCTCAGCGATCATTGCCATGCTATTGTCCCGACTCAGACTACAAAGAAAAGCCACTGTCAGGAATATTTCCAGATAAATATCTCATTAATTTCAACCACAGGCGGCTGTGAGTCACTTCCCCTTGACTACACTCCTCTCTTGTGACCAGAAATCAGGTAGTGGAGATCTGGTACTATGTAAAATTCATAATGATTTTGAAAGGGTATCAATAATTTGATAATCAGTCTCAAAAATTCAGGCCTAAAAAATCCTTCATTTTCTACAGAGATTTGCTATTAGTTAATTGTCTTTGCTCCTACCACAGCTGTGTAACAAAACTGAGTAATTTTACTGCAAAACTATTGGATTATTTTTACAGCATCTTTTAGAGTTCAAGCAGCAGGTTGGGCTTTCCTTGAACCGTAGTTCTGCCTTGTGGTAAGTCGTGTCTTTTTCCCCCCAAAATAAAAACATCCTGAGGCAATGCTCACCCTTGGGCACCGCTCTGCAGCCACCGCAGCCGCTGCCCATGGTGGGGGTTACTGGCAGGCCGGCTCTCCTGTGCCATGCGGGATTTGGCGGCTCCACCATGCCGTGCCACTGCTGAGCTTTTCCTTTCCTTTCCAGCAACTGGCTCAACTCAGCCGTGCTCTCAGCAGCGGCGCGACTCGGAGCCTGATTAATCGCAGATCCCGAAGCTTGAAAGCCAGCAGTGTCTCACATGCCAGCAGATGTTTCTCTTCTAGATGGATTGGTTCTTCTTTTTTTTTTTTTCTTCTTTTTTCTTTTTCTGAAATAACAACAGCTTGACCAAGATCCAAACCCCTGACTTCTAAAATAAAGCAGTACCTCAATGTGCAGACAGGCAACCAGAGGGTCTCCGCTGGGGTCGTGCAGGGCTGGCCGCTGCCACATTTGAAGTGATGCGGTGGCATCATTTGCCATGATAAATCACTGGAGCCTTTAAGCCTGTACTCAATATTCACTTAAAAAAACAAACAAAAATCCCCAGACTGCTTAATAATCACTCAAGCCTGCCTTAAAACATGCTAAAAAAGAACCTTTTCCATCAACTTTTGTGGGACTTGGATTATACTTTTTCATGAGAGGTGAATTCATGGCAGGACAGACCCCTTGGCCAGCAGCCACCGAACAACTTTACACGATGCTGGAGAGGTCTTTGGGATCCTTTTAGGCTGTCAGAGCTGCTATGGGAGCCCTGGTCAGGACGCTCATGCTTGGCCAGGCTACAGCACTGAAATCGGGGCTTTATTCAGACCCAAACCTCTTGTCAAATATTTTTCCTCACTTCAATCACTGCTTGTTAGCCCGTAGGTTCACCTTGGAGACTAATGATTGCTCTTGTCTGAAATCAGTGGATTTCAAGGAAATAACCAAACTTTAGGAGGAGTTTCTCATTTGTACTGATGAAGAGGGGGAAAACATGGTGGTAGGGAAGGATAAACACTGTTGCATTGTCTCATGAATTCCCTTAATTCTCCCTGGGGTGTGGTCGCAGATGCTGAGGGTACTCACAGGCTTTTAACCTGAATGACAGGAAAAGAAATGACACAGAACCGGCTTGTGCTGTGCTGACCTGGCCTCTCAGCAAAGAAACAGCCACAGATGGGTTTGCTTTGTGCTGTGTTTCAAGCCATGAGGGAATGTGAAATGTCCCACCCACCTGCTCCTCCACTGGTCGCCCCTCCAGCTGCTCGCTGCCCCAGCAACGGGGCCACACCACACCGCAGCCAGTGCTCCCCTGGGAAAGGAAGGGGCCCCACGCCAGGCCGGGCTCCCTGTGGCCCCTGAGCCCAGTGTCGGTCCAAACCGGACCCCAAAAACCAAAGTATCTTCACTCATTAGCAGGTGGAGGCCACCAGCTTTGGGCCTCCATGAAGATGTTGGAGTCCATCAATGGACAGGAGGGGACTCATGGTGCTGGCAATGGCTGGTCGCAGAGCCGCCGTGTCCCCATGTCATCCTGGGACGCACCGGAGTTTCTGGGACAGCAGCAGGGATGAAAAATGGACGATTTCACCAACTAACTTCCATGAGGGACAGGAAGCGGGGTGTAACCCACAGCCCCTCGGTGGCGGGGCAGGGCGAGGAGGAAAAGGAGGAGGAGGAGGAAGGCCCCAGGGCTGCCGCGGTGGCTGTGTGCCGGAGCTGGGCGGGTTTCCTTGGCAGCCGCAAGCTCAGGGCGCTCACCATACCTAAGTGAAGATTTTGTCACCATGGCAACATTGATGTCATCGGCTCTGCAGCGGAGAGCAGCATTAACCTCAAGTGCAACTTTTTTTCTTCGCCCCCCCCCCCCCCCCCCCGGTTTGGGGTTTTTGTTTATTTCTTCATTTCTCTCAGGAGGTGACCCCGCCGCTGGGGCCTGCAGCAGCAGCCATGGATGTCCACCAGATCCAGTACCCTCCTCATGTCATTTGGGGGTGGCGGGGAGCCCCGTCACTGGTAGCGGTGGGATGGGGCCATATTTCAGAAACTGAGCCAACAGGACCACGCTCTGCCCCACACACGCCGACCCGTTTCTCCTGTCCTCATAAACCAATGGTATTTCCAAGACAGACAGTTTGGAAGCTCCCGAAATATGAAGGAGATGACCCAGGGAGAGGGTTTGTACCCCAGGAGATGCCTCACACTGGCAGACCTACTCTGGACGGCGCTTGCGACTCTCACCATGCAGGAATACAACAAGCTCGCTGTCACACCGCGTTACGGCGGAGCTGCCACCGCTTGCTTTCCCATCAGGAGGAGTCAGACAGACCCACCAAGGTGGAAATCCCACGTCTCCACAAGGGACATAACACCTGATGTGAGCATCCGATGGCCACTCATGGCTCCAGCTGCATGGTGGAGGCCAAACTCTGCCCTTGGTGCTTGGGCGAGCTCCCTGCATGCGCCAGCACAGTGTCCCCCCAGCACTAAAAAGTCCCTCCTCAAATGATACCCAGCATGGTTTTTGAAGAAAAGATTTGCGAGGGAGTCAGACCTGGCTTCTTCACCAGGCTCAAGCGAGGAGACTCAGACTTCTGCCAGCCCCAGTTCCAGGGATGGATATAATCCCATTAGACAAATCTTCAATTCCCCTGGAGCCTCCTTTAACTTCCACGTATCAGGGCTATTGCTGTTAATAGTGGACCGTTGCAGAAGTCTGGGTCAGGCTGTTCCAGCCAAAAATATTCGACATGTTACCCAGCTCACTGCAATGTTAAAACAAGCATTTCACCTAATGGACAGGGCAGGAGTAACATTACAGCTGAGCTTGGCTTTCCTGCCTAACCCTCACACACAGCCCTTCTCCCTGAGTCACAAGGAATTTTTGTTTTAGCTGTAGCTGGGTTTTTTATAAAGGTCTGATTTTTTTTTTTTTTTTTTTTTTTGTTACACTGGACAAATCCTGTTTCTACACTAATTCATCATGCAGAGCGGGATCTGCTCCTTTCCTTACCAGGAAGGAGATCTTGATGGGCCTCATCCACCCGGCTCTGGGCACACATGTGTGGGGTGCTCACCCAGCCCCACCATTGCTCATCCCATTCCTCAGGGCTGGAGAAAGCGCCACATGGAAGGGAAATGGCTGGTAAAATAGGATCAGAGAGCAACATAAAATCCTAGTCAATAGACTAGTTTTACAATACTTCTTCTCTTATAAACAACAATCAACCAAAACATACTTCTTTCTAACATTATGATGCTTAAACTGAAATTCAAAGCATTCCTGATAAATGTGTTTCTGCAACTTTCAAGGTTCACAACCCTGCCTCTCAGTGCAGCAGTAAATAACAAAACCTAGCTCCAAGATCTCAAAGCACCTGGCAAATGAGTCAGTAACATTAGTTATCCTTGATGTTGTCATAATTGGTAAAATATGGAAAGAAAAGTATCCCTAAGCCAAAGTTTCTGTATTTTAAATATAATGAGGCATACTGCATACCAAAGACACTAGCAACACTTTAATAAAAGTGAGAGTGTCAGCAGGTTTCTGACCCCATATTCAAAGCAAACTTTTCTTTTAAAAGGAACTTCATGTAATTTAATACAAAGACACTGATTTTATGGTAAAGGCATATGTAAATATGGGAGATTCTGGGTAAGAGAGACTGCTGAGATTTAAAAGTATCTGTTAGCTACTGTGAACAATGCAACTTCAAATGTATGCTGTGTTAAAATTAAAGGATTAATGTTTGATATTATATCCCAGCTGGAACAAAAATTAACAAGAAACTGGTTACTATATCAACTGCCAGACCTGTGAAGCAAACTAGTTAATTTAGGTGTCGAGACCAATTCAAATGCTAGTAATGAACTGAACACGAGCTGTGAGCTATATTCTGATATACAGACCCTTGTTTTGATCTTTGTAGATTGGTAGGAAAAGGACACATATTTACGTTGGCAGTGCTGTATCAACAAGGTTCATTCATGACCAGTGGATCTCTGTGAGGTTTGTGTACGTATATATTTAAAATCTGATAAGGCCTATTTTAAAATTACAAATATATTACAGTACTTGTTCTAGCTTGTTGGTGAAAAGCATGAAAGTGAGATTGCCTAAAAAAAATAATTAAAAAAGCAGGTACCAGGCTAGCAGAAAACATACCTGCATGTTTAATATTACTGGCAAAAAGGATATTCCAAGATCTGTTATTAATAAAAATGGCTTATCTCAAATATTTACTTAAGATGTTCCCCAGTCAATAGAAAAGAAAATGGAAAAAAACTGCATGGCAACATCCGCTTAAAACAAATATTTTGATACATCTAGTCTATTTAGTTGGAAAAAATCATTAAAAATTCAAGACACAGCAATATAGTTGACTGATGTGTTCTAATAGGTACAGCTGGTCGGCTTTACAAAGGCTGGGAGAGGTCAGTGTTGCCTTTAGCGTGAGAACGATGGTAGCACCATGGTCTTACTGCTTACATTGTGCAGAAAGTTTCAAGGAGCTCTTTTCCAGATTAGAAATCCTTGTATATATGAGACAGGAGGTTACTCCTGCTCCCAGCCATCAGGGGAGTGGAAATCCCAAAGATGGGAACAGCCCCAGCTCCTGCTGTTCAGAAGACAGGATCTTGGGTGGAATTGGCATCCATGCTTTGCTTTTGAGCCCGTCATTACTACTTCGTACCTCTAGTGCATTTAGGGATTGCCAGTCCAGAGCCCAGGCCCTACACCCATCTACCAACAAGGTCTTTCTGCTCACACCAAAGACCTTCTTGCTCTATTTCCAAGAGAACCTTACCTGAATAGAGGCTTGATGCTCTCTAGGAAATGTAAGGAGTGAAAAATATCAGAGACACTTTTTGTGCTCAGTGCTGAGGCTCAGAGGTGGAGCCCCTTTCCCTGCTTGGCAGGGGTGGCCCTGACACGGGGCCAAGTCTGCTCAAAGCCCACTGGCCAGGCTTGCCCGCTGTGGGGACACGCAGCCGGCTCTCAGAACTCGACACCCGCAGACTCAAGAGGGCACGGAGCAACCTGTACACCTGCCCCGAGGACAGCCCAGATGCTCCACACCCGACTTGGTGGGGGTCTACCACATCTCCCCATGAGGTCCCACCACCAGCCTGAGGCAGGTGGCCTCAGCTCCTCACAGACAGGACTTGTAGATAACCCAGGCTCCACCCGGTGTGAGAGGACCATGTGAACACAACATACCACGCGCTTACCTGGTAAAAATACAATGGGACAACGCTTCAGGTCAACAGCCGTTTCAGTACTCCCCTCCAAGCAAATCCATGCTGAATTATCAGGATTTTAGGCATGTGTTTTACTCTTTGAGCAAGCTGTACCCACCCAGCTGGGAAACTGAAGGCAACTGGTACTTTGTGAGATTCATCTCTCCGTTTGGTCTTCTGAAACTCAAAACGTAGCTGTGAGCAGCGCAAGAAGCAATAGGAAGGTAGGACAACCGCGGGGTTTTAACGAGGACATGAGACAATTGCTCCTGAAACAAGGCAGTGCCGTGGCTTTGTGCTCTTTGGACTTGCATCAAAGCTATCGCACTAGTTCGGGTTGAAAGCCCAAAGCTGTGGGTTAGACAAACCCCTGGTATTCACAGTTCCCGGGAAGATGGGCTGCAGTAACCTCCCAAATGAACTCGGGCAGCTTTTTAACGGCTTTTTAACCAGCAAGCAGCAGCTGAAAGGCAGGCAGAAAAGCATCATTACCCAGGTGAAACCACCGGGGCCCCCTACAGGCCCCAGCGCTGTTGTAGAAAAACTCAGAAAAACCTTTCTGAGCGCAAGCTGAGATGCAGCAACTCTTATTACAGCATGTCTAATCCTCCCTCTTTGTAACCGATAGGAGAATCCTTAGAAACTTCTAACAATGCCACTCTAAAATCGCCGCGAGCTGGAGGCCAAAGGCACCTGCACCGGCAGAGATGTCTTCCACAAGTTGAGACAGACCACAAGTACCATTTTATTTAACAGCACACTGATCATCTCTGAGCTTGCTCCGATTTTTAGCCTGCTGCCATTACAGGGACAAATATTTGCTGGCTCAAGATTGGGAAGGATGCACAAAGGAGCGATTTGTTGGGAGGCCGCTGCAGAAGGCAGGACTGGGGCAGGTGTTGAAGGGGGATCTCCTGCACGCCCTTCCCCTGCTCACTCCATGTCACCCGTGTGGCATCACAGCAAAACCAGTGCACCGGGGATGTTCAAGCTTCCTCCACGGCTGAGGAGCCAGCTGAGGCTGCAGAACCCAGAAGGCAGAGCCTGGGGAGCAGCAGAGGTGGGGGTCACTGCCCACAGGAGGAAGAGAAGCTGCATCCAACGTGTGCCCGCACTCCGTCAAGGCCTATGGCTCCCCTTCCCTGGGCACTTTCTCAGTCCCTCATGCAACACCATGGGAGTATTTCTGGCTGTTCAGGGTCCAGGAGGGCTTTGTGAAGTCCCTGCTGTGGCCAGGGGAGGACAGCCCATACGCAGCAGTGGCTGCTCAAGGGGAAAAGACTCAAAAAGCCTGACAGCCTCAGCTACAGCTGTCTTGTTTCAGTGGGAAAAAAATAAAGGCACGGTTTATTCTCTTTATCAAAGGCCATCCTGTGAGCACTTCTTACCTTGGCTGGAACACAGTACAAATGCTTGTTTCTCCATGTGTCCTAAAGTCTGTTTTGTGGAATAAGACAGAAATATGGATAAAAATGAGAGTAAAAGAGCCAGGTAACATAGGTGATGAAGGTGGCTCTCAGAACATCTGCGGGAATTGGTTTCAAGTGGGGCCCGCTGGTTTAAAAGCTAAAGAAGTTTAGTAATTGTCTAGACAACCGAAGCTCCAGCTGATTTTCTGCTGCTGTCCAGCCCCCACACTGATGTGCTTTACTAAGGGCAGCGAGTAGACGCAAACGCTGTGTAGCCCTCCATTTGGATGCTGCCCTGAAATGCACCTTAATATACAGAAACCCCTCAAGTCTGGAAACACGCCAGGGTTTCCAGCACTGCCTACTTCAGGCAACCAGGGCAAAAAAACCACCAATGCAACTATTTTGACGGCCAGCGCGAGAACTCCTTGAGCCTGTGAAGGATTAGGAAGGAGCAGAGATAAACGGTCTTGGGGAGGGATAGAAGAACCAGACGCGCAGGGACTCAGCTGTCTTCCTCCTCCTCATCATCCCTTCTAGGTGACGGCGCCTTGAAACCTGGTGACTGGTGGAAAACACCCACACCAGCGGCCTGCTGGTCCCCCACCTTGTGACCGGAGGAGAGGGGCAGTGCCGAGGCACCAGCCTGTGGAGCAGAGCAGCAGCAGAAGCGAGCTGCGGGAGGAGCACGGCACTGAGACACTGTCCTGGGTAAGCTGTCGTCCTTTGGCTCTGGCATCTCTGCACCTCCCACAGCAGCCCCACGTCATCGGGCCGAAGAAAGCTTCCTTCAAAGAAAACACAAAGCACGCAGCTAAAAGATATTCACTTACAGTTTATTTTTGCCTGAAATTATTTCACATCTCTTTGTACACAGCTACAGAACAGTAGTAGTAAACCATTGGTAAAAGCAACAGTGCTAAGGAAAATGTTGGCATAATTTTTCTTCTTTTTTGTTTTTTTTTTTTTTTTTTTTTTTTTTTTTTCTTCTTTCTTCCCATACTGCATCCGCATACAGTTTGGGATTTGAAGGGGAAAAAAAACCTGGCACACTACATGAGTTAAGACTCAATTTCTGTTTCATTTATTAAAAAATAAAAAAACAAAAGAAAAAAAGAACATGATTTGGGTAGGGGTTGTCTATGTAGCAATAAAGTTTTAAAAACAAAAACAAAAACAAAAGCTTGGCTTCCATTGAATAAGATTAAATATATATATATTTATATATAAAAAATTACATTGGCTGTATGTGAAACCTTGAGGTGCTGAAGAATAAAATAAAGGTGTTAAACAGAGGAAAAACTTCTTTTTGTTTGTTTTTTTTTTTTTTTTTTTAAATAAGCAGCTCTGTACAATGAAGGCTCATTATGAAAAAAAAAAAAGTCAACAGCATAGTTATAAAAGAAACCACAATTTTTAAAAAATCATCTTCTAAGCAATTGTGGAATTTGAAAAATGTAGCAGTCACATTTACAGACAGGTCAGAGCTATCAGATCAGCAACAACGCTATTTTTTCAGTCTCCCCAGAGGAACATGCAGAACAATGCGTGCACAGAACAGGTAGGGGGAGGGAGGGAGGAAGGGAGGGTTGAGAAGAGGAGGGGTGAAAAAAATAGAAAAAGCTGATGCACAACATGGAGGGAGAGCTTTTTTTTCTCTTTTTGAAATATCGGACGTAAACAGAAAACAACCGAGGCAACTTGTAAAATCTAGTTTTGCGAATACCCCATTGGCAAAATAAACGACGTCTTTTCCCCATCTCCCATGTTTAAACTTGACATGGTTTAAAGACTAAAAAAGTTTACAGACTTTGGAAGGAAATGTGACTTTTATTAATCCCTGCGTCCCCCCCAATAACCATACCCGCCCTTGATAGATATTTTCCTTCCTATTTGATAACATTTGAGGCATTTTGAAATCAAAAAGACAACGCGATGAATGTTGAGAGAGGGAGTATAATACAGTATGCATTACTAAAAGGCAATTCTTCAAGGAGGACATTTCCTTTTAAAAAAAAATAATAATAACAACAAGACAGCAAACTAGTTTATACAGTACTATACGCCAAAAAAAAAAAAGGGTAAAAGAATTAATTCATAAATAAAAGACAGGTCCCAGACCTGTTATTTGTGAACCATTTTCTTAAATAGGTGCATTATGTAAATCTTATGTACAACAAAATTACTTTGCATAACAACTGCAAGGACACAGGAAGGAGGTGAAAATCATATTAGTTTTGGTTTTCTTCTCTTGAGATTTTTGTAAATTTGATTCTCTGGAGCAAAACTGGTGAAAGAGGAGTTCTGACTGGATGGGTGCCAGCCAAGGAAACCCAGGTAAATAATGACAAATGAATATATTTTTCTCCACACGGCATAAAACACAAAGGCAAATAAAATCCACAAAGGTGTTTTTTTCCTCTTTATAATCCTCTTGCTGCTACAAAGTCCTTTTTGTGGTTTGGGTTTTGTTGGGTTTTTGTTTTTTGTTTCTTTTTTTCCTTTTCAATTATGTTGATTCCAAAATCACAAAGCTGAAAGAATCCAGCCGGGTCCAGGCTTGCCCTGTCCCCCCCAACACACACAATGCCACTCCTCTACCCCACAACCACGACTCCTACTACCAAGTCCCAGGACTCACTGCTCTACACGTATTAGCCAAAAGTTATTTTCCGGTTTGCTTTTTTTTCCTGTTTGTTTTAAAAATCTTTTGCTTCTCATGAGAAGCAAAAGAGAAGAGTCAGAGGCAGGGAGAGTTCACCACGCTTCGGTGTAGCGGACATCCACTTCTTTCAGATTGGGTAGTTTAGCCTGTGTGGGAGGGTAGGAAAAGGTCAGAATTAATGACACGTGTTCAGGACGCAGGAAAAAAGATCCCATCAAATCTGTACTGTCAGCAAACTGGGCGGATTGATTTATCGGCCACAAACTGCAGGAAAACGTGCTATGACCTCGACCCCGCAGAGTACCAGTGCTGAGTTCAGCAGTGAGCTGACGCATACAGGTGTTAACGAAGGAACAAGATGCTGAGCCTTTACAGACACACAAGACTAAGTCACACCTGCGGCAAAAACAAGTGGCTCCAGTAAAACCCATGCACCAGCAATCAGGTTCAGATGAGACTCTGATCTTTCTTTTTTATACAAATGCAAAATTTGTATGTCAAACTCCAGCCATGAAGGCAGCGGACTCAAACTGCAGCAGACAGCCACATGTTCCTTCTTCAGCCTCTACACTAAGTCATTGCTTGATTTTTCCCTCCATATATTAAAAAAATTTGCAGGGTGTTGGCAACTTTTGGTGTCTTTGTGGTCTCCTTCCTGTAACTCCACTGCATTTGGATGTACTGTTCCTGAATTACCCTGCGCGAGGCAGATGGGAATTGGCTGTTTGCACTGTTCCTACTTGTCGATCCCGTTTCCATGCTCTCCGACCATAATTGTACGGCTAATTCTCTCAAAACAAACAAACACGTTTAATTAGGCTAGGGCATAATTGAGGAGTTGGAAGTTTCTAGGAGTCATTATTACCTCATTCCCTGATTTATGTGCACACATATTTTGATAAGAGCTAGTCATAATCCTACAGACACTGCCAGCAAATAATTTTTCAGTTAGGCAATAATGACTTCAGTAGTGGGTGTTTATTTATTGTCTGGTTCAGCCTGCCTGGTACATATGTGGGTGTCTGTGTGTGTGCAAGTGTGTTTAGTGGGGTGGGGGATGGAGCAGAGAGGAAATGTCATCACTGGTGTGTGCCCCAAATGCTCTCGCAGACCAAGGGGAGAAGAAGGAAAGATTTGTATCAAAAATACGTTCTTTGAAGTCTGAGCTGTTCTCAACAGACCTACAACCATGTGCCCGAGGGAAAGAAACTATTACCCTCCCTTTGAACACACACGGAGCTCTAAAAAAATGGCCACTAAGATAAATCTCAATGAAAGAGGTGAGAGGGGGAAAAAGTGATGCATGCCTGTTTTCTCAGCTTTTTTAATTCTCTGCAATCATCAGGATTTTGCTCACAGCCAGTTTTGCTGTTTGCCCTGGCAAGTCACTTTCTTGTGTTGCTGCTAAGGACTGCTAATGCAATACTAGAGCAGAGGGAACGGGTTAGGAAAATATGACTTTCGGTATTTCGGCAAAGGGGCTCAGAAGCAGGGGTAGGACTGGGGAAGCCTTTCAGTGGCCTTGATTTCAGAGCCCCGGGCCAAATAACAGCATTGACCTTGATTGTCTGTAAATGCCTGGGGCTTGATACAAGCTCCATTGTGTGAACCCATCTGCAAGCCAGCTGTTAATTCCAAGGACGACTTCTTTGCATATACAATTGTAACACAAGTTTTGAAAACTCAATCTTGAAATATCCATGCTAGCAGCATTGCAGCTGAGTCCCTGGGGGAGCCCTGGCTCCACAGCCACCACCAAAGACATACATTTGCAGTGAATTTTGAAAGCTTCAGTTTCAGGACTTGCCTCAAGTTCAAAACTCAACCCAAGGTTGTGACCTTTTTGAGTAAACCTGGCACAACCTAAGGTTTCAACACACAAAACAACATGATGTTGAGTTTCATCTTGAGTACTTGGGTTTATAAGGTAAGACTTTGGGAGATGCGACTCATGCAACACCAGAGTGAAGACAAAGCCCACGTGAAGTCATGAAAGCCAACGCATCTCAGGCAGTCTTTGTCTGAAACCACCTGGGGCCATTCCCCTCCCACAGCTACATTCTAGTTCTTTACACCATTTTGCCGAAGTGGTTGTAAATTCACAGTACAAATGGTAACACCGGACATCTTAAATGTCAAACTTGGGGACGGGGCATTTGTGCAGGTGTTTCTGTTTAAAGCCCAGCTCCAGTCTAAGAGGCATCAAGATAAACTTGCACCTTCCTCAATGCTTTTAATTCTCCCTTTGCATTCTGAATCAAAGCTCCATAATGCTGTTCACCCACGTTACTTTTGGTCCTGTTAACAGTACAGGACATGGCTTTGGAGGTGCACACTAGATTTTATCTGTCTGTGTATCCTCATCAGAAACAACCAATATGCTATTTATGAAACCTTTACTGTTGATAGCACTGGCAAAAAGATTCAGTTTCTGATTCCATCTCATACTCATCCATTCATCATATTAAATGTTTCCTGGGTCCATCAAAGCCAGCAACCTCCAAATGCTGTTTTCAGTCATTATCTCCCCAAAATAATCCACTTCACCCTCTTCAGATGACTTTCATGCTACCCACACCGTGGGGTCAGTTCTCTCTGCACTAGGCACTGCCACCACGCGCTTGCTAAATCTGCAAGTCCTCCTGGGCCAGCTACTTCTCATCTTTAGTGGAAGCAATTCAGAAATACCTTGAGATCTTCATACGTATCTGCTGAAAGTTTGGTGCTGTTCATATTTAAACTACACAGGCTCTTCATGGCTAAAAGAGAAAACACACAGATATTTATGATCATGCTGCATTTTCTTAAAATATCAGGCTTACAGTAGGCCAAAGCATAAACAAGACATGACTATGTGCAGCACTCTCAGGAAAAAGCTGAATAGTGTAAAATATAGAAGTACGAATGGATAAACAGCTGTTTGGGCCCTCATCCAGGAAAAAGTCCCTATTTAGGAAGGGCCATTAAGCATATGCTTAAGTCCGCTGACTTCAAAGGAGTTCAGGCAACTTCTCATAATCAGTTTCCTGCACATTATTCTGAATAGTGCCTGTTCTCAGTGCTCCGCATGGTGCATGCAGGGGCCATGCTGATCTAGCAGTCCTCCCTCTCCCCTCCCTCCCCCCCATTTCCATTTTAGGCTCCAGTACTTAGCAGAATAGTTTCCTAAGATGAGCCATAACTACTGGCTTGTCTGGCACGTCTGTGTAGGATCAAGCCTATTAAAGGAGCCCTTTAAACCCAACAGGCAAGGTTTATAACACACTGTTGGTTGTAGGAAAGGGTCTCACTCTGCCACATCCAGCAGCTCTCGGTGCACAGGGGAATTCTGAATGCTGCTTAGATGGCCCCACTCTGCCTTCCCCTATTTAAATTAAGAATAGTGAGAGTTTCACCTCCCCAAAAAAGAAGGAACAAAAAAATGCCAGAGAGGGTATAAAACCTGCTGTGCATGGTTGCTAAACTCACTAATAAGTTGCTACATGGCTTTGCAACCTTCCCCTCCTGCACCACAAGGTCAGACTCCCACCCAGAGGAGACAACCACAGGAGGGCGCGTGAAAAAAACCTGGGAAGTCCCAGGCCAACGGGTCACCACGTGTGAGACCAAGGCAAGTGCCATTGGTAAAGTTAGAGGCGAGAGAGCTGGAGCACAGTCTGGGACAACAAAGCCCACACGAGGCCACTGAGCGTGGTCAGGCTCAGATCACCGTCCTGCTTCCGCTGCCTGCAGCTGAACGACCACCTGAGTGGGCAGGGAGGAGGGAAGTTTAAACCCAAACACAACCACTGCCTGCCCTAAAGCCCTGCGGAAGGAGTGCTGTGGCAGGCAAGAAATCAATCTTCTATCTGAACCCACGTGAATTCCTCCGAACCCACATAATTTTCCTCTGTAGCTTATTTTGGTCACTTACAACTCAGTGCCAGCAGCCCAGCATCCGTGACAGGAGTCTCGCACAGGTTGAGCACTTGCAGCATCGTGAGGTGTTCAGACAGAAGCCGCAACCCTGCATCTCCAAACTGTGGGGCACAAGCAAAGTTGTTTTCAAACAATGCAGGAGCGTCGTGTGCAACTACCACAGTGCACACAGGGCACATTAAAACAAGGTTTGCAGATGAACCCTCAAAGCCACGCTCAGATTGTCTACCGCAATCTCAAATGACAGGAGAGAAAGCAAATAGTTTTATCCCTATTTTGCAGAGGGGGAACAGAAAAATTAAGTGACTTGTGCGCACTTAACCGCAGGCCATCATTTAATTAGAATGGTGCCTTTGAAGTCTGGACTTCATATGAGAGAGCTCCCACCCAGGCTATACAAGATGGTTATGGCAGTCTCAGCCAGTTCCCAACCACATCACAAAAAAAAAGCGTAATGCAAGTGGTATTAATTAGCTATTTTGGTCTCAAGAACAATGTACTATTGATTGGTAATTGTTCTATTGACCCACTTCGTTTCTGCTATTTCTAAAGTCTAGATTAATGGAAACCAGGATATCACAAAATAAAATGGAATCTAAACTTTTTTTTTTTTTAAATTAAAAAAAAAATCATACAAAAAGCAGGCTCTTTGTCCAGTGACATCAAACTCATTTTGAGAAAGAAGCATCAAAGTTTTCAAATCCAAAAGTTACACTGTTAGGACAAATCTGGAGGAGATACAAGACAGTCTTAAAATAAGCAAGCAATCAGATCCTACTTCATATTCCCCACACAAAAAGAGGAAATTTCTAGGATGCAAAAGCAGTTAGGAAAACAAACCAAGATATTTACATGACATTTGAGTGAAAAAAAATGCTGCTTTTCATGGTTGCAGTGAGAATAATCATATTTTCAGCAAGCACTACAAATAGGTGCTAACAGAAAATGGGGAAAACTTATTCAGTGGAGAATCTCAAAGACCAAAACCAGCAGGGAAATGGAGAATAAAAATTTAATTTTAAAAGCTCTTTCAATTAACAGTGGAATAATTTATTCGGTCAATTTGGCCTCTTTTTGCTTACAAAATAACCACATTCTCATTATAATTTCCTTCTATATATTCGTTATTTGCGTTTCTTTTTGTTGCTGTTGTTTTTAAAGAAATTCTGGTTGATCAGCATTCAGAGCAATTAACTGCTTACATTGCATAGACTGTGTTTTGCTTAACCAGATGAGCTGCACAGCCTCATTTTTTTCATCCTAAATGGGTGAAAGCATAAGCACTTCTCAGATGAACAGCAGCACATGTACTGCAAAGTACACAGTATCAACAATGCCTAACTGGAACATTCAACCCAAGATAGCAGCAACCCTTTTATAATTAAAATAAAAATTTTTAAAAGTCAATTAAAAAAAAGGGAAGAAGAAAAATCAGCCTCCAAGATGAGCTAGACCATAGAAAGGCCCTGTAAAAATAGCATGAGGACAAACTCATTCTAAGCAAGCCTCTTCACACACTCTTCTTGTGCTGACGTAACGTGAAATTTCAGAATTAGTCAGCTTTGGTTCCCGCTCTGAGTTTCAGTCTGCAAAGCACTTACCTGAGTTGACCACAGGTTCAGCTGCTTGAGTGAAGGCAGTTTAATGAGGTGCTCAGCACAAGCACTTGTCACATTGGTAAAGGCCAGGCTGAGGTTTTCCAAATTTCCAAAAGATCCCGAGCTTAGCAAGCGGGCCAGGTCTGCATCCTGAAAGCAAAGAACAGAGATTGATAAGCAAGATTGACTCCTCAGCCTGCAATCGTCTGCAGTGGTGTCACTGATACTGTTAACCAGCAAGAGTTGCACAATTACACCACTTGTTTACAGTAACAGAGAACCACACAGAGAAGTTTCTGTTTGTTTGGCAAGCAGCTGGGTTCTTGTGGCACTGTTGCTTCACACACCCTGGGAAAAATTTATCCAGACATTAGGACAAAACTTTTCTTTGCGTGTGTATCCTTATGAGACACGAAGGCTTCAGTGTCAGAACAAATGTTGAAGACGGGTCTTTTAACGTAATGAAGATTTCACTGCAAGTTCTAGATCCAAACTGTGGTCAGGACTGTTACCTGGCCTCAGTGAAGTTAGTCTGGGTTTACACCAGGCCTAACTGCAACAGCAATGGGTCTCTTTCAGACTTTTATATCTGAGATCCGGAACTGGACATTGTGAAGTCTGCTTTTTTAATGCAAAATTCTGTCCCCAAATCTACCATTAGATCCTACTGTAAATTCCAAATCTGCGCACCAGTATAAATCTGACAGTCTGATGCTTGTACTGGTGTTGGAAACTGCTGCACAGAGCTAAGAGCTTGTTTTACTTGTGTAAACTCCAGTTGTGTTAACAGAGCAAGTGGAATGGCTCCCCTCTCACTGACCAAAACCACTGTGTCACATGGCAAACATAAATCAAGTGTTTAAATATGGAAAGACAAAGCCTGTTTTTCTATTGACATGATTAACTTACTGTGGACTTGGATGGCAGTGTTAACCTTGTGGGACCACCTTTTCTTTGCTGCAAGAGAGAAGATATTTTGGTCAAACAAACTGCCATTCTACATTTCAGACCAACTGAAATACAGCAAGCTCTTCACTAGAGCAAACCCTGCTCTGATTTCAAAGCTCCCGGCCTGCCCTTCCACCTCTTCCCTGCTTTTTCTGCACTGACAGATTTTTTTCTGAGCGTGCTAGATGCAGGCCTGTTGCTACCCAGGGGACATCCACTAACTGCAGCTAGTGGTCTCTGTGCCATGGGTCAGCATTTTGTCTGATTCAGTCTGCCATTATTTGGTTACTTTCACTTTAAAGGAAACAGCCTTAAAATGCTGGACTAAGATAGCAAAGGGGTTGAGCCTGTGCAGCTGATAAAATCATTTGTTTGACTTCAGAAAAAGCATATACTTTTCAGGCTGGGAGCAGGGGTTAAAGAAGACAAATATAAATGTGAAAGAGGGAAGAGGAAGATTGTGGGTCTGTCTGCATAGGTGAAAAAGTGCTAATGAAAGCAGATCTATCTTCAACCTGTAGATCCTGTCTTTAAAATCAGGAAAAGTTATTTTTCTCATAGGCTCTAGCTCTGAGAACTAGACCTAAAGACCATCTCAGTGAAATGTTGTGAATGTCAAAGCATTAAGAAATGCTGGCCTGCATTAGAACCATTTGCTACTCATATGTCAAAAGGTGGCAGAATTTGACAAGCTGACTTGTAAGATCTTAAGACAGCAGGATTTCACCTTTATTCTTTCACACAGATTCCAAGCAGGTTATTGAATAACATTTAGAAACATAGTATGGGATTAGACACATCAGTAAATATCACACAGTATATATATTCACAGTAAAATCCTCCAAATACTGCTCCCATCCTGTTGTTAACTGGGAATTTCACACCCTGCTTGTCTTTCTTTTGTACCTCCATTTCTGGAGAGTACAGACCACAATGTGCTATGGCAATACTGCATGCAGGGCGACATACCAGCTCTTTTAACTCCCTCTGCCTGTCACACAGCTGTTCATACATTCTCTTTCCCACGTCTGTGCTTTCCAGGGTAGAGATGATCTGGAGCTGGGTGTCGTTATTATCGATGATGTTGTATTCCAGCATTAAGCACAAAATCTAGCAGCAGAATGAAAGAAGAGTGGTCACTGCAGTGCTTACATTCAATTTCTTCCAAATATCCTAATTACACTGGGCATGCTAGTTTAAATCACTGGGTCAGTTTTTAGAGCATGCATTATGCAGGCTAGATGAGAGGATTGTAGCAACATTTACTGACCTTCCAACACAAGAAACCATTTTTTTATTCATAAAGAATGAACGCTAGTCTCTGAAAGTCAGCCTATCTATCCTGTCTTCCATTTGTGCTCATTCCTTCTGACCAAGAGGTGCAATTACTTTGCATCAGTCCTGGCAGATGGCTTCATGCCACAGCCCTCTTCAGAACAGGTATGATCGATCCAGTATTTCCCAGGTACACCAGCTAGACTGCAGGTTGGCAGACCTGGGACATTACACCTGAGCAGTAGAGCCAAGCAGCTCTCCAAGCGCTGGATGTTCTGTCCCCAAGTGCTGGGGTTTCTGTGCAAGCAGAACACATGTGAAGTGTATCCAGTCTATGAGGCAGGATGGGGAAAGGCCAGAGAGGCTCCGAGAGAAGGTGATGCTGGGAGCTCGCTGCTGTGGGCAGGACACACCCTCCACCTCACCGGGACACGCCTGATCACCCCTGGGCAAGGGGCTGCCAGGAGCAAGTCAGACACCAGGGGATGATTCCAGTGGGTCACATGGGCTCAGGAGACAAGCTGCCCCCTCCTCCACGCTGCCCCTGTCCTTTTCAGCTACCTATCATGCCATTGCAATTAAAATGCAAAGTTTTTATTCCCTCTATAATTTAAATTATTTTTAATTAAAAAAATCAAGCAACATTATATTCCAATTCATGCAGCACACTCTTTTATTTACTGGATTAAATTAGTACGCACAGATCTAAGTCAATGAAAAACTGTAACTCCTTCCAGCAATTTAACCACCCTCTATTTCCATTTAAAATACACGATGACATTTATCAAGAAACTTCTCTAAAGAAACCCACAAAAATATGTATAAACCATTAGTTCAACAAAAATAACCAATCATAAGCACAAAATAATGTGTATTAATGCAAGTAAAGAAGGCTTTGTAAGTGCACTTCTTGTGCACTGTTCATTTTGCAGGTGGCAAGATAAGCATCAGGCATTTAGTCATGGAAAAGCCTTGTGGTACTGAATTCTGACCCCTTGCCACAGCCTATACCACCACAGCCATTTATTTCCCATCTTAGCCTCTCCAACTGAATTATAGCAAACAATCTTTCTCTCCAAAAATTCTTGCACCCTCCTTTCATGTAATTCAGACTCATATCTGCAGAACCACAATATTTCGTTCCACTTAATCAAGAGAAACACAACTGCCTGCTGCTGGTGTTTGACACGACACAAACCCGAACTCGGCTTCTCTAGTTCCACTAGATCTAATTCTGGGAAAGGCAGTGTGAAACCGAATCTGAATAGTGCTTGTAAACGTATATGACTACATATGTTTAGGGCTTACCTCTACCATCGTCTGGTTACCCCTCAAAGCCAGTAGCATGCAAGGTCCTAATTTATTTTCAGCCAGTGAAAGAAGGAACTTCTTTGTTTTATAGCAGGATCCCATTAAAATATGAACCTATTTGAGAAACAGAGCTAAAATTAGAGGTGTAAGCCTAAGAAACACATATACCTCCAGAAGGGACATTGTTACACAGTCAAACAAATGTAAGCATTTACAACAAACCTAAAGAAAAGGAGGCCCTCATCACGATTATGGTTGCAGTCTCTCAGCAGCTTTATTGCTGATGGAAGTGACTTTTTGAAAAAGGTGATGCCTAGTGAGATCTGAGGGAGTGGGTAGTTTTCCTCCATAAAGGAGCTCAGCTGACAGCCCAGAGGCATGATACAGGCTCTCCAGGAAACATCAGAGCAGCTGTGCAATTGCCCCCATCCCTAGTAACACGATGAACCCAGCCTCAGGGGAACCACAGTAGATTTTGCTTTCGCATCTGTTTGCATTTCAGTTTCTCTGGAAATGCCAGCTGGCGAGCAGGGGTTGTGTGGGCTGGATGTCTAGGTAAAAGGCAGTGGTGCTGGCAATCTGCTGGCTGAACACTAGCCCTGGTAAGGGGTGGTGATGGACAAAATCACCAGTTCAGAGTGAGGAGCTGACTGGGAAAGAAAGGAATGCCTTAAGAAAATCCAGCAGTTCTGAGCCCTAAGTCAGAGATGACTTCATGGGCTTTCAGGCTCTTGGGTTTTCCCTGAAAGAAAAGACATGCTGAGAACACCTCCTGAGTAAGACTCCTTCCAGTCCACTAGCTGACAAACATGGCCTGCAGACTCCCTCCTAGCTCCAGAAAGCACTGGGTAATATCACATAGTAACACCCATGGCAAAAATGCAAAGCCACTTGTACAATTCAAATATAAGAGTCTCTTCTCACAAAAGAGGTTGGCAATATTCTTTTGCGTTTAAAAGCCCTAGAGATTAGCTGCAGAGAATTTCAGGTTCCTAGCTGAAAGTCTTATTTTATGGCCCAGACGGCTGATTCACCAGCTTGCTCGTAGAGCACTACGTGAGAATTTGTACTTTCCCATGACCGGGGCAGTAAGATCTCCATTATGTAGACTCAACATCAGCACTACTCTACAATAAGCTTGTAAATACGTTCTGTGGCCCCCCTGGTTCATGGTATTGCCCGGACTATGTTCAATACTGCTGAGAATATCACAACCACGCCATGATGGGGTCAATTCTACACAGATCATGCACTACCACGCAGTTTGTCTTCCTCACGGCTTCATTACCAGCAAGGCCTTTCACAAAACAGAGAATCTTTTTTTCTTCAGTATCCATCAGCTCAGGTGGCCATTAAAAACAGTAAGCTTCAAGCCAAAAAGGATTTAATTTCATGCAGTTATCACTAAGCTTTTTTGTAGATTTTCTTGAGCATGGAAAATACTGCTAACACTAATGTAAGGTCCATCTCAGAACAGGATGTTTTTCAAACTTTATGGTTAGTCGTTAACAGCTCTTTAAGTATTTATCAACATCCTTGGAAAGGGCACAGAGCACTCCATATTAATGTGTGTTAACATTGTGCTTTCTCATGCACGCCATCTCCTGATGCTCATAAATATCTTGGACCACAAAAGCTCTCAGAAGAAATTAAGTAGTTCTGAAGAAATTTTCTTTTCAAATATAAAAGACATAGAATCAGTGAAGCGGGATGAAACCTTTTGTGGACAGTCTGTGTCCATTATCTGTTTCAAAGGTATCTGATCCATCTGAATTTAAGGTAAGGGTATAGACAAACATGCATATTCTTCATGTTCCAAAACGTTCAGCACCTGGGAGATGCACAAAGTGTAGATCCCCCTGAAAGCCACTTCCCTGCATACCCAACAGCCAACTTCAACAAATGTTTTGCCCCTTACCGGGGAAAGGAAGTAATATAATTTCCATCATACTTGCTATACGGAGAATTAATACACAGTGAGACCTACGTGACCTGACCCAGGTCGCACAGGAAGACAGCGCCAGCATCAGGGATTAAAACCTGTTATTTTCTGTCTAGTCCTTCTAAGAATTACAGAAGAAATAACTGCGGGAAATGGAATGCTGGTTTCTAATTATACCTCCCCACAACAATGTAATTGGGCAGAGAAATTGCTAACTCATTTTTATATCTATCTATCCATCCTTTGATTAATTCAGTGTTACTGTTGTTTTTAAATTCCAGGGTGGCCTATAAATGAAAACTATAGGTGTGGATGTGCAGAACAGTCTGTTTCCCCATCTCCCAGTATTCCATAGACTCTGAGAGAGTTTTTTTATACAGACACACAAACACATGTATTTATAAACGCAAAAATACATACATATATATGCACTCATATATATACATGCATGGTTTTGTGCATTACACTGTGAGTGCAAAAACATACCAGTGTTCAAAAAGAGAAAGCTAACATGTTAACCAAATTGCAACAGCAAGGAAGTTCAATCGATTTGGTGATATAAATATTTAGCTTTCCTGGTGAACACTTGTGGTTTACAGAACCATGGTTTTGGTAATTTTTTGACAAAAGCAAGTAAATCTTGTTACTGCCAACTACACATTAGCTACTTACTGCAAAGAAGTTACTAAACTCACATTATTGCAGACACGTACCATACTGGCAAACAGCTCTCCATCATCGTCACATGCCACTCCTCCAGGGCTGTAGAGCTGGAACCAGCCGTCTTTGCCAGCCCGCACACTCAGCAAACATGAATGGACCTGCCAAAAAGTGAAGGCATTGGGAAGGTTACAGTTCCTGCCAATAATCACCAGTGTCCCCCTCACTGGGCCAAAAGAAGTAACTGCAAAACCAGGGTCTGCTGAAAATTTCATGGTTAATATTCCAATCTACAGAGCTGCAGGCAAGTCTCCACTCACAGAATCCATTTTTTCAGTATAAACAAGGAGGGAAGCTGTAGCATCACTAATTGCATGGCGTTTTTCATTCCCTTTACACAAATCAAACACAAAATGGCTCTCATCTAGAATGGCTTCTCTCCCTTGGAAAAAAAAAAAACACTACCAAAAAAACCCCCAACCACCACCTCTAATTCTGAGCTTCGCCATTTTCCCCCCATCCTCCCAGCATGTGTGTCTATACTTCTGATGTGATCTGCATACCAAACGCAGTGGCTCATTCCAACCATTAAAAATTTTTATTACTCCTTCTATAATAAAATTTGACCAGAGTCAGGGTGAAGAAAGTCCACAAGGAAAATTCAACAGGGATACGTAAGACAGAAGTTGCACAGAAGAACTGGCACCAGTGAGCAACCACTAGACTAAATTTGGCCCACTGTAGAGATTACTATATCTAGTCCCACAGTTTAACAGAGGAGTCTTAATTAAGCTTTTTTTTTTCTTTTTCTTTTTTTTTCCCCTTGAAGAGGCAGATGTTCTATTCAATTTTTGAGGGGGTGGGGGGGGGAGGTAAAGTCCATGCTCTTTCCTTTGGGCATGTAACAACTAGTGACAGATGAAATCCTGGTGCCATTCTAAGACAAGGTCTCTCTTATCTGACAAGGATGACTACTGCTCAAAAAGGCAAAAACCATGAAAGCCAGGAGTTCTGGGCAATGATGATGACGACACAGCCTCCTCACCCACAGTTTGGGGGAGCTTTCTTCCCTTTATGCAAATGTTACCGTAAAGCCGGCAGAGGAACCAAAAATTAATGCGGATGAGAGGTTCCCTCTGACTCAGCCAAAACTGATGATGTTGAACAAGCTACATGTGGAGCTACGAAGCAGTCAGCCACCATGAGGCTACAGCTACGCACTCATTCCAGTAACACACCTCCCACCCTCTTTTTCCTGCTAATTCATGAGAATTATGGTCATTTGCACACAGTGTAACTGAAATGCAGCTAAATAAAACCTGTTATTTTGTAAGCTATATGGATCCATGGATTTTGCTTCCCTTTTTTGTACAAAAGATAAAAAGATCTGAGAGATTCAAAACGGGGAAAATCTTGCTGGTTGCAGAGCAAGGACATCAACTGATACTAGACAAGGAGGTTGCAACACAAGTTTATACATAAGGCAAGAAACCATTCATACTAAGACCACGTGCCCTGAACGGCTATTACTCCCTAAAAGAGACTTAAGCACAGCAAAACCACACCATGCTTTGAAACAAACTACTTAAGGAAAGATCTCCTGAACAAGTATACTTGCAATCCCTCCAAATAATGCTCTGTGTAAACTGGCAATAAACTCACTTCTTGCCTCGGGTCTTCTGCAAATCTCTGAATCACGTATTTCAGCTCCCTGAAAAAAGAAGTTAGAAGGACAAGAATGAGCAGTTGCTGGCTGCAGTATTCACACAAGTGTCGCATTTCTCTTGGATTACACTTTAAATGATATATATTCATGCTCTTTAGAGAGAAACAAGTTGAACTGCTTCCACAGGAAGGAAATATGAGGTCTAAAAGTAATTCCCAAGGACAGTGTCTATTCACAATAACCTAGAAAAGCTTTCAGAGAAGTGCAGTGACAAACTCATTTGTAAATTCTATCAGCATCCAGTGTCCTTAGTCCTTGGGCTCCTGCTGTCACAGTAAATTACAAAGAAAACTACATCTTCTTATTGCTAACAGAACATGCTTACAGCCCCTCACAGATAAAAAACATTAGAGACACAATATTGAATAACGCATAATGCTATAATTGACTAGTACAAGTATTTTAAGTAATTACCCCTTCAATAAAACAAACAAACCCCACAAACTTACTTTGTGAATTTCTCATGTGCAAGAGCCCTGAAATTTAAAACAGAGAAGAGTATGAGGATTTCAGAGAAAGGAGCTAGAAAAACAAAACAAAATAAAACAAACCAAAACCAAACAGCCACTTTTCAGTTCTTTCCAGATAATAAAAGGATTTGCTAAGCAATTGCACCACACAAGACAAAAAGAATAATCTTTCCAAAAAAGTTCAGGTAAAGTCTCCTTCATTAATCCAGGGGGAAAAAAATGAAGGGAAAAAAATAATCACTTGGGACAAATCTCGTAGCTTTTCCTGAGTCCCTTCTTAGACAAGGCTCTGACTAACGTTAGTGGAAGCTCTGGGTCAGAAGAAAGTAAAAGACAAACAGAATTTTGGCTACCTCCAAGAGTCGGGTGGATTCTTTAATTCCAATGCAATTAAGGTATAGTCACAAGTAATTAAAATCACACATCAGTAAAGCAATTAATGGTCATTCTGTGAAGTGCCTTGCATTATGGTATGGTTTACAAGTCCCCCAGGACTCACGTTTGACTTAGGTAAATGATGTCTCTGTTGTCTATCTCCAAGCTCTTGCTGTAGCCCAGGTAACCTAGCACAGAGGATTAGACCTCTCTGATTCAAGACATCAGGTCATTAGGGGATGTGATAAGCTAGCAAATTGTACAATTATAGGTTGTAATGTTTGTCCGTGGAGGTCTGCATTTTATAAACACTGCTGTTCATTAATAGGTTTCCGAGGGAGCTTGCTGATCCGTAGGGTAGCTCCTTCATTTAATGCAAAATACAAATGATACGAGTCTCTGTGACGCCAATAAGGCATCCTCCTCCGCTCCATCTCTCACTTTGCTCTCCTCCTCACCAACTTTTCTTCCTTTCCTGTCTGCCTGTCTCTAGTTAACCGTTTTTCTCTTCAGGATCGTCTTAGAGAAATTGGGAAAGATGATGAATATGAGGAAGTCTTCACATCCTTCTGCATCAGCCAAAATCACCTCTAGATTCTAAATCAATACTAGAGGCACAAAGCTCCTATTACCATCAGTTTTTATCTGACATTATATTTCACCATAAAGCAACAGTAACAAGAATAACCCAGTACATACTAAGACAGTGCAAACTTACTCCTTGGGAAATGGGATAGGTTGAAGCAAGCTGGCCAGGGCTGGTCTCCAGTCATCATAGTCTGACCTGAAAAATGAATATTTTATTAATGGGTTACCAAGTATTAAATATGGTTTGTCAACGGTTAGTTCAAAGAATTAAAAGCTTTTTACTGCAGGCACCAGCAACCCTTCTGTTTTACTGAGACACTCTAAAGATCTATGGTGACATTTCCCTTTCCATTTTCAGCACATTCTCCACTGAGGCACAATAAATCTGGTATTTACAATGACCTCCAGAGGGGCCTTCTTTATGTCAAGTTAAAGACATTTGCTGTTTATGAAACCTGTTGACATTTAATCACTAAGTAATACTTTCATCTAAGTTGGTACAGCAATTACCAGGCCATTGCTATTTACAGCTCTGCTCTGCATTTAATTGAAATATTTTTTTATTTTTTGCTGTAAGACATCAGGCCATTTGTAAAAAAAAAGACACTCCTCTGATCCATTTTTGACCTTGGCACAAAGGAATGGGTCAATCTGAAACAGTACAAAGTCTTTAGCTTAAGAGGCAGAAGAGTAGAGAAGGAAGCACTGTCAAAATTATTAAGAGTGAAAGAGGACAAATGAGGATAACCACAGCAGAGAGCTCAGGCCAGGTGAAGCAGGTACAGTTTCTCATGTAGGAATGGCACTTTGCACACTGCCACCCCTCTCCTTCAAAGGACCTCAAACATTTAGTGGTTAGCACTAATTAACTGCCGTACCAATGCACTGCACAAAGGTACAATCATTGTAAGATGGATGAAGTGAAAAACACAGAAGATAAAAGAATTTGGCAAGTCAGCACCCAAATGGGGTGCAGAACCCACCAGCCAAAGCCCAGACCCTGGCACTGGCTGCCAGGCCACTCTCACTCCAATTAATACCAATGAGTACACACAGAAGTAAGTGTAGTCAGTCTCATACGGGGCGCAACACCTCGGGCTGTCTGTAGAAAACAATGTAGAAGAGTCTACTGACTCCTCTTACTGCTGTTACCCTTTGGAATTCAGTTTTAAAAGCCAGATTATTGGCTGCAGCTTACTGCAAACTTGGCACAAAAGTATGGTGTTTCTTCAGGAAAGAACGAAGTGTAATGTTCTCAAATGGACAGTACCTACTGATAGCATTAGAAACAGACAACATATGCGCAGGAAGTGTTCCAAAATAATGCATTTTTTGCAAAGAGAAGGTTCTAGCCCAGAGAAATTGACGATGGATGCGTTTCCATAAAATCTCATCCATTTTTTGAACCACATAAACCAGAGATTTCCATAAACATTATAATAATACATATGACATTGGACAGTCCACAAAGGCATGTTCATGGACACAAAGAAAACTTACGTGCATGAGAAAGGTATTCTAAAGAAGCAACATGCAGAGAAATTTTAATTGAAGGGATAATCATGATGTAAAAATCCACTAGGGAGGCAGTTATCACTTGCCCAAGAGTAGTATGAGTTCAGGTTACAAAAATATTATATATCTCATGCAAGTAACCAATCCACAGGAACAACTGTGATCTGATAGTAGTTTAGCATATTAAAAAAGAGGAATGCCATACAAAAACACTGTGGGATAGGTTAGTAGCTCTTCTTCCATACTGCTGTGCAAAAGTCCCAAGTTCAATACAGACACTTTTCTTTCCCACGCCAGGTGCAACCTAGCACAAAACCAAATGCCTGTAATTTCAGTAGGCAACTTCAGCAACTAGTCCTGCCCTTTTCATGGGTGCCTTACCGGATAATGCTAGCACGTACTTTCCAGTCATTTCCTGACATCCCTATATCAAGAGGCCAAGAACCACAACATTGTTTTGAGTTCAGGGAGATGTCTCCTCCCCCACGTGCAGTTGTTAAAAAACCTTAAAAGCACTTAAATACAAGGCTGGGGCTTAAAGGCAGGCAGTTCAGCAATTGAGGTGGCACTAGTAAGCAAAAATCTCAGTGATGATTCTCTTCAAAACACCAAAAAAGTATCATCTGAGAGTCTTGACAATGTCCCCTAATAAATACAACTTGTTTATTTTCCTCTTGTTATCTTTAGCATTTGAGGCAGGAAGCACAGCGCATGTGAAGCTACAGTAATCCAAAAAAGAAACCTCATGCCCATGCCAGTTGCGCTAGAAGCCACTGAGCCTAATTTTCTCCTCCATCAAAAATTCTGTTCTCTGGTCTAAGCTGGCAGTAACTCTGAGATAAGGGGTGTTACATTAACCTAAAGCGAGCACAAGTCCATCGCAGCGGCTTTGCGATCACCCAGTCACAAGGTTCTTTCCAGACACCAAAAAAACCCTTACCTGCTTGGACACAAATAAGGAAGATGACCAACTTTGTTTAGTGCCTCAGAACAGCAAGACATGAAGCAAGACTTCATTACAAGGGGTTGTTTTTCCACTTTGTCTGTGTAAAGTGAGTATCGTGAAACACCTGAGGATGAGGCTTGTCATATAAAGTGAAGTAAGTCAAGGAAACCTCTGACATAGCACCTCTGAGATGAGCACTCTGGGTTCCTTTAACAAAGCTTTGATTAATTAAGGCTCTCTACAAGACTGTTGTTTCTGACCTACAGACAAATTGAATGTGTCATCTGAAAGTCTTGTTTACCACAAGAAGTGCCAGAGGTCTCAAATCCACACAGCCTGGGTTTCACTACGTTTGTTAGGTGTGAGAACACAGACCAGACCACAAGAAGTAGTCTGACTTTGAGCTGGCACCATAATTCCACGCAAACATCCATCTCTGTACTCAAGATGTTGTGTGCTACTCCTGTTACCATTTACATTCCCAGAAGCAGTCGGTCCTGCAGTGCTGTCCTCTTAGGATCACTGCTGTGCCCAAGCCTCAACTCACCCTCTGCATCACAGCCCCACTTCTTGCAAGCAACCTCTGAGTGACACCTGAACGCTGGCCCTGGAGAGCTCATGCATGGACCTTGGTGCCAGCACTTGGGTCCTCAAAGAACTGAAAAGTCTAATGAGCAGTCTTTTTTCTTTTTTTTTTTTTTTCCAATACACATACCCCTTGGAAATTCCTACTAAACCAGTGACTGATTTTACTCTAAAAATGACACATTTTTATTGGTAGATGCAAACAACTTTAAAAGCAGATTTTTCAGAGGAGAGACCTGAAAGTCAAAATGCTGAGCTAAGAAATTCAAAGGTGTTAAAGATGTTTTAGATCACATGAGATACAGATATAGCACCTACAAATCTTTCCTAACAGAAGCTTAAAAGCTGAGACCTACTTGGAGGTTCAGTTGCTGTGACATCTCAGGTTAAGTGTTACACCACTGAAATTCCTCCTTGAGCAATCTGGAGAGTTGTGATTAGTAATAATGTGAACCAATCAATTTTTCACGGCTGATCTTCAAAGGAAATTGCAAGAGGAAGAAAAAAGCTGCTTTGTAATAGACTAAGACTGAGTGAAACACTGCAGGCAGAATTGGACAGTATCAGCCTCTGACTTTTCTTGAAGCTGGGAGTTACGTATGGCATTCATTTGCAGAGGAGGTCTGTGAGAAGGCAGTGAAAATAAATGATAGCCTGTTTTCCTAGGAGGAGAAGAAAGAGAAAAACATCTCCTATGAAATATATAGAGTTTGGTCACATGAGTGGGACCTGAACATAAAATCTACACAGCCTGTAATCCCTTCAATCTGAGCTAGGAAACATGAAACAAACATAGCACAAGAATAAAACTAAACTACTTATTAAAAGCCTACGGTGTTTCTCCTCCTCCCACCTATTCCCTTTTCAAAAACATTTTCCTTCTGTCTGTGCTCATCTCATCTGCACTTTTCTTTCATTTCAGACAGTTGCTTTTTTCTTTTTTTTTTTTTCCCTGCATTTTTATTATTTTTGGTCCATTCAAAGCTTCAACACAAGACAGAAGTGTTTGAAGCAGGGAAAGAAAGGGAGATAGATTAGCTCCGGCTGCAGTTAACAGCCACCGCAATGAGCCAGACAAAGAGGCCATGCCAGGAAGAGGAGGGAGCACAGAGCTACAGGGAGAACTCTGGAGACTGCCTGTGACAAGCTCTCTCTGGAGCTCTTCAAAGGGTGCTGAGCTAAATGCTCATGCTCATCACACAGCTTAAACCCCAGGACTGGCCTTACAGAAGCAGAGGGGGAGAAAGACTCCCTGATGCACTCACTGGCTCTGATTTTTGCAGAATTTGAAATTTTAGGTGAGTAGCACAGCAGTCAACCTGCAGCCCAACCTATGGGTTCCTGGGAAGTGCGCGCTAGGCTGGAGGTCAGGGTGCCAAGGCTGTCAGAGCAGTCACCTGCTCCTGCACACAGCTTTACTTACCCAGAGACCTTTTTTAGGGGATTGGCCAGAATGTTGGCCAACCATAATAATTAAATAATCCCCAACTACAGCGACTCTGCCTTTGGGCCATCATCAGTATTGGCCTGCCAACATAATACATTTTCCTTCCCTGGGATCACCTTTCACCAAAATGAAAACCTGCCCATATGTCATGTGCAGCACAAACAATCCAAAACATATTAGCAGCCCAGGGCAACCTGATAAACATGACATAAGAGAATCCACTTGGGATATTCAGAGCATGCCACTGACCTATTGGGGAATGCAGAAAAGGCAGGGGAAGCTCCAGTGGGCCCTCGCGTGTGGAAAGCTGTTGGTCTTATCACCGAGAGACGGCAAGCCCCATGTCCTCTGTTTTTAGAGGATAATAAAGAGACAAGGAGCAACTACTTGGAAGCAGCTTGTTTCCCCAGACTGAGCAGCTTGACAAGATCAAAAATCTTTTAAGTAACTCCTCTGTTATCAGATCCCTGGCTGCTGAGAACAGAAAAGGTCTCCAGTGCTCACAGTTGGCATGACAGCATCAGGAAACAGCAATGCAAGTTTGCCCAAAGTAGCCGACTCCACCTTGGTCACACAGGCCCCAGAGAGGGGTGCACGTGTCTGGGCATCTGGAAGGACCCTTGCCACTACAGGTAGCAAAAAATAACACAGATGAAGGGTGATAGCTTTCAATACAACAGCATCACAGCCACAGCCTCCCTAAGAGGTGTCTATTCTTGCAGCCAGTTTAGTTTGCTATCTGTTGATCCGGATTTCCCTACAGGCACAGTTTAAGTGTTCCCTCCGTACACTGGGTGTTGTCAGGGGAATCAGTGGGGTCCTGCAGGTGACACGCAGACTTTGAAGTTATCGAGTCCGAGGAAGAGGACACACGGCCCCTTTTACTGCAAACTTCTCTAACCACAGTTTACAAGAAATTCTCTAATGCACGGAAACATTAACATGCAAGCAGGAGCTGGACAACACTAAGAAGCTCTCAGAGCCTCTTATTTAATATGATGAACAGAAAGATTTCAATTAATCTAGTGCATTTTCTACGCACCAGTTTAAGACTCGTAGCATCCAGGAGGCACTGACTGGCATCAATAACACTATCAGAGTCCAGAATGCATTAGAGAATATTGACACAGAAGTTTGATCCATTTTGGAGTGCAGGACAAAAATACCATGTTCCACTAGAAACTGTCTCCTTTAAAATCTGCCCAGACCTTGGGTCATCTGCCAACATCTTTAAAACCATGATCTTCTGTTTCCCTTTAGTATGCAATAGTCATGTTCTGTTACTCAACTACATTAGAAAAAGGGTCAAAGACGTTCTTGGTGCTATGATAACAGCCACGCAGATGAACTTTCTAATCCGCACATTTAGCCTTCTGTGTGAGTTGTCACGGTGATTATTAAATAATTGCTGTTACATTTTAATCAATATTAGAAGTGCTTTTTTCCCCAAAAAAGTAAGTATTGTGTAGGAGTTAGGTGAACAATAGAATGTCCTCTGCTGAAGATACTGTTAAGAATTCTTATTTGCTAGACTTTCAGTAATTAAAATCTGCCTAAATAAATTACTCCCTGCTGCCCTAAGTTAATTATGTAAAAAAGATATCATTGTTGGTGACTCTCTTGTTTTGATGATGATATTGAGTCAGACACCTAAAAGAACAATTAAATTCAATGCTAAGCAACTTATTTATGTTTGGCTTACCACTGTTATTAATAAGAACATTATTTTAGTGACTGCCCGCTGAGAGCTCAGCTCCTGGATAGCAGTTGTTTTATAATTCATGTTTTCTTCCTACTGGCATGTTCTTCAACTCTCTTTCTTCATATTCTCAAAGTACATTAATAGTATTTAGTGCATCAGAAAGAAGAGTTTGACCATGCAAGGAATCAGCATCACAAAAGCATTATCTTGCACTTTCATTAATAAATACTAGTCCTTACAATGCTTTTCCATCACTGGTTTCAGAGTTTAAAAAACAACATTCAAAATCTTTACCTATATTTTACAGATAGGGAAACTGAGGCTCAAAAAGCAGTGAATTATCTAAAAACCTCCCAGTAAGCCAGTGGCAGAATCAGAAGCAGAACTAGTTTCTGCATTAATGCTTTCAGGTCTGAAAAAAACCAAGGGATGAATAGAAACAGAAGGGAACACAAATCAGTGGAGCTACAATATATACCAGTCATGGCTCTACCTTAGAAACCATTCTATATTCTCACAGGTTGTGATTTCCCAAGCAGGGTGTGGGCTCTGGCAAGGCAATCTGAGCGGAGTTACACCAATTCTGAAGCATCACTGGTCCTTCACTACACACATCCTGTGGGTTTCACCCTTCAGAATTATCATTGTACAAGCTGAAAAAGGGGCACAAAGCTGTTCCACATGTACAACCCGTGCAATAAGAATAACAGATTTCCATTTTCACTGTTGCTATTGAAGAGCTTGATTTTTAAAAAGACAGCAAACACATCAAAAAATGTGTTATTTTAAGGTATGGAGTGAAATATTTAAAATGTTGAGAGACTGTGAGGAAGAACATGCCCATTTGTGAATTTGTTTGTAAGCATGTCAGCTGCATGATGAAACCAGAACTGTCAATGCTTAGTGAATTAGCATACAAGCCAGTATCAGGACTGAGAGAGTTCATAGTGTTTACGGAAAACATCTTCAGTCAAGGGGACAGGAATAAATGCACGAGGTGTTTAATGTAGCACCTGGGTGTGTGAAGACTTAGAAGCCAACAGATGAAGCAAAGTCAGATGCTGTGCTTTATTAATCCAAACATTTTTGAAGGCAGAAGAGGCTAGGCCAGAGGGGGAAAAAAAAATAAAATTAGCCTTCAGCAAGTTCCTGCTCAAGAATCTAATGGGTACTGTATCTTGGATTCACCTATCCTGTCACCAGTTCTGAGTGTGTGCTTAGGTATGTATTTACAAGCCACCTCTGCAGTGAGTGAAAAAATTATGTTGAAAATTGATACTATGCATTCTGAAAAAAAACAAAAACGTGGGATAAAACTTTCACAAAATCCTCCATCACGATAGTTGGACTTCACTTAATTCCCAAAGAGTGTACACCCAGATTTGCATTTGACTTCAGTGTAGCCACATGCTCATGGTTTACAGCAGAGTCCAAATTTCACCCACCATGTCTTGTATTCTAAAAAACTATTACTTCATTAAGCCTTACATTGTTCAAAAATAATTAATGTAGAAATATAAGAGTTTGCCCAAAGACATACTGCAACTCAGTAGCAGAGCTGTCCGTCAAAGTCAACAAAGTTGTTTTGGGTTGTTTTACTGCACTTCTATTACAAGCTTCCATTCTGCAGCCCACCTTTTGTGTTATTCCTTTTCATGTATTTATCCAGGAGAAAACCAAGCTTTTCCTGAATAACTTTTTATTTAACTTCATCTTGAAGATATTCAGAAGATCTGCCTTCCAGGAAACAACAGAGCCATCATTTTGTAAAGGCTACTGAAGTATTTGTTCACTAATACAGGTCCACTGTGTCAAAGCAACTGGTCAACAAATAGAGGTTGCACTCTAACACAGGTAAATCTGAACAAGTCATAAAACTTCTACAAACATGTGAAGGGAGAACACCTAAGTGAAACACACTGACCTCATCCAACCCCTACTGAAGCCAGGGGAGCAGTGCTGCCTATCACTGCACAGGCACCGAGCCTAGCACAGACCTGTCTTTTCTAGCTCTGTCTCGGGCAATCCCCAGAGCCCTGGAGGAAACAAATGGATTTTTTTTTTTTTTTTTTTTTTTTTTTGGGTGGGCAAGAACAAAACAGAAACCACTGGCAACAACATCTCGTCTTCTGTAATATGCCTGAGGCTCACTGTACAAATAAGCTTTCCGTTTTCATCTTCTAATGCTATTTTTAGAAGATATTGGCAGTGCCAGATGTCTCTTTCAAAGGCTGGACTCTCTAGAACTGGAGTTACATTTATAACCATGTGCTGGCTGGCCACAGATGTTGAAGATGACAGGCCTGTGGGAAAAGCCCCCCATTGTTAAGATTACATTGTTCAAAAAGCTGTTTAAAATAGTTACTCACAGCATCTTGAGTATTTCAACATAACAGCCAAGGATCCTGTCTGCCTGGGCACTCAGCTCAATGCTCATGGTGCTGCAGGTAGGACTGACCATCAAGCAGTCAATCAGGTTGGGCTCGCTGTCATTGCCAACATTGGCTGTCATCTTCTGATTAGCTGTGTTGTTGCGCTCCACTTCCACGTGGATCTCATTTGAAGTGACAATAACTGGTTTCAGACGAGATTCAGTCAAGGTGGCCTCTTGAGAGACCAGGTCAGGACTTGTGTGAAGAAGGCGGAGGGGGAGATTAGGCTTTCGGTCACACTGCTGCTGGCAGCCATTCCGAATTTCTTTCAAGCTTGGCGAATTGTCTCGACTGAATTTTTAAAATAAACAAGTAATTTCAATAGACAGACATAACAGCAGCAAGCAGGAGAGAGGGGGCAACACTGAGAAGCCAAGATCTTTTGCAATTTCCCACTGAATTTCACCCCAACCCACGGGATTGCTTTCTTTTGTGTAATCGGATTACCGAAATCAATTAAAAACATTAAAAGGCTCCAATAGGACTGTTCTGCAGCCCCTATTCTACAAAGATTCAAGCTTTTTATTACTCTGATTGACAAACCAGTTTAGTATAAAGGTGAACTTTCCCATCCAAGTTGTGCAAAGCTGTAACAGAATCCATGCCCAAGTATGTATCTGGCTACAGTACATGCCCAGACATTTGTCTGCAGCCCTCGCGTCTGGAATTTTTGTTGGACACTAAGCAGCCCCTGTCCATGTTCTACCATGAGGAAAGTCAGATAGGCATAAACAAACAGGAAACATAGTAGAGGGGAACCCTCAGTGTCTACTGGAAACTGGCTCGTGTGTCAAGAACTGCGGCATCTATTTTGCAGTTAGTCAGGAATCAAATTTTCCACAATAACGGAGACAGCGCTGTGAAATCAGCTCAGGTTCAAAGCTGCAGACACACAGGGATTTGCACACAAACCCTGGTTCAAGATCTCGCCCTTCCCTTTGCTTTACGTGTAACACACACTTCATGTGCCAGAAAGGGAGTAAAACGGACACTGCTCCGGGTAATTCCCAGAGACTCTTGTAGAGCACTCTCATCTTCTGCTGGCCTGAAAAGGCTGGTTACAGCTGCAGTCTGCCTTAGAGCAGTATCTCAACAGTGGCCAAGATCAGCATGCAGCTGGCTGTTGAGCTTCATCCTGGATACTGCAGCTCGCAGTACTTCTGTACTGGGAACTGCTGAGCTCCTTCCATCACCAGCACTGCCCCCATTTTCAAGCATGGCAGCCAAAGATGTGCAATAACAGACTGTCGTGCTCACTGCCTCCAAACATGCCTCAGTGAGTACACGTGAATGAAGGTTCAGCATCTATCAGGTTTTCAAGCACACAGTGTGTAACAAATATAATCACATATCTACAGAAACATGCATGTGATTGACCAGAACTCCCACAAGTAATGAGCTAGTGAGAATGAAGGCACACTCTCTCATACCCACACCCGTACCCACACCAATCTTGTTTACAGATGCCATGGGTTTGGAAGTGAGTAGCATGCGGTCAGCTGGGAATTCATACTGACCTGTTGATAAATTCCTCATAACACGAATAAATGGCTGCTAAGCAGACAGCTACAAGATTTGGCAGGACCCTGGGATGGGGGCATTGTCCAGTTGGACCATGCATGCTGAAAAACAAAATCCAAGATGACATCATCGTGAGGGAGACTTCAGCGGGCAAAAACAGTCAGACAGAACGGGGTGCCAGACCTGGATAGAGAGCCTTGAGGAATCTTCAGAAGGGTCATAACAGACTTATTTTAACCCTGTAAATCTCTACCCAATGGCCCTATTTATGAACAAGGCTAAGAGGCATTGTCAGTTTATTTGATGTGGTATCTCTACAGTCCCCCAAAATCTCACACACGACTGAGCATTATGAGGTTTAAAGTTAATGGGAATCTGTAGAGGCTCCGAGTCTAAATGTATAAAAAGAACGCGCACACAGCAAAGACCATTTGCTTCCAGTGTCTAACTAGGCAGAAAACCCCAGCCATATTTGAGAATTAGTTTTTTTTAAAAAAAATACTTCAGCAACATTGCCTCATGGACTCTTCTAATTTATTTGCTGTTCACCAGTACTAGAAAGCACCAGCTATTCTTAACAGCCAGTAAAAAGATGAGCAGGGCTAGGAGAAATAACACAGCAAAGCATGTACTCAGGACTGGAAATACACCATAAATTAGATGTAACTAACCTATGAATAAACTTCTTCACCACCTCCATTCCAGCATTCAGCTCATTCAAAGCCAGAATATACTCCTGAGTAAACAGCCGCAACCGAGGACACTTCCCAAAATCCTGTCCAAAAAGGAGAAACTCAGTGAAGATAGTGAAACATGTCTGCAGTGTACATCGAAACTGTAAGTTTTCAAAGGAAATCGACTCAAACACATTTGTTATTATGCTGACACATTCATGCTGAAGTAATGTTCTTCCCACTAATGACATGCTTTCCAATTCTCCTCTTTCCCCCATATCCACCTTGAAAGAAAAGACGTGTTTAATGAAAAACATTTAAAAATCCTACCTGCACTTACCTTCCTTTTGTACATTTCACTTTATACCTTTATTTTGAAATGGCTTTTTTGTTGTTTTGCATTTTTAATTCCACTTATAACTGTACTTTTTTACAAATAAAACTCAAAAATAATTTTCTACTTCCATGTTTGACACAATATCTATTCTGGTTTTGGACATAATCTTTTTGACACGCAATCAATAAGTGATCAAGTATAAAACCAGATATCAGTTCTTTCTCCAGGGATTTCACTCCAGTTACAATGTGAATTTGACAGGTGAGCTCAACATCACTTTCTTCAAATCCCGCAGTTGGAAAGGCACCTGCTAACTGAAATCCTGCATCTCCTCACATCACCTGCTATTTTTAGATGTGAAAGGAGTAAAATCTGCTGTCTGGTGAGTGTTATTCCACAGCACATTTCTTCACATTTACACAGATGCAACCTTTATTACACAGGTGTTACAGAACTACAAAGCTAAATTTCCAAGCAGTGACCAAGGCCCACTGAGGACAAACAAGCCCTCCCAGTTATCCCTCAAACAGCTGGCTGAAGAAGAAGAGTCATCCTGAAAAAATAAACGGCAAATTAAATTTTCAAGAAATGCCACAAGTGGTAACAAACTGGTGGTCTTTAAAAGGGAAGATACATTCCCAAAGCACTAAAACCTTCTGTTACTTATTTTGGTTTCAGGTACTTCTGTAGCACAACCTATATTAACATCTCATAGGTTTTACAGCTAGAGAAAATTACCAAAAATGTGAATACAAGCCTAGGCAGAACAGTGTCTCCTTCAGGCCTAAGTGTCACTCTTTGCTAGCACTGAATGGCTACCTGGTAACTTCACCCAGCAAAGGGACTGTGGGCAATTCCACAGTTGGTATTACAGTTAAAATCATTGAACTTCTAACAACTCCCTCTGACAGCTGCAAATACACTTGGTTCAATGGATGAGACTATGTGCTTCGTATATCATTTGATGCCATGTAATTTCATGAACACTCCTTGCAGGATAGCTTTTGCAGTTGCAATTTGTTTATGAATAATTTTTCAACCTGTGATGGTATCCTAACTAAAGTTAGAATAAAGTCCAAGAGATCATACAGAGGATGTCATTGCTGACCACTCTAAAATAAAATATCTCTCTAAACATAATACAATGCCCCATCACCATAGCAGGTACAGAACAATATACATTATCAATATTGTTTGCTCCCGCCCCCCAAAAAAACAATAGTGCTTATATTAAAACATTTGGGCTGAGCCTACAAACAGCTGAGTACTCCCCAAACAACTGGACAAGGACCTACTGGAGCAAGTCCAGAGGAGGCCACGAAGATGATCAGAGAGCTAGAGAACCTCTCCTATGGTTGTTCAGCCTGGAGAAGAGAAGGGTCCAGGGAGACCTTAGAGCGGCCTCCCAGTACTTAAAGGGGGTTACAGGAAAGATACACTCCTTTATCAGGGATAGGACAGGGGGTAATGGTTTTAAACTGAAAGATGGAAGATTCAGATTAGATATAAGGAAGAAATTCTTTACTGTGAGGGTGGGGAGACACTGGAACAGGTTGCCCAGAGAAGCTGCGGCTGCACCCTCCCTGGAAATGTTCAAAGCCAGGTTGGACGGGGCTTTGAGCAACCTGGTCTAGTGGAAGGTGTCCCTGCCCATGGCAGGGGGGTTGGAACTAGATGATCTTTAAGATCCCTTCCAATTGAAACCATTCTATGATCGTATGAATTCAGCATACAGCAGCCTCCAGTCCTGCACATAACCAGCAGTATCAGTAAGACAAAAAGCTATCCTTGTTCTTTTGAGATTTCAAAATGATAGATAAATGACACACTCTTTCCTCACTTTATAGGTAGGAAACTGTGGAATAAAACTTGTCATGAACTTACCAAAGACCACAAGGCAAATTAACAGCAAAGGTGGGAACAGACAGCTAGGTCTCCTGCTTTAAGTACACTGAATTGCATGGGGCCTCCTAAGGTTATGAAGTTTACTGCCAACAACACTGTTCCCCTAAAGGATAACTTTATTTACATGTATACACACACACATTCTCTAAAAGACTATTCAGTACAGAAGTCCCTGGAGAGCAGTAAAGTGCCCAAATCCACTCCAATTAATATATGACACCATAAATTCTCTGACTACACACTGCGGTACAGACATGTTGATTTTCAATCTGCAAATGTTAAGTATGGTAAATATACCCAATTCTCTAAAGCTAACCAAATACAAGCATTACACTACGCATTTAGATTTTATTTGAGACCCCTCAAGAGCCCTGGATGCTTTAAAAAAAAAAATCAGTCTGGAATCCAAGAATAACATTTACAGAATATTTCACTGAACACTACAGAATATTCAAAAATGTTTACATGTCTGCAGAGTGCAGGCACAGAGCCAGGAATATGACCTTTTTGCCATCTTGGGCTTTCTACCTAGTTCTGTAAACTCAAGGAGTTAAATAATAATACTGTTGTAAAAATAAGAAATATGAACTGTTTTCTACTGGGCTTATGCTATACACAACAGAACAGTGGATGGTCTCTAAAATTGTATCAGTTAGTGAAAAGAAGTTGATTGTGTAGTTACAGAGGTATGAGACCCATCCTTAAGATCACAGCCAAGTCAACTGCCTTAAATATTTTATTTATTTGTTACTCTTTGACACAACATTGTAAAGTAAAATTTCTTCATGTAACTTAAAAACCATGGCAGGAAATTTAATATGCCACAAAGAATGGAGGGCTTGGAAACACCCAGGCATCTCTTAGGAAAGCAATATGGGTCATGTAAGAATATCTTTGGAGTTAGCAGGGGAAAATCTGGTATACAGGGTGGAGAGAGCAAAGCTGGCAGGGCAGTCTCCTGGCATTTATTTCAAATCGCTACCAAGGAATTGATCAGCAATGAGAATAGAGAAAGCCTGGGAGAAAACAATCATAAAATGACAGAGTACACAATTCCTGGAATGAGATGTTGGAAGAATAGCAGAAAAGCATAAGGAAATTCAGGAGTCCTAGGTAAGGACTCATTGGACATGAGTCTAAAGAAAAATGGAAATCCAGAGAGATGGGAGCGTCTTACAAAGTCCCTATTCTGATTTTATTATTTAATTGATTTTAAGCCATTGTAACTATAAGGATGGCATGCGGGGAGTAAATAAGGAGCCAAGAGCTGGAGCTGCATCTGCTGGCACTGCCGCCAAAAGAAACGTTCCTCAAATCATGGCTTTGCTTGGATGCTTCTGAAAGTCCCAGTGAATGCTTATTAGTTCGGCATTTATAAAGCAACACATGATTACATGCAGCATTCACAGTTTGGGGGGTTAGATTTAGATATCACAGTGCTTTGTTCATTACAGGCAACAGAGCAGCTGTTAAGTACAAAAGATATCACAGTAAAACTTCTCCAAACTGACCAGGTTCCCGTAACACGTGCACTCACCATGTTGTGTTTGAGAATCCTCTGTACCACTGGTGTGAACACTTCTATCACAACCATGGACCGTGGGCGCTCTCGGCAGTGCTGTAATGAGCAACAAGTCATTTTCTGAGCTGCAGAAATCATGAAGATGGGTCTCGTCTGGCTTCACACTCTATGCATTGACTACCCCAAGATTAACAAGATCCAAGGGCTAAATTAATCTTTCCTGGGATTAGCGTACTCATAACACTGCTCTCTCCTATGGATTTGCTGGCATCTAATAGAATATTTCCATGGGAGCTCATGAACCACACAAGTTTCTTTCCCTACCACCTATTATTCACAAAACTGGCTGGAATGTAGTATTTTTGGGACTTCTACACATTTTGCCACATTTGGTCATTTTAAAAATAAAGGGGTTCGGGACAAAAAGATGTGTAGACACAGGCAGTGTAATGGCACAAACATCCTTTCCTTGGGATCCACACTAAAAACCTGTGGTGGATCTTGGAGGGTACCAATAAGCCACCCCCCCATCACAGGCTAAAACATACAATCATAATGTATCAGTCAGAGAAATTTAGGTTGGGAAGGACCTTTGGAGGTCATCTAGTCCAACCTCCCACTCAAGGCAGGGTCAGTTTTGAAGATACGTTAGCCTTCTCATCAGCCTTGCCCATCTCCGTTCTGAGGAGAAGTCCAAAACCTGTTTCCCTTCCTGCAATTACACACAGCCCATCCCACACATTTAAAGATCATTAGGTGCCCACCTCTGATAGAGACCAAAGACCAAAAAACCATAAGTTGAGTCCAAGGCTAGATATGACCCTAAGACTGGCTTATAAAAATGCAACAGTTGGAGGAGTTTCTGAAACCTGACTTAATTTTTGTAGGAAGAAGCTGCTGGTGAATAACTTCGGATGGGAATTATAAGTGGCATCCAGAATGTCTGACAAATGTACACCCAGTCATCAGTAAGCAAATTTAAGTAGAATTGAAACTGAAACATGAACAGGCCTAGAGGAAAAGTAGTATTTTCAAATCCAGAAGCTCTGCAATCCAAAGTACTCAGAAGTTTATGGAAAGGATGCAAAATGCAGCACAAGCATGGTTTTACTAGAAAAAAGGATGGGTCCTTGTGATCTTCCCACTGCCATTACCGAATGACATAATACCATTAGGGCCAAGTTACGCATCACATTACCAACTCATCCGAACACAGTGACTCCAATGATTTTTGCATTAGTTAAACAGAACATGCAGTAAGACATCTCTTGTACCCAGACTGAGGGGTGGGAGTCTGAAGATTTTAACTCTCACAGAGTATCAGGACCATGCAGTCTGATGTACTAAGGATATGGATCTATTTATCATAATGGTGCTGTTAACTATTCCAGTATCACTGGTTGTTGACCAAAAACTGAAAACAATTTTGGCATGAGGTATGGAGTTAAAGAAAAACAACAACCCCCTCAAAGAACTACACTCATATACAACTACGAGATTTCAGAAAGCAAAGCTGTTCTGATACCTTGCAGAAGAATTCACAGAGGTCAGGAGGAGGATGGTTGTTTTCCAGCAAAGGTGCAATTGCCTTTAAAAAGAAAGAGAGAAAGAGAGAGAGAGAAAAATTTAATTAGAGGACTGCAACTGGAGTAAGTATTTTGCAGGGAAATATTTTCCTTGGAGGAAAAAAGGCTCACTTTTAAAACAGAAGGACAAAAGCATCAACAGAGAAATTAGAGGTGGGCTGTGTGTTTATTTCACATGTAAGCTCAAGCACACCTCTGCTATGAATCCTCTCGAAAATTTTGCTTTTAACTACCTTGGTGTAGATACATAAAACACAGCAAAGGAGTACAGTTTTTATAATGGTTTAAATGAAAACAGGAACAGACCAATTGTTTTAGGATTTAATGCAGCAAGGAAGAGTTTGAGCTCTTTTTGTGAGAAATACCTCACTAAAAGTAATATAGCACTGTTCTTACCCTGGAAGACCCTATCCATCAAAATCAAGCACACAACTTTGTGAAAGTTGAGATCAACAATTTCTTCTTTGTTGCTATGCAAACCAATGTGCCTATGCTTGGTAAATATATTAGAAGTCATACCTGTCACTGAGGGTGTAATGAACTTATGTTGTTACTTCCTTTGGAAATTAGAAAACAGTACTAGAATAATGTATTCTCTCTCTGTGATGGTGCCTTCGGGCTTTTTGAGTCTTGAGCTAAAGGGATTCCCAGTACCCATTTAGAGTAAGACTCTAAATACAGCAGCTAGGACATTTTGTATCAAGCAACTGAACACCAGCTACTTTATCTGGATGGCATCTGGAGTTTTACTAAGGCAGCCTGAGTTGTTTGGGTTTTTTTTTTGCTCTCCCTCTTGTCTCCTTAAGGGTTTCAGCCCCAGCAAGTCTGCTTGCAATGACTGCATTTCACAATAGCAACTTTCACAAACAAACAGGTCAAGATGAATGTGAATTTTAACAATGAAATCCAAGCACATCTGCAAAGATCTGTTGTGGTTACAGATAACATTTGTGAAGTTTCTGTTCATTATCATCATGTGCCATCCTTCTGCAAGTGTTCACTCTTCCTCTGGTGGCGGTCCAGCAACAGTGGACTGATGGAGACTGCGACACTATTCAGTTAGACTAGAATATCCTCACACCTCATCCAACACCTGAGCTCAACATCTTCCTTGAATCCATCTTTTGGAGTGTTTGCTATAGGACCTGCCAAACCACAGGAGCCACGTATTGCAAAATCACCAAGTGTTTATACCTGTCTGGTAACTGTCAGAGGATCACCACATCAGATCACCACAATACATCAGAGATGTAACTGGCTGGTTGTCAGCCTAAGAAAAATGAGCTTTACTGTTTCAAGCCAGATCTTACAGAATGTAGGGAATAAGCACAACAGACACTGTCAAGCGGGTCATGGCTCCACCTGTACGGTCAGCATGGAAGAGTGAGAGCATGAAAGCACCCTGTATTTTCCTTGTGTGCACTGTGGTTAAAAGCAGAAACTTGCTGTCTCGTGTTGCGAGTTATGACAAGATGTGCTTCCCCTTCCTTACCAGGAATGGATCAGTTCTAACACTGATCTGTTCCAGCACCATCTAGAGAAGGAAAGCTGGTTCCATCTGCATGGCAAATCATTGTGTACCTAGAAAGTGCCATCTCCTTAATGATTTGGGCACAACCCACAGAAGGGCAGGACTTGAACTGAAGAACCCATCACCCAGAATTGATGAATAATGTAGGCTGAAAGGACCTTTGGAGGCTACCTGGTCCAACTTCCCTGCTCACAGCAGGGCCACCTTACATCTTTTATTAAAAAATCCTTTCCCCCTCCAAAATAACCAGCCATAACTGGAGGCCTGAATTACCCTTGGCACTAGAGTAAAATGAAACCTATAGCAGATCTCAAAGAAAAGTAAATGCCACTTCAGAAACTTCTCTCAGTGACCCGATTCCATAGTATCTTAAGCAGAAGTTCAACACAATTCACACCTACTAGCAGCTACCTGCCACCTTGTCATTTTGCAGAAAGAGTCACAGAGATGCAATACTATCAGGTGAAGTTCTAGATCAGATTACTGGGAAAATCTCCTGGAAATTGCCAGTGACTGAAATTAAATTACAGTGATGGGGAACCAAGTTGCACCTTTCTGATAAATTGTTGAGATTTTTATATTTTGTTGCACAAGGAGGAGAGCTGCCATCTGATTCACTTATTTCTATGTCTAAATAAATGCAACCTACAGGAAAGAAAGAAGTTGAAGAGGAAATTTTTATAAAGCAAGTAAGCAAGGGGTTAAACTGCAGTGACACAACCCATATCCACACTTACAAAAACAATCACTTGCTCACATACCATGAGCAATGGAGACATTCTGTATATGGTAGCATTAGCCCCTCAGGAAACTACTAAGCCCAAGGGGTTTTATAGGGCACATCTGGAAACGATGTTTTTTGACTATTTAAAGTACATATATAGATATGAACATTGCACTGTGCAGCCTAGTAAGGAGGCCATTTTGGGAGATGATTAACCCTCAACATGCTGTGCTGTTTCATGTAAGTTGACAAGGAATCTTTATTGTTACTCATCTATGAAACAAGAGGAATGACAAAACCACACAAGAAGCGGTAGAACAAATGGGTTTGATCCTGCTTAAGTTCACCAGCATTGGTGGAAATGATTTCATATGTGCTCTACTTTACTGAGGCAGAGGCAAGCATTAACAGAAGTGTTATCAAACAATACAAGATTTGTCCTCAGATTTTGACAGAAAGGTACTCACCACAATAATGCTCTCATGGTCTTGAGTGGTTAAGTTGTTGTTCTGAAGGAGTTGAACAGAAAAAATGAATGAGCAAAGAGCAGTCTGAGTTGGCACATCAGCAGAGACAGTCCTCTTAACTACCACCAGACACAAGCAGAAAGGCTAAGGACTGCAATTGCTTATTTCCAGAATAAAATGCATCAAATTAAAATCATTCTCTTAAAGAAGGTGGTATACTATCTCCTATGAGGGGTTGTGTAAGCTTCCATTTCTCCCTCAGCACCTTCAGATTCAAGCCACACCAGCCACGAAAGCTGAGCATACAAACACCACAATACCAGAGAAGGTCTCAATCAGTTGGAAAATTAAAGCTAGCGATACATTTCTCAAAAACGTTTTCTTAAGACAGGCTGTATGTTTCTACAAAAATTAGTTAAAGGGTGGTTGTGGTGTTCTATACCATTTGTTGGTAGTAAACTAACTGCTGCAGTTTTTCTGAAATTCCTTCTTCAATCATGGAACCAGCAAAAGCCAATAAATTTACTGGAAGTCACCTATGCTACCACCTATGCAAAAGAGTTTGCAAAAGAGTTTCTCAGCAGTATGATCCATTCAGAGGTTACAAAGTTGTGAGCGGCTAAGATCTTTGCCTACTACGAGAAAATTAGCTAGCATCTCTTTTGCTTATCACAAAACTTTGCACATCAGAACCAAGACATGAAAAACCTGCTTGGCATTACATTTCCTGCCCATGAAGAGTTAACTGTTTGAAACAGATGCTATAAAAGAAGGATAGATACCTCTGAAGAAGGAAAATATTTTTGTTTGACAGAACTGGTAATAATAAAATAGCTGCACAATGAATTTGTTGCTATAGACATATTGCTACAAGAATTATTGGTCATGGAAACAAAGCCAATAGAATAGAAGTCAAGTGGAGTTTTACCACTGACTTGAAATAAGACATGAATCAGACCCATAATAAATTTACCATAAATAATCAACAACCACAACAAAAAAGCCTCAAGTGAAATGTGTTTTGTTTTGTTTCTCAAAATTTACCTAACATGGGTCAAATTCTCCTCTCCAGCAAGTACAAACTCCACTCAAGTCAGCAGAAGTCACGAGCAGACTCAAAGGCAGAATTTTGACAGCCCAAGTTAAAATAAAACCCACCCACAAACTTTTAACTGTTTATCTCTTGTCTAAATGTGACAGTGTCTTGCAGGAGCACTGCTGAGGTCATACCTCTGAGAGCAGTTTTGAGACAATCTCCAGTGGTGCTTGGTGAATAGAGTCATCCTGAAGCGGAGATGTCAGCGCCATGTCCACCAGCGTCCTGATCTCCTTCAACACCACCTCCCAGCGGCTGGGGTTACTGAGCACCTTCTTGTACTTGTAAATCTTTTTCTGCAAGAAAAATTAAAGGGTCACACTGACACCACCATAAACCCCTTGAAAAAAATTGACTGGATACGTGCTTCCTACATGCCACTGTCAAGTGGGCTGCTTTGTATTTTGAGTTTTGCCTTTTCTGTTTCCTGACAAGCTGTACTTAATACATTTAAATGGAAAAGAAAATCTTGTATGACTAAACCAGTTTCTTCTGTGGAAGCAATGAAAAACTGTAACTCCCTTTTTTAATTTTAAAATAAGTTTTTTAACTCCAGAGCATCTTTCTTTCCATCATCTCCTCTTGCAAACACCTTCTTCCTCAGGCTAATAAGATACCTGCTATTGTACTGTTTCCAAAGCTGTAAGTCCTTTTAAAGGGAGTTACAGTCATTAAGGAGAGATTCTACATTCTACAGATACTTTATTCTGCATTGCTAATTGGTGAATTCACATTCAGAATGAATTAAAATCAATTTCATCAAAGTGAAAAATTCCAGTAGACCCACAGGCTTTTTTCTGTCTTGAAGGATCCTGAAAAGTCATGCTGTCACCCTCCAGTTGTAATAGAAACTAACTTGTAAAGTCTCCAAGTCTTCCACGCAACAGCATTTCACTCTGAAGAAAAGCATTCCTGACTGCCTAATCCCATCTGCCCCAGTCCTCTGCATGTCCTGGCATTGCTTCTGGCCATGCCCGAACTGTTTCACTGATTGCCCCATCCACAGACCAGGTGAATAAGCAAAAGACAATTCTTACCTCCTTGGCAGCCATGTTGCCACAAATGACTGGAACAGAGGCTGTTCTGTATTATAAATAGTAGAAAACCCACCCTCCCGAATTCCCAGAGGCGGCTTGATGAAACTTTAGAAGTACAAGGAAACGACGACGAGCATTAAAACACCACTCCCAAAAACAACACGAAGCGCGCACTAGAACCGGGAGAGGCTTGCCAAAGCGAGCAGTGCTGGGGGCAGCGCGGGGGGCAGCATGGGGCCACGGAGCTGGCAGGGAAGGAGCTCTGCTTGCTGACGGAGAGCAACGGCCAGGACTGCAGCGTTTTGTTTGGTTCACATGCCCTTCCACATCTCTCTGTGTGTGAATCTGGTCCTCCGGTCAAAGGGATGTCAAGAAGTCTGGATACATCCTCAGGTTTATTAAACAACAAAGGCTGGGCACTTCTCTATTTACATGAAAACATCAGTGTTTTGCACTAAAAATGGATCTTACATTCCTCGGCAGCATTTCCAGGGAAATCACAAAAACTGCCCATGTTGTGCAGCTTGAAGATTCAGCTTGCACATTTCGGGCTATACATCATCAGTGTAATAAAGGCAGAGGACTTTGCAAAGGGTCGGTCTGCTTTGTTTTGTTTTGGAGCTTTGCCACTGCACGGCATTTCCCCCTCCACTTGCACAGGGCAGCCCCTGCAGGAACCATCTGAGCAGGCTGGCTCTCTGCTTATCAGCCACTTCCTTCCCACCATGGCAGCAGATCTCATGCTCAACAGAAAACACAGTCACCTCTGTACCCTATCCGAAACACAGGAGAAGAGAACAATAGAGAAAAATACAGATTTCAGATGCCTTGGGTTTGTCAACGTTGTTAGAGGGGGGAGAAGAAGTTGGCACTGGGCTGACATGTAAAGGCTGATAAAGCAATCCAATTATCTTTTTAATTAAATTCATGCAAGTACAAAAGCACGCTGGCAGTAGTTCACACTTCCAGAGCATTTTAAGCCACTGAAAACCAAAAGGAACATAAAAACACGCTGCAGACACTACCAATGTGTTTGGGATTCCAGAACTGAGCAAAAATCTTTGTACTTTTGAGCTCCTTGGGGCAGAGAGAGTCCACTGGCATTTTTAAGCTACCAGCACTACTTCTACCATGATCAGAAAGATTTCTTAGACTCTTTAGGAAACCTGAAGCAGAGAATTTATCTTATTCATGTAGTGCCTTTTTTTAGGGTCTTTTGTTAGACCCACTCCAGCACTAAATAAAATCTAAACTTCAAAGCCAACCAGCCAGCTTTGTAACTTGAAGCAACTCCTTTCTGACTAATTGAGGATACTAAACAAAGCTAGCTCAACAGATACATCTTCCATGCTGAAATTTATTCCTTGGTCCTGTACTATGAAGAACTCAAATTCAAAGCAGAATAAAAAGTAGGGGCAGGGAGACTGCGAGAGCTAGACCACTGGGTTATTGTATCCCTGCCTGCTCTGGGCTGCCCTTTACTTGGGCGAGTTACGACGTGATTTTGGAGATCAGCTCCTTCAGCCTAAGGGACAGCTGCTGAAGGAAACCCTCTTGCCCAACAGGTCGCTGCTCAGACAACCCTACCACAAATATCTTTCTTCCGCTGTCAAATCCACTCTTGCTTGGGGGGGGGGGGGGGGGGGGGGGAGGAGCAAGGGAGGTTTCCTTTCCCTTTTAGAGATGTCCATTAAAAATTAAAATTCCGATGATGCTGACGTACATAAGAGAAAAGACAGCAGGACCTGTACTCCCTGCTGTGCAAGGGAGACCTACAAAAGCTGCTGCTCAGACCAGGCAGACAGTGACTCAAAGGGAGCATCAGGGAATAGCTACTTTTGCATCCACGCTGAGCCCACCGCAAGAAGAAAATCCAAACTTATCAGTCTCTGCTTCACGTTTTCAGCACAAAGGATTGTGCCGCACTGATATACTGAGCTGTAATCTGCAAGCAACATTACAGAAGTCTTGAATGATGGTGGGAAAGCAGCAGAAAATAAATAAATAAATAGAGGAGCCGTCCCCAAGAGGGTTGAACTCTGCTATCCTGAACCTTTGCCCATGGTTACGCTGCTGTTTTTCTCAGCAGAATGCTTTTCACTGTTGAGCGCCTTGCTGAAAGCCTCAATTAAAGCTTGAAACCTATCAGTTGGTTACAGAAGCAATTTGCTGTGTATCAGCAAGCACTTAGCCAACACTGAGCCATCTGCTCTATTCTACCTGCGCTGACTCCGGAGCAAGGAGAAACAATCACTCAGGAGCTTAAAAGCAAAGCTGCCTGGTAAAGACCCGTATCAAAGAACAGACATGTCAACACGTGCGAGGAGTTCATTCCCCCTGGATGTAGGTGTAAAAGATGCCTTCAGTTGCTGAAAATACTCACATACCATTCGTCATTAATAGCATGTACAAGAAAAATACTGGGGTGGGAATCCAGTTTCACTGGGATTTCACTAAAAGCAGCAGCCCCTGCGACAATTTATGTGAGTGAAAATAACACATGCCAACTTGGAATTTGACCCTCCTAGTTACTGACCAGCCAGAACCACACAGCTAGTACCTTTCCAAAATCTTCCTATGCTGACTTTAAAAGCAAAACCACTGAATTTAATAAGTACTCAGAAGAAGGAGCATGGGGAATAAGTGACACTGACAGGACATCCTTCATTCTCAAATCACTCTAATTAATTAAGTCTTGCAGAAACCCAAAGACCTATGTCTCAAGCCTCTTTTACAGGAGGAGGAATTGAAGTCCACATGTGAAAAATTACTTTTCCAGTGTTATTAAGCAAGCAAATGTGACAAAAATCTTTAAGCAGTGGTTTTTGCCATCAGTTCTCAAAACCTCCTGAACACTGCTGTGAACAGAAAGTTCAGGAGAGCCTAGGAAACTTTCAGCTTTTTTAAGTAACATCTTCAAATGGTCTTTCTATCCCATAATGGCCTCATCCTGTAGCCCTTGCTCATACACCACTTCCTTGGACAAGAATAATACTGATGTAGCTGACATCTAAGAAAAATGGACTCTAATGCACAAAATCAGATGGCATGGAACAACTGCTGGTTTAGTCCTAGGAAGACCTTTCATGTTAGGAACATCTTAAAGCAGCTGGCGCACCTGATCCAAAAAGGGCAAGATGAAGTTAGCCTTCTTGATGACTAAATTTCATCCCTGCTTTGCTACTAATGGCCAGGAAACACTGTGTACTCTTGGGAACCTGTCCTTCCATCAGCAAATACTATCTTCATTACATTAAAAAAATTGCCAACCCTAATCCAGAAGAGCCTAATAAATTCTAGCTCTCTGCTCTTCAGCCCTTTACCGCGCAATAGCATGCAACTAATGCTTCTTTATTGGAGAAGCTAGAGCTACTGCAGGAACGTACGCTGACTTTGAGGGTTGCGTGTGCCAGCAATTGTTTATTTCTTGCTGAGCAACGAGAGCAGTTCCAGCAAAAGGGAAAAGGTCAACCTCCCGCACAGAGGTCCTCCCCAGCTCATTGCGGAGATGGCTGAGCCAAGCTAGTGTTACAGTTTAATGTTGATGGCGCTTATGTAAAATGGGGGTGCCTCTTACTAGATGCAAATGTACAGAGGGAAAAAAACACTGAGAGCAGACACCGGAATGGTTTTCTCCACTGCAGCAGAACATTTTGTTAAAACACTGCATAACCAGAAACAGGAAGAGTTGCTTGTGATGTTCAACACAGATGCTTGGCTTGTCCTACAAAGCCCAGGAGCTGTACCATGTATTCTTGAGCACCACCTGCTGGCATTTTGTCTAGTAACTCATTACCTTCAAGAAAACAAAGACAGCGTGGCATCCCCAGAACTCCACTAGATCCATATTCTGCTTTTAACACTAGCAGGCATCACTCACTTCATGGTATTCTGAAAAATATGTAAGAATAACTTGTTGCTAACAGAAGTTTCCCTGATAGCCAGAGACGGACTTAAATCACCAGCTGGATCTACTGAAAGCCTTCTGAACTAAGTTCCTACCTGCAATATTTACCAAGATGAAGAAAAAAAGCAACTTACCTGAAAAAACTAGGTCTATAAAATGTCCCATTCCAGGCAGGGCTGGGGCCGGGATAAGATTATAGAAACTTTTCCAAACTGGGGACTTCAGACTGCTCATGCTGCAGTAATCAAACTCTTCATGCCTTCTGAAGGTTTTGCACAGAAAGACTAACGTGCTGCTCTCTAAAATAGCTGCAAAACAGCAGCAGCAAACTTTTGCACTCTACCACGTTTTCAGGTCATGGCATTTTCTGCATTTTTCATTCTACCCGATGCTAAATGCTGAAGTGCATCAACATCTCTGCTTCGGTTGCTTCTCTGAACCCAATCGCCTTAGTCATTCGAGACTCACTTGCCCACAAGCTCAGTGCCACAGGCAGGCCAGAGAACTAGAGAGAAACGTTATAAGCTAGACACTTCCTGATTCTCACTCAGTTAAGGTCTAAATAACATTTCTTTTTTTGCCATTTCATATAAAAAAGATCCTGACGAAATCGCCATTGTTTATTGCATGAGATTGGCACCCATGAATCTGTGCTCTGAATAAATATATCAAGTGACAGTCTCTGCCCTGAGCAGCTCACGGTCTTGATGATTAAAGGCAAGAACAAGAAACAGAGCAAGAAAACCGAGGTGATTTCCTTGAGGTCATATGGCAAGTCAGGACCAGAGCAGAACTGAGGTCTCCTGATTCTCAGGCCTCCAGGCTAATTGCTAGATCATGGCACCCCTAAGTAAAAGCACCACCCACATGCACTGTGGCCGTAGGGAGCAAGTTGAATGTTGATACCCTGTTGCTGCGCTTCCCCATCACAACATCTTCACCCACCTCCTTTTTCAACCTACACTCATTCACCTGTCTTTTTTCCCACTAGTGTCTACCACTTTGCTCCAGATCTCAGCTAACCCAAGCAAGAACCGCCGGACACTGAGATCAGTGCTGTTTCAAAGCCAACAGAGTTCAATGGGTTCAGCAAGTGGTGATGTGGGTTCAGCTGTTACTAATGCACAAGCTGGAACAAACACACAGATACTTCCCACGGGCACAGAGTTTGTCCTTTGCTCAGATACCACTGGACAATACCACTGCAAAGTAAAAGAATGCTGAAATAAACAGAATTTTAGAAGGATGAAACACGGATGAAACACATTTCTGCTTGGACAAAGAGAAGTGCAAAGTGGAAGTGGAACCAGGGGGCTCACAGGGCAGCCTCCTCATTCGCTTCCCAGCATGACACTGGGCAGCTGTGACATTAATGCACTGAAGAACTTGCTCCTGAAGCGTATTATGTATTTATATATATTAGAGAGAGAGAGAGAGAGAGAGATAAAAATACGTATCTCCACCTCCTTTGCACATGGCTGTCACCTGACTGACCATCCTTCTGGGCTTCTGCTCTCCCATGTGCTCAAGACTACTGCAAAGATATCCTTCAGCAACAAGGATGGGAAGAATATTCTATCCAAGGGGAAAAAGAAAACGAAAAACACTGGACAAGCAGATTTTAAATTTATGGGCTCCACTGAAGACAAATCTGCATGCAACTAAAGTGTGTGCGCCTCCAAAAACTGAAAGCAACTCAAAAATTGTGGTTTCCTTCTAGCCCCCTAAGTGGGGAGGGAAGAGGTCATCTTTGGTAGACCTTCCCACTGCCAAACAGAGAAACTGGGCTTTGTTTATGCTGGCATCTTGTCTTTCTCTCAAATCCCTGCATACAGCCCTTTGGTCACTAAGACAGACGGCTGATCCAAACCCAGCTCTCTTAGCTGTGCATTTGAGATGCCGTTTCCCCAGCTAGAAAATGCAAAAGGCCAACTGTGGCTCCAGCTGCACTTTGCATGGGCTAACGCGGTTACTATCGTAATCAGACCTGTCCACAGGGGAGGCATTTTTGGCACGGCCAACATTGATGCATTCCCCGAAACCCTCCATCCCTGCTTCCATTTCCTTTTGGCAAACACTCCCATTCTTCAGGCCCCAGTTCCAGCACCAGCTTTACACTTCAGGTTGGCAAAACATCAGCTTTCATCCTGCACACAGCAACTGCTGTTCCGTATTTTTCATATTGAAGCCAAGCTGGGGTTTGTTTTTAATGTTGCTTTGGCTATGCGGAATTTCACTATGACTGCAGATACGTTTCTAGCAGAAGCACACGACACTCCCTACTTGCAAAAAGCGTTGGTAGAGACACAGCTGCAATCTTGGGTTGCAAATCCCATGTAACATCTCCCCAAAAGAAGAAATATTTTAAAATATGTTGTCCATGAATGTTTGGGTGTTTTGTTTTGTTTTATTTAAAGCAAAAGTCACTTTCACTCCTGATCTTGGGCAGAAGGAAAAATGTCAACAACTTCAATACAGTTGAACAACACAGTTGTCCCACATGTACAGATCATGTACAGGAAAGATCTGCCCTAACTGCAGGCTGGGGGGTGGGGTTACAAAGCATCCTGAGTTGCTTTAAACTCTCATGCAGAATGAGTGAGAAAAACCTTCACATAGAGGTTGCTGGACTCACACAATTAGGGCAGGAGCCAGACACCCTGCTTGATCTACACCACTTCAACAGCCTCTGACTCATCGTCAGAGGGAAGGTTTCAAACATGTTTAGGCACAACTACCTCCTTCTCTTGCAGGACCTCACTGCTGCCTGCTGCAGCATTTCTGGCCCTTTTCTCCAGAACAGCAAATGCTCAACACGGACACTGTCTGGGTGTCGGGATCTCAGTGTTCTGGCACAACCCACAGCTTCCAGAGGGGTGCGAGTCTGACGTGCTCCAGTATTTGAGATTATGCAGTATGAGCTGGAGTCAGCAAAATCATGTTCCATTTAAAAAAAAAAAAAAAAAAAGCAAAAAAAAAGGCAGACTTCTAGATGAAAAGCAGGAATATGTGTACCATATACACTCCACACTTTGCAAAACCTTCAGAGGACTAACTGCATTGCAGTGCATGGGGGAAAAAATAGTATTAAATAAATAAACTATAGCAGGCACTGTAGGACTGGAGAGTTTAGCATGCATCACACAGAAAGCAGAAGACACACAGCACTATGACATGAACCTAGGTGCGGTCCTTGCTGTGGGTCTCTCTGTGCAGAGACCTACCATTACTGACTGCACTACAGAATGCCTCTGACACCAAGCTGAACCAATCAAGGTTCCTAATACCTTTATATTCCACACTTTATATTCCACACATGATGGCTGTGTCTGTGGAGCCTAGTCCTTGACATCCACCAGCTCTCAGCCTGCGGTGGGAATAAATGACTTTGCCACTGCAGAGAAGAGATAGTGTGCAGGAAAAAAAGAACACGCACAATCTTATCATCATTGCACTTTGACCAGGTCTGCCAAAGGAAAAGCTGTGTGCAAGGCCACCGTGGAGAATAGCCAGGCAGCATACCTGCTGTGCAGAAACCCCCCCAATCTGACACTACACTCTTCAGATCCCATTCAGGCACGAGAGAGCTGGACATCACCGGGAAAACAGGACGCTGCCTCATCTGCAAGGCTGCAAAATATAGGCCAGTAATTTCAGGCACATAAGAACTCTGATCAGAAGAACTTGCCACCTGAGAAACCACCCCAAATTGGGATTAAGCAGCTACTAACACTACACATTGTAGGAACTGCTGACAAAAAATAATATCTGAAAGATAATCCATCCCACTTCTATTTTCTGGGAAATGCCAGTTAGCTTAGGTAGCACCGAGTAGCACACAAAGCAATTATTTCTTCCCAGATATGCAAACAGGATTAAAAAGCCACGTCATCCCTTTTCCTTATTACTCTCCACTGCTAGCAGTGGGCACCCTCAGCTTTTCCTGCCCTCCTCCCCTCTCACCAGTCAGCAAAACCTTCCAAATGGACATTTACCCACCTGTTTCACTTTTTCCTCCTTGGCAAATGTATTATTTTGCTGAGTTTCTAGCACTTCAACACCATAAATGGCTTTGAAATTGGCTTCTCTCTCTTGTGCACCTGCATCATCAATGTCGTCAGCAAGAGAGATGTGCACGGCTCGAGGAACATGTTTGTGTCAGAAAGCTGCTGCAGAGCCTTAGGGAGAGCACAGATACTGGATGCTGATGTGATGCTTGCAAGCATCTTAAAAGGGACTTCAGAAAAGCAGGGGTATTTCTGTCTTCAGATCACTGGGCTTTGGAGATCTGAATTTTCCAGTTTCTCACAGGGAGATACCACATTTCAGAGCTGCATTTGTATCTGAAACAATCCCATCACTTTGTTCCATGTTTTTATATCACATCTTATCGCACCACATCAGTACAAAACCCCAAACCTCCTGCAACTCTTTAGCCTACCAAAATGCCACTGAATCTCTGCAATTTGCTTGTTTTCTTTCTCCTTTGTACAAATGCTGCGTGACGTGCAAGACTGAATCAAGTCTCATAGCATTCAGTTTTCTGATCCCAAGGCTAGTCTCCTTACAGAAGATCAGAGATCACTCGGGTGCTACCAAAACCACTGCCTTCACGTTCAGAGATGGGCCGATGCATATAAGTCACTCACAACAACCTCGTCCTTGATGGATTTTGCCTCTGGTCACACAGCCTAATCTAGTATTCCCATCTTAAATACTACAAGTAAAGAGCCCAGAAACCAGGCTATGGTAAATAGCTGTGATGCAATGGCTTCTGAATGAACACAGGAGAATGCAGGGCATACATACTTTTACTAGTACTGTTTTCTGATACTTTTTTTCTAATTTTGAAACAATCACTATGCTGGGAAAAAAAGACAAGAGGGTGTGACAGACAACATGAACATGTGACTTACAGCAAGAGCTAGGGCAGATGACACAGGCTGTGACACTTGCAACATACTGTTTCGGGGTTTTCTGTGGATATTGTTGGCAGTTTTATAATCTTCTAATACATTATGCATACTATGATGCACTCAACACACTAATTATATTGGAAGAAATAAATATGAGGACAAAACTGTGCAAAGAAAGAAAAGAGAAACTTAAAACAACATCTAGATCCCCTTTGCTCCTTCAGACTCAGCTCTTCTGACACCAAGAGTCCTGTAACATCCATAATGCAGAACTGGGCCCCATGACAGCAGCTTAACAAGGCACTTAGCATGTGTCAACTCCCAGAGCTAGGTTTTCACACCCAATGCATCATGCAAGGAGGATAATTACACACCTGGGAAAGACTACTAGTCTTGTCCTGTCTTCATAAGAGATCTCCTAAAACCAGATTTTTCTGCAGCTAGGAACCTAAATGAGAGACTAATTTTGGTGCAGCTCTATATTATGACAGTTATAGATAAGAAGTTGTAATTTGGTGCAACAGTGATCACCATGACCTGGAAGTCCTGAATTGCAAAGAATTAGTCATAAGGTCAGCCCTGGAATAATGTGGAGGAGCAATTCACCAGAACGAAAACCGAGGATCCCTCTTGGCCAGCAGTTCAGCATTCCTGAGAAGCAACATACTCCAGCAATTGTATTTACTCCTCTTCAGAGCCAAGACCTAAGTACACAATAACAAGCTGACCTGTTTATTCAGCTGGTTTTGACACCCCTCTATCTTCAGACCTAATATTAGTTTGAAAAGGGTAGCATACAAGTCTAGAGGAGAACATTTAGAGCTGGTCCTGACTAAGCTAAAGCAAAACAGAAAATAACTATCTACTTTCTACTCAAATTTCACCACTAGGCCATTAACTGGCTTGAGGTCTGCCTCCTTAGAAAAGCCTGTTTTGGCAATGCAGGAGGCATCTATGGGTATACAAACCATGTGTGCATATGGCTGGATGAGGGCAGAGCAGCTCAGAGCAGCAGCTCAGATCCAGGCTGGCATCTCAGCACATTGCCGAGAGCCTCTTTCGGTTGGACAAAGTGCTGTGCTGACATGGATATGCAGCTCCCAGATTTAAAGTGATTCACGTTAAGCCAATGCAGAGCACAGGCGGTAATCAGCTACCACTGCTGCAGATGTACCTTATGGGAGGAATTGTGCTGCAGTGTCCCCCAGAAACAGCGATCCTAATGCAAAGGCAAAGGCAGTGAAAGCTTAAAAAGATGAAATCTTGGTAGTAAACATCAACCTAACATGAGAGGGGGGGGCCATCAGGAACTGAAAAATGCCACAGTATATTTTTAGTCCCACTGTGTTCACCAGAAAGCTCTAACTGGCACCAGCTTCTCTTCTTGGCAACACAGATCCATTAACACACCACTTGGACCCTGCATCTGTTCCCTATGGAGTATAAAGTCCAGTCTGAAACTCTATCAGGATGCTCAAACTCTTTCAGGGGAGAGGCTCTGGCTATCTTAAAACCCTGTTCATGGTCTCCCACAACTGGTACCCGCGCATTCCATGGGAAGAGTAAAACCACCAGCCAAAAACTCATGAGCTGCCTTTTGTCCGTCAAAGAAAAAAACTTGCTCCTCCAAAACTTGTGTGTCATCAAAGCCCACAATGCTTTCAAAGCCCTGAGGCTTTGAAAGGCAAAACTTAATTCCACATCTTAGGTTCCCATCAATATATTATTGACTTGTATAGAGACACCAAAGGAAAAAGAAAAAATACAGAGAAAAAAAGATATCATTGGCCTAATTGTATGATAATTATTTATTGTTTCACCTCAAAATAACAGAAGTTGGGATCTTCTGTGTTCCTCAGGTTTTCAGCTAATGAAAACAAAGAAACAGCCAAGACAATTACAGTTGCATGTGCTGTGTAACCACCAAAGAGAGGGTCTGAAGTCCAGGAGCCACCACTCCAAAAAACTGCTGAGCTCTTTGAGTAATATTTTCACTATGTAGTACAGCACAGGGCTATTGAATTGTCACAGGGTATCAAAGCTTCCTCTCTCAAATCATAAATTAGGTTTTTAAATACCAATGACAGACATAGGCCTTTTTAACCATAACCAATACAATTTTTTCCTGATCTCATAGTTTTAAGGCATGATTTACCAAGATTTAAGGCTATAAATTTCTTTAATGTCATCATCTAAATTCTATATAAACCCCACTACTGTATCAGCACTATTTTTAATCATTACCATGGTGACAAAACCGTAAAGGTGCTTTACACAAGTAAGGCTTTACCACACTTTCAAGAACAGTTTCTCTCAACTTAATTTCTTGCAGTTTTAAAGCACAGAAAAATAACTACTTCAGAACTTTCACTGTTAGGTACAAAAATGGATACTCACCCACAGCTAGCGTATAAAAAATACTCGGTACTAACAGACAAGGAATTCATAAGATGGACAGAGGAACAACCAGATAGCATACTGTCATTCAGGTCAAGTATGACTTTATATACAGTCAATCCCTTTGCAATTAATAGGGCTGCTTGTGCACAGAAGTATCTATTTCCTGAAGACACAGATACAGCAATCCCTATGAGAACCAGAGAAATATTAACCCAAAATTAAAGTTTTTGAGTGAAAGCCAACATTGCTTGTTTTAGCATTCAATGCAAAATATTTACAAATCCCAAATGACAGCATTGTTCCAGTTTCCCAATTCATGGGAATCAAAACATGGAGTCCATGTAGAAAATTGATTTTAAAACAGAAGTAATGCGACTGTCGACTGCAAGTCAGGGATGTGTACGCATGCTGGGCTGCACGAGCATGAGCGGACAGCAGATGAGGGAGGTAACCACTCCCCTCCACTCAGTGCTTGCAAGACCACATGTGAATGCTGTGCCTGGTTTGGGGCTTCACAGCTTGGCTGTACAGGCTCTCAGCAACCTTGTACAACTTCAAAGTATACCCTGCACTGAGTGAGAAAAAGGGCAGCATAGGTGGGAAGAAGACCAGATGATGTTCAAAGGTCCCTTCCAACCTAAACAAGTCTACAATTAACACAGTTGCACTGTCCATGCTAACAGATGGGTAAAACCCCTAATCAAGCAGCACTACTCATTAGGGGACAGTCAAGGACTGGTTAAGAGCATCAATAGGAAAGGCAAGGTATAGGCAAGCCTTTCTAGAAGACCCAGGTCAGAGACGCACAAACGCTCAGCTTGAGTCATGCTTTACTGCAGACTTAGGTTTGTTCTTTCTGTATTGTGTCAATTCAGGACATTCCCCCAAAGGCCATCAACTGACACGTTTCACTGCTGCACCGTTCAGCTAACTAGAAAACACAAGCAACCCACATCCCACAATGAGGGCAGTGTTCAGAGTTTACTACTAAGCATGCTAAAAAATGCAACATGCCCTGTGTAACCTTTAGGTGTACTCCCCCCAACAAATGTAAATCTATACCTGTACTCCATATCACAAGAGAAGACCTAAAAACCCCAGAAGAAGACCTCACTTATGTCTTTTTTAATTCAAGTGCAACATGGTACTAAATTAGTCAAGCGGGTCTTTTAATGACTAATACTTTAAGCATGTGGTGTAGTAGGGTTCAATGTTTCCTTCAGAGGATAGTACCTCTACGTGCTAGGCACTATACAAATACACAGAAAGTCCTTAGCCCAAAGATGGCAAGATATAAACAAGCAAAGTAGATAGATACTGTCTGAGAAAATGCCAACAGTACATATTTGCTTATTTGTGTGTGTTCCAAAATTACTAGTCACAAGCCAAGCTTAGCTGCATTCATCCCGTACAGAAGTGATTGGTTACCACTGTATCTAGTCTAGATCCAGAAAGGGCAACGAACTGCATGTGCTATTCTCTTTTGTATATTCACAGAAAGTGTTGTTATCTTTATTGATACACTGTTATGACTTATCAGCTTCCAAATACCAAAGATTACATATCATGGTTTCAATCCAACCTCCCTGGTTGAAAGGAACATTTCTTACACAATGGATTAACGATTTGTTTATGTTTGAGGATCTGGACAGTTGTTAACATGTTCTGTTTATTCTCTGGACAAACATAGTTTGGCTTAGCTATAACCCAAAGGAAATTGGGATTTCTAAAAGTAGGCTGAGGTGGCCAATAATCCTTTAGGAGTTGTGATACACATGGATACCCAGATTAAATGAGGAATTATGAGTAACCTTTAGTGGGAGGGTTTGAAATGGAAAACCCAAAGAGAAAATGACTACGTAAGGAACAGTCTGTCCCTACATCCATACCCTCTTCAATGAACACAGTATTTAAGGAGAAAGGCACATCTAAAAAGCTGTGCAAGCATCTTGACAGCTAGTTAGTTGGATGACACATAAAACCTCTTGGAGCTCGATCTAAAACATGGATAATTATGTGTTTGGTTTTCTTTTATTTCTGTTTATCTGTAGCATCTCTTTTATTATTCTCTGGGCTGCAGAAAGAAATTATTCTTGATTTTTATTTCCATGTTTGTCTCTAGAACAAAAATTATTTCCAGGGTACTGGCTAGCAAATTGAATTCCCACAGTGTGTTAATCCTTAAAACCGCACCACATAAAAGCTCTCTCACAGACCTCAGCACCTTCATACAAGACCAAAGGATAACCAGTATGTGCTTGAACCTAAAGAGCTTCTCCAGATATTTAACAGCACAGCTATTCACTGGACCCAGACATTTTCCAGGTAGCTCAGACTACACGCAGCATCTGACTCCCAAAGCTTGAAGCACAGGGAAAAGCCAGGAGGACACTGACAGAACACAAATCTGCTCCCACAGCTGTAATTTAAGTATTGCTGGTTTAAGATCAAGGGGGACAGTCCCCAGTGCTGGAAACTCTCAGAATATCAGTTTGCCATCTGTAAAATGAGTTCCTCCAGCCTTGGGCAGGGCAGGGGAAGTGAAGGTCTTATGCTCCACCTACATCTAGTGCCTAGTACAGCAGGACTCTGGGTTCAGCTGGACCCTCTAAATGCTTCCACAACACCAGTACGAACAATAGCAAGCTCATCTCTGTTGAATGTTTTCCCCTGAATAACTGCTTCAGCTATCTGCACCAGTTTGCATCTGTGTTCTATATGCCCACAGAAATGTTTTGACCTATTATTTGTAAGACTACTGGACAAATATATCATTCATCAGCGCAACCACCCAATTATAATACAGCTGCAGCGATCTCTCTGCCAGCTGGTGCTTTGTGTAAACGACCCATTCCAGAAGAATAGGCTTCCTGTTTTTTTGTGGGTTCCCTCACTACCTGCTTAATCATCAAACCATACAAATTATGGAGTGAGATGAACCTTTGCACCTGGCTCTTAAAGTCACAGGCTGTGGTGCTAGCAAAGTGATAAACTTTACTAAGGTAGACCACATAACTGCACTCCTCCACTCTCCTAGATGCACCACTTGTCCTGCCTCTTAGTGCTGTTGTGTTTCACTTAAACCTGCCAAATATCAACCAAAGTAAAGAGCAGAATGTTACCAGGTGCTCTTCCTCTGAACTATTAAGCAACAAAACCTATCAAAACCATCTCCATTTTAGCAAAGAGGAATTTGTTAGTGAAGTACCTGGGCAGTGACTAAACCCTGTCACTATTCTTATGAGAAAAAGCTACTTGCTATTCTTGGTAAAGGGAAGGTCTTTGAAATCAAGATAATGTTTCACTTGTTTTTCAGAAACTAACTTAATGGGGGTGGGGAGGGAAGCAAGGAAGCAAAAATAAATTCTACTTTGCAACAAGTTCAATTACTCAGACTTTCCCAAAATGAGAGGCTTGGTCAGAAGCATTGGAAAGTTTAAGAAATACTCCTTTAAAAACAACTCCCACAGAGCAAAGCTCCCTCTCCATGACCAAAAGGCATGTGAGCAAGCCAGGTCATTCTGTCTAGGCTTTTTTTTGATATTTTAATTGATGGGGTGGTTGGTGGTGGGGCCAGGTTGCATCTTTACCACTTCTCACTTTTTCAGAGTTGCACCTCCGACCCCAATTTTCCCCTCACTGCAGGAGCGAAGTGGGCACGTGCCACCAGCACATTAGTGTCACAGCCATCCTGGTTGGGGGTGAGGTAGAAAAAGAAATTCCATCATCACTTCTGTCCATGCTTTCTCTGATCATCCTTGCCTGCCAAAGCAGGAGGGAAAGTAACGGCCACATGGAGATACTGTCTCTACATGCTTTAAGCTCTTTGTTATCCTCAGGAGTTGCAAAGAAAGCAAGGCTGGCTAGGCATCGTGTTAATGATACTGTCAAGAGGCCAAAATAAAGTGCCACACCACAGCACAGCCTTCTGCTATCAGCACTACTGTCCCACGCTCATTTAGGCAGTCAGGGTAACAGGCTGGAGAATATGCCAGTGGTCTGGAAAAGGAGATCTCGACACTTGGCTCTTACTGATAAGAACCTGGATCCGCTCAGAATATGATTCTGCCAGATGCTGATGGCTGTAACAAAGCACACCAACACTGTAGTTTTGCCACACAACTATTTTGCAACTATCAAACACACCTACAACAAAACCAGTTTGGTGGGAGGGACTTCCTTATATTTTCACATGTGGTTGCTGTCAGCAGGCTGAAATCTTGATAAGCTACACAGCCAACCTGGCTGACTTCACTGAAACCCTGTCGAAGGCAAGTCCTGAGCTGAAAAGCTACTGCTTGTGTTTCCCACCACAAGACGAGAGAGGACAACCATATTCTTCATCTGGCCAAAACTTGTTTCCAGCAGCATCAAAGATCCATACAGATTCCATCCAAAGGTCAACAGCTACAGTTTTTGATGAGGAATGTGCTGCTTTTGAGAGACAATGTTGTCACTGTGATCCACTTCCCCTACTCACGGCAATCAGTCCATTGTTCTCACTGAAAATGAGAAAGGGCTCGAGACCTCTGAAATGGAAACTGCCTATAAATCCAAATCATCCTAAAGCATAAACACAGACTGATGCATAACAGATTGATGCTACTTAAAATAAGCAACTCTAAAAGACACCCTTTCTCCCTAGTTTCCCAGAAAAATACAAACAAATAAAAAAAAGAAGTATCCCAAGAGTCCAGAGCATATGATTAGGCTGTAGTCATTCTGTAACATATTACACTTCATAGTACAAAACCAAATCCATCTGATCTCTACACCAGTTAAATGTGAATTTACTGGCTATCTACATTTTGAAGCCAATCACATGTTGATAAAAGCTGGGCTATGTAACAAGTTAATTTGTCCACTTCATTCACAATATGAACAAGTTGAAATTGCATACATGTTCTGATTTAGGGTTTCTGTAAGAAGAAGAATATGCATTCAGGGCTCTTACAATGAAGAAATAGGGAATGCTAAGAAGTATTCTTGGAGGCAGACGAGGAACACAATGAAGTGCAGAACTTACCTTCCACTGCAAAGAATGGAACCACTGATCCCTCAGGTAGCTGTTTGCAGCCTGCAATAAAAGTTACAAACAGCATCATTATTTTGTACCAGTGTTTCAGATCATCCAGTCAAAACTAAGCAAATCACCCATGTGTGCCCTAAAACCAGTAAGGGTGCACTCACGGTATTCTTCTGAACTTTATGACCCTGGCTAACTTCATCTCTAGCCTCATCAGAGTGAGCGAAACTCTTTGCTCAAACTACAACTTCACATTATAACCAGTTTATCTTCACAGAAAGCAGTGACACGAAGGCCTTGCTGCAAATGTAAAATAATGAAACAAAACCTTACAAAACATTAATCTCCTATGAAATGGTGTCCAACCCAAAGACTGTGAAAAATCCTCCTTGATTTCAGTCGGCTTTTGGTCAGATCTTTAAAGTCAGTGGAACATTTGCCTTTCCTATTAATCATCGGGAGCAGAGTAAGAAGATGGGTTGACATTTAACTAGGAGGGGTGGGGTTTTTTCCATACTCTAGTTTCCCTTCTTGTCCTGTTCCTCATCTGGCCCCAAAGCCATTCAAATAACGTTTTAGCTCTTTCAGAGATAAAACAGAGTGAAAAGCATAACACACAGACGTGCAGATACATGCACAGACTGTGCAGCAATGGCATAAATGTTGCAATAATCACTCCCAGCGATCACCCGTTTTTGTCTGTATTAAGCACAGCTGCCAGAAATTCTCAGTGTGAAGCCAGGTCCATAGCCAATGAAGGAATAGTTCAGCACTCCCAAAGGTCAAAAGGCTCGGTATCAAAAAATATAAAAGCATCTACAGTGACATAAATATGCATGCCTTAACAAGGTGACATAAGTTTGAAATATTTGAGTGGGTAGAGATGCCCTTTGGTTTTTCCAATTCTATCTCATCGCTGCTAATGGGCAATTTTTACTTACAATTCAAATGCTTTACACAATCAGTGAAAATTACAGGATAGCCTATAAATCTATGTTTTTTATTAAAAAAAAAAAAAGGTGAGGTTCTTCACCAGCTAAAAACCACATACTTCTTGCAAATTAAAGCATCATTCAAGAAATTTCACTCCCCAACACCTTCTCAGGTAAGTATTCAAAATCCACACCACAGAATTAATTTCATTTCCTGACACTGGTTCAGTTCACTTATAATGGCAATAATACTAGAAGTAAAAACATTGTGTGGTTACCAAAATCGTGTTTAATCTCAAGGTCAGATACAAATGTCTTGCTGACATAAATTTGGACTGACTTCTCTGAATTAAATGGAGTAATGCTCTTTTATATATGCATTACATATTATTTATTTATATATTGATGAGAATCAGTTGCTCCTCCAGTAGTACTATCTCTAGGCAATAAAGCAGAATAAATCTATCATAATCTTGGCTGAACAGAGTTTTTCAAAACAAGCTTTCCATTTCACAAAGAATGCTGACATACCAGAATATGAATTTGCTACAACTGGAAATAAAAAGCATAACTTCCTTTTTTCTTTGCATGTAATTAAAAATTGTAAAAACATTTAGAATGTAGATCTTCAGGATATTTGGTTTGCTGCTATTTAACGATTTTCTGTAATTTACACAGTACTTTATATATGTGCATTACAACATCTGATAAGATAGACCTTTTACCTATATATGTTACAGAACTGAATTTCAATTCAATATACTTTATACTATATTTTAATATAATAAAAAGGTCAAAAATAATTTGCCATAAAAAGCCTGAAGAACATTTTTAACATATATTTCTTATCTTTGTCCAGACAAAATGCTTCTAAAACCCACCAGATTTCTTTGAAAGATTCAATTTCAAATTGAACCTTTTTTCTTTTTTTTAAAGGAGAAAACTGCTTCATGGAGGGGAAGAAAACCCTTCATTTCCAATGTTAGCATCAAAACCCTTTAAAAAATAAGTAAAACTGAAAGGTTTTGTAGACTTGAGCATGTATACTAAGCAATAGCACCAATAATATTTCAAGTTACACATCCACTACTTCCTTTAAAAAATATATATGCAGATTGAGTATATAGCAGCTATGCAAACTAAGATACTGTTCTTTAAATTGATAAAATCTAAAATATTCTAGGGAGATGTAGTACTTCTCTCAGGCAAATGTCAACCTGATTTAGTCCGTGGTCTGACCGTTACATGACTTGAACGAAAAATGCACTGAAGTCTGAAGTAAGAACAAATGTTAAAGCCCTAAATGGGAACTGTTGAGAACTGTTAATTATTCTCCTACTTTTGGGATGTCAGTAGCTACAGATTTTAAGAACACAACAAATAATTAGAAAATACTATGTGTAGATAGACTGTGCAACTGACAGGAGTCTTACATAAACTGGATGACAGAAACTATTAATGAGGACAAGAGCATCAGGCAGAGGTAGAGACACAAGTGGACTGCAAATACTGGAACAGAAAATAAAGAATGCTATAAAAGGCAAAACCAAAACCAGTAAAGGGAAGACTTAGTGACACCAGCAATACACAAAAAACATTTAAAAAGTAAAAATAGCAAAGTGACCAGGTTCCAAGTGTGAGACCAAGCACTGTCTACACGTAGTGTTAGCTACTGTAGAGAAGTGATCAAGAAAACCTGCATCTGAATCTAGGTTAGGAGTTTTAACCACTCTAAAAGTAGAAACCCTTAGAGCTCGGGCTGTCATTCAAGACCACTTCCAAGGAAAACGAAGACAAAGAAGACAAAGTGAACACAAAAGTGGAAAAACAAACCTTTAGGGAATCCCCAGACTTCTATTAATGATCAGAATTCAACGGTAAGAGGAACTTGGAAAGTCAACGGTCATTTCACCAGCGCTCTTTCCACAGTGTTCAGCACAGATAGACTGAATGCATTTAACCCAACCACCATTATCTGGATGGAGCTGTCTGGCACCAGCATTTCCCACTTCTCTCAGGCAGCAGAGACTAATCCTTCCAGTGCACCCTTCCGTCTGCCTGACTCCAGCAAGCTGCAAAACCACAGCAATGCGCAGGAAACACTGGACCTTTTGCAGAGGACAATGAAGAGCTCATTCCTGCACAGAATCCCTTGTTCCTCCCTCCTCTTTTTCAGGCTTACAGTGAGAAAGGGACTACAGGGAATATTTCTTTCTTACCAAAAGAACTGGGAGCTTCACAGTATGCCAGGATGACAGAAGAGCCACCAGGTTCTCGTCAGCGCTCATCCAGACAGCTGTCCAGCCCATGGCCACCTCCACACACACTGACTTATTGTGCATAAAATTTCTGAAGTTTGGAGCAATAAGCGCCAAGGGGTAAAGTAGGGAACTACAATTCATTTATAGGGGCTGTAACACACATATTTACAGCTTTATCTGATGTGCATTCCTGGAGCCCAGCACTTCTGCACTGAAGTCATCACTTCCCGGGAACTGACACCTCCATTTTTTCACTCCAGCTAAGGGCATAACCTACTATATTTATTCAGCTCTAGGGTACAATAAAGAGGAGAAAATGAGACACAGCAGACTTTAAAACAGGCTTTCCTTAAGCATTCTGACCACACGGGGTAAGTTTTTCTTACTCTCAGCCTTGCCCACACAGTGGATCTGGTTCTACACCACTAATCTTACAGCTACCTTTCCAACTTAAAAAAGAGATTCAACCTGGAAACGTTTTGCCTGCTGTTGTTACAAAGAGTCAATGAGATGTACAATGGAGATTTCATAACCTAATCTATGTAAAATAATAGTTTGGGCTCCCTGTGTGTTTGGTATGTTTAGGCCTCAATTCTGCTATGAATTTTGTTCTCAAATGCAATGGCTTTAGCAGGGTGTGGGTGGCACACGGTCCAACTGATTGGAGCTTCTTGCACAATCACGGCCTCCCATTGTTTTTGCACAACCACAACATAGTAGAAAAGTACTTTAGAAAACAGAAAAATGCGACAGTAAAACTCTGAGAAGGTGCAAGAAGATTCAAACTACTTGTAGCTTGTTTATTATTATTCCAATGAGGACGGCGAGTATCTACTTTAAGTGTGCCTACTGTAGGTAATATCCTTTTTTAAGATGAGTTGATCCTGAAACTGTGTTCTGAAGGATTTTATATTCTAATTTTTGGGGTGTAAATGTTCAGTCAGGGAGGAAAAGCCACCTGGGATCAGCTGCAGTACCAACTTTACTCATAGGATTAATTTAATCAGCCTCAAAAAGACACTCACAGGAGGAAAATTGTGCAAGAGATTAAATGCCTGCATATACAGAGCTTTGGCCAACATGAGTAAATTTACATCTCTGCTCAAAAAGAGAAGTATTTTTTTCTGCACCCAAACTACTTCATTTCTTAGTCAACCAGTAGGAATACACTTTTTCATTAAAAAGCAGCAAACTTTTTAAAAGCAGATTTTCTTTTTGCTCACAAAAATAGGAAACTGAACACTTGTTTCATGCCAGCATTACATCCCCTGCAGTAATTTCCACCCAGGTGAGGAGGAGACAAAATAGGAAACTGCGTGCTGCTGAGAAACAGAACACCTGAAACTCTGCAAGAAATGAACCACTTCAGAAATGATGGTGAAGACCTTTGGCTAATATAAATACAGCTCCACTGATACCAATATGTCTGTAGCAACAAGCATCAGCAGAAAATTTGTCATTTCCACCACACCACACATGTCATGCTACCAAGTTCCTTTAACAGTAAGTTAGCACTATGGCATCCCTTTTTACTGGCATGTGCATTACTCAGAAGAATACAAGAACAGACTTGCCCACGTAGCAAGAAGTTCCCAGATTTTTTCCTTACAACAGCGTTCTTCACACATACCCTCCTAAGGGATTTTGCCATCTGAAAAGATGTGGCAATAAGTGGGATTTGACAATCCAGATTCTGTTTTTAACTCTTCCTGGTTTTATTCTATGTTTCTATTTCTCTCCCTTGTTTGCTCTCTGGTCAGCAGGATGGGGTTTTGTTATGCTTTCCTCCAGCTGATATTCATTACTGGGACTCATACTGTAGGCTTCTCTGCACCGATTTATTATCAGCCACAGGAACAGCAGAGCAGAGCGGCTCAGGGCTGCAGGAAGTCAAACCCCCACGGCACACACACTGCTGCCTCATGCAGACTGTACAAAACCTTTATATCGCTGATGCAAATCCCAGCATTGCACCTCCACAACACGGGCAGGCCTGCAAGTGAAATCTGCCACTCTTCTGGCTTAACTCAAGGCACAGAGTTGCCAGTAATTGCTAGAAATGCTGTTTTCCTCCCGAAAATATTCCCTGTCTCTGCTGGATTCTGGTCCTTGCATGACCTCTCCACACCAGCAACATCAGCTGGACTCACACTTAAAACAAAAGCCAGGTTCTCTGAGGAGACCAAAATAAAACGTTACCAAAAATCCAGTGGAAACGTTTACTGTGGGGACTCCCTGGCAAAAACAGCGTGCTCAAGCACCGAGCTGAACGTGTGACTGTTGTGCTTGGTCAAGGCTTCCTGTTCTGTTTGTTTTTCCTTCTGACTACACTTAATTGCCAAGAAATTAATAAAACAACACTAGCAAGGTGGAAGTGGCACCTTTAAGGCATTTAGGACCCATCTGAAAGAAAGGACACCACAGGAAAGCAGGCAGTACTGTCATGACTGAAATACCAAAGCCTTTTTCCTGGGGCTCTTCCTACATTTAGTGTTAAGCAGCTTGTGAAATTATACTCTAAGTTTTTTTTCAAACTCTTTCAAAAGGTCTTTCCAGTTATTTCACTATCAATAGCAGCATCCTCTTCATAATCATCCACACAATACCATAATCGCACATTGTGCTTTACAAATGAAAAGCAGAAGAGCAGAAGTTTAGCCCAGCTGAAGGAGGCCCAGCTATTACTGATACTAAAGAGCTCACACTTCTTCAAAGGCTAAATTTAGCTTCTACTTCCTGGCCTAAAGAGCTTGTGGCTTAAGAGCCAGCTTCAGCAACACCTTCTTTCACACCTGCTATCCCAATTGTAGGAAAGAAAAAAAATCTGCGAGAGTTGATTCCTGCTCATCAGAAGGACCAGGGACCACATAATTTGGCCAGAGGAAAGAAAACACAAGCCCCCAGCATGTCTAGAAAACTGACATCCCCCCCATAAGGGATGATGAGAATCCCCAAACACCGGGCGGTGAAACACTCCTGTGCTCAGGCAGTTGTGCTTATACAACAAACACTGAGTGGGAAGCACATGCACGAAGACGACTTTTCAATATGATCCCAGCCCAGATTAAGCTGTTTGCTGCCTGAGAACCAAATCACCCTCTGAAACCCAGGTAGACACGTCCTGTTACAGTGATCCAATTTCCTAAGAGGAGCTGCATCACCTCCGGCGTTGCTTGTCAGATCTTCACGTGTTAAAATAGGTTGGGATGGGTCAGTATTGCTATGGGAGGACATCAGGATGATGTAAGGAAAGGTAATGGCACTCTTCCTTCTCTGACTCATTACCGTGCAGTAATAAGCCAGAAATAGACCTTGGTGACAGCAGACAGGGGGGATGAGAACTTGAACATGGACTCGGGACTCTCTTGTGGCATCTGTCATATCTAACACAGACAAACACATGAAGGATGAACTGACACCACATGCTGACATCCTCCCGCAAGGATTGCTGGAAATTAATTTCCATCTGAGAGAAATGCCAGTTGTCCAAAATTTGCTTCTGTTTCAAATCAGAAGCAGAAGTTGGAAATTTTAATTTTTCTGCAAAATGAAAAATCAGGAAAGCCTGTGATTCAGAACTACTAAAAACGCTTCATTTTCTGTTAAACCATGTCAATAGTACCCTATAGTATTAAAGAATTTACAATACAGCATGTGCAAAAAACATGTATCAAAATATAAAATTGAAATTACTCAGAAATGTGAAATAAATCAGGGGTGGGGATCAAAACAGTTCATTTAAACATTTTGTAAATATAAACCTCATGTAGATCAAGTCTGGAAAAAACAACCCAAACAACCAGATTTCACCGAAAGTGCACTTCAGAAGAAAGAGTACTGGGAGCATGTTTTGGACTAGTTTGACTTGTTCCACTATCATACATTTCCTGATACCAGAGTTGGTCATTACAGCAGAGCATGCTCAGACCAGCAGGGCAGAATGATTTTATAGAAGATCGGAAGTCCCGTAATTTCCCATAAATGTTTTGAAGTCGCTCAGAAATCTGGAAATAACTGAAGTATGCAAGGGCTAATTTCTCAGTATCGCTGTTTCCCAGCACCTCAGTGAACATGTCTTTTGGATACTTAAACTCTTTGTCACATACACTAGACAGTTTCTGCTGAAGTCTGCCACTTGGCAAGTCCAATTTTTGCATCTCAATTTCTTAAGTATACTAAACGTAATTTTTAGTACTGTTTGGGATTTGTGAATACACATTACAACTGTATAAGGGAAATCTATTTTTATACTCACTCCAATCTGACCACATTTGATGAATCAAGACACTACCAAGGACCAAGTCATACTAAAAACATTTTTAAGTTTGTATTTTCAATTATGTCGAAATTCCCATAGTTATAATGTAATTTGATCCAGTCTGCTCAGCCAGGCAGCAATAAACTTAAGAGAAGCACAGCTCACTCCATTTTTTTTATCAGTTCCTATGAGGTTACATAGAGACACCAATCTTTTCGAAGAAAATACCAAAACATCCATGCTTAGATGTTACTTTCTCACAAACGTAATTATTTATGTGTTTGGTTTGTTGGGGTTTTTTTTAAAGACAAATGGCAGGCTGCTCCAGATTGAAGTCTGCATGCCCTACCCAACAGGGAGCTGTGGGTTCAAACTTTTGTGCAAAAGTGGTATCGTTAAAGTGTGTGTGTACACACCCAAATACACAAGCTCTATTATGATCATTTCTTTGAAGTTGCTCATATTTTTTCAAGAAAAAAAAATAGCCTTTTTAATTTTTCATGAGTTATCCACAGTTTAAACTGATATTTTCTTCACATTTTCTGCAAAAATTGCTCACCCAGTCTGTTTACAGTCCTACCTGCATGAAATGCATATACACAATAGTCATGGCTGTATATTCAACTGAAAAAGTAAATTTCCAAAGGGTAACAGGTAACAAATTGTGTTTGAAACAATGTTGAGAACTATGGTAAGAGTTAAGTTGGTTGGAGTCAATTAGGTCTTTTTAAGTTATGACTGTTCAAAGTTCTTTGAGGGTCAAGCAGCTGGGTTTTCAGATGCTTTTCTTTTCCTACTCTAGAGCAGTTCCAAAGCTCAGTGCTGTGGAGTGCTTTTCTGTCACTAAAACTTGCAATGACCAAAGGAGTCTTACAGAACCTCACAAGTGGATGAAGAAATCTAGAAGAACTAGCATATGTAGATATCCATACAAATATACTGAAATCTTTCAGTGAAGATCAGATATCTTTTAAGAAAAGATACCTGTCCGTTCCAGTGCAAATTATGGGTTTCCTATATGAATTAAAAGATGAAATTTTGTATTTGTTGCATGCAGGAATAGGACTATATGTAAAAAACCCCAATTGTTCCAGATCTGCATCAATTTGCCTTTCCACGGAGCACTATTTTGATGCACAGAATCAGCAAGAAGATTTAATCACTGTGGCCCAAAATTTCCATTCTGACTGTCAAGCATCATGAAGAGTTGCAGAGCTATCACCCTGACCAAATTTTCTGGTGGTTAGATAATTCAACAGCACTGAGTTCTCTGTCTTTTCTGAGTCTATTTAATTAAGATTTCATGCATAGCAAGCAGAAGTTAAACAAGATTCATAGTAAGAGAGAAAGAAAATTGTACTTCTGTGTTTACTGTACCTGCAGTAAGACAGTACCCCCTGGGATTGTGAGCTGTAAACAGTACTTAGGGGCATTCTCCCAGGAGAGCAGTTGAACATCTTCAATAGCACTGTAGGAAATGGAGTTTTCCATGTACCCAGTTGGCTGCAAGAAAACAAAGGAGAGGAAAAAAAAGTTTACTTAGTCATCAGAAGTTTCACAATTTCAAAGTAAGAACAGCACTATCAAAATTACTTCTCGTCTTGAAAATATCTGCAAAACACCTAATTGGAATGCAAAATTCCCATACAGGCCAATCTACAAAGAGATCCAGCCAGCCACCTTCATCCAATTCATTCAAGTGTTAAGATCACTCACATAAAAACAAAACCAAACCAGACCTAGGTGGCTGAAGTGTACTATATTAAGGTTTTTAGTCCACGCGTTCTAATTCTTCTCCCTGGCTGCAAGGTTGATCAAGCACATCATCAAAACCTAGACTGCCACATTTGATAGTGGTTCTTGGGGCTCTAAAGATTCAGCCCTCAGCGTTTAGACTCAAGCAAACGCAGAGCAACCAACCTACGCATCAGCATAGACATAAGTACTGGTGTCCTGCACATACTGCTGATGCCCAGTTTAAAGTGAAAGTCACAATTAAAACATAAATAACTAACTTGTGTTTGCAGTTACATGTACAACATAAATGGATTGCAGCAAGGAAACAAACTTAAACGTGAAACTCCTAATTAGTAAATTCCTAATTCTTAGGCATTACAGAGGCACAACTATCTCTGAGATAGGCTGAAATATAAATGTATATATGCAAACATACCTAAAATCATGTCCTAAACATACACAGAGATATAGCTGTGTATCTATTGAGTATGAGTACATACATTGTACTTTATGCCAGTCTTTTGTGTTGTTTAAGTAATTTAGAGGTCCTCAAAGACGTTGTTTATTTCGCTTTGTTATAGCGTAAGCAAACTGATCAGTATTGCTATGGCAGAGAAACTCTTTTCATACAGAAATGACTAATGCCACCACGTGGATAAACCCTTGGGTTGGCCATGTCTTGCAAGAGAATAGAGCTCATTACGTTTATGAATTATTTTCTCACTATTACTGGTTTACATAGAACTTAAACTTCTCAAACTTACTCCCACTGTGCCCAATACATAAGTTATTTTTAACTGACAGCCTTGAAATAAAGAAGGCAAGGGAGAAACCACATCTATTTCAGGGTCAAACAGGGCCAATGCTTAAAATCACAACACAGGATTCCTGGGGGCGAGTGTGAAATAAGCAAATTTCATTTGGAACGTCTCTACTTCTAATTGGTACAACTTTCTTCCATAAGTTAAGTAGGTGGTGCATCTGGAAATCATACTTTGAAGTTATACACTTCATACATGTTCATAAGGCCTTAAACGTCATCTGCCAAAATGCAATGATGTCCCTGTCATCCACCTTTGCTGCTACAAAAAGTCAGTTGTCTTTTCAGCAAGAAAAACCCAGCCAGCCAGGGAACTGAACTTTAATATCTTTTTCAGTAACGCTTGTTGCAGCAGCACTCATTTTACACTAGCCCTTGCTGAAAACAATTTTTGCTGTCTCTTTAACAAAAACCTTGTTATGCAGGAAGTATGATAAAGTTCTGCTTATTCATTTACCCACAATATTGTTCTACACTAGTGACTGGAATCCCAGTGGCTTAACGCTGATACCGTACGTCATGCATTGCCTACTGGAGAGTAATTATCTCACAGGAAACCAAAGGCCCAAGATCCTTCGGTAATCAGCATTACAACGCTCTGGGAAAAATATGAAAACAACCAGCATAAAATCTAGTATGCTCAGGAGGCAAAGTTATCAAAAACATGGTCTGAAAGACTAGAGAAGGCAGAAACCCAGACCCAGCCGACACAAATATAAAATGAAATGAATCAAAGCAATTTAAATTTCTCTCTTAAGAAGGTGCTGACTGCCCTTAATACCCTCCATTAACTTCAAAGAGGATTTGAAGAATTCTCACAGAATCTGTTCCCAAGAGAAGCCTCTTCTGTACTTTAAATCATCCATTTAAACAGCATTAAAGACAGCTGATCCAGCTCAGTCACAGCTCTGTAGCCATACACAAGTGATTCCATCCCAGGCATAAACCTCTTCTCATAGGACAGTCCTTTTCATTAAGGAGAATGGAGGAACACAAGAGTCCTGCAGTTTGCTAAGGATGGGAAGACTACCTAAACCATCACATGGAATTACACAGATGGTTAATGTCTCCAAATGAAAGCGTTATGCCATTGAGGTAGTTTATTTGGCACTCATATGATCCTACTTCCATACCTTCTATCTAGCCATACCACACACAAAGCTTTACTACAGCTGTTTGCTCTTGCTCAGAAAATGAATAGCCCAAATCTACTTTAATCCCTATAAGCAACATCATATGTATTGTTTCTGTTTTCATTAAAAACACCATGTTCTACGAAGTAAAATGTTTCCAGTTCTGAAAACAGCGGCTATAGGCAGTTTCACCTATGTTTCACAGTTGAAGAGCCTAAAGCGAAGTGATTTATCACTGTGTAGAGCTCCTTGAAATTGTGCTTCTAGATGTTGTCAAACACTGAAGACCACACTCCCACATCAGGGCTGTGCTGAAAAGTTCTGAAGCACTGAAACAGAGCTGTCCTTGCACCTGAGGCTTCCTGGGCCTCACAAGGCTCTGGTGCTCCTCACAGAGAGACCACGGCACTAATGAGGTGAAGGTCAGCCCCACACAAAGGCATCCCTTCCCTAATCCCTGCGCACACACAGATGTGAGGACAGAGCAGGACAGAGCGGTGTTCCCCGGTTGTGTTTTCTCAAGACCAAGCACAATTCAGCTGTTTATCAGGAAATGGCCTGAGGTAAAACCACAGCCTGAGTCACTGGTTCCTCTTAAAACACAGGCTATTTTGACATTCAGGTATGCAAACGTCAATCACAGTGAATCATTGTGGTTGATAAATAAGCAGTGCAAGTGTTGCATGTTCTCATGGACCAGCTGGTCTTGCTTGCACACAACCCCCAGGAAGCTGCATCCTCACCCCCAGGTCGCTCCATGGGAAATACAAATTAGAACAACACGCATGACCAGAAATGTGGATTCAGAGATTTAAAAATACCTAAAATGACACAGATCCTCAGTGGGTCACCATGAAGCATCTGGCATCAGTACTAATCTTAAGCATCATTCCCACCTCCATCCACCCACTTTGCCTCTGCCTGTACAAATACTAGTCTGGCTGTGGCATTGGGCAAATCAGGGAACCCATCCAGCTTTTGCCAGATTACTTTTTAGCTCCTTCGGCCCCATTTCTAACATGAAACAGAAACTAGTAAATTAACATAATTTGGGGGGCAGCATAGAAGGGAGTGAGCAGTGAGGACCTGAATATTTCAGTCTAATTATTGGTATGAGATAGTCTAAAGCCACAGCATTTTTGAGCAGTAATAGATGAAGTTCAGTTGAAAATGCCTTTATTTGAGAAAACAGTAATTCTTATTTTTATAGCTGTCACTGTTGAAAGAAGATTTATATTTCTTGGCAAAGTCTGAAATCTATCAAACGAAGCAAGATAATGCACTTTTCTCATTCACTCTACAAAATTAATCCTGACTTAGGAAACTTTGGCCAGAGAATCTACATATGTCAGCTTACAGATTTACAGTTACAGTTTTAACTTCTGTCTGTTTGCTGTTGAACATGTTCTGAAAAACTGTAAGATACTCAGAAATGAAAATGAAATTTATTACAACAAACAAAAACCTTAAGTCAAGGAAACATTTTTCTCTTCACTTTAGCCTTTAGCCTCCTTAACGAAACATGCTACTTCTCCATTGGGAAATCAGGTATGTTTTAACCTCAGTGAGAACTTTGTCTTTTTTCAGTTCCATAAAGATTTATTAATCCTACCACTTTGAAACAACTTTGTACCAGAATAGCCACACACCAAAACCTACTATAAATCAAATCTTAGGGGAATCCAGTGCTCCCAAAACTGGAAGAACATGTAGGCTCACGCATAAGGCTAGTTTTCTCTTAGAGTTTCTGGAAAAAGTTGGCAGCAGCAGACTACTCAATAATGCAAAAATCTGCCCACTTGTTTCCATGGGAAATTCTAAAAGGGAAAGAATAAACATGACGTCCATTGTTAATATGAGGCTTGTATGCACTTACTCATATAATAACGTACTAAATTTTCAGCTGCATAAGCGTCTAGAAAAGATGAATTCTACAAATAGAGATGGTTATTTGTATTAAAACATATTTAGACTGACAACTCCCACCAAGACAACAACAATGAAGAATGATTTTCCCAATTAAATACTCCGGATGGTAGGGGGAAATGGGGCTATTCTAGACCCTTGCTCTTCCACTGTCAGGTGCTTATTTCTCTCTTGGATGCTCTTAAGAACGAGCCATGCTGCTGTAGCCCAGGATGATGAGCATACTGTATTACATGTAAGTTTTCCATACCCAAATAAGATTCAGTCCTGCTGAATAACATGTAGGAAGAGTTGATTGCTCTCTAAACTTTAATGGGGGTGGAGACTTTTCAGTCGGCACATTGAAGGGTAATGGACTCTGAAACTGCTGAAAACAATGGACGGTTTGAAATAAATCTCTGTTAGGAGACATCCCCGGCTCCAGAGAACGCCCCTGCAAATGTAGCTATTTCAGATAAGAGCAATTAACATCTTTGTTCATTAACTATATAACCTATCAGAAGACATTTATCAAGTTAAGCAATTAGTAGTACTATGCCATAATATGCAGCACAGTACAATTTGTCTCACTCTTGATATGGAAGAATTTACTGCTATGCTCACTTGTCATAATGACTTGAAAGAGTTTAAAGTCAATGTTAATCTCACAGAGATTAATGTGATAAGAAAACAGACAGAAAGGCTAACAGTGGGGAAACACCTGACTCTTCCCCAAAACTGCACAAAGGAATTTCTGCTGTTGCAAGGAAGCTCATTCTCATCTAATCACACTTCCTGGACCCCCGGCCTGCCCATCATCACCATTCCCTTCCCACTCCTCCTGTTAGGTAAGAGGTTTCATGTCTTGGACCATAAGGGAAGGGCTCACTTGCTCTTTGCATTGGGAGTAGGACTACATTAGGTGAAATGGGTGCTTAATCCAGGGATCCATGGGGAAGGGATCTCTCCATGGGGGGAACCTAAATTATTTCTGCTTGTAGCTGCTTTGTTCCCAAGTGTCTCCAAGTTTGGTAGCAATGCTTGGTGGGGTTTGGTTGGTTGGTTTTGGAGCTTTTTGATACATGGAAACAAATTTGGACACAGTGGCCCAAATGTTCATGAGGCTCTACCAGTCCATGTCAGCTGAAGGGTGTACTAGTGCATAATTAATGACAGGAAAGAGAGGGAGGGGTTTTCCTACCGCATTTATTTGTGTGTGGGTGACTGTGTGTATAAACATCCATGTGTGTATGTATGTGTATAAACGTACACACACACACCCCTTTCTTTATAGCTATAGAGAGATAAAAGATAGTAGAAACATATCCCATATCTCTCTATACAAAAATACAGCAGCAACTGTCATATGCTCAGTGCAAAGTAGTTCAACCTCAGTAAGTGACATGATCTAATTAAGAAAGGCCAGATCTTCAGCTGAGCTGATCATCCAAGAGACTTCAGTGGAACTTCACTAATTTTTACCAGCTGGGAATCTAACTCAGAAATTCAACAGAAATTCAACCAAATAGAGCTTTGCAGCAAAAATGTGCATATATCTCCTTCTTTCCTCTAAATATTTAAGACGACTAAGACTTGAGGCTGTTGCATTAATTAACCTTACAAAACCGATAAAAATGTAAGAGTTGCCAGTAAGAAACAGATTACCCCAGACTGTGCAGAAAAAAACACCTTCCACTCTGCAGCAGGGCTGAAGTATCAGTTTTGTGGAGCTACAGAAAATGGACAGGCCGAAACTGTTCATCAAAGGGCTGAGAAGAAAAAACTGGTCTTGACATTAAGCTCGACATGAGCTACAAAATCTGTGAAATTGGTGCAGCAGACACCAGCAGAGGGAAGAACTTCAGATTAATTCAGATCTGACATAAGTTTAAAGCATGTAAGTTCATCATTGAGAAGAATGGAAAATAGTCATATTATGGGATATGTACCATGACAGGAGAGTCAAATAAGCAGGAAAAAATTACTGTGTTAGCTGAAATGCATATAGAATTTTTTTTTTTTTTTAAATGAGATCCTTCTCTTTTACTGTTAAACCCAGCTGAAGGTGCACTTCCAAGCGTTCAGTTTATTTTATCAACAGAACCATTTGACTTTCTGGGAGTAGAAGACGACACATATCTTGAAGACTTTCTGAAGATGCCCATCATCAAGATGACCTTGTCTAAGTGCCCCATAAGAAATAAACCATTTCTCTCTGGCTAGCTTAGCATGACAAAGGGAACACCACTGGGACTTCCAGTAGTGCTGAAGGCTTAATCAGTTGCAGTGCTGGTGTCCAAAAAGCTCTCTCTGGAAACAAGCCTATATAAGAAACCTTGTCTCCTGCTATCAAACCTCTGCTAACAGGGATGACAACATGCTGCAAGGTGCACGTGCCCCACTGCAGAGCTGGAGGCTGACCACCGCTTGTCACTGAGATGGTGGCCAAATCCGCCCGATCACGGCCCACAGGCAGCAAGGCTGCTCCCAGACCAGTGACCAGGAGCAGGAAGGGGATGGAGCTGTGTTTGACGCAACCTGCCAGAGACTTTCACAGACACTGGCCTGACTCGCCTGTCAGGTGGAGGGCCTCTGGTTGGAGCAGCAATTCTCCAAGCATGTGCTGCAGCCTTCAACCCCTCCCAATGAACACAGGGAACTTGAAGAGAAGAATTACTAACCCACACTTACCAACCTAGAAGAAAAAAATCTTAGTTAAGATTATAGCTGCATCATGCTCTTGATCATGCCTTAGATGACACAAGAAGCCCGAGAGATGTGGGAAAAGGGCTCAGACTTCCCGACTCCAACCATGTGAATCAGCTCTAAACGTATCCTCCTGCTCCTCCAAAACTGCATAACCGATTCACAAGAAGGACCATTCCTTAGCAGGATTCATGTTTTCCATCCCCTTGCATGTATCACCGCACTCCGTGACATCCCTCCTGGGGAGGAAGTACTCAATAACCTTGACAAGACGGGTAGGTTATTTATCCACACCACCAGCCAAAATACAGCAGGTACACACCTCACAGAAGCAGCAATAAGTAACAAGAGTAGTGGGGACTTACTGCAGAAGACTGTACACACACGTACTTCTGTAAAACAACTGTTAGAGGAATATTGGAAAATCCCTAACTTTTGCCCAGAACATAAAACATCTAGTGACTGCTAAACAGATCTTTGCTAAGTCACCATAGCAACAATGATGTGACAGAAAACAAAACCACATCCACAAACCGTTCTTGAGTCAAGGCTGCTCTCTATTTTCAATTCTCTTTCAATAAATCAGCCATGTCACATGCCATGAAATGTATCAAATGCTGATAAACCAGAAAGAGGAGTAAGGGTTGGGTGTAAGGATTTCAGACCAAGCCAGACACAATGTATGCTATACTAAAATGCCATCCTTTAATGACTACTTTAACCAGGGGCAGCCTTGAGAGCTGGAAATGAAAGATCATGAGCTGATTTCAAATACAAAGCTGGCACCTGAAAAATAATCAGTCTGTTAAATAACTGGAAACACGGCCAAACTGACATGTACTACAAACAGATCTCTGTTCAGTTGTGTTTTTCAGAACTGGTTTAGGTAATTGCAATAGTATGTTTCTAGTTCATATTGTCCTTGCACTTACAGTGGTTTTTATTTCTTGTTTACAGATCTCCAAAGGCCGGTCGTTCATTATCTCTAGGTAGGTCAATAAAAGGTGAAGAAGGAAACCGCATTAGTTATCAGTAGGGTCACATCTGCTGTGCAAGGATCTGCACCTCCCAGGGAAAATTTTAGGGTATTACAAACTGAAAAAGCAGAAGGCAGCTGCAACAGAAGCAATACATTCACCTCTGTTGCCTGTACATACTCAGTCTAACATGAGAGGTGATCCAAGTATAAAATACTGAATTGGTAAGAAGCTGAACTACCCAGGATCCCACGTCCCATTAGGAATACAGAATTTGACTCATGGACTCTGCAATCCTGACAGTTCTCACCACCTTCTTAATGTGCATTCCAGCTCACTTCTTACTACAATTTATTTACAAGATCTAGAAATTAAATTGTAAAACTAAGCATAGCATAAATACCCTATATATTAACTTCTTGTTCTTCATTTAAACAAGCATTCTCCAACACTACTTATCATGTCCATGCCTTTTACCTGTAGAGCCATGAAACCCTTAGACACTGTAATAGTCAAATGGTTTCCATTAAGAATTTTTTCCTTTGCTTTTTAATGGACTTTTAACCCTGCAGTTTCCACGATGCCACATGCAATCTCAATTTGGTGAACAAGTACAGGACAGGGAGTGCAGTAACCCAACTACGCTTCTGAATTCCCAATAGGGAATGCTCTATTCTGATCTTTTCTGGAGAAAAGATGAGCAGCTCTTGAGTTCCCAGCAAAATATTAACACAGCTCTCTGCTGTATGTTAGATAAGAGAAAGGACATGCAGCAGAGCCTTCAAAAAAAGCTACAGATACTCTGTTTATGATAGTCTCACTAAACGCTCACTGTTACTAGGCAAAAAAACCCAGGGACCTCCTGAGGATGAGTCACAGCCACTTGGAATCACCTTCTGCTACAGGAGGAGGTGGCAAAACATTGTTAAAGTGCCAGTGTTTTGTTTCACAGGTCCTACCTTCAACAATAATTTGGACAGTTCTACATAATTTTAAGTGAGATCCAGCTCTCATGTCTGCAGCAGTGATTCCCTCTTGATTTTGTATCTCGGCATTACAGAATGACACCATGACACTAACGGAAAAGTGCCCTTTTACTTCTCTTCATCAGGAAGACTTCTGCAAAATTGTGGTTGCACACTCCTGGCCCCACCCATAACCTCCTCCACTGTTGGTCTTCCTCATTGTTTAATGACTGACTGACTGTTTGTACTGGAAGGGAGTGTTGCTGTCTAAATAGAGGGTAACTGAAATACGTGTGATACCTCCATGGAAGGGAGATGGTGAGGGAATGGAGAAGGAGAGGGAAACTGCAGTGAAGTATCAGAGTAAATATTTGAGAAAAGTGTCAGTTGACTGGTAAATGCATAATGGAGAAGACACAGAGCACCAGCCAGAACCTAAATTACCTTCGTAAGCTCCCTTACTATGCAAAAGGATACAAATAAGTATTTAAAGTGACACTTTCTCTTAAAAAAAAAAACAAACCTGTATTTAGCTAAAATCATAAAGGCATTGTGCTTACAGAGAATGAAGTGGTATGAAACTGTCAAACTCAACAAGAAAACATTCTGTTTCAACACAACATTTATTAGCCTAGCAAGTTATTCTTCAAGATAGCTAAATAAGAGTGCCTAAAGTGAAACATGGGCACCTGCTTATGAAAGGTGTCGTTATCATCATCTCAACAGACACACTTTGAAAAGCAGAACAAAGAGCAACCCTACAATCAGACGCTGTGAAACTGGCAAACCCTTTTATCTGGGCGGCTCCCGAAAGGCTGGAGAACAATTCCAAGGAATTGCAATAGTTCCCCCAGGGATGGCGATGCATGTGGCTCCCAAGAGGTGTGTTTCAAGAGAAGCCTGGTTTATCAGATGCTAATGCATCACACACATGGTTCTTCTCTCTCGTGCTGTTTTTTGGAAAATTAAACCACCTTAGTCCTCCAGTAGTATTTTCTGCTCCAGTTGGATGATTCAGCCCTCAACAAGACACACTTGCTCATTTCCTCTATATCCTCTGATATCACTCACACATGAACAAAGAAACAGAGGCAGATGCCCTCCCTGCTGCTGTTTCAAGGGACCAAGCAGGGGCTCACACAACACACCAGACCACGCAGATGTGTCCCTAGGTGATGCAATTTTGGAAAAAAACCGCTACTTAACCAGCCAGCACCTAGTGATGCACATCTGAAGGTGAGAAGCAACACAAATGCTTCCCAGGCTGCAGGAAAAATCAGACAGCTTTCAGGATTTCCTCTGCCTATTTACTTGGCCTTACTTACATTCTCAGACCATAAAGATGCCACAATACTACTGCTTAAAGGGAAATTTATGCAGCACACTACCTATCAACATAGAGATGGCTTATACAGTACCACTTGAGAGTTATACATTCAGTGAAAAAACACCCTCCCAACAAAGCAGCTTTGCGTACCAGACTAGGTTGACTCCTTCCCTTCCTTCCAATTTCATATCAAAACTGTTTTAAAATAATTCCAGCCTTTTAGACAAGATAGATCTTCAGGTTGTGGCAGCAACAATGGCTGCAGGTTTCACTCCCACCCTTGGCAATTCTGTTTTGGTTTTCAAGCTCAATTTCATTGTCAAGTAAGCTTTTCTGTGCATAATTCTGCAGCAACATCCTTGCCCTCTGTCAAGATTATTTTATTATTTACTATCTCTAAAGAAAATAGCTTGTTTCTATAAAACCTTAAATATTGCAAACACAACTTTGTAGACTGAGTTTTCCACTCAGGGAGGAAAGGGCGAGAGAAGCATACCGTTTCAGAGCTTTGACCTCAACCACCAAACAGCTATTACTATTAGTCCAAGAAATTTCTACCAAGGAAATCTCAATGGCCTTCAGTGAACTGTTTGCCCAAAGTTAAGCTAGCTACAGATTTTCCAACAGAAAGCTATCAGAAAGCCAATATTACCAAAGTACATTAACGTTTAATGGTAAATCTGAATCCAAACCACCATGGACTTCTAACTACCAATGAGTGTTATGACGTGGACTTCAAACATTGATGAAACCATGAGTTGCTTCCCTTCTATGGCATTTTGGTTTTAGTAAAATACAAAAGCTTCCAAATTAGGCATATGTTTGAACTCTATACCTGAATACACATCACAGGTTTTGCCCACTTTTGCTTGCATAAGCTTTACCCAAGGCAGGAATGGAAAAAAGGATAAATGTTGCTGCCCTCCTCTATGTAATTAAAACCCACAAATACCACCATGTCACTGTACAACACCACCACTGCACAGCACACAATCATACAGTGACTGAGAAAAAGTCCTGCTCCCCCTAATCCACAAGTCAGGCTCCCTCCAGCTCAGGACAGCTCTGTTACACACCTACCCTGCGTCCCTAAGGGCAGAGGATCAGTGACACAGCAGGCCAGCCCTACAGTACAACCAGCCACCCGCACTGAACTGTGCACAGATTTGTTTATCTTCTTTCAGTTTCTTTCAGTATTTTATTTGATAAACTCAGTTCTCATGAAACATGGCTGAACAAAAGGTACATATGAATTTACTCTTAATATCGGCTTTCCTCCTTCTAATTGCTTTGGCTACATGTTACTACAGCATTAACAGAATCTCATAGCACTTACTGTGTTTGCAACTACAGAGAAAAATCTGGCTTATGAGAAAAACAGCCAGAGCAGAATTATTAGGTTGAGCATCAGGAATGTAACAGCTTCATTTTCCTACTTACATTTTGCCAGATAACATTTAAAGAAGAATGCTTAATATAGAGATTGTTTATCAATCATTTCCCCAGAGAGAAATAAACAGGTTAAATATCAAGCATATTAAAATAAGGCACAGCATCCATGTTAAGCTCTGAAAAAGGCCCAAGTGATCAGCAAGCTTCAACTAGGCATCATCAAGGCATTTTAGGAAAGTATTGTTACTGGAAAGGAAATAAAGCTTGCATTATAAAGTAACCTCTGCCTTTTTCTCTAGCCTGCATTCTGCTGAGAAAGACCTTTTTGCTTTCTGTTTCTGAAAACTATATAATTTTAAAATATAGATCTTTGAATTCCAAATCAGACTGTTCTTGTTTCCATGCAACAAATTACCAGCTCTTACTGGAATGAATAAAACAGAAACCAAAACCAAATTCAACGCTGTAAACACTGTAGCAGATTACTTCCAAATACTCCATACTACTTGCAAGATTTTGGATCACTAAACCCAACTCAAAAGTTCATAGAACGACCAAGGAATATGCTTCTGTGCTTCAGATTTTTCAGAACCTTAAGCTCAAATCCTATTCTTTGGAAAAAAAAAAAAAAAAAAAAAAATCATTTGGATCCAAAGTACTGATACAAAGTTTCAGTTTGACCCACATCCTAACACCTCCGCAGCCAATCCTAATAATTTTCTGCCAATACCACTCTCAAAGTACAGATCAAATGCTTCACTGTACATTCAGAGCCATTCCTGTGATGCAAGGATTAGGCATGAAGAAAGAGCATCATATTTTCAAAGGCGCAACCGCCTATAAGCGTATCTCGCGCATATCAGAGCATTACGAGTTCCGCCACAAACACCAGCGCCAGACAAACCACACCTCTGAAATTCTTGTCTTGTCTCCCATTTTCTTTTTATCTCATCTAAGCACACTGTCTCTACACGCCCAGTTACCTAGTCATGGGCCACTCTATTTTTTTTTTAATTAATATTTTCATCAACGTTTTCAGTTACTTTCCAGTATATCATTCATTTGGGAGGTTATTACACGGAGCTAGAAACACAATGTTCCAGCCTGCTGCTGTGACCCCTGCAAGAGGCAGCCATGCAGCAGTAATGCCTCAATGGCAGCAGATGTACCATAGTTGTCATTGAATTCTAACAGCACTTCCTAAATCATGGCCCGCACATGTAATCCTGGCAGTAATCTAGCGTTAGATTACATATATTGTTGTCAGTCCAGAAGTGTTATACCTGACTCTAAATATACAGCTGCAGATGCACACAAGATTCAACAAGACTGCATAGAAAGTACTGTCTTCAGGACGAATACAATAACAAAGGCTGCATCATGAAGCACCAAATTGGTTATTTCAGTGGCCACACTAGGCTTTACTCATGCGAGGAAAGAGAGATGTAACTGTCCTTCAGTAACTAAGAGCAGCTTGAGCAAGTCATTAGGAAAACTGTTGGTGCACTTCATTTAGAAGTCCAGACCCTGCAGATGCATTTCGAGACAAGCAACCAGTGGTTGCAACAATCTTCATCACATGAGTAAAGAACTGAGATTCAACCCCCAAACTTGTCATCTATTCCCTCACACCTTCATGAACAGAATGAAAAAACTAGTGAACTGCAAAATTACAAGTCAATGTAAAACTCACTGGATGAAGTTTTGAAGATGTCAGACTAGACAATCACAATGTTTCTTCTTGGGCATTAAAAACTACGGTCCTTGACTAATGCTGTGCCCATTCTGTTTTCCTAGTAGGAGAAAATCATACTAGGACAAAGAAGAATGGCAACCTTATTGTCCTTCATGAGAACTAAGTACCACAGGCTCTCAACGCTGCCACAACAAATACACAGAGCTATTGACAAGGCATGTCATGAGAATTGTCCATCAGGCTTACCAGACACAAAAGCATAAATAGCCATGTTGGACCATTAAAATGTTGAATAAACAGAGCTGAAGGTGACACTTTTACTGCCAAAAAAATGGTGTTTAAGGCATAGAGACACACAAAAAAAATCATGTATTTCACTAGCTGCTGCAGGATGAACACTACCCCTTGACTTTGTTGGTCCTCTTAACAGCATTCAAACCTGTTCTGAGTATCCCAAAGCAGTTGAGAGTTGCTGAAGGTCTACGGGAAAAAAGAAAACCCACAGTGGCTGAAGCTTTATAGAATTTATTTTTTCCCTAATAATCTACATCACACAATTGCTCTCCACAACACCTAATTAAAATGCCTTTGAAATTACTATTCTACAGGAATCTTGGATGCAAGTTATCAGGCCATTCCCAGAGCTGACTCCAGCCACTACTCAAGTCAGACACAGACGATCAGCAGTTTCTACGCTATTATACTTGAAGTTTGGACTCCTTGAGCTCTTATTCATCTCATGAACCATTTTAATCAATTAATGACATTCATTATCTAGATTATCTAGAGACAGAAATCAGCAGCTCAACCATCAGCACAGCTTTAAGAAGTCTGAGACTGAACCAGGCTGAGGATGGAGATGACTCAGGTGATGCTCTATGTGACTAACCAGAGGCTGACACTTTTGTCCTGAGCTGTAACCAAGTCTAATGCCCTCCACAAAGGAAAGCATCAAAGGTGTGAATTCAGACTACAGACAGAATTCAAAAGGCTGAAAGACAACCCTCTCAGTTATCTAAAGACAAAAGTAGAGTAAATCAAGTATAGCCACATGCAACTGCATTATGGAAAATAAGAAGTACATACTCCTGCATCTTCCTTTTTCTTCTGAACAGCCCCAAAATGCTCTAAGGATATCATTTAAACCATACGTGAAACTGGAGAATTTAATGAGACAACACGAGTCTTTGTTTTCCCAATTCCCATAAGCAATTGCATCAAGCCCAGGAAAATCCAGCCCCCAGTGAATCAGATGCTAAGACCCGAAATCAGGTGCCCTGGTTTCTGTACTGTGTTCCAGTCCTGGCATTTCACTGTGTCACCAGAACCAAGCCCAGTCAGATAACTGCCCAGAAAAGAAGACATTCCTGTGGCAAAAGCTGCACTTCTGATCTAACTTGCTCAGCTGGCCAGGCTAGTGCACATCCTGCTAACCTCCAGTGCTACCAAGGTACAGACTCCTCTGTGCTCATGTTTTGATCCTAACAGAAAAATCATACAGAATGGAAGATCTCAAACCTTTGAAATCAAGTGGGTTTTAGCAGAATTTAAACTGTGGTTTACAGAACCGGCAAACAACAGCAAGTAGTAGAAGTCACCTCACAGTGTTAACAGGAGTCCTGCCCTCTCCCTAGAACCCAGATTCACCGGAGTGCCTCAGACAAAACTAACTCCATGCTAACTAAGTCTATACTTTATAAAATTCTTAGAAATACCCTATGAAATACTGCAGGTTTTTCTTATAAGTTTTCTTTTTGGTTTTGGTTTGGTTTTTAATATTAATTAGTGCTGTATGATGCTCCAGAGACCTAAAGCTAATGGCAATCATGGCTGAGGACACACAGTCACTCTGCTCTCATCAAGATTCTGCATTCACAAAATACAAAACCTTACCAAGTGAATGTGTCAGTTTTTACAAGTCTCTTCTTTCACTACGTTTATCTGAAACAGTACTTAGAGATGAGTTTAGCACCACCTATCAGAAATGGTAAGAGCAGAGACTGAAAAAAGCACAAAAACCCCAATCAAATAAAAAATTTGCCATGTTCTTTTTTCTTCTAGCAACATACATCTCCAGCAAACGGAACAGTAAATCTCCAAATCCAGTGGGACTGATCAGAAATTACGTCTTCTCGGATGTTGGCAAGAATTCATCAAAAACATGCAACAATATCTCTTCTATCAGAAGAAGGTAATCTAGGACAACTTTCTATGACTGCTGTTCAAATATAAGCCTTAAATTCCTGAACAGGGCAAGAACACTGAAAAACTGAAACCGCTGGTCCGGCAAACATAATGGCAGGTCTTTTGTGTTCTCATTCTACAACACTGCACTTCATAACTCGTGCATAACTCATATTCACAGAAAACTGAAAAGTAAAACCACCATATGGTGAAAAGGAGCAGAATGGAAAATAGTCTCTTGCTTGATGTTTTAATCCTCTTCTGTTAAAACCGTGAGTTTGTGTGATGCTAAGTAACAAATTATGTGTCTGCAGAATCAGGCTCCCTTTTAAATTATGAGCTAATTATTTCAATACTGCAAAACAGAAAACCCCAGTCATCTTTCCTGCTCCACTCAACTTCTTTATAAATTATTCTCAAAGAGCAAATGAGATTTCTCATTGCAGTTGTATTCCAATGTGATCAAGACTTACTCCTTCCAACTCAGAACCTGTAACACTCTTTCATTTTAGGGACTATTAGAAATAAAAGGATGCCAATATTTTATCTGGCAATCATGCAAGCCTTTGAAGTTTGATGTCTACAATGTCAAAGGACAAGTAAGTACAGAAGCTAATTTGTGCAGTTGAACAACTGTTTAAAAATCAGCAGGGAAAATTTCAGCAACAGCCAGTTAGGATCTGGCCTCTCTGAATGTATTCCAGTGAACGCTTCCACCTCCAACCAGAACGTGCCTGTACACAAAGGTGTGAGTTTGAGATAGTGACCTTAAATACACACCAGGGGAGTTCAACATCCACCCTCTCTACATGCTTAAAAAGAACAGGGAAAAAAGCACAGCATACTTTTCAGATTTCACTGTACATTTTTGGACAGTCTTTCTGAATGCTTGCTTCTTAAGCTTGGGTTTGCTGTGCTTGGCAGTCACTTTTGTGTCTTTTGCAACACTGCGCACACACAAATGGCCTGTGGTTTCATGCTTTGCTTCCCATTTAAAACTAACACTTAAACAGTAGCTTTATTTTTGTTAAAGAAAAGCTTTTCTTTCCTTGAATTTTGACATTGATTTCTCTTTTTCAACATGAGGGAAAAATGATTTTTTTACAAGTGACACCAATCATTCTTAGGAGTAGTATTTTGTCTTTACCACTTTGATTCACTAACTCTCATTTGTACTATTCCTCAACTTTTTGTGCTGTGTTCCACAAAAGCAATGACAGCAGGTAGCATAATGCTGATTTTTGGGCAGTAAACTCTTGATGACACATATCTTTTGGTTTTGAGGCTCTGAACTGCAAAGAAAAAAGCTCAGGTAAAGAATACATATAAAGAACCACTTTTCACAAATGCTTATGTTGAGGGAAAAGAAAAAGAAGTTGGACAATTTCTACATATGACTGCAATCCATCTTCTCCTGAAGGCAAGGTGGATTTTTTTTCATTATCCACTTAGCATCAGATGAAGCCTGTATGGTTGACAATCTGGTTCAGGACAAGAGACCCCTCGCATTTCCTTTGGGGTGTTAACAGCAGCTGGCTCTGTGCCTTCAGCTTTTGCCTTCCCCAGCAAGCTGAGGTGCCAGCCAGCCCCCAGCCACCAGGTACCACCACACATCCCAGCAGACACAGCCTCAGTGACACGCAGACAACTCCATCGAGCGCTCAGCCCCAGTGGCAAGTCCCCTTCCAGTGAGAAGTCCTGACATTTTATACACCCACCAAGTCTCCACATTCCAGCAATATCTGCTCCTCGTGCCAACAAAGCAGCCAAGGGTGGAGGGAGACTTTGTATTTACTACTCTGTATCAGAGTTGTGATGCACAACTTCTGCAGTGACGTGGTCTGCCTTCCCACCGAAGATTATGAAACCACTTTCAATCGAAGAGCTTCCTCCCTCACACGCCTTCCAGGACCAGCGAGGGGAGAGCTGAACCCTGCAGCTAGCACTCCCTAATTGCTTCAGCAGAAGCTGAAAGACGTCAGCAACTGGACTTTCTGCTCCTTATTCCCTGAGAAAGCACAGGAAAATCTGCAAAGAGCAAACCTCCGATTTCAGGTTCGGTGTTAAAAGCAGCCTGATCTTTAGCCAGCCATGCAAATAAGATAAAGACTGACCTTGCGTGCAGCAAGCTGTGCTGCCTGACTGGGGCTCAGCAAGGGTTACTCCAGCAAGCACAATGTCAGTGAATGTACTGAGAGTGCTACTGTAATCTCACAAACATCTGCAGCTAAACACCTGCCAAGGGAGAAGCAGACCTTTCAAACAACCAACCTGAAAAATCAGAAGTGTTTTAATTGCATGACAACGGAGAGGAGCCGATCAGCTGCTAAGTTTGACCAGCGTGTTACTGCATTTCTGGCAGAGCTTTGCCCCAACTTCCAGCAATCTATCCTGCTGATTTTAACAGGTTGCTTTGACCTTTAAGGCTCTTGAGGGTTTCTAGGTTTCATATGCCTTCCTTTAGGACCTGCCTTAAGACTGCATCACTGGCTACCCGCAGACTTTCTTGCTTAGCTCATTTTGAAACATTTCAGACACAGAATCTGCCTTCTCTTTTCAGAGAGTTACTTTTATTCTTGGGCAAATGAAGCTGAGTCCATCAAATACAAAAAAATAAACTACCTAAACCCATTTGCTGTCACAGAGAGACAGCCACTTTGTCTTTACTTTGTATAAACAGTGAAAAAAGCACAGCCCCAAACTTGAACAATCTGTCAAAGTAAAATCATTTCACACATAAGATGCCTTATCGCAAAGTTGCATGCAACAGCTGAGCTTTGTTTTCTTAAACTGCCTAAATTAACTTAGCAAAAGTAAGGACAGCACCACTCATAACGCGGTATTGTACAAGCTTACACTATGTGCCATTCTTACAAAGCATCCCATCCAGCCTGCGAGTCCCAGATCCCTACAGGCACCCTAAGTTTCTCAACTAACATCATCTGCTTACCAGCAAAGAGAATGTTTCCTTAAAAAAATTTCAAGGGCTGCTGGGGTTGGCTCTCTGTAAGAGAGTGGCATGCTGTCAGAGCACAGTCTTGGTATTAAAGCACAAGATAACCAGCAATATCCCGAACATAGGGCACCCAGCTCATCCTCCCCCCAGCATGCCACTACTGCTAATATTCCTTCTAGGCCACTTACTGCCTTATGCCAGCAAACAGAATCTCTTCCTTTGACCAAGGAGTCAACAGACTTAAGCGCAACAGCAATCAGTACATAAATTGTACTGATGTCAGCTTTTGATGAAGTACAGACTGCTACATCCTTGGATCACAGAAGATGAACGTCCCAACCACCAACATGCACAGCAGTACTGACCATGGGTACTTCACACAGCAAGAGCACGAAGGACATTTCACTGTGAATTACATAAAGAAATGGAGAAATAAGGGAGAAACATACCCCCTAGGACAGGAGACAGCATTCGCATTCCTGATCTTGATCTGAAAGCTCTTGTTACAAACACAACACTGGGGCTTTGCAAAGTGACAGCTGGCTATCAATGAACAGAAGGAAAGCAACGTCATTCAGCCTCGAAATCTCTTTGTCTATCCCACTTAATTTCTTTGTGCTAAAATCTTGGAACACAGCAAATACAAAGCCACCACATATTTACCTCTGTAGGAAAGAGACTGGTAATAACCACTATCTAGCACAACTACACTTGGTGTGGACTGTCAGTGACAAGCAAAGTCAGAACAAAAGCCAAAGGAAAAACTGGGTCAGGAGTGTTAAAGCACCTCTGACCTTGCATGCTGTCCCCAGTGAGCAAGGGATAGGATGTGTAGTAGTGGGAGACTGTACTGTTGATACTCCAGCTCTGTAGATAAACAGAAAGATTTGATTCTGGAAGCAGATAAACAAACATCTTTCATCAAGACTAAAACAGATATATTTCAGAGCAATATGCAACTGCCACTGATCGCTATCAGAAAGTCCCCTTTTGATTTCAATTTCAGAAAAAGATCAGCTTACAAACTGAAAAACGGCACTGCAGCTAAAAACCACTCTCCACTTAGACAAGCAAAGCCTTGGCTAACTGTATGTGGGATTATTTACCTACGTCACATATCTGTATGTCAGTGAAACCACTATTTCACCAGCCACTTTCCGAAAAAAGGCGTCAGAAAATTAAATGCAACACAACTCTCTTCGCTCCCCTACTACCCTACTTCCAACTCTAGAGAAAATGGGAGGTGTCACAGGCATCAAAGGAAATAAAAAACCCAACAGAAAATACACACCTAACATTCATGCAAGAGCAATCTCCAGAACCACAAACTATAACAAAATCTGAGAGGGTTAGAAGGAAATTACATATAACTTTCAGTTAGGAGAAGTAATACAAGACAAATCTTCTAGAAAAAGATAGGCATGGAGTTACACAGCATGTAGTGCAAGGGTAGGTAAGTAGTCAGTAACAGTGGGCACTTGTACAAAAAATAAGTACCACTTAGTCCGCTGGGACTCAGAAGACCTTGCTTTCCCTTAGGGTTCAGTCACTGTCAGGCTGGATATTCGCTTTGCTTCTCTGTGCCCCAGGTTCCCCATGTTCTACTATGAAGGAATTTCTTTGTAAAGCACTTGGACATCCACAGATGAAAGGCACTGCAGCAGAACTAGGTCAGACAATGCTGGTGTATACAATTATCTCTGCAATTTACGTGGCTGTAAAGTGTAATTAAAACTCTAGGTCACTTTTCTCAAAGGTTCAAAATAAGGGTAGTTTTGATTCAAAAATATAAGACACACATTTACACTTTGTATAGTTGCATAGCAACTTTTTTTAAAGTAAATGCTGCAGTTTAGGAGAAAGAAGAGCTCAAATCCAGGGATTAGCTAGCAGCTGCGTCATTTCCTATGACCTATCTATTACTTTACCAAAACCTTAAAAAAAAAAAAACCACCACACACACACCAACACAAACTTCCTGTACTCTAACCACTGAATGAGCAAGCACAGTTACACTTCAAGAGATCCTCTGAGTAGCTGTACTATTGCACAAGCCGCTGCATACAACACCCAAAAACCAAATCCCAAGTTGTCGGTTTCTTCTAGTGCTACCTCACCATAAATCCAAAAATATGGTTGCACATACCAGTTAGACTGGGCCAAACAGTTTCTCATGAAAGATGCACACAAACTATTGGCTTTACAGTGGCATGCAGTGATAATGCAACATAGACATTTCTTCCTTTCTCTTCTTATAGAACCAAATCCCACAGGTTTCCCTGATTTCAATTACTAGTAGAGACAGCACAAAAACCACCATCACAGTTGGCAGCAGCTGGCACCTTTTCAAAGAGCATCTGTGGAGAAGTCTAGAAATGACTGGCACGGGATCTCTTAGAGGTGGTCTCACCACAAGGGCAGAGCACTGCAAGGAAACTTTTTTCCAGCCCTCTGTCCTCGCTACACGCAGATGACATCACTCTGCAAGGCTGCCTGTGAAGAGCCTCAACCAGCAGTAATTCCAGCTGTAGGAACATACCAGCCACTCATAACCAAAATTATCAGGCTCCATCTCCAACGCAGCAGCCAACACTGCCTTTGAAGTGGAAACTGAAGCCCAGGGCTTTTTCACTGGGTGAGGAGGGTGCAGATAAACAGAGGCAGCCTCGGTTTCCTGGAAGAGGGGACAGGAGTGAGGGAAGAAGTGCGTGGCTGGGGAGGTCTGACGTTTGATTCAGCTCAGCAGTCTGTCTCCTCTACTTACATACCTTTGCACAGAGGGAGCTGGTAAACATACAAAGGGCTCTGGTTGCTTGCTGGAGGTATGATGGGGACTGGCAGCTTCTGCTCAGGAAGTGACCAAGAAACGTAGGTGCTTGCAGAAGCAACTGTTGCTTCACCCACGCAACATCTGTAGAACCCATCTGTAGAAGAGATGGTCCCCCCATCTGTTCCGTCCCTCCCTGGCTCCCCAAATTGCAGAAGGACAAGACACAACAAATGGAGCAGAGACTGATGTTACTATCTTTCTTTTTTTAAAGCTGGTCTTAGCACTGGCAGCATGGTACAAACTGTTTCTAGACAACAGTTTAAAACATAAAGAAAGTAAGTAAATCTCAGTGAATCCTCCCAGAAGTTATTCATTTCAGTGGGCTGAATTTACAGGAGGGCAGGGGGAAGAAACAGTAAAGCAGCATTCACCCAGAGTTCTCTTTCTTGTCTGTTATATAGACAAAACCATAGGTAAAGACATTTTTCAAGCTAGTGATACAGTGAAAATGTACGAAAATAGACACAGATAATTGCATAATCTTTCCTACTATCCAAAGGGTTAAGGCTAGTCTGGATGATCTCCAATTGCATCGAAATGATACACTCAAAATGAAAAGGCTCTGTAGAAGTCTATGTTGGAGCCCTAAATGTTAAGGGTTTTTTTCCTCCTCTATCTCAAATATGTCAGCTGTTACTGGAATTTATTAGTTAAGTGGCAGCAGAAGACCATTTAAGTAAAAAGAAGGAACATAACGACAAGGGAATTTATTTTATGATTTGCAACAAGGTGCAAATCCTGCCAACCACTTTAAATAATCAGAGCAAACCTAATTTCCCCTCACTGGAAGGACAGAGAGTGTATAAATCCAGAACAAACAGAAAAAGGTCTGTCTCACTTCTGATCCATAAGAACCTTCCTGGGAGCAACTCTGATGAGTTACGGTATCACCTCTACCTTTTTGACAGGAAAACTAAGGCACAAAACAGTCATCTCTTCTTACACAATAAATCAGTAAGAAGGCTAGAAGGATGCCTTGCCCACAGGTGCCCAAGATGCTGCAAGAACTTTTCCCAAAACTTTTTTCCCCACAGCCCAGAAGCCTAGTGCCATTTGGGACACAGCAGGACCCAGTGACTTCTGCAGAAGGGCTCAGGTCTACTCCACATTGTTGTATCTGCCTGCCTGTGTATGTCCTAGATATCTTTAAGTATATAAATGGCCCTTCACTCTTATGTACATGTAACTGAATCACATCCTTTGTAACTACTGTTCCACAAAAAGTTATATAACTGTGTAAGACTGCCCTCCCCTCTTTCTCCTCCATGTTTCAACACCATAAACTGTAAAGAACATTAAACTAAAATCAAGGTGACAGAACAAGGCTTTCTTCAAAGGGTTGGCACTGGGGAAATGAAAAATAACCTCTTAGAGATGCAGTTGTATACACCAGCTGCACAAACCACCACTGAAATCCTCCTTTTGTACATTTAGCATCTGTCAGAGCACAAAATAGGGGAAATAAAAAAGCAGAGTCTTTAAAGGACAGAGCACTCTCCCAATGCTGTTTATGGCCTGCCTCTTGTTAAAATGTTTATTTGTATTGATATATTTAGATGGATTTTAAATGCAAATGCTCTCTTCCTCACGTCGATCTTTCATGGAGTCCACTGGTTACATCTGTTAGTATTTATATGAGAAACAACAACAAAAAATTTGCAGCTCTTGCAAACATGGGTAACCCACACATTATCGAGTGTGTGACTGTGGTGCACTTATACATTCCTTGTGGAGGAGATGAAAAGGCACTAGGCTGCAATCTGAAAGCACCACGCAAGACCAGCTACTCCAAAGAACTCAATCGTCAAGAAGCCTCCGCTGTCCCATGGGAGCTCAACAGCTTCCCTCTGTGTGCTGGAGCCTGCGGTGCAGCACAATGCAACTTGGTCCCAGGAGTCAGCAGGCAATAAAGGTGGTACTCTGCCTTGTACACAGCAGAACAAGTGCTCTCTTAATGTCTCCTTCTGACTCAGGGCAGGACCAGGCGAGGGACACACTGATCTGCTGCCGTTCACACCAGTGACTGGATGATACAGACAGAGGCACAGCATCAGTACACTATCAGGGAAGTTTGCAGGAATATTGTGGGCACACCAATTAATCACTTAAGAAAGCTACCTGATGTCATAAATATTGACTTTAATTCAAGCAAAAGGATACATCAAAAGGGGCTTCTTGCATTCATGCAAATCTTCACAGCAGAGCCTACACCCAGGACTCCTGTCTCTGCTAGACCTTTACTTCTGTAAAGACAAGTCTGAAAATGAAAACTTCAAAACTGGGAAGGACCATTACCTGAGCCTACAGCTACAGTGAGGAACCAACTCTGACCATCCCCACGCACATCTGAACTAGCAGATTCAATCATGCACAAAGATCGGCCACCAGTAGGCTATCCCAGAGAAATCTTTTTATCTGAGAAAGAAGAAGAGTAAAAAACACAGAGGGCAGAGACCTCTCCTCCTCCACCTGTGGCCAGGAAGCCTAAGCCAGACAAGCAGAGGTGGGCCCGCAAGCAGAAATGAAAGGTGGACCTCCCACGCCAGGGCTGGTTGCTGAGGAACATGGGAATCATTCATAAACGCGGCTGTTCCAACAAAGGGCCTCAAAAGTGTGGTCACTGTATATTTACACAGTTGCTTTATCTACTGTAGCTAACACCGTGTGTTTGCTTCAGTCTTTAAAAGTACAAAGTACCCACAGGCAGGAGCACCACAGCGAAGATAAATTAAATAAATAAATAGAAACCTAAAGAAAGACTCACCAAGGAGGAGTCTTCACCACCTCATCTATGAAAACAGGCACCGCACTGTGCACGGAGCAGAGGTCTGCAGGTGAACAGTCAAATGCCACTAATCATCCTAAGAAATGACCCTGCCCCCAGAAAAGTTTCAGGCCTGAAACTTGGATGATACACTTGTACGTCTAGCTCTACATTTTTGGGATGCTTGTATTCTGAATCGCTGTTGTCTTAAGAGGTCAGTGTCAAGAGGAGAGAAATTAGCTGAAGGTCAGCACTACCCATAAGTAAACAAAGGAAGAGAGACCCACACCAGGAGGCAGAGACACATATTAGGGTTCCCACTTGTGCACAGCTGCTGCCTCTAACAAAAATCAATTGCTGCGTGATTGGAAATGACTGCGTGCCTGGTCTGAGGGCTAGTCGGTAAATGCACAGCATGGGTGTTGCTTCCTGTCCAACTTGTTGTAAAAGTTGTTGATTGGAAATTATTTTTGTTGTTGTCCTTGCTGTCAGCCTCTAGCAAAATGTTAACTAAGTTTTCTGTGCAAAAGATAAAGGAGTTCAAATTCCATGTGTCAAAAATCCCAGTAGGAACTGCAAGGCGTTGACGAAGAACAATAAAATGAGCAACGAGTGTGACAGACAGATTAGACATCTCAGGACGTCAGATTTCTAGGCCTGCAATTAACCTCATCACATCTCCTAAGTTATCTTTGGTCAGAAAGAACTACCATTAGCCTGTAAAAGAAGAAACAGGGGATAAAAGGGAAGTAGAGCATGTATGCATATGGAGAATAAAGAAAATACCTCAGGGTAGATAGCTAGTTAAATTGATTACCTTGTTCCTTCAATCTTTAAAGATTAATAACTCAAACAAAAAGCAGAAAGATTCATTTGTATTTAACACACAGAGCTGTGTTCCACTCTGATCTATTAAATACTCCTTGAGATATGACCAAGTTTCTTGCAATCAAACATTTTTGGAATTTCCCATTAATTCTTGGTGACTAGTTATTCACCAACAGGACCTAAAGAGGGCCTACAGGAAAGCTGGAGAGGGACTTTTTACAAGGTCATGTAGTGACAGGACAAGGGGTAATGGTTTTAAACTGAAAGAGGGTAGATTTAGGTGAGATCTAAGGAAGAAATCCTTTACTGCGAGGGTGGGGAGACACTGGAATAGGTTGCCCAGAGAAGCTGTGGCTGCTCCCTCCTGGAAATGTTCAAGGCCAGGTTGGACGGGGCTTTGAGCAACCTGGTCTAGTGGAAGGTGTCCCTGCCCATGGCAGGGGGGTTGGAACTAGGTGATCTTTATAATCCCTTAGAACCCAAACCATTCTATGAGTCTATGGCCTAGATAACTAGGATACAGACTTCTGAAATCCCCATCACAATCAGGCTTAGAAGAAGATATGTAGCTCCTCTGAAAATGGCTCACAAGTATCTTCAGTCACCAAAACCGGAGTCACCCAACCAGTCAGTCACTCTCAGAGCTTATCTTTCAGCATATCAGTTTTCCCTCAATTAAACGAGGCTATTAAAACTTAACTGTAAAAGGAGCTATTCATTAAAGTTTTGTCACATCCTTGGACGAAAATGCCCAAAACAGATGTGAAGAGTTACAAGATCCGCACTCACAACTGAACCAAAGATGAACGTAAACAATTATGGTACATTTGCACACAGCATGGGAGATTCCCCCTCCTCCCAACTTCCTTCATACTTCAGTGCTCCCTTTTCAGAGGACAGCAGCTGTTAGCAAAACAATGAAGGAAGCAAGAGTACAAGAATATTTACACCGAGAATATAAGATTAGAACTCAGCAAACAATTTTCTCTCCTACTTGCACAGGCCAAGTACTCATGCATGCACATATATATATACACACACATATGCACGCACAAACGATTCTGGAAGAAGAGAGGATCTTCAGCACAAATTGCATCATCCTTAAAATCATAAAAGCACAGACCACTGTTAGTCAAATATGGACAGAAATTACTAGATGTTCAAGTTCTATTTGTAATTACTATTTATACACTAAACAGTAAAACGATGATAGTCTCCACCCAACTCCTGTATTGGTAACACACATCATAATAAAGGCCACACACCTCAGGTGTCTGTGAAACAGTGGATAATTCTTCCCAAATTTATTTCTAATGTACTTTGTCCAGAGTCAATGTTCAGGGGAAATGGTATAAATATGGACATTGTTTTGAATCAGAAGTGTACTTTAGAAAGTATAATTTACAAAAATCACCACTGGACATTTATGTGAAAATATTAAATAGATCTAATTTTGTAAAAAACACCTCATCCAATTCAAAGGACTGAATTCAGTATGTTCTCAACTATCATAAAAGTACTTTTTTCTCCCACAGCAAATCTACTTTACCATCGTATTTCCTGGAACACGTGCCTACTTCTAAAATGCTAACACTTTCTTTTAATGACCAACAAAAATTACAGTCACCAAATTTCCTGATAAAGTTGAGTAAATGTCGTCTTTGGCAACCATAAAGAACACCATGCATTTCTGTTCATGCCCCTCTATCTTCCCTACTCTTTGCTTGGTACTTCGCAGATTGTTCACATTAGTATTAGCTGGAGTTGAACATAATCCATACGCTAAAACGTAAGCACCATTCAAAAAAAAAAAAGTGTAATTTGTTGTTCATGTGCAGTCTTTGTACAAATTCAAAAACCTTCCCTAAACACGGGCAGACCCACAGTGCAATGGCTGAATTCATCTCCACCTGCCCTGAACTGGTTAATGGCGTGTGACATGAAGAAAGCAGAGCAGGAGGAAGGGACTGGGTTGAAAGCGATGCAGAGTGGTATTCTGAATGTAGCTGATGGAGGAGTTTAATAGTCCCGGTACACAAGTTTGCTGGGAGATCTATTACGCAGGTTGTGACCTTCACCAGCCCAGACTTTTATCAAAAGCCATTTTATGAGAATGTCAGAATGCCACACCACATTGCAGCATTCACATCAAGTCCATTCTCTTTGCCTCTTTCACTCTCTCAAAAACTGAAAACTCACACAGTGCTGAAAAGATTGTGAATACATCTATAGTCCAGCAGATACTGGAATACAGAAAACAAATTTTCTGCTCCTATTTCAAGGGAAAGGTTCCCCCAGAGTTCCCAGGAAATTAATCAGACATACGTGTTAGTGTGTCCAAAATGCCTGAAAAGTTTGTTCACGTGCCTAGATAGGGTCAGACACAGTAAAATACTCCCCACCCAAGCATATCTTTACCAGTCTGCTTAGGCCATGGGTGGTCCTTCAGAGGCCTATTTGTCTATCTGCAGTAATTAACAACTCTTCTGCGCTCCTTTGGTTTTCCACTCATCAGAGTGCCCTACCCAGCAAGGCAGCAGTTCCTGGCAGCCGATGCTGGCACTGAAAGCAAAAAATACAGATGCCAATTTCTCAGCTCAGTGAAAGACGGTGAGAGTAAAGCCAGATAAATTGAGCTGTCTTTCTCGGAATGTTCCTGTGTGAAGTTTCTTCCCACCACAGGTCTACTGCCACCAGGCAAACTATTTCACCTTAGCAGAGCACTTTTAGGAAATAAGTAAAACTACTTCTCTGTGGACTAAATTTTACAACATTGCTTCATCATGGACACTGGACTAGGGAGAGATCCACCACACGTTCTCTTTTCACACGACTGCAGATATTTATACTGGCTGATGATGAATATGGGTCAGTTTGGGGCCCAAACTCCATAAATACCTGCAGATCCTTCACAGCACTGGCTCAGAACAGCCATTTGGGGAAAAGCAACAAGAAAAAATTCCCTTCTCAACATGCTTTTACTGGCCAACCATTTACCTATTTATGGTAAAACTTTCCAAACCTTTGTGTGGTACATAGCACCAGGCTTGGAAAGACAATACAGCGTCCATGTTAGCAAGCCAGTGAACTCAAATACATTATTTGTGTCAGAATTGCATTTTAGTAAAATTTTGCAGGTCTTGGTATATGTACTCTCAGTGGAGTTTGCAACAATGAGCAATTAGTTTCCAAACAATGAATGGTGGGAAGTAACTCTTCCTGATGAAGTTTGTTCTGCAACAGTTACCACCACTTCAGAAACTGGAAGTATACTCCTCTTTTGAAAAAGAAATAGAGCTAGTTAGCAGTGCCTGGCAATACTTTTCTTAAGAAAATCTGAGATTTCAAAACCAGAATTTTAGCTTTTTAAATAAAAGCTAGTACAACATGCCAGCTGGTCTTGGGCATTGTATAGGGTATTAGGACAAACCTACAACTGGGCCTATGATTTGTAGCTACAGAGGCCGGCAGAATCGGCTTTTCTCTTCTGCAGTCCAGAGAGAAATCCTTAGCCTGACATGAGCTCAGGGAGATGTTCCCTGGTATACAAGATCATCGACCCACCTTTACATTTTACTTTCATAACGCAAGGCTTGACAAAGCAGCAACCTTGAAAGCTGATTTGACATCAACAAGTTAATCCTCTCTAATTGCAGTGTTGCCTCCAAAATTTAATATATTACCTGATGAAAAAAAAAAAAACACACCCAAAAAAAACCCCACACAACCAACCAACCACCTTCTCACACGCACACAGATTGCGCCACACCTTTCCCAGCAGTATGGTGCTGGGAGGAGACGTGCATTTTAATGTACCCGGCATTTCAGCATACAATTGAAAAGTCATGCCTTTCTGGAGCAGACTGGTAGGTGGATTGCCAGTTCCACTCCTTTCATTGCTATTTGGGTCTCCATGGCAAATGGCTGAAGAAGTGACAAGAGCAAGGAGAAGAACCCCCCTGCTTCAGTTTTCAGCCATCCCTGGTTACACTTGCTCTTTTTTTTTTTTTTAAGGGAGAATTCAAGCCAAGTTTTAGTTCTAAAAATTCCCAATAATAAAACCATAGTTATCACAGAGCTCTAGCTAATCTAGAATCTTTACAGGAACAGCATGGCAAGAACATATACCTACACTGAAGTTCATAAGGTTAAATTTGTCCTAACACAGCCAGAACTGGATGAATGCTACGTAGCCAAAGCCCTATCCCTGATGAAAAGTTTAGCAGTGAAATTCACTGGGCTGATCAAATCAGTTTATTTTTAAAGAGAATTTGGTGCTTCAAAAATTGTGATGGAGCTGCTTCTATAGCTTACATGAACCAGCACAACATACAATAAACCTCTAGCCGAGAAGCCAGCCTTAAAGTTCTTTATTTAACCTACGGTCAGTGAAAATGGACTACTTCTCTCAGGCAGGGTTATGATCTAACCCTTTCCCTTCTCCTGCATCCCATTTCTGCTTCACCATTGTCCCATCAACTGAGCTAGTTCAACCATTCGCAGGCCTGGAAGGTAAACGGGATTAGAGAACTGATGCAGGCCAAAAATAATCCCCCTTCCATTTTTTCAGTGCTGATGGATTTCTTGACCTCACTCACCAGGCTGCCTGTAAACAGCTGGACCACCCAAGCAAAGGATGGCGTGGGGGTGGGAATGACCGGACAGGAGGCCTGAGTTGCTGCAGCCAGCACTTACACAGAAACAACTTCTCAGCTGACAGCTTTTGTCAGTACAGCGATGCCCTTTTCCACCAGCTCAGAAACACCTCGTTCCTATCACAATACCCTCCTCTAGAGACAAGGAGACCCCCTAGATTCACACATTTCTTTTTCTAAAACTTGACTCTGTTTTACTTTTAAACCCAATCTCATTTCTTTGCATAGATTTATACTATAGAGGATTTGTTTCTGTTTACAGTCTAGTATTTTTTTTATAAAGCACTTGATTTTCAAGCATTTGATTTGGCTTCACAAGACATACTCAACTGGTTAGCCAAGAAAGAGTTGAAGGGCTGCGACCTGCAGCATCCATCCTTGCGCTGTATTAAGAATGACCAGGGGTATTTTCCCCTGAGCACAGATTTAGAAAAGAATGAACAGCCATATACATATACATTGGATTTCTACATGTGAGAACCATATATTCAAAACTCCTGAAGGCAACGAAGCTGGTGACAGGATGGCAGACCCCACTGAAGATGCAGCCACCTAGTTCAGATAGATGAGTGCACTGGTTTCCACTAATTGCTCAGCAACAAGACACGAATTAAAACAAGTGCTTTGGGCAATACTTGTTACAACTAACTTCATATTTTACAGCTTCCACTGAAAGCTGGTTGAAAGTTAACTAAAATTTTTCACCATTTACCTGAACTGAACAATCCAGTGCAGTGAGGTCAATGAGTAATTTCAGCTTCACATTCACACTACTCAAAATATTGAATAACTCCCCAATTCTACAATATTTTGCCTTTTTTAAAGAATCCTAATTCAAGGTCTGGGAAGAAATGCAAACACACCGAGTTCAGCTACATGCAGAAGCATGAACACGAATTAGCATCAGGGTATCCCACACCATTCAGCATTGGCAGCCTGCTGCTTCTCACAGCTGTGAAGAGCTTTGCTTAGGTAAATGATGAAAAGCAAGCCAAAGCCAAAACCAGAGCACAGAGTCCATACAAAATGTGGAAAAGCAGTTGTTTTCCTCTACGGTCAAGCCCGGCTGTGAAAGAATTTCAAGCAGCAGTGACCTATTTCAGTGTTTCATCCTTTCCAAGCCCAGAAACAGCCGAGAACACAGGACGTGTGCTACTCAAGTGATAAAGATGAGTAAACTCTCTATCCAAGTATCGCTGGGTTAGTCAACACAGTTGAAACCTGGAGCAGCGTGGTGAGATGCAAGACCTTGCTTCGAACTGCTGTTGGAGCAGGTTATTGCAAAAGTAAAAATTCCTGAGGAATCTAAGCCCATATCTCCCCACTTTTTAGAGACAGCACTGCTCTGGCTGCCACCAGTCAGGTACCTGTGTACAAAACAGAGACACTACCTGGTATTTCATAAAGGCCATTTAGACACTGTTTCAAGTGTAGCAAAGGAAACTGCTCTCCTTATGCTGTGATGCTTATCTCTGTCCAAACCAAAAACACAGCGTTAAATTTAACTGTTGTTCAAAAGCACATTTTAGCATCCAAACAGGAAATTGGAATAGTTCTTAAACACTTGTTTTACTTAGAACTATTTTAACAGAGAGCGGTTCTCAACTTCCAGTAACACAAGTAACATTTTCATAAAAAGTTGAGTGTTCTCACAGATACATATACATGCTCCTCTATTCACAACTACACAGCCAACTTTAAAAAGTGCAAAAGCAAAGCACATCCAGCTATTGTTTCCATTCAAAATGCCTTTTGTAATCCAAACTTGAGGGGTGGTGCACATGGAGGAGATGGGGTTTCCAAATAAGGATGTTGAACTAGAGGCCAAATTTGAGAAACACTGAGCATTCTATAGCATTCTTCATCAGCATCTCCAAAGGGCTCCGCTCTATTGAAAAACTGGGTATTTGTATAAGAGACTAACATCAGCTTTTGGCCAAGGAGACTACCAGCTTTAGGTACACTCGAACCATGAGCTAGGACACTTTATCTGCCATTCTCTATTAGCACACTGAGGCACATTCGGTTTCAAAAGTCTCTGCACTTGTGTATTTGTATTAGTCTCTGCATTATTTAATAGAGAACCCTGAATGCATATATACAACTGTTGCCTGCTGACCTACAATGAACTTGTAGACATGTTGATTTTATCTGTTTAACAGATTAGGTTTGCACTGACAGATGGACAATGCTACTGTTAAATTAATTAAAAATGAATACCATTAATGTTGGATGAGCATGAAACAAATTACCTTTGAGGTAAGACACTTCTAAATAGGGGGAAAAGGAAAGCAGTTAATAAGGTTTGAAGATAATAGCTCATGGTACCTTTAAAGATATTTACTTCCAATTTTTCCTCTTCTTCTGTTTTTCCTTTGGCAATGCTTTTACTAGCCTATACTCCTCTATTACCTCTTTCATTTGTGTTAGCTAACTGCTAGTGTACGTAATTACTCAAATTTATAGAATGTAATGGCAAGCCAAATCATTTCAAGTGTCCCTTTCATCGAATATAATGTACTGGTCAAGATTTAGAGAACTATTAAAAATACATCCAATCACTCAGTTTTCTACCATTAGCTCTCTGTTAGCAAAAAGTCAAATTAGTATCTCCTTCAGTTTCTCCTAACTGGCATTCTTACAAAACCCATAGATCACTTCAGTTTTCACTCCCATTCTCCTTACATTTCTGAGGCAGAAGATTTAGGCTTCTGGGTAACATGCAGCTGGTAAATTTTTCTGACATCACTACCCACACAATTTTGTGAGTGAGCCCATTGAACCATTGTTTGCAAGCAAGTCTTCAAAATTACTAACCAGCGTAAAAATTCTGAAGTGCCAAGAAGTCAAGCTGAGCTACTCATTTCTTAGTATCCACAATTCAATTAGCTGCAAATACCACACCAGCAGCAAACCAGTGTTTCAATTTCTGCTGGCACATAACTCTATAAACTCGTTTTAGTGTTTGGATTTAAAACAACCTCCCCACTGCATAAATCAGATACTGATACTTAGAAGTATCTTTCCAAAAGAAAGATAAATGGGGGCAAGGGGGAGGAGTATTTTAAGAACTGTAATTTTAAATCTGAACTGTAAGATCAATTGCTGTTGCAATTATCAGGTTTGCATTTTTACATTCAACAATGGCAGATTAAATACGTGGTAAGAGATGAAAGCTATATCTCCACAATGATACCCAAATATTAGAAATCTGATACACACTGCAAGCCTACAATGTAAAGAAACTGAAGAACAAAACTTCCCAGTGGTCACGCTGAGCAAATGAACTCACAGAAATGAGGACCCAAGTTACTAAAAAGGATGATGTTCTTGACTTCAGTGGCAGCACTTACATGGATAAACTTTGGTCATATATATAAAGAGGTGTGAGAGGGCACAATTCACACAGATTTTACTGTTTATGATGATCAAGATAAACTGGCAATGGATGCAGAGTTGCGCGAATTTCGGACCCAGCTATAAAACTAGCTCAAATATAATGGTTCAAGCTCAACGTGGGAAAAGACCTTGTAGCCCACAAGCTGCAAGGGCAGGTTAATAGAAGGCAGAGAATAACAAGCAGAATATGGGCAATAGCATGGAGTGTAGCAGTTTGACAGCCCTTTCCTCATGAAACTTCATGTCTCAGGACGTTCAATGAAATTCAAAGGAACATTTGCAATCAATTTCAATGGCAAGCACAAGTGACAGACTGCCACGTTTTGACATCACCTGAATATCTACAACACAACCAGCTTTTTATAGGTTCATGTATGATTCTGGTATTCTGTGTTTCTGCTCAAAATGGCTCAATTTCAGCACACTACTCAGCACAGCATTTAAATACATTTAAAATTACTGATAGGTTTTTTGAACGGTCTTTTCATGCAACTATTCTGCCCTAAGGTTGTATAAAACCTTTCTTTTACATTTGTTCTGCAAGGGCAGGGAAAGGGGGAGGAAAGGGAAGAACTCTCAGCTCAGTTTCTGGAATTCTGGAATATTTCTTTTCCTAACTACTGCTTTCCATTCACTTTCTTTGGCTTACACTGCTACATCCCCACCTTTTTGACACAGTCCCAGAGCATTAGGAGCTCTTGGCCCACCTGTTCACCCATGCAGTCCAAGGCAAAATGTTGGTACTCTCCGTGGGACAAGCTCCACTGGTAACACTGGACTGGGAGGGCATCTAAAACCCTTGCCATGTAGGCTCTTCCTCTGGCCTCTTCAGCTACTGAACCACTTACTAACTTTGCTGTGTTTGACTTGTGCCACAATTTGAAAAAGTAAGAGAGAAGCTGTTAAACAATCACTACAGATATCAAAGAGCTGTCTGGCATCCCAACTGAACACAGATTAACAAAGCCTGTTTGCACTCCAGTTGTCACAACAGAATTTAGACTAGTGACTTGGTTTCAAAGGTGAACTTGAACAACAGATATGAGCAGGTGAAAGGCGTCATGATGAGGTCACCACCCTATTTCACCACAGAGCAGTCCCTACATACATAGCAATACAGTTCACGTCCTTCAGTCACGTCTGGACTGAGTCTTGCATCCAAGAAGCAGTGATATTTGAACCTCCATCAACAGTTTGTTCTTTGGCCTCTGATCCAAGTCCTCCAACAAGAATATTGATAGCTGCTGTGGAACCACGGTTATCTGACATTTTGTTTGAATTCTTAGATGGCACAAATACTTGGGAACAGATTCACAAAGGGACAGAGGTGATACAGCTCTGCATCACCTAACTTCCAAGCACACGGCCTCCCCAATGTAATGCACACAGCATCAGTCCAGGACTTTGCTGCCTGGTCACAGCAGAGTCACCTCGCACCAAAAGGTGCCTGTGGGCAGAAGAGGCATTCCTAGAAAGAACAAAACCTGCATCAGATGTGACCTGAGTTGCACAGATGTGAGAACACGCTGGTTGTTTTCCTGTGAAATCAGATAATTCACTTACACCCATGATGCTTTAACGTCTTCTGGGTAGTTACAGAGAGAGAGTATAAATAAAAAGAAAAAAATTCCAAAAGATGCAGTTCAGTTGTCAAAAATAACAACCAACTTTGTTGGATCCTGAGATGCACCAGAAGCCAGACAGGCAGTATCAATGCCAGTAGAGATCAATACTCCCACAAAATAGTGTTATGCTATACCTAGAAAGCAGAGGGAGCAGTAATAAATATCTAACACAAAAACACCCAACTCTCTTCAAGAATAGCTGTGAGAGTAGTAGCAATGATTGTACCATACGTACAAGTAATTACTGTCAGGGCTCCATCTGGATCAAAAGTTTGGCGACTGTTTTACTAGCAGAAGAATCTCCAAGTTAAAACTGAGTTTGAGTTATGAGCCAGTACCTCCCTGGCTTCTCCGTTCTCCTTCGTGTACAACCACAGCACTTATCTAAGGATATTTTTTTTGTTGTTTCTTGTTCTTATCCTGCAGAAGAATTTTGATTCACCCAGGAAATTCTAATTCAGGCAGTATTATTTTCACCACAAACAATCCCACTTTTCATTTTCAAACTACTCTGTGGCAACGTTTTTGTGTTCCCAATAAATATAAATAAATTAAGATAAAAAGAAAAGCAAACAAACATGTAATCTAGGTTTCCCTCTCTCAGACCCTGATGAAAAGAACAGAAACAAGCCCTGCACAGCTGTGAAGCCAGGGTTTTCAGGCAAAAACATGGAAGTTCAAGCTTTGTTCTGCCCAATTTCCTGCTTTTTATAAAGTTCTTGTTAGTGCACAAATGAGATCATGCAGGAGGAGCTAATTAACTGTACTTTCTTACCGCTGTTTACCTTGCAATAACTTATCTATGTAGAAATGTCCTCAGAGCAGAGACTCGAAATCCTGTCTCCCTCAGTCCACAAGAATACCCTGACCAAACTAAATGCTCTTTTTTAGATGACATCTTTCCCAGCATCCACTGCTAGAACTGCCCCCCACTACTCCCTGGCAGAGAAGGAACATAAGAAACATCCACCTCATCCTCTTCCTCCAGCACTGTTCATCAATGTACTTCTAGTGAAGAATCTAAGAATAGGAAAACACAGTGATTTCCCCTGTAATACTTTTCCAGCCTCCAACAACTCACAGCTTCCCTAGAGAGAAGGAAATACCTAGATCAGTTCCACTACAAAATCCCTTAAACTGCACTAAAAATAAAATAAAGTAGGTAGTAAAAATCAAGGTCCAAAAAGTAAGTTTTCAGGTTTGAACAGACTTTTATGATACTCCAGTTGTAAGGTCCTTATTCCTCCTTCCATGGTAAAACCATCTTCAAGGCCAGAGCTACAATAATCCTGACACAACCTGGAAACTGTGTACCACACAGTCAAAGGAACAGGCCACAGCTATTGGTAGAGTTCAGACAGCACATGGAAGGTGACCATTTTGCTTTTATATTTCTAGTCCCAGTGTGGGGTTTCCTGCTTGGAGTGGCACATTTCAAATACACGTCAATATTGACCAAGAGAAGCTGGTTTTAATACAAATTATTATTAATTGCTGCTTTTTTTTTAAATTGCCTTTTCCTCCTTGCAATTAACTTAGGAACAGCTGACTGCATTATTACATTGCAGGTTAGGACTCTGTTTTTGAACACAGGGACAAGCCAAGTTCTGTGGAGTAAAAATAAATAATGCTACAGTTCTACCTGTAAAGACTTTTCTTTATCATATTTGTAAGCTCAAACTGTAACTCAAGTTTCATCTTCACCCCGTAATGGTAGTAACTCATCAACCACTTCCTGCTGAGCCAGCCTCTCTGCTCAGCCAGTTCCCTCACACGGCTCCTGATGTCTCACACTGTAGTCACTCTTTTCTCCATCCAAGTACTACGACATGCGTATACTCATTTAAGTGACTATTGCACTGAAGATAAGCCCACTGCAAGAACATTAGATGAATAATACTTTTATAATCTATTGTGCAAAGAGTTAAAGATTAATACTGTTTTACAGAGAAAGAAACTAAGGTGGAAAGAGAAAATAAATACCATTCTGAAGACTATGTACAGGGTCAGCTGCAAATCAAAAATTCTTAGTGTATTACTCAGCTAAACACACAAAGTTATGATAATAACACATGCAAACATTACTTATGTCCCAAGAGATCGACTGCAAGTGACCAGAAGTAAACACCCACTCAAAGGTTTCATGCTCAAGCAGAATTAATAACTGATTAACCTAAAATGGAGTAATTACAAAGGTGAACAGTCACTGCCTATTTTTGAGGAACCATGACTAATTCTTCTTACATATTGAGGCCTTGATACAACATTGTTTTTCCTCATGAATCTCAACAACTCCTTCTTCAACCCTCTGGCATTGGTTTTCATTGAAATCATACCCCATTACTGGTTCATCTAAAATTAAATCAAACAGGAAATAATGAACATGTGTACCTGTTACAGACCCTTCAGCGCCTGAAGAGTATGAGCTGGAGTTAAAAGTGATCACGAAGGTTGGAGCTTTTTGGGAGCCAGTTCCACTCTGTGAGCATCGCTTGTACAGAAGGCTAAACTAAGAGGAAACCACACTGCTCAGTGAGCACCAGCCCCAAGAAGAAGTCAGGATTTGGTCGGTAGAGGGACAAATCTGAGATGGTAGGGATGGGGGCCCAGACAATGTTGCTCATTTTTCAACCACCTGCCAAGTTCCCATGCAGGTCAATATCTATGAATCACATTCTGAGATGTCAGGTAAAACCTGGTTAGTAATCCAATACAATACCGGAATACAGCCTGAAAAGGATTTAGCAGTCCTGTGTTTACTCCTCATACAAAAAAAATCACTCTGTTTTCATTTCACAGGCTGGTTTACTGTAACTGTATGCTACAGTGATGTAAATTGGTGTGGCTTTTCCAGTAAAATAGGAATAATCTGGACTATCTTCTGTTCTGATCAGAGAATTACCCAAGAAGTTGAAATGGTTGGTTATTTATGTGGCACAACCAATCTTATCCAAGGACACATATTATTCTAGAAGGAAACAATCAACCTCAAAACACAAGTGGAAAAATGCAATGTCAGCATCATACTGTTTCCTGAACTGTTCTATATTAGGTAGTACATTATTTTCATCTAGGATACACCTAAATTGTGTAATTACCACAATAACTCACCTAAAAATGGGAAGACGCCCACCTAAGGTCTATTGCTGTTCCAAGATGAAGGGAAGAAAAGGGCAAGCATATTCTTCCAAACAGCACTACCATCTTCAAGGTTTTTTCATGTCTTACCATAAATATAAAACCTGAAACAAATGATGAGCATTCAGACTAGACCCTGGAAGTGAGTGCGAGCAGCTGAAGAAAAGCTGTATTCAGTGGTGTCAAAAAGTGTAGTGAGAAGAAGCAAGATTAAAGTAATAGTGAAAATACTACAAAGCCATTGTATCAGACTGATCCATTACAAGAGATTAAGGAAAAAACCTCCCTGTGACCCTTGGCCTGAACTGACCAAGGTATCACTTACCCCTCTGACTGCAAAGCTCCCGACAGAGGCTGTCCTTGTGCTCTGCATCTGTACAGCTGCCAGCCCCAAGACTGGGGCTCACAGACACACCGTGATATAGGGAATACACGCAGAAACTGATGAAACATTCTCATTTACAGTACTGCACTGAAGACAAGTGACCCTATCTCAGAAGTGTATTAAAATCTCAAAGGCTCCAAAGACAACTAAATTAGTTATTTCTAGCATGCGGGTCTGCCTCACATTAATCTATTGTTGCACGAGTTGAACAACAAAAGCACTACTGTGCTGCCAAACCTGAAAACGATACATTGGAGAAAGCCAAAGTTTTAGCAAAATAATTTTGTGGGAGGCTGAGGGATTATGAAACAACTCCAGTTTCAAGATCTTCTCAACAGTCCAAAAAAAACATTTAATGAATGTTAGATTTTTAACTGTCTGCAAAATAGATTGCTCAATGTACAGACCATACATAAATGGATTATGTATGTAGACCATTTATGTAAACAAAAACACATGTCATTTACAAACAAGGAAGAGCAGCTAAAAAGAGGGTTTTATTTTAAAAGTCCTGTCTCCCTGTCATTGCAACTTGTGCTCCAGAAATCTCATTTGCATGGCTCCCATGGTAACTCTGCAGTACTGCTCATTTTTACAAATAATGATCCAGACACAAAACGAGCAGCCACTCGAGGTTTATTCTAAGGCCAGTCTCAAAAGCCATGAAGAAAAAGAAAGGAAAAAGAGAAAAAAAGAAAACCAACAGAGTCCAGAACCAGACAACTTTATATTGTTCAGCATCATCAGTGAAAACTGCAAGACTCCTTCAAAACAGAACAACAAACAAGCTTACAGAGTTAATAATCGCTTCCCACAGTCAATACATACAAAACCAGCCTCCTGCTAAGGTCCTTGGTCATCTGCTATTATGTCCAAGAACAGCAGCAGCAGCAGAGTCACATCACATAACAGGCAGGACCTCATCCTTTTGCTGGTCAGATTCAAACCCTACCTTAACGAAGGCTGTAAACCAGTTGATAAAAGTCTGGAGTTTTGGAATAGGCATTTAAAGATTGGTAGCAACTGGGAGAACCTTGTGCAACTTCCATGATACCTCATTTATGGCATGCAGAAAGGTGAAAAGGCCTTTGGCCACAGGTAAACTACAAGGAAAGTTATGTTTCTGCTGCCTTTTATGTCTCCCCATTTAAAATACATAATTGTTTTAAATGGCCTCTTGGTTGCATACTGGGTTCAAACTTTGGTCATTATGCTCAGGTAATGAATCAAATTCCTCAACCATGTTGTTCTCAGCATGTGTTTTTGCATAATTATTTCTTTTGTAAAGACTACACTACCCTTCTGGCCATAACACAAACACTGCTTGTCTCTTTTTTCCAAAGAGGCCTCTTTGACAGTTTCCAATGCAGGATCACCTCAATTAAGAAGCAAGCTTTAAAAAGCAAGGTCACTTGAATTTACTGAAAGCACCCCATCATTTAATGACTCTAAATTAAGGGATCAGCACTATTCACTATACTAAATCACTTCCCATCTTTTTCACTAAGTTTAGCATATAACTGGATTTATAATTCTTTTGTTAACAAAAGCATAGCCAAGACTCCCAAAACACTGCTCCAAACCAGCCACATGTAATAATTTATGCTCCCCCAACAGCGAGCCTTCAAGTGTTTACTTAGGAGAAATTCTATAGGATGTTTTCGGTATTATTAATTTGATCTCAGAAAAACAACACTCAAAAAGGAGTCCAACCAGCAGCTATGGGGGAGAAATACCTGCCAAAGGACTGTCATCATCTTACAGTGTCCCTGTTAACATTTCTCAGATCTACCCAGGAGAAAATTCATCAGGCAAGTTACCAGTCTGCTGAGGAGCTCAGTGAGAGGCATCTCTATAATCAAAATACCAAAAATTGGAAAAACACTCCCAGACAACAGTGTAGGTAACAGCTGAAAAGTCTTTACATATTGAAGGCTTCTGGTCACTGTCGCTTTGTCCGTCTCTACAGCGACAGGTCACTATCAAAGTAGGCCAGACTCAAAATGGGATACAGTTTAAAAGCTCTGATAATTAGTAATTTCCTGATCTCTGGAAGTTTTCATACCGTTGCAAACTGCTTCTTTAAATACTTTTAAGTATACTTGTCTTACAAAGAATGGCTCTGCATATTTTAAAAATCTTAGTTCTGGCAGTCGGTCTCCCTAAAATGCCTGGGGTTCACTGTGGCACACAAGCTGCAGGTGCTGCCTCCTACCCCCAAGCATTCATAGGCAGTTGAGTGATTCCAAACCTGTAACCATACGTGTGATGTGCATGCACTGGGAACAAAGAAGACTCAACATACAAATCCCATTTTAAAAGCCCTGTAGCGTCTAAATCTATACATACACTCAGGACCATCACCAAGACCCTTCAAAATGGCTACAGAAAGGCAGCCTCACTGTAACCTGCACTGCCTGAGAGTATTCATGCTCCATAAACACCTGATTCGAGTCCCGACTACATGACTGTCCTTTGGACACTAAACGATTAAATCTGCAGAGTATGAATTACTCTCAGCAGCCACTGAATTCAGCTGACAACAAAAGGATTTTAGCAGACTGGTTTAATTAGAAGCCTTTACAACAAGCTTTATACTGTTAAAGCCAAGTAAACTGAATTCCATCTCAAGTCTTTCATCTTGGGTCAGCAGTCTGGCTAAAGTAAACCTGTCCACAGCCCAAGTAAAGACTGAAGGGAAGGAGAAGAGGCCAAATATTCCTCTAGTGGAGATATCAAGAAAACACACAGCTATTTTTAATTTTTAAACTAAATTTACATTTACACTGTAGGCTATTTCCTTGCATTTCTCCACAGCAACCGTTAACAAGGCACTGAAGGCAGTAACTCTTGATTGCCATAGACCAACCTTCCTCTCTTTTTTGTAATATTGGCAATCTGCACTTGGAAAAAAAAAAACCCACCAACCCACATTTAGAAAAGTTGCTATCAGGGAAGATAAGCAAAAGTGATTAACCTCTCAAAAAACATGGTCCTTGATGAGAAACTTGCTTGGGGCAAAATAAGCAAGTCTTCAAAGGCTAGCTGGGCAAGGGGTGGAAGTTTCCAAAGCCTGAACCAAGGGGACTGCAAGGCTGTAAAGTTTGATTTCTAGGGCGGCAATGCTAGAAAACATCAGGTAGTGCAGAAAAGCAACTAATTCTGCTGCAAGTTTATGAACTCATGATCAGCAGAGCTAGTGCTGAACATAAAACGAAGCCACATGAGCAGGACCTGCAGGTCTGTACAACAGCCAGAAAGGAGAGAAGGGAGGGAGGGAAGCAGCAGGGATCACATTTCAGCCCTCAAGCATCTCATCTCTTTGACCCTCTGCGTCTGATTCCAAGCTCAAATACAGTTCTGACGTCCAAGGTGACACCCTATCTCCAATTAATCAAAGGAGAGTCCTGTTTAAGTAGCCCCTTCTCAGGAATTCCATGGCCTGGCTTGGAATTTGATCTCTGTCATAGCTGTCAACAGATCCACTTCTTGCTTCTCCCTTGCTTTTGTTTTTATCTAAGGCCGCTCAGCAAACCTGGAATGAAACATGAATGGACAAAGAGGGATACTGGGGCTTTTTAGCTGGAACAAAGCATTGGGGTTTTGGTACAGTGAGTAGTGACTAGCTCATGAAGGTGCTGAGGACAGAACTGCTAAAGGTATGTTCAATGCTCTTAAGCTACCATACATTATTCTTAAAGACTATGCATTATTCTTAAAATTTGAGGGAACATGAAGCTTAATTAAACCTGACAGTCAAAATAAATACCTACCAGGCTCTATTTCATGAAGCCTAGTGTTTTCTGGTTTGGGGTTTTTTAATTGTTTACCAATCCATCAACAAACCTTCCTGCAGTGCCCCCATGAGCGTAAAGGATCTGATCTTTAAACAAACTGCCTGGAGAGACCAGTTTGATAAGCAGTGAAGAAATAATTATGCCATTCAGAAATCAATTTATTCTCAGGCAGAAATGTATTGCAGCAATTATCTTAAATATGGGGTGAAGTCCGTGCAAAATCACTGAGCCAGACTTTAACATAACACTTTCAGTAAAGTATGAGAAAGCTGACAGTATTATCATCTCTGCGTACGAGATTAAGAGTGAGACTGACCTATCTTTTTCAGTGACTTTTGATCAAAACATGCCTAATTGTGTAGAGGGAGGTCTCTACTCCCTGATAGCTATAGCTTTCAAAAAACATCTTTAGGAAATCAATGCCCAGCCTTTTCAACACACATTTAACCTTTGTCCTGTCATTCACTGCCACGCATTTTAGATAAACACCATTTCTTTCCTCACAGGATACACCCATCACATGCAAACTGCTAAAACAAAACCTTCACAGCCTGAAGTTATGAGAAATTATTTGAATTTTTTCTGTACCAGAAAGGCAGGAAATCTCCCACTTTTCCCCAAATAATCTTCTACCCAAAATATCTCAGGCCGATCTAAATACGTACACTGTGCAAATCACCACAGCACTTTGTGGTCTAATCCTGCAAAACACCAAGGGCTTCCCGTAAGGGCTGAGTACCCTCAACTCCTACCCACTCACAAGGGAATTTGAGAGGCATAAATTTTGCAGTTTAAACTGAGAACTGAGGGCTAAAAATTAACCCTACAATAAATAAAATTTAAAAACCCCACAGGTCAATCACATCCTTAATCCAACTATGTAGCTGCACAAGTCAAGCAGGTGTACAAGAGGGATGGGACTGGATGGCAATTTGCAGGGCACATAAACCTGTTGTTTCCAATACGGATTAAGTCTGGCTTAAACCAAACCATGAAATAGCATCCTCAGGAACTTTTACAGTTCTTGAGCCCAGACAATGCATGAGAGAAACCCAGCGTTGACAGGAGCCTTCGCTGTAACTGTTCAGCTCAGTACCATTAACTCTCCTTTTGATATTTTTGGTTATCTGTCTAATGAATCAGAATCATCACAACAGAACAAAATAAGATAGCAAAGGATAAAAAAAAAGAAGGCAGCATTGATCCTAGAAACAATATATTTGGGCCTGGTTATGATCAACTACTGAAATGAATGAGAGAAAATTCACCCCTCTATCTCCAAGCTCATCATACTCCCAAGGTGAATCTGGGAGGGGAGGAGACCTAATTAAAGGCCTGAGCAACATCAGAGCTCCAGTTGAGAGAACAAGCAGAACAAAATGGAGCTGCCCACTGCAGTTCATTCTAGCTAAGACTAAGCAGGGGGTTTGGTTGTTGGGGTTTTGTTTGGTTTTTTGTTTGGGTTGTTTTTTTTTTTTTAAATCAGTGAAAAAAAGAGATGTCTGTGAGTAAGGTTAGTCTCTCAATTTGAATCTACTTCCTGAATCTTTTGACTAATAAACCTTTCACCTTGCATATCTCTCAGAACAGTTCACGAAGCAGAAAGCCGAGACCTACAAAATGAGAATTATATGAAAAGGCTAACCCACTTCCTCTCTCCTGACATGTCTCACTTGCAAGCATACACTTATCCAAACATACATTCAACTAGCAAGCAGTCTTGTTTTCTTAGTTGTCCACAGAGAACATAATCCCACACTTTCATGCAGATTTTAACTTTAGAATATTTCAGTTCTCTTTTCGAGTGCTGTATTTTTATTTGCAATATTTCCATTCATTTTCCCTATGGAAACACTTCCTATTTTGTAAAAAACAAAGGATTGACTGAAGATTTTCTAACCAGTTCATAACTGAGAAAAAGCTTAATCACTTCTCCAACCTTACTTTGCTCTACTATTTCTTTCAGGAGCTAGTTTTGCTTTTGTTTTTCCATCATTTGATCACTATTATTAGGGGATTGAGCATGGAGAAATTGCCTCCATTTTACGGATGGTAAATCCAAGATATTAAAAGTTTATGTTAAGTAATTTTTATAGCCAAGAACTGCTCGGGTCTTGTGGCTGCCCCCTCTCCCATTTTTCCCATTCACCCTGCAGAATGTTAATGCACATGTAGTCTCACTCTTCTCATGTCAAAGAGACATAATGCATATTGCACAGGGAGGTCCTGAAGCCAGAAATACCTCTTCTACAGTATTTGTCATGGTGAAACTGTGAGCCCCTAGCACAGTTGTCTGAATGGATCCCACCAGAAATCAGTCTCTCCCCATTCCTGATCTCTCAAAGGATACCTGGTACACTAGCATCAACCCGCCAGGAAATACAGAGTTAAATTTTGTTAAAGCAGGGCATTCCCCTCCATAAAGCTGATTAATGTGCTGAAAACCCAAAGCCAAGACACTGGGAATGGGAAGTAGAATTACCAAACATGCGTCACTGAATCTAGGTTCCCCTTTTCTCCTGTTGCTGAATTACTGTAGCTTGCATGTTCTCAGGGCACAAACTTGAGTAACAGCAAGAAAGCCATTCTCCAAATCCACTGAGCTGAAGAACTGCCATCATTTTTGGGGGAATTTCACTGATCAGCTGGTTCAATGAAAAGAAAAAAGGCTACTGTGGCCAGTAAGGAACAACACACACTGCAGCATTTTAATAAGTTAAGCCATTATAACTTGCTCAGCAGAAACGTCAAGAGGTTTTGTTTGCTTAAAAGGAAACAGTTAAAGTAGCTGTTACAGTATTTGCAGTGACTCTTTCCCCAGACTCAGAGCTATTAATGACTGTAATTCTGACTAGAGTGTGATTTAGCAATAGTCACGTTGACCCCATACAGCGTATCATGGGACCATACAGCTTCAAAGCACTCAGCAAATATTAACCTGGTTATTCCCGAGGACACAGAATTTTTATTTCTATTTTTCAGGTGGGAGAACCAAGACAGAAAGACAAAGTTACCACACCAAAGCATCAAAAGATGGAAAGAGAGAACCAGTTTTGGAAAAAAGTGGCACTCTTGCTGATGAAGCATCTGTTCAGTAATATAAATGTCATATTTTGATTGCAGCACAGCAACTTGCTTAAATCAGCCATGGTATTTCAGTGGTACTCACATTGTGCATGGCTTGTGCAAACCAATACTAAAGGTCAGTGTATTTAACAGCTACATAAAGTTAACATTGTTTATTCAATGCTACTGGCCTAATACAGTAAAAAACACACAAATAAAGACACAAGAATTTGCTCAGGATGACCACAAGCACAGCAAAACCCTGTTTAGGGTGAAAGAGAATGAATGCCCTCAATTCTTTAAATAATACAGTGCCGTTGAATGTCTGCAATTCTGGTCAGAGCAAGTTTCCCATGTGCAGTAAAACTCTTCCTGAGGAAAAAATGTCTTCATTTTCAGAAGGTTCCAGTTCCAGTGTTTATCATTCCTCTGCTGCTGTTTGAAAGACCCAGACAAACAGAACAAAAATCTGACTCACTGAAATGGAGAAAACATCACGCCTGACATCACATTCATCCTGTGAGTTAAAGTAACTTTTCCAACCAGAATCACTCTCTTCGCTTTCATTCCCTGCAGCAGTCCCTCCTAACCAGGTAAATCTGCAACACATGCTTTCTTACTCTCCCTTCAACATTGGGAAGGTATATTATTAATTTCCCCTTAGCTGTTACTAGGGGGTTTCCAAGTCATTCCCCAAGGGACAGAAATGCAGACTTACCAGAACAACTCTTTAGGAAACAGTCAACAACAATGCTAATGAAATAGAAGAAATGCTTGTCTGGTACCATATGGAAATTAATAATAACATATTCATCAGGCAAACTGAAAACCTGCTTTCTAAAATTCATCTCTGACCTCCAGAGGTAAAGAAACAAGCGGCAAGAAGTTATAAAACATAAGAACTGACAAGTGAGGTGTTTTAGCACTGCTGAAGATAGAGATACTGACTGATGCTGACCTATTTTCCTGGCCTTTATTATATATTCATACATATGACTGGGAAAACAGATTAATAATACCACATAAGACACAACCAGAGGATCAGAAAACACCTTTACCACTGCAGAACAAGTGACCCATTAATAAGAAATATCTTTTTATTAGAAGTTCTTTGGTGAATGAAACTGGAAAGAGGAATGGCTGAACGAGGCACTACAGTTGAACATTGAACCTTATTTTCCAGTAGCACATAGTTAAATACTTTATTTCATGTTTGTACAAGGATTTGAAGATATAAACCTGTCACCAAGTATTAGAAATATCATTTCTCAAAAAACCTTCGGGGGGGCAGGAAGAGGTTGTGGGGGGTGTTGGAACAATTCTGTAAAGTTTGAGCATTTCCAGGAGGAAATATTCTTTTAAGAACAGCTCATCAGCTCTTTTTTTTTTGATCTTTGTACAACTCGAAAACCATTTGACTTGAAAAACCTTAATCACCAAAGGTGTCTGTAATAACAACTGGCTTGCAATGCTAAGAGAAGGTTGTATCAGGGTTAGAAATGCCTGTATACAAGACAATTTTTTTTTTCTCCAATATTCATTCAGTTCCATTGTTTAACTTGGACTTCTGAAGTTCTTCTTTCACTTTTTGCTCTGATACAGACTTTGGATTTGGTTTTGGACAAGAGTATATGGCTCCACTTCCCCACCAAAGACACACAGGTAATACTGATCAATTATAGAGCATATCATGAGAAATCACATTGTGATTTATCAGATTCACTGGGGTAACAGTCCGCAATGGGTATCTTAAGAAGTGGCAGAACTACACCAGACAATCTTACTGAGTACTAATAAACGCCTCTTTGTATGACATCACACCAATAAGCAGTTTGCCATTTGACATAGCTATATACAAAACCTCTAAAACATTTTAGAAATATTCTTCCTTGTAAATTATACTTCCCAGCAGAAAAACAAAGCACTCCCCAATAATAACAACTGTTAGAAATCATGCTCTTCAGTGTATACGTTACCTACACACTAAGTAAAAGTCTTCTTCAGAACTAAATCTCAAGATTTAATCCAAAGGCTGTAGCCAATTCAAACATCTCCCAATTTAATTAGGCTTTGCAACAAGGTTCTACACTGCAGTTGTGCGTGGCTGTAGCTCAGGACCAAGGCATTAGGAACCTGTAAGCATTTACCATCACAAACAGCTCTGTCATGATGCAGGGAATGTTTGCCAAATCACTTCCTAGTGCATGTCTACCTGGCTTGATAGCTTCTTGGCTCCAATTCTGCACATTGCAGAGCACTCAATTTCCAACAGGATTTCAGAGTATGCAGTATTTTGCAGTATCAAGACCTACAAGTCCTAGCTGTTGATTCCTCAGGATCTTTAATTCATTTTTAGCGTGCTTAACGCCTACAGTTCCATTTCCACTTGGGACTGTCGGAAAGCAAAGTCTGAAATTAGCACGCACCTCCAGCAAGCTGATTTTCTAAACATATATCCCAAATAAAACCAAAACACAAACATTAAAATTTAAATAAAATAAAACCATTTTCTCATCATTTCAGAAGAGTCTTTTGTCTTCAGTACAAACTCATTGCCTTAATATTTTCAGTTTCCATTTCTATAATTCAAAACATTTTACTTTTGTTTGGCAGGCTTTACAAATTCAATTCAGTAAGCCATCAGGCACATATACAGACTGGGACTTCCTAGTGGGTAGCTGTTCTTACTTACATTATTTAAATTCCCTTCAATTGACCTGAACATCATGCAAAATGATACTAAAGCAATTTTACAAATGTAAAATTGTAATGGGAATCCTCCAGAATTCATGGGTTTTTTTTTTTTTGTATACATCTACTGCCAGTCATTCAAATGGTTGTAGCACAGCATTTTAAATATCCAAGCAAATTCTCTTTATATTTTGCAGGCAAACTGCCCACATTAACTACAGTTAAAATGGACTAATTTGTGAAAACTGCTGCTAGCATATAGTGGAGGCTTTCTGTTTTCGCGTTAACAGTCACTGCAAAAGTCTCAATGGAGTAAATTAGATTAACGTGCATTAGGCTGACAGCTTAGAACAAACATCTACAGTTTCTCAGAAAAAATCAGACCAAAAAAAAAATTTAATTTCACTTCTAGTTTCTCTTTTGCACTCAAAACCTAAAGCAGACTTCTTGTTATCCTGTTGGTGACCCCCACGTACCGTGGCAATGGTTCTGCAGGCAGAGGCAGGCTAAACAGGGTATCAGTGTTACAGTTTACTATCACCGAGATGACTACATGTGTAAGAAGCGCATTCTTCCCATCACTGCACTTACTCCATAAGGAAACCAGAAAGGGCACTAGGCCAAAGTCTGGTAGTTAAGCAGACACACTATCAGGTTTCCCACATTCAAAAATCTTGCTGCCAGGGAAGCATGAAAACTGCTTCCTACAGCCTGGGTGGCAGAAGGAAAATTAAGCAAAACCTAGGCAAGACCATTATTCTGCTGATCTGCACAGGGCTTTTAAGATTTTTATCTAGCTGAAGTCCAGCTCTCAAAACACAGGAGCTTCCTCTTATCACCCAGCAGCTCTTTCATTTTCAGCCTCAGTTCTTTTATCATTGTCCCCTGACAGAGTTTTAAATCCAACCATCCCGTTTTCGAAGGCCGTAAGATCTCCTGAGCAGTTTTTATCTATCTGCAAACACACATACAAAGGTTGTGCCTGCTACAGCCTTTCTCCTAGCATCTCTGCTAAACTGTTTCCAGAGAGAAGCTGTGAGCAGTACTGAAGAAATGAAAACCTCTCATGACTCTAATATATACCTCCTGCTCTGGCAGGCTGACTCCCAGTTCCTCCAGGGCAGAGCACAAAATCCATATTGATCTTTACATCCTTCCTGATGCGAAAAAGGGAATCTAGTTTCACATATCCAGGTAATTTCTGATGTGGGGTACATCATGCAGATTACGGTGTTTATGCTGAGGGTGCTACCACAAATTACCAGCAGAAGACCGGACTGAGTCAGGAATCATTTTCCTGATCCCATGCCAGCGAGCCCAGCGGGTCGGCCCTGACAGAAAGGTCACTCTTCAAAACAACCAGGTCCAGCCCCTGTGCAAGGAGCCAACAGACAGAGCAGAGAGGCTCTGACATGGAGTTCAGATGAGGTCCACACTTGAGGGAAAAATCCCTGCACAGTGCACAAGCAAGGCAAGCTTAGGGTAACTGCTCAGTCCATGACTGATGCTCTACGTAGAAAACAAAACAGTCCTGAACATCCAAGAGATGAGCACCAAACATGACATGTCACAGGAAACACAGTCATGTGTGTACAAAACCTCTGCTAAGTGATGAAAGAATTACAAGACATGCCAAGGCTGAAATCTTTTTTTATGGCATTTCTCTGTAAAAGAACTCATTTACTGCTGTCCCTGGTATTCACTGTTGCATAACAACTTTGTAATTGCATGTCCAACTGCTACCACGTAGCATGTGAATGTGCTGGTGAACATTTAGCTCAAGTTAGAGAATTCATCATGAAAATTATTAATTATTTTTATGCACATGGCTGTTCTGGATACTTCTGAAAGGCAAATTTTGCACTCTCTGACCCCAAGGCAGGATCTGTTAGTTACCCACTTCATGTTTATACAGAATCCAGCCAAAAAGACACACACTGGCTTGAAGACCAGAGGGAACAAAACTGATTAATAAAAATAAAGTAATCCTACTGGCCCAGATAATATGCAATACAGTCAGGCAAGTAAACCTTCCCAGCTGTGTTTCTATCAAATAGGGTCATTGCTACTCCGTTGTTTAAAAAGGAGCTTTATTTCACTCTACAGAAAAGCTTTCTATTAGTACTCCCTGAGCAGCCAAATACACATATACAATTGTAGTAGGAATCCCAAAAACATGAACTGTGGCCAACACAGAGCGTGCTGGAAACTCTCATTCCCCACTGCAAGACAGTACCATCTGAAATGCCTCCAGACTCCTGCATCCTACCTGTTTTGACCACTGTCTGTACCAAGGATGATCAGCTACACCAAAACACCTGGTAGATCACAAACGTTTGAGGACGCAGCGCAAAGCCCGCTAAGCCAAAGAAAAGCTTCACATCAATTTCAGTGGAAGCTGCATCTAACACAGGGCTGGATAACAGATACAATTTAATTAAACTTATCTGAACCTGGCCAATCAGAAGATAAAAGCTAAGAATTAAACCAGATGATCTTAAACCTGCTGATGTTCTGCAAAGAATTTCTGTCACATACTGTTAAGTCTCCTTCTGTCCAGTAACTAAACTGTTGTTAAAAATAACACTACCTTCCCAATACTTTTTTCTCCTCATAAGCTGCTGTGCTGTCACTAGAATGTTAAACAACAATAGGTGGCCCATTCAGTCGCAGTTTATTTGAATGCTAGGCCAACTTCAATGGAGTGCTTAAATACAATGGAGACAAGTGCTTGCATAAGTAAAGATAAATGACAGTCAGTTTATCCTAGAACAGTTCTGATATTTTGAGGGTTACCAGGTTTTTCCTATCAATAATTTCTAAGACATGTAGGCAGAAACATTTGCAAAAGAGCACTACAGAATATTTCCTTTGGATGCTATCTAATTGTTGACACGACATATGCCTCCAAATAAATCCTTTTCCAGTGTGGTCATAATGTGCATCCTGACCCAACAATAGGAATCATGATGAAGAATCACAGTGCTGGCAAACATCACTGGTGTTTTAACAGGCACCGGGTCCCAAGTAACGCAGTTGCTTCAGCTGCACGGATGTCGCACAAGCCTCTGTTTAAATACTGCAAAGTGGTAATCTCCTGCTTTTGCTACTTTGAAACTGAGGAGGCAAAGGAAAATATTTGAATGTGCAGTCCTGAGGTCAGAGCTGAAGTTTGATTTGGGTTGGTTTGGATTAAGGAGAAACGTCCAAGAACAACTCACTGATTTACTTTATTTCAGGACTTGGCACACAGCTTGGACCAAGTTCAAAATCCAACGACACTGCGCCAGAAAATGCTACAGAAAGAGCAGAGATAGGAGACATCTGGACTGTGTTAGGAACTTAGAGCCATAAAGTCCTTTAAAAATATTCTCTGCTCATGTTGGGACTTCTCTTGTTTTTGTTTCAAACAATCCAAATGTTAAAACTGTGTTTCAAATTAAAAGTAAAAAAAACAAAACCAACAAAAAACCCAAAGCCTCCTCTCCACCAAGAAGGGCAACCTAAGCCAATTACAAAAGTAAAAACAAGATTATTTTAATGATCTCAGATGAAAAGTGAACACTCCTACAGTGAAAATGGTAATTTCTAATAGCACTGCATCAATGCTCCTACAGTGCAAGTGATAATTTTCAGTATTATTGCATCACTACAAACTTCTCATGCAAGTAGGACAGCAAACATGTCCTATAAAAACATGGCCTCTGTGACCATTTAGTATTCCTGCTTTGACAGGGCATACTGAAAACAGTGGCATTACCCAAAAAACTTCTGTCTAAAGTATTGTGGTCTGCATTCTAGGATATAACTGAAAAAAAATATTTTGAAACGGTCATTTAATTGTTTCCATCGTAATTCCATGCATTTGGCAGCAGTCATGCTGATCATTTTATGGGTCCTTAAATACAATGTAATCAGTTGTGCACTCCCTTTCCGGAAAGGCCCTTACAAAAATGAATGAAGGAGATGGATTTGGGAAAAGAAAAAAGCTATTGTCAATTTTTGTATTTATTACAAAACTAGAAGAAATACAGGATGAATTATTCAGAGAACTCTATCAGAAAACCAAGTGGTTTTATAAATTAATTCGTCTCAAAATTCCAGTTGATGATGCCTAATTGATCAACCCTTAAAATAGATACATACCATAAGAAAGCCTATTAACACCACCTCTGGAATGGGAAAGCACGCAGGGGTCCCAAGCACTTTGCTCGTTAGGCTATGAGGCAGTGGTAGAGGAGCTCCTGGTGCTGCGGTCCCTGACGAGTTGACCACCCCCTTAGTGAGAAGCAGGAAACGGGCACCGTAACTCTGGCATTTTACCTACCTCGGGTAAGTCAACCATTTTGTTTTTTATTCAATGTTTCCCTCGTCTGCAGCTTTCCTAACTGGCTGGAGTTGCATGACAGCTAACTCCAGCAAGTGCTGAGATCCACAGCACATGACAGGCACATAGTGTCCTCACCTGGATGAGATTACACTTCCACTAACTGTAATACATGAGTCCCTCTGCCCTCGCCGAGGATGAGATCAGTTGATGGAACAAGGTCTTTAACATAGAGTGCTGGGACCTTTCAAGATCCGGCAAAACACAGGTCAGGCTAGCAGAAAAGGAATTTCTCTGCATAGAAACTGTGCTTCCCAAAGCTTGTTGCGTGTGAAGAATTCATCTTACCTTAAAACAAGTAATTGTCATTAAATGACAAGGCAATTCTAGCCCAACCTGTCTTCCAACACAAGTTCAAGCAGGACACTTAAGAATGAGTATCAAGAGAAGAGTCTGCACAGCTGAATTCAACACCATGACCAAAGTCAAGGCTCAAATATACTCAAACAGGTTTGAGTGGAAAATCCTTGCAAGTATTCTCCAACAGTGAGAAGTTCTGGTAAGGGTGGATTTAATTTAAAAAGATGCTACCTTCTACCCTTCCACTTGTTGGAAATACTTTAACAAAAAAAACAAAACAAAACAAAAACACAACCAAACCCACAGCCAGTATTTCATTTATTCCTTATTCTTGATTACTTATACCAATTAATAGGACAGAGTATCCCAGTCTTCCAAGTACATGCCTTGGCACAGCAAGAACTATTCTGCATTCAGCAACTTGCATCATTTCCGGCAGTCCAGCTCCAGGAATAGAAAACCAAGGAAAGCAAGACAGCCAGATAAACAAATCATTTGGATACCTGAAAACCCTGGAGATACTGTAGCTATTGTCATTTTACACCTAAGCTCCTTTGAGGCATTCTGACAGCGCCAAATGTAGATGAAAATAAAAAATTAATGGCCTTCTTGGAAGTAAAAAGAATTCACAGAATTATGCTCATAAGCAAACAATCCAGAGACTAAATCCTGCAAAGGACATTTTTGCCTGCACTGAACACCGCCCTGTTCAACATAGTACACTGTGTTTGTTGACTGCACTACATTTGTCAATGCTTAATGACACACCTCACTGAAGAGTATTAGTTGTGTCGTCTGCAAATTCTTCGGTATTTCATAGGTCTGATGCTGCTTCTACCATTTGCAGTCATTTGCACCAGCAAAATTTAAGTGTAAACTTCTATCAAACTTCTATCACAGCATTTTACATGCAGCACAGGAGGTAAGATTATCAGCTCTCATTCAATATACTTTATTTCAAAAGACAAAGAGTACCAAAAGTACAAAAATAACAGAAAAATTACCTGCTAAAGACTGCACATTAGAGTAACATCTCTGCAACCACTTAACCTCAGCCATGACAGTCCTCAAAGACATCTAGGCAGGAAAGTTCTTCCAACCCAATGGAGTTGGGCCAAATCACCCTCCCTCCCAAAGTCCAACAACAAACCCCCTTTACTGCAGATAATATTCCTCTCCTACGTTCCCATAATAACTCAGAAAGCCAAATTAAGGAGGACAGATGCAGGCCTGAGCTATAAAATCCAGATTTCATTTCCTATCACTCCCCTCCCCCAGGAGCTCAGGGGTGTTTAGATTCTGGGCTGTGGTTTAAGTCCATCTGTGTTCTTCAAGTATAAACATCTTCATTGAAACCAGACTCATCCTGCACAGCCATTCATTTAGTGAGCTCATCTGTGAGAGACACAGACTGGCACATTTCTATGACAACCAAAAAAAAAAAAAAAAAAAAAAAAAGTAGCAGCTTGGCACAAATTAAACAGCTTTTTAAAGCCTCCCGATTGTTCCTGAGGCTGCTTTCTCTTCCTCTAGCATCTATAGTTATCTCAGATATACTGCCCAGAACATCAACTCTCCCTAAAATGGTTCTCTTTCCATCCGGAAACAGAGGCATTTTGTATGATTTCAATGTGGGGAGGAATGCTCAATAAAAGAATCAAAGCAAAAGGAGTACTGTCCTATCTCGTTCTTCACTGAATTAGACATACATATACATCCTGAAGAGACAGTCCAAAGAGGGACCATAAAAGTCTGAATCAATAGTGTGTTACCAAAAAAATCCTCTCTTTAAAAACTTAGTCTGAATAGCTTGTTTTGTTTTGTTTAAATATCTTGCTGTGGATTAACTCTTGATAAGAAAAAGTGAAAGTACCGTTGCTCTCCATCAAGAACAACAAAACTCAAAAACTTTTTGATTCACCATTTGAAAACCATCATTCTTTCACTTGCTGGATCTCAATCTGGCTTTTTTGTTTTTACACTAAGCCATCCTATTTAAAAAAAAAAAAAAAAAAAAAAAAAAGGCAACAGGGCACAGGACTGTTATTTTAGTATAACCAGTTCAGGTCAATGGTTTATTTTCCCACCTAGTAAAACCAGATAGATACACAACAGGGAAAACATGACAGCATTTTCTCCTCACAAGGATTTCATGTCATGATACACATGATATAAAACTATGCCACTTTTTCAGGCAGGATATAGGCTTCAGTTCAAGCAACTGATACTTTCTTAAAGCACTGCTTATTTAAAAGTCCACACACTAAAGCAATCCAGCACCAGATAAACAAAGCAGCTCTTTCTCTGACATACATTGCCAGTCAATGCAGAATTCACATTGTCCTTATGTTTGTTATTCCATTCCCTCAAATCAGTGACTGCCAGCAAACACAATTCATTAATTATAAGTAGTTAAGATTGTTTTTACTAGTATGGTACAGATGCCAAATCACTCATAGTGATTCCCAACAAGAGGAAAAGATGCTATGAGTAAAAACAATGGAATGGACTCCCAGGATCTAGATGTGCCAAGCCACAAATATAATGCCAGAAGAATGATCTTCTTTTCACTCCCATTCTCTCCACCTTAATTTTCTGAGATTTAGTCTCAAGTCAGACTTTGCTGAAATAGGCAACCTGTTGGATCTTCCACTAAGACTCCTTGTATTCGCAATAGCTTGTATCATGTGACCACAGAAATAATAAATCACAGGAATAAATTTATTTTTTTTTTAACTCTCAGAAACCTCAAGTGCAACTTTGTCTACCATGGTCAATTTTTCCTCCTGGCATCATTAGAGGTTTCCCAGTCACATATAGACTGCACCCATCAACTCAATGATTTTCATTTCAACAGTGTTTTGACTTGATCTTTTACTCACAAGTCATTTTGTTTAATTTGCTTCAGACATTTTTCCACGCACAATTCAGAGTAGTGATACACTGCCAGGCAAAGTACTGAAATGTTCCCAAAGGCATAGATGAAGGAAAACTCAGTTATTAGTGGATCTAAAAGGTACTTCTTATTACTTAACCAGCTTGCCACAGACAAAGAGCATAGCTAGCACATTATGGCTGTTCATCGTAGATGCAAGCTTGAGTCAGTCAACTGAAACCACTGTGACCTCCTGGTGGAATTAGATGATATAAAGACAAAAGGTGTCTAAGTCCAGTGCTAAGGTCTCGTTGATTCTCCCAAAACTCAGGATAGCAGAGGCACATAAAGCCACGGGAAAAGGCATCTCCTCTCACTGACCAGCTCTTCTTGGTCAAGGATCAGGTCAAAATTTGTAAGATACAATCCCTTTCAGAAATGCTTTACACTTAGAAATGCAATCACAATACAGGAATCTTGATTTAGACTAATTTCTAGTCAAAAAAGTAAGAAAAGTGCATCCCTGGGTTTTTTAACAAGTAGCTATTAAAGTGTTAAACTGTATTTTTCTGTGCAATGTTTCCCATGTCATAAAACTAATACAGGGATAAAACTCAGGCTGAAGCAGTGTCTTAAGAGGCCACCATATTACCATATGGTAAATGCCACAGGACTCATTCTGTACTAGCTCTCACCTGGACCTGCAATGGGCAAGACAGTCGGAAATACAGGCACTTGGGGAAAACCAGATTCTGAAAAGTGAGATATCGCATACGGCAAGACTGATTTCCGTAAATACAGCACATTCCCTTCTCCAGTTTAAATCTGCAAATGGTGGGCTGCACTGTTTATTTTCTGCTGCCTACACAATGCATCAGATCTGCCTACTAGGAACACATTACTATCTGCAGGAGTATATTCCCTAGAGATACGTATGCTCCCATCCACTCCAGAACAGGCAAAGACCACACAGTATCACATTGTATTTCCAGCTCTCTGCAGGGATATCCTATGCCATGTCTTCTCTCTTGAAAAAAAAGATATCCCAGGTCTTCCGAGACCAATGCAATCATCACAGATGTGATCAGTTACAAACTGGAAGCATCCATCCTTCTGCTGCACTTCACTGAAGAAACCAGCAGCAAAGAGTTCCCTCCTCATCTCCACTGCTCACTTCTGTGCACTCAGAAGTGCACATCTTTACACTGCTGTCTCTGTCCCCGCAGCTGATGGGATAGCAAGAAAAAATTCAAGGTACATGGCAACAGGTTCAATACAGGACAATACGCTGGGCAACATATACAACCTTTTTTTACAAAGATTTACTCACAACCAGAGAGCTCCTGTTTTCTCCTACACAGATGAGCCTTCCAGTTCTCTGATGAGGAAATGATGTGACATTAAGCTCCTCATGAATCTCTTCAATTAATGCATTCTGCACAACAGAGACTTCCAGGGAATTATCTGCAACCACAGCAGTGCCTCATTCCCACTGCCATATCCCGGAGAATGAGTCACTTCAATTCCCATATTCTTGCTGCAGGCAGAAAGCTACAGACTATTCCCTGTTTTCGTTAGTCAGGCAAATGGTAGGAATCAAATGCTGAAACTACTTGCACAAAACTTTAATTAGGTTACCTTATTTTCTGCAACTATTTGAGCATAGTTATCGTCAGCTCTCCACTCTTTATGCTGATTAGGGCTTATGCTACGGAGATAACATTTCCATTCCACCATCTTCAGGGAACAACCGAAGAGTGTGCCGTACTACCGTGCAGAGGATGGCAAAGAGAACAAAAAATAGTACCAAGATAGCCTGAACTGCAGGAGGCTTGCAAGAAGCACACCTCCAACACTCAGTTATAGTACAAATCAACGGCAAAGCTATCCTGGCACAGGACCCTAAGTCACAGGAGGAAATAAGGCAGCAAAGGCTGAAGAAGCCAACATTGGTAGATCATTCTGGGACCCAGATGTACGACCAAGCTCATCACCATCCCACAGTGAGATACAGGGCCACCACTCTCATTTCTGAACATGGCAGCCCTTTCCGGAAAGTCACGTGGAAGCAGAAGGGGGAAAAAGAGCGTTTTGAGACAGGTGGTGTGCCTTACTGCTCCCCATCAGATGCGAGGGGCAGAAAGGTCTGCTACACCTTCAACAGGGCTCTCTCAAGCCATCAAAGTCTTTATTGCAATACTATGTCAATGTAAAAGAGATTTTATCATTATTAAACTCGTTTGGGGGATACAGGGATGTGACTGTGGCTGGTTTTACATGTTTAGGGATACCGTAGTTTTCATTTAGAAAAAAAATTCCCAGAAGAGACACAAAATCTGTATTACAAGTACTTTCAAACTTGAGAAAGCCTTTGCTGAACACAGCTAGCAGACTGTAGATGCTTCATGTGATTTGCAAACTAGAAACACTGGAACTTTAGGCCAGGAGGGTGTCATTGACTAATGGGGATTCTCCCTTCCCTCTGGAGTATAGGTTTATAGAGAAATAAGATCATGTTCTGCAGGCAAGTTTATATGAAATGATTCATCTCTAGCCAGCTGCAGTCAAGACATCTGCTTGTTTTCATTTCACTACAGGGAGATTCGTGCCCCCCCTCCCCTTACTTCCAAAGGCGGCCAAGGTTATATCCAATCATAAAAAGAAAACTTCAACAATTTCAAAAATAACGAAGTTGGGTAAATTACACAGAGGCCACAGTTGCACCTCTGCCCCACCTAAAGCACTCCTAGGAAACATGAAGTGAATACTAGGCTGAGGAAGTCCTATTTAATCAACAGTCTATTGACTTTAACCCAGAGACATCACCTCTGTATCCTGTGGTTTACATGCGGATCTGCCCAAATACATGAAGCTATTTCTTTGTTTTGAGAATCCCTCACACATTCCACATGGGATCATGCAGACGGTCCTCATGTGGTCAAATAAAGTTTGTGAACCCATGCCTTTATAGCTTTTCCATATTAATCTGCACTCTGGGCATATATCCAATTAAAGCCTCATGTATAGATCACTAGGTTACTAACTGGCTTGCATACTTGGGGGGAGGGGAAATAACAAGCTCATGACTGCATAATTTAACACTGCCTGTGCTTTCACTTTTACATGCACAAGTCTCTTTTAATCTAGTCTTACCATAAATAAAGAGTAATAACGCTTGCTGAAGAGAAACTCAGGTCCCTACGTGCTGGAACACACAGTAGCTAATGCTGAATGCATTTACATTAACACTAACTCCAGCACAAAGAAGACAAGGTCTTTTCACAAACACGCTACAAAAACAGGAAGCAAAGGGGAAAACTTCACAGTGTTTGAAAACAGCAGAGCATTGTTTGTACAGGCTTTTCTTACAAATGCAAGAGGAAAAAAAAAAATGGGTAACATGAAATCCGAGCACAGCAAGAGTCTTAGATCAGACACAAGGGTCTCAAGACAGCAGCTCTCAAAAGATCTCCAGGTACAGACTGTACAGGCAAGAAGATGCACAGAGTAGGGGTTTTTTCTCCTATTTCGGCTAAGAAAATCCAACAAGTAAAGAGACACAACCTCCCAAACCCCTGACGTTAAAGCTAGATAATGTAACACAGCAGTCCATCTTAATCTCAATTAAAGCAGGTAAGATAAATGAAGCATTAGGAAACACAGAGTCCACCAAATTTAAACATGTCTATCATTTTTAAACTGCATTCAAAAGGGAAAATACAATGGCACAGGCCTCGCACATTGTGGGCTGCCCCAGCAGGCCATCTTCACGTCATATTAAGAAGCTGCACTGGGGACTACATCCCTTCAAGTTGAGTCAAAAAACTCCAGTCACAAGCATGCTGCAGTCACTAACTCTGAGACTTCCCTTTTCAGCTAGAGCACACAGATCCAATCTCTAACTGGAAGCTGCTTTGTTTAATTTTTCGTATCACCTCCTTTGTTTCCCTTCCCCCTTCAAGTTCACTGGGGCCATGCTGTAGTACCATAAACACATACAGCCTGCACAATATATACATAATGCTATAGTTAGTGCTGCCTCAATCCCGACTCACCTCTGGTTTAAAACCAACCAACCTACACACCAGTCCACAGGTTTAGAGCAACACAGGACTGGTCCTGTATTTGGGAAAACACCAAGGAGGACTCAGTACTTTCCCATGTCGTCTATGTCCATGAGGGAACAGCTTATACACGGTCAACTCCCACGACAGATTTGATTTCACCAGATTTAAAGTACATTAGTCAACCCAAGTCACTGGGGACATTTGAAATAACTTACAATAAATCAGAGAAGATTGATTTCAAGGAAGGCAGTGACGTAGCACCAAAAGAAGCCTAAGTTAGTATTAGGAGAGAAGCCATTAGCAATACTTCTCAGTGCCAATACTTTTTTCACCATAAACACGAGAGCAAGAAGACGTTACAGTCTTCAGGCAAATGCTTGGCTCCAAAGGCAAAGTGGTTACCTAGAAGGGGTATGTCAATATTTAATACCAAAGTGCATGTCTGGTCCTGCACATTTCATTTAATTTCAAGCTTTATTTCCTGTTTCATTCACAGCAATCACAAAAGATGAATTATCTAACCTTAGAAAATGTGTTTTCAGTCAGACGAGACATGTTGACTGTGTCCGTACTTTCACCTTCAGCAACGAAGTTCTGTGCCAGCACAAGTTTTATGTTTTCTTCAATGTCCACATTATTTGGTTGCAAAGTAGATGAGATTTTCAGTGCCAGGACTCCACTCAAGCTGCTTGCTCCTCTGGGAGAGAAGGAAGAGCCTGTTCTGTGCCTCTGGATGTCAGGCTACTTTTTAGTTAAAAATTTTGAAACTTTCCTCAAAAGTCACCATAATCGCAGTGACAAAAAAAAAAAAATAATGAAGGATCTGAAAGAACCATGAAGAGTTGAAAGAAAAACTAAACAAAGTAATGACTAATAATTCGCACTTGCATAGTATGTTTCATCTATGCTCCTCACTTCCATATACCAGGAAAGAAAATTGGCTGCATTACGTAACAAAAACGATCAAGAATACTACTTCGAGCCCTTATGACACAGCTGGAGTTGCTATTCCTTTGGTAAGAATATGTGAAGAAGTATCAATATTCCTGCACTGAAAGAATAAGCTGAAGCTCCTTTTCCAATTCCACAATCATGCTACGATAACCTGTTTACTAAAGGTAGAAGTTTACAGAGCAATTGCACAGATTTTCTTCTGGTTTAAACAATGACTGAATGACATCTGTAACATGACGTTGTTTTCTCTTTTTCCAGACATCCAAATAAACCTCTCTGTTCTATGTTACTGTTGTATAAGGAACACGACTGCTTCATTGAACATGATTTATCTTCCACAAGGAATCAACGGGTACTCAAACTACAGGCATTTCACTACTAGGCAGTAAGACAAGGACACAGATGGATCTCCTTCAGCACTGTCCACCAAAGGAAATGGAAATCTCTGCTGCAAAAGTAAATGCTGTTCTTCAAAGAACCACTGGGCCTTTCACAGTTTTGGTCCCCTCCTCCCGCTTTCTTACACAGAGCCAAGATACTAAGCAAACTGTTCAAATGACAGAACACCATAGCTATAGTCAGAGCATCGTGGAGTCAGAGCATCCAAGGAAGGCACGCAGCACTCACAACTCCCTGTCACTGACATCCAATGCCCTGCCTGGCACTGTAACAGCCAGGACAAAGAAATCTCTCCTTGTGCAACTACCTTTCCAAGCTGCCAGGAACAACTTGATGCTCAGATCCCCAACTAGAATACCTGCATGGCTACCAGAAAAAAAATCCGCAGAATTGCATTAGCTTACACCAATGGCTCATAGATCCACTATTTAAGAGTCCACTTTCTACTTTCAGCTTCCTACCTTCTTACAGCTTACATTGTAGCAGAGAGAAACGTGATGCTTTGAGATGCCTCTGCAATCACATCCTTCTCGAGTGATTCCTAAATTTAAGAGCTCAACATCAAAAAGTTTTTCTAGTATGAGGTATGAGAAGGGAGAGAGAACTGCCGATCTTTTTTCAAAAACGGATCACAACACCCTGCTTCTATAGTAATTTTGTAAGATCGCTCTCATCCTGAAAATTTCAGTGCAGTCAAGGTTTCCCTGACTTACTCTCTACTTCTGAATTCAATCTTAACAGCCTCTAAAGCAAAAGCAAAGTGGTAGGTTGTCAGAAGTGACTATTAAGAGAACATACAAAGCACGCACACCGCAGAAAGCAAGCGACTTGAACTGACTGGCACCTGGTTCCCCGACAAGATATTTTCTTTGCAGAAAAATTGAAGGGTAGTAGGAAGAGCACAACACCCCGGGCCACGTTATGCTGTCAGTCACTCTCCCACACTTTCCCTGATTTTTAATGAGACTTACAATCATTAAGAAAACGAATAGCCATCAAAATCAGGAGGTAAGATGCAGCCTGGCAGCCAAAGCAAAGAAACTTTGTTTCTGCTCCAACTCCCACCAGTGATTTATCATGAACATTAGGGCAAGGCACAACATGCTACCGATTCTTGGTGTTCAATGTAAAATGCTCCACAGTGAACCACAGAAGCATACACCAACTGAGAAGGAATTGCAAATTAAGCATGAACCAACAGTAGCAGACATGTCTGAAAAGTCTGACTGATTGACATGTATTTGTGTCTTTGTTTTCCCCATGTATAAAAACTGACCATAAAGCACTCTGAGACAGTTGAAGAACAGTGAAGCTGAAACTCAAGGACTTGTAGAATGAAGTCATCGTATGTCATCCAAAAATCATTTTTTCTGATTGTTTTAAAGGCCAAAAATAATCCTTCTTTTTTGTTCACAGAAGGTCAAACAGACGTTCATATTTATGGAAAAAACATACACACCCTTAGTATTTTGATTTAAAAGTTGGATTTCACTTGGCAAATTTCAGAAACTTTTTTTTAAAAGCGGTTTCTACTTTACTATTAATAATGCCCATCCCTGAAAATGGATAACAAAGTCATTCAGTCTTATTTTAGGTGCTTGCACAGATAGAGCAAAAACATAGTGCTCGCAATACACACTAACTGTATTACAGTAGCAAACAAAAAACTCTGTGGTACATGAGAACCCCATTACAACAGGCACTAGGCATGGTAAGACACACCTGCTGATCGCAAAAGTTTATGTTCAAATAGCCAAGACAAACAAAGACTGGGAGAAAAGGGCCACCACCATGTGAAAAATAGCAGTATCACAGCTTTACCATTGAGAAATATCTGCTCCGTATTGTTTGAAACATACTGTTGGGAACACACCATGCGTATCTTCAGGAGATTTAGAAAAATAAAAGTTTTCTTTTACAAATTCTCCAAACTGTCTACCTGCACATGCAATTACCTAATTTTGCTTAGTTAGGTGTTAATTGTCTATACACAAATAAAAAATGAGGCGACTTTTTTATTTACAAAATACTTGCCTCACCTTTGGGTTAACATCACCAGAAATTTCATCCATAAAATATACATAAATATCTTCAAAAATATGTACAACTTATTCCTAAGAGAAAAAAATATTACTTCTGATTATCACTTGCAAACAGTTTCTCTTTAGGCCTAAGAAAAAGATTTTATAAAAATAAATATAAAATAATTATACTTGGGAATACAATTATGTAATCTCAAAAGAACCCTCTGATTTAGCTTAATCTCAGCTTTCTTCAGGCAACATTTATTGTACCACGTGTGGCATCTTTGTAAACAAAATCTTACAAAACCCAAATCCATTTATGTGATAACATTTGAGTTTTCAGTTTTTCAAAAGGAGAAAAATATTTTATTTTATTCAGCATTTCTTTAAGCACTGGAAATCCGAGAAGTAGAAGTCCTCTGGTGATAGCTCTAAGCATTCAACATCCCCATTCTTAATATCATGAAATTAGAGATCTGGAGTTTGAGAAACATTGGATATTCATTTTTTATTCATATTTTGAAGCCCTGGTTATTATTCTTCTCCTCAATGAGAGTGAAAGCAATTTTTCATTTTAAATTTTTCATCCAATGAGAAAATCATGAAATCTCTCGGTCACAAGAACAAGAACTTGAGGGAAACTGCAACATACTTTGAAAAGTGCAAGAGCTCTTATTCCTGAAACAAGTGGCAATTCTGAGCAGACAAGGGAGAGAGACACTTCAAGGGCCCATAAAAGGCTTATCCCATTTTAAACCTCACACTTTGCCACTGTCTCCAAAGTGAAAATGGCTACAGATGCAAAAATCGAGCAAGACAACAGCAGAAGCAGCAACACCATCCTCCTGTACCTCCAAGAAACTGGGGGCAGCTGCCCCTGTAGAGGACTCACCCTCATGCAAGCTTCAGCCAGGACCACATACCACAGCAGTATTTTAGCAAATTCCAAGACCAAATGGGGGAAAAGAGATCAATTTGCAGTGAGAAGCACTTTTTTTCCTTAATAGACCTCTATAGTGTGGGGAAGAGAGGCAGGAGGGAGCTGGCACATGCAGCGGAGCAGCGGCAGCGGCTGGCAGGGCCCTTCCAGGAATCCTGAATGAGAAGGGCATGCACCCCTGTGCAGCCTGACCCGGGGCCGCCCAGCGAGCCAGATCACATTTCCCTGCCCCACTGACACCCGCTCGCACTCCTCCCACAGTACCTTGACTTTTCAGCTATGGGAATGCAAATTTAAAAAAAAGAAACACACCCAAAAAACTTGCCCTGTCGGTAATTACATTTGCTGTTCCAGCACGACTCTACCAAATAATTAAACATTAATACACTGCAGCAAATCACATGGTTTTCCCCAGATTTGCAGGATATGAAGGTGCAAGGAAGCACTTGGTCCCATGATCTGTCACGTCTTGAAGATGTTCACTGCTGTTCTTGCCGAGCTTTCAGACTGCGGTGAGCAGTCCTTATTAGCTTCTCCATCCTCAGCCCCTGTCTTCCCCATAGAAGAAAGTAATGTCCCAAACTAACTTTCCACCAGGACAGTGCTGTCTAAACGTTGGTATAAAACGGGTGAAATAGCAACAGCTTCTACACTGGTTCTGTCTAACAGGGAAACTTCCAGCAAGCCTCTCTCTTACAAAAGAGCCATTTCTCCTAGTGCAGACTGATCAACACCTAGAGATCTGCCAACCGAAGAAAAAAAGCGGGGCTCTATTTTGTGGAGAGCTGTACAAGCCTAACAGTAGAGCCAGCCATCTCTCCCAACCAGCAGTCAACCTGAAAGCTGCATGGTGATCTTTCACTGAACTTTTCTGGCTTTCTGAACAGCACATCCTGCCATTCACATTACTTCACATTACAGGCAATGAATGGTAATCCCCCTCCTCAAATTACCCTACTGATTTCAACAGAGCGAGACCAAGAATGTACGTGACCGAGTGTACTTCCAGTTCAGATTTTAGTCATTGCAACTTGACGAGTTTCTTGAGCTCAATTAGTAACAGGCACACATCTAGCAGACACACTCAAATCCAGAAAAAACAGATGCCTTTTTTCCTAAGTTTCTCAAAAAAAGGAAAAAATACTTTATTTTTTTTAAATATATATATATTTAAATATATATATATACACACACACACACATACTGAAAACTCATATTCAAGTAGAAGGAAATGGCCTCCACCATAAACTGACACCCTGGATACCCCAGTCTGTGACCTGGCATGTTACCTGCTTTTGTATTTCCCACTCTGTTGGCCCCATCCCATCAGCCATGGGACAGCCCAAAAGGCAAAGTCAAGAAATCACTTTAAGTACTGGAAATGCCAGTACTGGTAACATCAATGTCCGCAAACCCTAAACAAGACCCCCTCCTCCAAAACCTAGAGAGTATCGTTAAATTATCCTAATTTTTAAACCTATGAAGTGAAGGCCATTTAATGTAGCATCTGGTTCTGACTTCATCATGTTTTCCTCCACAACCACTCACCATTGATGTGTTGGGTTATAATGTATGCTTTTCAATTGTCTTTTCCCTTTCCTGGTATTGCCCCTGCATTCTTAAATATTGTGCAAAACAGGAAAATTTTACGCAATGATTTAATAATACATTGTTTTTGGCAGCAATTCCAGTCTACCATGTCTCCCTCTCTCTTCTTCCTCAACAGTCTGGCGGACTATACGCTGAACAGACCAGTTCCCTGATCCAGTTAAAAGACAACAAATCTGCAAAAGGCTCAAACACAGAAAGTGTCCTCCAGCCAGTTCACACAGATTTTCTCAACTTGACCCTGCAAACTGTTAAATTTCGGTATGGCACAGATGCAGAAATGAATAGCACAGGCCAGGACTACCTAAGACAGCATTACTGCCAACAACACTGCATCCTCAGACTGTCTGAAGAATTTATTTTCATGAGTGCTCATGCACAAGCGCTCTATATGGATTATACATGCTAAAGTATCAATCATCTTCAAACACACGATTGTTTATGGAATTAAGCCGTACATACCTATAAACACATGCAGACACAGAACAAAACTGACGCAACTAGCACTGCTCAAAACACTAATAAACAAGCCACAATCTACCCATGCAACCCACAATCTAATTACTTCTAAAGGCTCCAGAAGGCTTGAACTATTTGAGGTAGGTCTCTTCTTTCATAAATCCTATGTGGGGAGATGAGTAAAACCCTATTAGTCCAGCCATGCTTACTAACATAGAAGGAAACGGGAGAAGCCTTTTTGTTGTAACACGTTATAACCCACCAGTTATTTAGGAACTTCAAAAGTACGAACAAATTATATGCACTAAATTAAACAGTTCCAAAAAGACCCACCTTTTTCCTCCAAAAATGTCCCTCAGTGTACACAGTTCTGTCAACGGTTTTGGTGGGATCAAGGCTTCAGCGTCTGTTCTCCCACTCTCGCTAACAATGCAAACCTAAGCTTGCAAACTGGAACGCCGATGCAGGTGGGACTCTCAACCTAGCCTTCTACCTCTGAAAAATGAAACATCCTTTTTGTATTTCACAGAATCATAAAATTGTAAAATGGTTTGGGTCAGAAGGGACCTTTAAGGACCATCTAGTCCAACCCCTCTGCCATGGGCAGGGACATTTTTCACTACGTAAAGTTGCTCGAAGTCCCATCCAGCGTGACCTTGAACACTTCCAATGATGCGGCATCCACAACTTCTCTGGACAGTACATCCTTTCTGAGATGGACCACACACCAACTTGTATGATCTAGCAGACTCTTCCCATCACTACTTACAAAGTGGAAAAAAAAAAAAAAAAAAAAAATTATCTCAAGAGCTCCACGAAGGCCCAGCCCTGTGAGGATGCTGAGCTCCTCCAGTCCCTGCTCTGATGCAGGATCACGTCCCCATCGAGGACCAGAGGCACTTTACAAGCTTGCTCGGGGGGACTATTACCACCACACAGTGGCTAGCACCACATCTTTACTCCTCAGCCAAAATGAAAAATGAGGCACAAGTATTTCTGAGTATCCTTTTTATTTATGCTCCTAAGCACGTAAAATTTACTGGCTGGGTGTTAACACTAATAGCCTTAAGAGCTCTCACTCTATCAATGAATATAGCTTCTGTCTTCATATTTTATATAAGCTCTGCGACATATAAACACATACCTTAACACTACTAACTTATAAATATGCTTTTTAACCACTGTAGGAACTATATATTCAAAGGTATGTTTGATAGGCATTAAACAACTTTAAAGAAACATCATTTTAGGTTTTCTTATGCCGAGCTACTAACTAATATAGCAATAAAATAAGTTTGTCACAAGAGAGTAATATTCCATTAAATCACCAAGTCTTCAGAAAAATTTGTGTTTTGTTAATGCAGGCGAATGCCTTCCTTCACTTCTGAAAGAGACTCTCAATTTCACCAGCACAGATAACATGGAGCAGTTTGTTCTCAATTTGCAGAGAATTCTAAATTATCATGGATTGTATGCAAATTACGAGATTCAATGCTCCTTCTGATGTGCCTAAAGAAAATACCTGAAAGATAGCAACAGGGTAACCCAGCGTAGGCAAAAACATGTACACCCAAAACCCATAGGTACCACTTCTTCTCAAATGAAAACAATAATTTGCAATACTAAACAATGAGAAATATTAAATTTAAATATTATCATTCCATTGTTATAATGGATCAAAAAAAAAAATCTTAAATTGCTTTACTATTTCTGTGTTCATACTTATTTATACACGTAATGATGGCAGGCCCATCAAGCTAGTTTTAAGTCACATTCATAGAGCCCCAACAATAGCACAGGACTTAAGGACAGCACTTGGTTTACTGAACAGACTGTTTACTTTACTTTTTATTATTATAGCTAATTCATAATCATTCTATCTGGAATCTGAATAATGCTACAATATTGCTTTTCCAGGAAAGGTTTTAAAAAAAAATTATTCTTATAAGATTGTTTTGAAACTTCTAAGCTCTGTATAATACTTCCCACTTGAGCTAATTGTTTTTCAAGGGAAATTTAATTTTAAAAAGTGTGTTTTTCTAACTAATGGGAACCTGTGCTAAAGTAAACAATGAGTCCGGCTTGATAGGAATTTTACTCTATCTTTACCAAAAGAAGGAAGGAAAGACATGTAATAGCATGCTGAAACACATGCACCAGCAGAATTGTTGAATTTTAAAAAACAATTAGAAGGCAATTTTCTACTCCACTTCTATTTGAAACAGAACATCCTGCCCTGCCTCATTTAATATTAATTGGGTATGTTCTTGTCTCTAGAAGAAAATATAAATGCAGTTCCCTAATCTACTTACGTTGTTTCAAATATATTTCTGATTAGCTAGCCTGTCAATAAACTATTGTCCTCACACATCACTTCTGTACAGAAAAGTTTAAAAGACACTCAAATCTTTTCAGGATCGTCACCAGCTTTGAATATAACATTACATTACACTCAACTTACCAGCCAAGGCAAAACCAAGAAATGTGAAATGGGCACGAAAAGCCAAAGTTTCCACCTCCTTGAGGGATATTAATGAGTAACTTCATGGTTTCAATTATGTCTTATCTTCCAGATGGGAATTAGAGAGGTCATCCCTAGCCAGCAAAAATGAATCGCTTATTTATTCCTTCCCTGTCTGCTGCACATACATATGTATCACAAGTCTGTCTTGTAACCTAGTGCTTTAAAACTCATTGTCTAAACATCTATTCCCAACTGGTGCAAGAAAAAGAACGAAAGAGAAGAGCAGGGCAGAGACATGAAAGGGACAAGGCAGAAGGATATTAAAGGCATGGAAGTTCAGTTATGACGGCTACCTTTAAACTACTGAAAATTAAATTTTAACATTTCTGCTGAAGATAGCCACAGGGTTATTTGTCACACACACACACACACACCAAAAAAAAAAAAAAAAAAAAAAAAAATCACACAAGGAATATTAAATTGGATTTTACTTCTGTCTTTGTTTTTACTATCACTGCCCTTCAAGCTGTGCAAGGACAGATTTCACTAGGAAAAAACTAGTAAGGGCGCTACATTTGAGTTTGTAGGTGTTTATAAAATAAACATTATTCCTCCCATGGGGGAGAAAGTCAGATTCATCCCCAGGCAAGCAGTTGTCTAGCAAACAAAGTTTTCAAGTATCAAAATTTCCTACTGGGACTTTAGTGTTCACATTAAAAAAAAAAATAAAAATTACAGAACTGTATTTACTTTCACCAACAAAAACTTAACCAGAATGAAAGCCTGGACAAGACGTGAGCGAAACTGTAATGGTGAAACCACATTTAACCCATTCTTTCAGAAATGAGAAACATGAAGCAAACAATGGAAACAATACATGAATCAAGATAAAGTCCCAACACCTACAGTTACGGGACTGTCCACTCCACAAGCTAATACCTTTCCCTTTGTTAACTGAGTGCATATACCAATTCAGAATACTTATTTTAACTGAAACAGTTGCTTATGATAATTTCAGAAAAAGCACTTCGTAGAGAACACTATTTTTTTCCTCCCTGAATTTTGCTAAAATAAGATGGCCTAACACTTGTTCCAGTGCATTCTTGCATAGTGCTTCGGAATAGCTACAGAAAGCTATCTTGTCAGCACAAAACACGTAACTGCCTAATTAAACAACGGAAGTAGTTACCTCTTGCAAAAAAACTGTAGGTAGAGTTGCATTATTCAGACTTATATGTGGGCACATACAGTGTCTACTTGTGGAAAAAACTGCAGATGAATAATCCATATACCAACTAACGCTAACTCCTATATTGCAGCTCAGGCATTGACAAGTAAGAGCTTGTGGGGAAAAGACTAATTCAAATATATGTCTCAAGTGACAATAAAAAGGATAGAAAGTGCCTAGAATCAACAAATAACTTATCCAGTGTACTCAGGGACATAATTTGCCAGATCTGGATTTAGCTGCCATTACAACTTTTGCTTTCAAATGCAAAACAAAGTGATGTTATTTTCCTGTTCAATTTTATTCATGTTATATAGAATGCAGTAAAACTCGTCATGCCAGAGGATTTGCAAAGGGATGATGTGAAGATTAATTACTGGCTGCTCATAAAGCACCCTGCCTGTGGAAAACCCTACGTGTAAAAATGACCTTGTAATCAAAGTTGTTGAGTGCTCCCAATGCTCACTTTCAATGGACAGTATGGATATTTTTCCACAGCTCCTGAAAACCAAATTAGTTGCATTTAAATATCTACCTACAGTTTCAGGAGGTTTTGCCATTATGCTTGCACCCCACTTCTGCAGGGGATGGGGGTTAAGCTACCACGTATTTTGCTTAAGTCACATCTTTTCAGCTCCAAAATAGAAGAGTAAAAGCTAGGTATCACAGAACTAATGTCTGAAAGATACCTGCTAAACATATCCATACCATCAGGCAACAAGTGAACGCTTACCCTAGTGCCCTAATTACTCCCTGGAAACCAAAGACACTACTTGAAACAATAAAGCACACCGTTGTTCGCAGAAACATCTATTTACTTGGTGAGTTAGCCCTGGAAAAAATTAAGGTGCAAGACCAAGCACCAAGAGCACTGCTTAACAAAATGGAGCCTGCAATGGTACGTACAATGTTTTAGTATCTTCTTGCTATTTATATACGTAAAATAATTAGGAATGAGAACAGCTCAACATTAATTAAAGCATGACCCCACAGGACTTTAGAAATTTTTTCAGATGGTTTCGTTGGTGACAGCTTTGCAGTTTGATGTCTCGTGTACTAATAGAACTTCATGCCTAATATTGCCACATTGCAGAGATTCAATGTCTAAAGCATGATCATGCCTCTCTCTACCAGTATCCTTCTCCTCTGCTCAGAAATAATCAACTGTGGATAGTGCCAGGAAAATGCCTCATCTCCACTGATACTCAACTTCCCCTCTACGCTGATGGTATCTTAATAAAATGAAGAACTGCAAAAACTCGTTGTGCTCATGTCTTTCAGGGGTTTTCTCCAGCAATGCTCGACTGAGTCTTCCTTCCCCCCTTTACACAGTAGTTCCATCAAAGAAAGAAAAATATTCCCTTGGAAACATCCTCCACAGCCCGGTGGACATGGTAAGCAGAGATGTCATTGTGGCACAAAAAAGACCTCCATGAGAATGGGCAGCTGGCCTACCTGAAGGTTAAAGTAGCTCCCACTGCAAACCTGCTTTAAATACTCCACAGCAGAGCATGATGCAGGAGAGACATTTACACACACTATGTGCCTGCGTACCAAAGTGTGAAAAAATCCAACCTCCGAGCACAGCACAGACTGGATGAAACCCATTTAAATACACCATTAACAGAAATCTACACAAAAGCCAATCCACTTTCTCCTATCACAAGTGTCCTATAGGAAGGCCAGAATGAAACCATTGAGAAAAAAATGAGACATTTACATATAAATCAAAAAACGACATGACCGAAGTGCTGAATGATTAAAAATCAGTATAAAGCACGTTTTGTGAATTGTGTTAATCGCTATTAGACAAAATCTGGGTGTAGTCACATCACATACAACACGAATGTTCAAATAATACTGGCCATGAAATCTTAAGTTGTACGTGAAAATATAAATCATATTTTTAAAGACTGTATCCGTCTATCGTACATCTTCTGTACTGTTGGTATCACCACCTTGCATTTTTCTCTTGCATCATTTTCCATTAGGAAGAAAACCCTGAAGGAATCTCCATGTTTTACGATCGCATTGCCTGTGTCTGGGCAGGGTATGTGACCGCCAAATCAGCTCCCCAAAACCAGGCCTAAAACAAAGCCGAGCAAGGACCGTACAAACGCCGAGCCTTCGCTCTCGAATTCAAAGCATCCTCCACCTCCCTCACCTCCAACTTGGCCAACGTGCCAGCAGATATCTGCCGACTTTGGTTTCGGATAGAAATGGTTCAGTGTGGCGATTTCATGTCGGTGTCATGTTGAGAAGGGAGGAATTAAAATTAAAAAAAGGGGGGGGAATGAAAACAGCAATAATAATAATAGCAATAATGACTGGGCTTGCTCGGAAAAACCCACCGAAACTGCAAAATTAAATACCCCTAGGATTACAAAGACGGAAAAAAAAAAAAATCCACAGGCGTTCCGGGATTGACTCAAGCCGAGCCCCCCCTCACACACCGACCCCCTCGGGGGGGTCCCCGCACGGGCCGGTAGCACGGCGACCGCGACACAAAGGCGCAGGCATTCCCCCCCCACCCCACCCCGCCCCCGCCACCCCGGCCCCGCAGCGGCAGCAGCTCCGGCCCCGCCGATGCCCCGCGGGGCGGGGAAGCCGCCGGGGCCGGGGCCGCGCCGTGGCCGCCCCCCGCAGCGGGGCCCGGCCGGGCTCTTACCGTGGCCGAGGCGACGCTGTTGTCCGCCAGGGTCAAGTGGTGCGGCTCCCACCGCCGCAGGAACTTGGAGGTGAGGATCTTGCTGAGAAACGTCCGGGGGTGCCGGATGACACACACCTGGATGTCCCCCTCCTGCAGCAGCTTGTACCTCATGCCGTTGCAGTGGAGCAGGGCTCTCCGGCACGGCGCGGCACCCATTTTATTCCCCTCGGGAGCGGACATCTCGCCCAGCAGCGGCTTGCTCTCCTCGGTCTGCCTGCGGTCGCTGCCCCCGCCGGAGCCGCCGGTGCGATCCATGGCAGCCCCACGGGTCGGGGGTGGCGCTCGGCGCCCGGGGGAGACCGGTCTCTACGGGCGGTAGAGACGGGTATAACCGAATAAAATAAAAAATAATAATCGGGGAAAAAAAAAAAAAAAAAGAAAAAATCCAACCCCACGCGGTGGATTTTTAAAAAAAAAATGCTGAAGGAAAAAAAAAAAAAAACCAAACCTGTCAGGGAAGATGGGGGAAGGGATTGAACCGCACCGGAGGGGGGAGAAGGGGGAAGGGGGGAAAGGGAAGCGATAAAAATCCTTATTCAAACTTCCAAATCCGCCCCCGGCGGGTCCCCCTCGCGGCTCTCAGAGCGCCGCGTCCATGCTCCCGGGCGGGCGCCGGCCGAGCGGAGGGTCGGCTCCCGGCGGGGGCGGCAGACAAAAGCCGGCGGCGGCGGCGGTGGTGGTGGCGGCGGTGGGGGCTCCTGACGGCGGCGGCGGCGGTGGGGGCTGCGGGGCGTCCGGCCGCGGCTCCTTCCTTCCCCCCGGGGCGTGTGCGCGAGAGCGTGCGGCGGCGGGCGCGCGTGTGCATGTATGTGGGTGCGTGTGTGCGCCCGTGGGTGCGGGTGTGTGTGGAGGGGTGTGAGCGCGTGCGGGAGGGGGTGGCGGTGGGTGTGTGCGTGTGTGTCTGTGTGTGTCTCTGTGTGTGTGTCCACGCGCGCCGCCGCCGCCGCCGCCGCGGGAGGAGGCGGCGAGAGGAGCTAGCGCTGCCGATCAGCCTCTCGCCGGAGCGGCTCCGGGCGCAGCCGATTGGCTCCGACGGGGTCATGTGCCGCCCTCCCTGACGTCAATGGCCGCGGAGCCGCTGAGGGCAGCGGCGGCGGCCGCGCGAGGTGCGCGGGAAGCGCCGCGCGCGCGGCCGTCGCGCCCCTCCCCTTCCCGCCTCTTCCCCTCAGAGGGGGCCGCGGCGGCGCCCCCCGGCCCCCTTCAGACTCGTCCCTCGGCGGGGCTGCACCCCGCCGAGGGACGAGGCTGAAGGGGGGCCGGGGGGCGCCGCCGCCCGCGGAAGAACTGGGGGTGTTGCGGGCACGCCATGAGGGGACCCCCAGCCCCGCGAGGGAAAACGTGAGGGAAAGGGGTGTGTGGGGGGGCGCGTAGTGCCGTAAATACCCTTTTCTGTCAGCCCCCACGCCGGGGTAGGGCGGAGGGTGGGTGGCCGCCTCGCCCCTATGGAGCAGGGAAGTGGTGAGGGCGCGTTAGAGGTTGAGTGTTTGCTCATCTTCGGTCCGGCGTTCAGCTCTTGTGCAACCACTGCAGAAAACGGCGTGTCTGGTCGCTGTGGCTTCACCAGTGGCTCCCACTGATCTTCTTTTCCTCTGGCTTGACGGGGGGACAGGGAACTGCTGTGCTCCCCTCAACCACCCGCCCGGGAATGGCAGGGGTCGGTGTGCAAGCCCAGGAAGAGTGGCACCTCCCCAGTACCATGCCGAGCAGGATATTGAGAACCCTCTGATCGTCCACCAAGCAGAACAATTGTTTACCAAAAAAAAACCAAAAAAATAATGAAAAAGTGAACTCCCTCCTAAGATCTCTAAACCGCTTAACGGCTCAGTAATGCTGTGTGCAATATGGATGCCATGGCATGAGAAATGGTACCATTTATACTTGCATTTTTCTCAGCAATTTAAAAGGTAGTGATAGAACTTGGATCTCGTTTCCAATTTCCTCCTTTGAACAACCGGGTTAGGACCAGCAGAAAAATTACATTTTATATAATACGTGCACATGCCATTAAACTGGGGAACTCATCGTAGTGGAAATTGTCAAGGTCCAGAATTTAGAAGGAATTTTCAGGGCTGTTTTACTTGATGCTAGCAAAATACTCAGGGAAAGTATAAACCTTCATGCTTAAAAGTTTAAGCTCATCTCTTAATTGAGGGAGGTTGGGAAAGGGATGATCTGCTCTGTGACGAACCGACTATGTCACAGTGTGTACCTGCGTCTGGGTTTCTGGCAGCATCTCCCAGCGCAATAGTCCTCAAATGAGAGGTCACCATGCCAAGTGAGGTGCCAGCATTTACGAGCAGAGTCGTGAGCCCGCCCAAGAGAAAGCGCTTTCATCTGATCTGTCCGCATCACGAGTCGCACAGATTATCTGTTGGAGAGGCGAGCTGCAACTGGGAGGGTTTGGGAGGCTTTGCCATAAAGCCTTTTGTAGTGGCTGCTGTCAAAGACAATACATGACTGGCTGGACCACAATTGCTGCGAGCATGTCCATCACGTGTGTTATTATAGCGCTGTTGTGTTGAAATAGGCTTGCATTCGGCCGGAGAATTGCTGTTTAAACACTTTTCAGGAGGGAAGCTTTTTGTAACCTATCAATTACTAGCAAATCTGAGGGATACTTTTGTTGCATGTTAGCATCAAAATTATTTATGAAAAGCTAGGAAGTCTCCAGAGTACTCCTAAGTACAGTTGATAGAACGATGCAGAATTACGCAATTTGGCAAACGTTAGAAGAAAGACACTCATTTAATGACATGAATAATACAACCAACAGGAAGACAAAAATCTCTTTTATAGAGGCTCAAATTGTCAGTATCTCATAGCCCTGGTAATTACTTACCTCCTGAACTTAAACAAACTGACTGGTCATTATGCACTAAACATTACAGGCGGTTCCCACAGCGCTTAGTATACCATCTACTGCCGGGGTGAATGACGCACGCATTTACACTGAAATAAAACCAGATCTACTCATACCTGTAAATATGTGTGGATCTGCAATAAAAATAATAACAGAAAAAAAAAAAAAAGACTTGCGAACCAAATTTTAAAAGGACAGCCTTGTTTAGATGTAAGCTTTCTACTGCAGGAACTGTCTGTTTCTAGCAGTTCCTAGGGTGCCTGGTACAAGGGAGACCTGTTCTTGTTTGGCCCGAGGCACCGTTCTGGTACAAACAATAATAGCGTCAACAGTAGGACTGTTCGCGTACACTCACCTGCACCCACACTTCACTCACCAAGAACCACAACCAGTGTAACTATTTTGGTGAAAGTTTGTGCAAACTAGCCACCTGCTCAAACCACTGCTTTAAATCAGCCGTAATTGTCATCTCTGAGAGCTGCTCGCCAGTGGGAGGACAGTATGTAAAGAGTCTGGTGTTCTTATGTGAATTTCCTGGCACATTAGAGCAGATGTTTTCCACTTGTGTTTCACAGAAGGTAGCAAAAAAAAGCAAGGCTGGTCTGTAGTGGTCAACCCACAAGTTACCTGAAAGGATCCAAGCTTCCACTGGAAATCCACCACTCCAAAGTGTTGAAATCCATTGAGATACTGCAAAAGCACAGCGCATCAGGCAGCGCCGCTCCTAGCAACCCCCATCAAGGACAGAGGTCCAAATCCTCAGAGATGCTCTGCATTTGCAGCTCCCGCTGCATCCAAGCTCTCAGGCTGCTGCAGGTGTTCTCTCTGAAGCAAACTCGGCACAGCACGATAAGATCAAGGTATGAAATCTCACATTCCCTGCCAGAACAGGGCAACTGAAAACCCTGTCTAGACAAGTGAAATCGAAACACGCTGCTTGTTGCACAGCTCGCCGGAACGCACGTTGGCCATCCAACCTGCAGTAACTGGCTGGTATGTGAGCCAAGGCTGAACACACTAAACCTAACGCCTCTCCTCATGTCCCTTATAAATTATACCGAGCACAGGCTGGATGCGCTGCACTCCCGGCTTTGTGCTTTTCCAGACTTCCTCTTCTGGCTCCATGCAGCCCAATAGACATCTCAGGTACACAGGCTTGGCAGTATTTCAAGGTGGCATTTGGGGATTTCTGTATGTTTTGTTTTTCTTCCCAGAATCTAATTTTTATGAGCAAATCCAAGCAGAAGTTTATTGTGAAAGTGGGACATAATCATTTGTTCATATAGTAAACACTGAGCAAATAATTCATAATAAATAGCACATCAGTGAAAATGTACCTCTAGCTACTCACAAGGTGCTTATGTGCATGCTATCAGTTTTGAATAATTCAAGAATTTTTGAGGTTTTCTATGAAATACTTCATTTCTGTGCTAGAAGAAAAACGCAGGCTTTGGCAATGAAAAGTGAGCAGTTTATTTATTATTATTGATATTACTACCAAGTAGAAGCTCTTTTAAGTCAGGGCCTCTAGGTACAGGTCAAATTTGAAGGGGAAAAGAAATAGTAAGAGGGAGAATTGTTCTTCTCTGCAGAAATATCAGTGCAATTGGACCAAAACGAGAGTGGGGCTGGCAGGGAAGCAGGCAGAAGTGAAGAGGTTTCCTCCAGAAGTGAAGAGGTTTCCTCACGAAGAGAGGTCAGTGGCAGAAGGACAATTCAGCTCCATTTGCCAGTCCTGTGCCCTACTCCTGAGCTCAGCCCTTTCATTTACACTTCTTCGTATCTTGCTCTCTTTTTATTATTCACCGCCACTTCATAATAGGCTTTGTAAACACAAGCATCACTTCCTGAAATTCACCATAGCCTGGAAAACTGGGATATACCCACCACGCAGTTTAAGGCAGACAGATTTTTGGGGTCACTCTCAGAGGAATAGATTTAGACTTTTTTTTTTCCTTTCCTCAAAACTAATTCGGTTGTGATCTGTATTATTCAGAATATTCATCTGCTCAGTTATATGCCCATCAAACCAGGAAGGCCCATAAACACAATCATTTGCAAATACCAGCTGGGATGACAGTCTTAAGAAAAAACACTTTTCATGCATTTCCAGCGTTTGGTCTCTTGCCTGTCTACGCTCAAGTCCATTGGGTGTTCTGCAGAAGTTGTTCCTGGGTGCCAAACCAGAAGCACTGTCCTGACATACCTTCTTAAGCTTGGTAACACCCACATATAAACATGCGTTAAAACAAAACCAATGTGATATTCTGAAGGAAAAGGCAGCAGCAATTTGTGAGTAGTGCTCAGTGCCAATAACACAGGTTGCATAGCAGTGGAGGGCTTGGAAAACCCATGAGAAAACACTTGAGATGCCAAAAACTATGTAGGAAAAAAATATTGCCTAAAGGCACCTTGCCTGAGAGTAAATCCATGCAGTGGCATTATCTGACAAGCTGTATGAGGGAAGCAACGGAGCAGCTGCGGCAAGGGCCAGAGAGAAACACTGAGATGCCTCAACAGCAGATGTGCTTGCCAGGGGAGAGAGCACTGTCTGCAAAGGGGCTTTGCTGGATTGGTAGTATACTTTAAAAGGGAAAACAAGAAAAAGGAATAAAATAAGCCCTTACTACACTTTTTAATTATTCCTGATTTATTTTACAGAATGTTATGGTATTAACAGATGTTTTGGTAAACTCCCCAGTCAATCAAAGAAGGAAGAAAAAAAAAAAAAAATCTCCTTTTATTGTCTCACACTGAAATTTCCTGTTGGAGGCTGTAAAGGCCTACCACATTCATGCTTTCTGTAAAAACCCCAAATGCTCTTGTCTGCTTAACATGTCTCAGAGAGTTGCCTGTACAGAGATGCGTGTTACAGTCTTTCCAAGCAGAGAAGAAAGCACCAGGAATTCCCAACTTGTATTCAATATCCGTTTAGACTCTTAGGAAGCAGCTGTCCCTCTCATGTTTGAATCCTCGATGCATATTAGAGATAATGGAGCTTTCTTTCCTTATTCACAGAGGTGCTGCGTGGATTATGGAATTCATTAGTCAATGCTTGCAAATTGCCACTGTTGACTCAGAGCAAATTCCTGCTATCAGACTCACTAGTCAGCTCATTTTCATAACAATGCTATATTGTTAAAAAATACTTTTAAACCATTCTTCAGTGAAACTCGGGAATACAACACATTCAAACAAACATATGAAACATAAAAGAGATGCTGTATCAGTAATGCTAAAAGTCCTCATTTGAAGTTTGTTTAAATTAATCAACATGGTGGTGTCAAGAGGATTCAGCAAGTCATAAAACTTTGGGAAACAGAATTGTTCCCCAGAAGGGGTGATGGACACTTAAAACCTGACTAGATAAAGATTAAAGAAACCCACCCTGCAAGGAGCAGTTCTGTAGTTGCCCCTAAGGGAAGGAAGGGCTTGATTAAGGCACCATTGATCACAGATGCATAAAATAAAGATTGGGTTTGCAAGCATCTCTTTTCCCCAAATTTCTCATCACCCTCTTCTTCTGAGCCTAACAGTAATTTTGGAGGGCACTTCACAAATGGAGTGGTAAGCAGGAAATCAGACTCTGATGTGAACTGATAATTCTCTGACATCTCTGACATTCAGATTTCTACTGTTCTCAGATTTACTCAGTCACTGTGTTCTTGTTTTCCCAGCTGATGCACATTACACTACAAGGCTAACTGCATGCTGCGCACACTCTGGTGACAAATGTATTTTTGATTCTTCACTGACATAATGCACACTTTTGAGTGCATGATGAAGAAATCGTACTTCTTTCTGCCTGTCATCATCAGATGTGGTGATGTAGGATGAAGCTGGTGGTATCAATTGCTAGAAGGAGCCTGCCATCTGCTGATCTGAACAGCACTCCAGTCTTTTACCTGATCTGCTATTAGTAGAATGGGGCACTACCCAAAGTAGGTAAAATATATTTGAACAGAAACAGGCATTAAAAGACTTGCTGTGGTGAAGGAATTTATTTAAATGGAAAGAGGAAGTCTCATGTCTATAATCTCAGGTTTAAGTCTGAATCGGGCAAACAGAAACAAAAAGGCAACTAAAATAAACAAATGAGTAGATAGGAAGGAAATAAGCCAAAGATACAAGGAAGAGGGGGAAGAGCCAGAAACATCTTTTCTGCTCTGCTGCACCCTATCAGATAGTGCAACTAAGGTATCAGCTGTCCTTTCACCGCATTTACCCTTCTACGTGACAGCAGCCCTAAGTGGTAAACTACGAGCATCTACCTTCTTCCAGGGCCACCCCCATGCCCAGGTGTAGAAAAAGTCCTGGAAAAAGAAGGGCTCCCAGCAAAATTCATCAGGCTGCCATCTCTTTTTCCTTTAGTGCTTACTGCCATCAAGATGTATGTCAAAAACTGTCATTTGGCAGGACGTGGTGAAAAGTCACCACTTCCATTAGACTGACTGCATTACTGTTCCCACCCCCAGCTAATATTTCCTATTTCATCAGTAGGTCACATCCTAGCAGTCATTCTAAGTTGTGAGCGCTCGTCAGTCTGAAATGCTCTATTAGCTCTTAACACATATAAAACATCACTGTAACACAAATAAGCATTAAAAGCCAAAGGGAAACAGGATATGATGCAGAGCTGTGAGCTTGTCACAGCAAGGTGAAGTTTCCCCAAAACAGAGGACGAACAACTAAGAAAGAAAAAGGTAGTCCACGGATTAAGGAAGTATATCTTAACTCACTGAACCAACACACTGGGGAAGTGAAATTAGAAGTGGATGAGATGCTGAAAGACATGGATTATTTTTTGAAAGAACAGGGGGAGAAAAACAACAGAATGGGAAAGAGCATCGAGTATTAGCAGGATTAGTATACACAGATTCTCTGGTGAAGAGGTGTCATAGAGGAAGAAAGAGAAGATAAAATAACATTCTTAATTATTGTTTTTATTATTAAAATCCTGTTTTACAATCATTTCAAAACAATGTTACACAAAAGGCAGTTGAAACTCTCCCACTTGTCCTCAGTCTTTTCCTTACCTTAATATGAGCAGGGTTGTAAAGGGAAGTATAAACCCCCATCTGACGATAGTGCACATCATCCAGTGCTTGCGCCTTTGTTGTGCTAAGCACCTTGTAAATACATCCCAGGAAGTCCTTGGCCTAAGTCTAAGAAAACAAATACAAAGGACAGAGAGAAGCATCAATTTAACATAGTTACCTTTCATGATTTATAGGTACTCAGATACAACTAAAGAAATCATCTGTTTGGGTATGTTTTGCTAATTATACACCATGTAATTTTCACCTTTCCTTCAGCTGAGCATAGCTGATTTCTTGAAAGTATAGTACCCTTAGAGGCTTTACAATCCAAGGGGAAACAGAAAATAAGAGAATAGTAGTGATTTGCTTAGGACAGTCCCTGGCTGACATGCAACAGAGCAAGAAAATAACAAATCTGGAGAATTCTCTGGAAAGCACAGATGGTCAGTAATTGCAGATTTCACCTACACGGACAGATTGTACCGTATGCCTAGAAGAAATGCATTACCCATCATAACGGGGTGGGGGGGGAAGAGAAAGAAAAAAATCACACATATAGCTTTCATAGTGCCTAAGGCTGTGGCTGACCAGAAATCAGTTTCTGAGCTATCACAATATCGTAAAATGGAGGCATTTTCTTTGATATACAAATTTGGCTGCCAGTATATAAGGCTATTTTCCCCTAATATGAAAAAGAACTAAAAAGAGTACATCTTAATTGAACTTTTCTTTGATGGCCTGGAAAGGTTTAAGATACAAATGCAGAATAAGACATTGCAGGAAAGAATCACCTATCTAGCATCAGCTTTTGAAGCTTTTAGTAAGACCTTGAGAGTATTAGGGATGGTACAGCTGTTACTGCAAAACAGCTTGTAAATTGGTTAACTCCATCAGCAAATTGCACCAGGGTAGATATCATTTATATTTGTTTACCACAGTCACACAGGTGGTGGGAGGAAAGGGAGGAGCTGGAGGAGTTGGTGGATGTAAGTGGGCAGCCTGGAGTAGGGCTAGGTTATCATTATCAACAGGAGCAGAATAAAGGCAGTCTGTGTGTACCACGTCTTGTTTGTGAGTACAGGCAGCCAGGGTTTGGCCTCTTGTTTGTCCTGCAGTCAAAAGCAAAGAAGATCATTACCATCCTAAACGCTATCTGAATTTTAACAGAGAAATAAAGAAAATGTTGGATGAGGCTAGCAGGTCTGGGGCACTGGATAGAAAGGTGCAAGTAGGGATCATGGGGCTGGTCTAACACGTTCAGAGGCCTCATGCTATGTAACTAGTGCAAGCATATTGAAGATACAGGTAAATCCCATAGTTCAAGGTCATCTAGGGAGATTACAGTTAGCTTAGCAGTAGTTTTTAATGAGAAAAACCTGCATGTGGACCAGGAAAAAGAGACATTTCAGCTAGTTTCCTTCATGCAGCTGTTTCAGTTGACTTAGATCTGTGGCTAAAATGCCTCCTTAAATGGGTGTGGGGGTAACAAAGTACCAGGCATTAATGAACTACAGTATTTCCTAATGCCCCATATTCTGAGGACAATGGCCATTCAATAAAAAGTCTATTTAATACCTTAGGAGCTGTGTAGCTGGGTTCTGGGAATAGTCCTTCCTGTGACAGTACACTGGGAATTTGTTTGCTTTTATACCCTTTAGAAAGAAAAAAGGAAGACAGGGCTGCCCGGAGCAATCAAAAGAGGTACTTTATGGGTGCAAGTTCCACAAGTCATTCCTTGCCTGGGAACAGGGGATGATTTCAGGAAAGACTGCTATGCTGTTTTCGCACTGATTTTGATTATGAAAGTGTATGGGTTCACGCTTGCTATGCAGCAGTAGTTGCCATTTCCCAGGATAAGCCAATTAGGCTGAAAGAGTGAATAAAGAGATATTATCACCTTTAATATCTGGTGCTGCTACTGCCACCACTTTTCCAAAATATTCTCCTGTGGGCATTAAAGTGATGTTTTCATTTATCCACCAGTAAAAACGCAGCCTTAACCCATCTGCCTGTCCCTCTGTGTATATATCTGGGTAATTTAATAAATGCTTCTGGGTGTTGATTTACGTCATTGTATCTCTATATAAGCACGCCTCTGTGAGCATGCTGTTGGTTGTCTGTGAGCGTTCATTGTTCGCATTTTGTGTGTGTATGTCTGTGTGTCTGAATATGGTTTTGTTTAAAATTTTTCCCTAGAAAAACCAGAGTAGGGTGTTTCATGAGGTCGTTAGTTAAAACCAAGGAAAGGAAGGAGGAGACAGTAAGGGATAATTTAGAGAGAAAAAGGGGTAGATTTGGCTAGAGGTAATCATCTGCCTCAGTGTTCACCGAAGAAGATGGGGGAGTTCATTCCACGCATTAAAATGTCTCAGGGGAGGATTGTATAGATCATGTTGGAAGAGAGATGGAAACAGTAAATTATCTAAAGGCTGACAAAGCAATGGAGCCAGATGTCATCTGATCCCAAAGCAAGGATAAAAACAGGGAGAGAGAACCTTCCCAAGGTAGGCCCAGAATTCCCTCAGAAACTGTAGGTAGAGATAGGGAAAATGATTTCTAACTGCTATCAGTGAGGTAGATCTCTGGGATACCAGATTAATTTTGAACCCGTAACCTGGTTCCAGCTGTAATTCTGGCTCACTGGGAAAGGTATTATTCTGAGTCAGAATGCAGAACAAAAGAACATTAAAATCGAAGTAAATGCAAAGTTTCCCAACCTGCCAGCATCCCTTGAAAAATAAGCCTTAATAATGGCCCAGGAACACTTTCATAACATGAGTGTCCTCAAACCAACAGCAAAAGGGTTCTGACAGATTTTCCAGCTCCAATGCCCAGATCACTTTGCATACACACTTGTTTTCCTGCACTTAAACAATCGTGGGCCTGACTCACCATCCCTTTGCTGCACTATTCGGCCAGTTCAGCTGCAGCGTAAACAACTGAACCCAGTGGCACCTCACCAGGGTAAAGGTGGGCAAGCAGCAGTGACCCTGTATGCAGGACAGTGACATACTCTATTTCAGACAAGAGAAAGGTAAGTCCTGTTTCGGAAGCTGGTGCACATCCTAAGACCACAGACACAGTCACTGGATGTGTCTTGATATACGAGAATCAAAAATTTTTGGTGTTGGTGGCCGGGTATTCAGGGACAGCAGATCTGCTCACACCAGCTTGTATTGGCTTTGTTAGCCAGACGCTGAGAACACAAAAATGTTTGTACATGGAAGTGCTGGGTATGTTACCTACATCCTCCGTGACATTTTGGCTGTGATCCAGTATAGTTCCCGAGAAATACCTGGGACATTTTTTATAAATATAACCTCTGTTTGCAGAGGGACTCCTACGCAGCACAACTCTTCCCAACAGTGCTATTAGACACGAATAACATCAGCTCTGATTGTTGCATGCATTTCCTAGAAGAGATAAAACAAACCGAGGAAATAAGGACTTCTATCCCCACATATGATAAAAACTATCTAATGAAAATATTTTCTGCAACAAAATAATATCCTCTTCCTTACAGAGAAGAGCATGACTCAGATTTTGAGACAGTTGGATATTTACTCCCTATAGAAATTCCCACTAAATTCATAAGCCTTTGATGATCCTGTTCACACTTGTTATTTTCAGGAAGTTTTCCCCATGTTCCCTGATACACTTCCCCTAATTAACATCCTCCATAAAGTCATTTCTCGCCACAGCACACTATCAGCAGCCCCTACATTTTCCCCCAGCCTGCTGCCTGTCTGGCGTGCAGCAGTGACCCCTCTGCAGGGACCAGCAGTACCAGCAGCCCCAGCCATGGGGCCCATCTGCCCATAAAACCCACCCGGCCGTTCCCCAGCACTTCACTTCTTGCGTTCTGAGGCGATGTGTCAGCCAGGGCTATTGTTTTTAACAGGAAGCAAGTTTGGCCGCCTCTGTAATTTAGATTGTGGGCAATAAGCAGGGGTGTGGTGTGCAAAGCAAACAAGTCAGGATTAACAGCTCTTTTCACTTCTGGACAGGGAATCCGTATGGCTGTGGCCCACAGGATCCTGTCCCACATTGACTTCGGCTTCTCCTCGTGACCACAGCCAGGAGGGAAAAACCAGAGTGTCCTCCAGGTTTTCAACAGGAGAATGAAGATAAAAGTCCAGGCCCCATGTCCTGACAGACCTTTACAAGCTAAACATCTTGAAATGAGATTATGAGAGAAAATTAAGAACAGTCTTCTCCTTTCAATAGGTCTTTAAAAACAATAACCAGGCTTTACTGTAAATTCATTTATTTACCCTCAGCGTGCCAATTCCCAAGCTGATATCGCCTCTGTGTACCAGGGATATATATAGATCTAAATGTGGCAAGAAGACAGAAAGATTTTATTTATTTTGCGTAAGGACAGCAATGTGGGGAATTCTTTTTTCCAGGAAGAACTCACATCAGAGAGCTTGTTAAAGAAATACTATGAGGTAAATAAAGTCCAAATTATATTTAGCTCATAGGTGACAAATATTCGTCAGGTTGGCTGTTGCCTTGCTGGAAGTCCATCAGAAACCACTCTCAAAGAGAGCACAAAAATAGAGAAAATAGAAGAGCATGTACTCAAGATGGGTCTTGCATTTGCTAAAGTGATCAACATTCTGCTGTTTATTCCCAACATTTTTTAAAACTAGTTGTGAATGCAAGGAAAGGTACCTAAAGTCAAATCCTGGCCTGCATGCTGCTGAAATCACCTAAATGCCTGGTTTAGATCTCCAGAACAGTCCAAAAAACCCTCACACTACACATAGGACTGTTAGTGGCAAAGACAAAACCTGTGTCCCTTGTCCTGGCAGATCACCACCTCCGTGGCACCGCACATGTCCTTCTGTACCGTACCACAGCCAGACAGGGACATCATTCCCCACCGCAGCAGCTATGGACAGGGCAGGTTGGATAGAGCCTGGGCAAACAGAGGAAACTTGAGATAAGTTTCCTTGCAAAAACCCAAGCCTGTGACAAAATTGGCCTAGACATCAGCGTGGCGGTGTGTATTAGCTTAGGAGGAAACTCAAAGCAAGGATGAGGCAGCCATAAGCCTTCAGATCCCTGGATCCAGACACGTGTTTATCTGTAAGACTTCACATGCAGGGCTGAGCTTTGTGGGGATGCCCTAGATCCATCCAGTGATCAAACACGCTTTAATTCGCTCATAAGGCAGAAGTGCCTCCTCTCACCAAGCGCTTCCTACCCTCTTCACAGCTCCCTTCTGGGTCATCCCTCCCCACGGGGTGAGTGGGTGCTGCAGGAGGATCATTCTTTCCTGGCACAGCAGCTAATCCACCCAGCCTGACTGCAGAGCTAGCTGACTGTTTGGGAAGGAGCAACTGTGTGAGGGGAGATTTTTTTAACCTATTTTTGCCTTGTTCTGTGTAAGGAAGCCACAAAATCTCTCTCACTGAGGCAGCTGATAAAATTGCCTCCTTTGTTCAGCAGTAAAACAGAAAGGACATCTAACCAGAGCAACTGGAATGTAACTTCAAGGGTTATTAAAATTTGCAAGCACTGACAGTTATTTATGTGCACTCTATCAAATGAACATATAATTATCAAATGATTCCCCCACATCTTCTTGGTTGTTGGGGTTTATTAAGCGAAAGCAAAGGATTATACTGCTCACCTGAGATAAAAGAGCCTGCAGAAAGCAGCCTGCCTTACATTACACTTTGCTATGCTAACAGTTGCTGTCTGCAGTCAAGAGTTCCTTCTCTGAGCACTTGAGCACTGTAAAGTGCTTGAGGGGACACTGCCTTTGCCTAGAGACAGATTTTGGGTGAGATTTTGGAAGAAAGGTTTGCATACAAGTAGCGTGTGATCACTGATGGAATGCTGGTTTCCTGCTAGACAAACACACAGATTTCATGACCCCGTGTTCTCTTACAAAAGAAAAGTGACCTGCAAAACCCCAGCCTTTCATATCTCAGAGTGGTGGGGCAATACAACCTACATAACAATATGAGTCATTGGGAAACAGAAGGATCAAGCTCCAGGGATCTCCTCCTCAGTACAGACCTGCAAATACACTGGAATAATTTGCATTCCACAGCTTGCCTTGCAGAACCCACAGATAAAAATCAGGCTTGGCATGGCTAGGATAACTGAGCAATATTTAGCAGCAGAACAATGCACCAGCTGGGAAAGCATGTACTTATCCAAATTCAAGTGGGCAAGTCACTTTGGGCAAGATGGTTACTTGGGGATTGCCTGCACAGGGAGGTTGGTACAAAATAAACTAAGGTTTGAATGCACCGTATGTAAACCCACTCCAGACAAAGGTGGTGTAAACAGTCCAGTTGTTCTCAGAGCAGTGGATGAGAATTGTCTGGGGCTTTTCTGGTTGTATGAGATCGGAGGTCCCCAGTAGCTGGGCAGCTGGCACAGCTGCTTCCTACTTCTGCCCATGGCCTGACACCTTGGCTTGGATTGACTGTAGACGTTGCCTGTTCCCTCACCCCTTGCAGAAGTTACTGCCTCAGTAACAGGAACTGGAGAAGCAAACCTTCCTCAGCTCTTACACTGGCACAATTACATGAAGCGACGTGAAAGCCACACTAAATTTGGGATGAAAAAGCAAGATGAAAGTAGCCTGCACAGAACTCTCAGTGTAAGCCACCAGGCTGTGAGCTGGCACAAACGAAGCGTGGATTCAGGTCCTATTATTTACGGCTCAGGCTATAAATTGCAACCAACCACTCCTTATTCCCAAAAATCACAGGTCTGGGTGACACTGCAGTCTCCTTCTCCAGCATGGCAACCCAAACCACGATGATCTCAGGGGAAGCAAAGAGAGAGGCAGTCCCAGGGGGTGCTTACTGATGGCGATTTGTAGGTACAGCTTTTCTGAGCCCTTTAAAAAAAGGAGGAAAAAAATTAAAAGAAAGACTAGAATAGGGCCAAGGAGGAGTGACAGAAAGGGATCAGACCCCAGCCAGATGTACATAAAGCTAAAAGCTCTGATCAGACTTCCCTGTCCCTGCACCCATCAGACATATGACCTGGCGTGCTAATACTGAAAGAGCATCAGAGGAAGTGGGATTTGGCACCGTGTGCAGGCGGTGGGGAGCCAGATGCATGACCAAGGCCATGCGTGTTTATACCACCATGGTGTCCTCCAAGAACCTCCGGCCCTGGCTGTGTCAGCTCTGGTGTGCAGGCTGGGGCTTGGCCAGCACGACCTGCCTGCACCCGAGGGACAGGAGGCGTGGGGCTATCCTGCACTGCCCACCCAGGCAGCTCTCCTGGTTTTGGGAGTGAGGCCATCTCTGCCTGCGACAGTGGCCACATAGGGAGTTTTTCCCACTGAGCAGCTGCTGTGAGTTTCCCTGTGGCCTGGATGAGGGCAGCTCCTTTCTGGACAGAGCCATGATGATGCTGATATGGCAGAACACGATGTGGCTCTTCACATGGGAGGGCTGGATGCTGCAGCAGTAGGGCTTTCCAAGTGTAAGCTTGAGCTCAGGAAGTTTCATGAGCCACCAGTGCTCCTAAATTCTCTACCCCTTGGGGATGCTCCAGGTTTGGTGCGTGCTTCAGGGGACCCTTGGTAGGACATGGCACTCCGAGCCCCAGGACATCCATCAACAAAAATGGCATTCAGGCATGGCTTATCTCACATGGTGAGAGCAAGTTTACATACAATTTGCATAATACTTTGTGTGAGAAGTCTCACAGGAGGTTATGGTGTCTCTTGTCACCAAGTATCCTTGTGAAAGCAAATTGAAATGCGTGAATCTACTGAAGAGGCTTGTTTAAATTTCTAAGGGAAGGGACTCAGCCTTCCTCTAGCCATCAGAAGTGCAAGGGCATTCACAGGAGGTTCATCTCCCTGGAGAGTATTGCATGTTTCTGCTGAGGAGCAGAAGAGGATGAAGATGACCAGAAAAGCAAAGAGAGTGAGCAGGGAGGGCTAAAGGTGCTGGAGCAGTTTAATCTTGTTCACACTTCCTCCTTCGCTGTGCACTGAAGCATTAAAGGCGAGATCTCTTTGCATCTTGCTGGGCCCTGTGGCAAAAGGAGATATCCGTCTGCCCCTACAGCTATGCGAGAGTTTCAGAGCAGGAGTAGTGCAAAAAATTACCCGTATCTCACAGAAGTAGTCAGCTGACAGCAGGGTTTTCTGTGTGTTAGAAGCTCTAAGAAAAGTCCTTTCAATCACGATGGTATCAGCCACCAGTATGGGCAGCCTTTCCTTCCTTCCCCTAGTCTACACCCTGCTGTGGTGGCCCTGTTCCCCAAATAACATCTGGAGCTACCAGAGGTGCTTGAACAACCCCTGTTAAGGAGGGGCAAGAGCCTCTCGGTCATCATGGATTAGCACTGCAGACCAGTCAGTTCTGTTTTCTCCTGTCTAAAAACAGGGAACAAGGAGACAGAAGCATCCCCTCCAAGGTATGAGCTGACTTTGAAGTCAAGAGATCAGAGGATGATCTTGGATGACTTTGGCATGTTCAAAGATCTGTCTCTCTCCAGCCTGCCAGTCACACAGATGGTGCAAAGAAGGGCAAGGACCAGAACTGATTCTCCATCCTCATTGCTGGACCATTTGTCTGCATCTCTGATGAGTTTCTCATAACAGTTCACCAGCATTATTGCTCCTAAGTGCTGTCTGCAGCCCACTCTCTGATAACAAACAGGTAGTTTACTTGCAGTTGGCCAAAGCAAGAACAATTAACTGAGAGAAGCAGATAGAATTTTAGATGCTTTTCTGGTTCCAGACAATATATTGTCCAAACAGAACTACTACCTTTGTGACATTTTTTTGGCATGGAGAAAATTTAAACTACCATAATTTCAAGTTTCTAGGAGCTTTTTGTTTATAGGAAAAAATAAATGGATAATGTTCGAGGCCCCCAGTGTAAATAGAAACAGATCATATTTATGAGATTAGGATTTAATATTTGTGAATTTTAGGTAATATTTGTGAATTTGGTGACATTCATGATATAGTAGGACTGCAGCGCAGAAACACTAAATCTACTTTGTGCTTTGGACAAATCACTTAATCATCCCGATTCATGGCATCCAGCACTAATGAGAAGAGTCTCTTCCACTAAACTTATCACACATGCAAGCTTTGTTTTGCCAATCAGGACTGTGCCAGGAAAGTGCAAATACCCAAAGATTATAGGCAGTGGTAACGGGTGTAGCAATAAGGATGATCTTGATAATTATGTACCTTCAAGAGAGAGGAGAAACTTGTTTTGACTTGCAAATGGAATAAACCTGTCATAGCTGTGATAGGAGTCACCCAGGCTGGCAAGAACTAGTTTTTTTTCAGGTCTCTTTAATAAACTGGTACAGTGGGGGAGTGGTAGAAGAATCTGTGAGAAGCTCTGCTGAGAATGCGCTTCCTTGGTCCTCCAAATTTTCAGATTTCCTGATCTGTTCTGCTTTCAACCATGTGTCATTCTAGGTCCAAGCAACACTTCCCTGTCTAGCAGTCTGCTACGTTCACAGGGGCCTCGCAAAGGCAGACCAAAGATTTTGCAAATGCAAAACCTAAGCACAGGTCTAAATATTTGTTGGACTGGGGCCTTACTTTGCGATCTTCATGCTGCTTATAACTCAGGGTGAACCCCAAGAGCAATGCTGACATCACATGTTGGAAACAGGGTGTTGATTCAGCCCAAGAAATTTTATGGAAGATTCCTTCCTTCCAGATTTCTCTAAAAACAGCACAGGGGTATAGATGCCTGTGGCTGTGATGATGGCTGTTTCCTCTATTAAACTGCTCTATTCTAGTGTTCTCCGACTCAGATAACTGTCTTTTCTAAATGGTTAATAAAGAAAGAAAGGACATTTCTCTATTTAACCACAAATCCAAAGTACATCCACAGAACGGAGTGTCCCAGAGAAATGCTGTAGGAAGATGTCTTCTCACCACACTGCCAATGACAGTGAAAGAGTGGAAACAGAGGAGACATCTAGTTCAAATTCACTTCTACAGATATGAAAAAATCTGGAACAATATTATACTTTCTTTTTCAAACTCAAGGATAAAGTAGGCAACAGCTATGCTACCCCTAAATTATTCTCAGCATCTATTCAGGCAAGAAAAAGTTCATATTTAGGACCTTTATAACAGTATGTTTGTACAAAGAAGAGCAAATCCAAGGAGCATCTGTCATCTCAGAGTCTGAAGGTGGTGCCATTTTAATTACATCAGCCTCAAGGAACAGGTTAGGTTAAGGAAAAAAAGGAGCCCAGAAAGTTGGAGTGGGCAGTTATTAGCAGGTAGCAGGAAATTACTAGATCTTGGGTTATGTCAGTAAGTAGACTAGTATCTGGAGGATATAAATGCTATTCAGCATGGAGAATGAAGTTGGGCAACACCATAAACATTGAACTGAGTAGTGGTGTCCTTGGTTCTGACGCTGACACTACAGCTCTGAATGGAGACAAATGGAACGTGCCTGCGTTTAAAGACACTTTTCCAATTTAGGAATGTATTACGATGGTATATTGTTATTCCTGCACCAAGCAGTGAGTCCAGCGTATTTCTCTGAGCAGGGACTGTTTAACCTTAGCCACTGCCCCCCACCTGAAGGATTTGTTTCAGAATGTTCTTCCTCAGCCCTTTCCTCGTCTCATTTCTTAATGTGGGTTGCACAATCATTCAGCTGCAAAACAGTTTTGTTTTCATTTTAGCTTGCACAACCTTCCTGTTGTCTTTAAACAAGTACAAGGTAGTGGGGGGTTCTCTTTTTCAACTTTCATTGAAATATTCATAGTAAGATGGAAAATTCCAGGGAGCAGTTACAAAAATGAGAAGGGTAGATTACCGTGCATCAAAGGGAAACAGCATTTGCTAACTCCTCCTTTTTATGTGTGTGTGATTCACAAACTGCTTTATGAAAAGGGGAAAATGATTGAGAAATCGCTCAGGTCCTGACAAAAAAATAAACTAATAGTAACAACCTAATTTCCATGAAAATGGGCTGGTCTCCAAAGCATCTGCCAAGACCAGACAAAGTGGTGCTTGCAGCTTTCCTTTGTTTGCTCTTCAAAGCAGGTAGAGCCAGGAACGTTCCTGTGCCTCATGGCAAGCTCTAAGATGTGGTACGTGACTTTGAGATGAGGGAATTTCACATTTCTCCCTGAATATTTCACACTACAACAGCAAGGAGAACAGCACAGACGCAGCTGAAATGAGGAGGAGACGAACTGAAAGGCCGAAAATGGATTCTTCAGCATTACTCTCTAGTATGGGGAACTGAGAGGACAATTAAAACCAACATGAAAGAAGATTTAATTGCAAATCAGCGAAACTTGCTGAAGCACAGATAGCAAGAAGCCCAGAATCACCTCACCTGATGTCCAAGCCCTTCACAGAGAGCATTGCCCTCAGCTCTGCGGCAGCTGATGGGAACAGATAGGCCCTTCCCAAGGAGACGTTCAGATCTCAGACTGAGCAGTGCCTGGGGGAATGTCTCCCTCTCCCCAGCACCCAGGGTGACTCACCCTCAGACAGAAGCATATCAAGGAGAAGAAATCTAGGACAAACCCACTCAGCTACTCTGTCAGGAGGAGCAGCACAGCACGACCCTCCCCGTCCCTGCGAGGTCACTGCATCCAGTGATGAAATTAAAACCGTGGACTGTAAGCGGGTGTTGATGGCAGGCCACGGGGTCGTGCCTAACCCACTGCCTGGCTGTCTCATCGCACGGAGACTGCAGCCAGTTCTACAGCACCGTGCAATGATTTCAGTGTATGGGCTACAGCTTTTAAATCTGAGACTGCAAAATGAGCTTTAGCAGGAGAATTAAGGACTCAAGAATCCTTAGAGAGGGGGTCACTGGGGAAGGGCAGGAGGGAGCCTGGAGCAAGGGGGAAGAGAGAGGTCTTGCAGCTGATGAGGATGCCAGGTGAGGCTGGTTTTGAGGAGGTGGGCATGGTATGAGACACCATGGTAACACCCTCAGCCTGTCTCTTTGGTCAGGCAGCTCTTACCATTTCAAAGTGTTTCTTTTCTTTGTGACTCCTACCACCGACTGAAGCAGGCAAGCGGGTATTTACAGGATCAGCAAAACCCCTCCTGCCTAGCTGCCCTGAAAGGCATCGTTATTGTCTGCCCTGCAAGCAAATTGCAATGTGTCTTACTTAAAGGTTTTTCTAGTCCTGGGCCAGGATTAAGGAAGGGGAAAGAAGAGCAGGCTGTGGATAATGTCAGGGCCCCGCTGCTGCCGGTAAGGTGAGCCCTGTGCTCGTGTCCTGAGCCAAGGGCGGCCATCCCTGGGCGCAGGGCGCAGGTAGGGAGGGAGCCGAGAGCAGCTTCGGGCACCCAGCGGCTGCTCTCTCAGGGTGGAGGAGTTCCAACGGGCACAGTGGCAAGCGAGGGGACGTATCCAGCCCCTTTCTGAGCAAAGCACTGAAGCCAAAAAGCAGCCCAAGACCACAGCCACCTGATATGCTGCTTGTTCCAGAAGCAGCAGGGTGGGGTAGAGGACTGTGAGGGGAATCTGCTTTCCTCTTCAGGGCAGAAAACATCAAAGTTGCCCTGAAAAATTAAAAGCTTCTGGACAAGCTCTTAGCATATTTAAAAAAGCAAAACAGACTCTTTTCAAAGCACTCTTTCCAAAGGTCTTTCCTGAACGTACATCACATGCAATGGAAAAACACTACATGTCTGGCATTTAATATTTTTCACCTGTGACCCAGGATTGATGTCTATTTAACTCCCTGATTTAATCCAACAACATGTCTCAGCAAGAAAAAAAAGCCTTTCAGAGTTGGAAAGGAGTTGGACAAAACTAAAGTCACGCTCAACACTTCCCCTTCCCTGGAGAGATAGGAGTGCTGCTTGCCCTTTCCTGACGATAAGCATATCCTGGTGGTTAAAAATACATTTTGCTCTTACCGTAAATTCTCCATTAGCCAGGTCCTTCAGCCCAGCCCACAGTGTTGGGGTTCACAATTCCTTAGAGGCCACACGTGACACAGCTTGGCCTGTGTGCGTCCAAATACACTGGAGAAAAAGCACAAATAATAGGTCTGATCCTGCTGCCATTGGCTTCACCTGGAGCAGAAGTCAACATCCATTGAGTGGCAACAACCTTGATCTCAAATAACTTGCACCTTTCCCAGGACCCTGTGGAACCTGCATTAATTCTTGACTTTGACTTCACAGCAGCTTCCAGACAAAAAGCGAAGGGTTGTATTGAATTCTGAACAGCAATTAATTCTTCAGTTAATGTTACTGTTTCTGGTGATCATTTTGCCAAAAGGCTGACTTAGCAACACAGAGCTTAGCGAAAAGTGGGGCTCGCTGCTTGATTTGAGATTCTGGAGGCCAGGAGCCAGTTACCTGCTCTGTAAAGCTTCTCGACCTTCCCACATCACCTCCTTTCTCTTCTTCACCTGGAAAATTCAGTCTGGTGAAAGCCTGCTCTGACACCTGAGCTCTGCAAAGGACACAGATGTCACCTCTTACCAAGGAGGCACTGGCCCTGGAAAGAGCCTGGCTCAGCAAAGCCGGGGCTGCTTACACACCCAGACACCTCCATGGCAGCTCCAACCTGCAGGGACCCTTTGCCAGCTGTGGTGCCTCTCCTGGCACATTCCTGCCAGGAAAAAGCTGGAGATACACTCTTCTCTCAGGTTGGGGTAGAAGCTCGTGGACAACTGTCTGTGGTACAGACATTGTAAGAGTCACAAGCCCTCTTGTGTAAACTCAGTACATAGCCTTCTTGGCAAGTACCTTCCAATTAAGGAAGCCCAGGGAGGCCCAGGTGTTGGAGAGCCTCAGCTGAAAATCCCATTTAACAAACCATTTTTGGATTTCTTCTGTGATATTTTAGAAAAAAAGTGAGGGGATAAAAAGATGAAGAACTGGAAACTTCAATTTTTATCTTCTCTGTGCATAAAAGGTAAAGGAAACCAGGCAGCAGCCCTCTTCCCCTTCTGTTAGGATTCCAGGCTGTGGAATAAAGATAAATCCAAGTTCACCCTCCTGTCTTTGTTTCTAAGACTCAGTAAGACAGGGGAGATAGGGCAGAGCCCATCTACGCAGCCATAACCATGGGAACACCAGCAACAAGGGTAAATCAACACAAGACTCCCTATCATCAGCCCATGTTTACATGGGAGGCCTCAGGCTCTCCACTCCAAATGGGCTGGCAGTTCAGGACCTGTGCTTCACTTGTAGGGCTGGTGAACTAACTAAGAAAAGGTTTTTATTGAGCAAATATCCACCCTGCTGTCCTAACACCCACCATCTCTTTTAGAATACGTGGTTACAGCACCCAGTTTTGCACTCTGCTTTGAAGCTGTGGCCTCACTCCCCCTGCCCAAGCTGCCCCAAACCCCAGCTTTTCCTTGACTCCCACCTCACATTCAGCCTTGCCTCAATGTCCTTTTGTTTCAGAAAAGGCAGACAGCTCTGAGTGAAATCATGTATTTTCCCGAAGATCAAAAGGTATAGGACTACTGCAGCGGCTCATTTTTTTTGCTGTCATCGCACTCCCACCTCTAATCAGAGACGAGGGTATCCCTCCTATCAAGAGTCAAAAGTCCCTGCTCAGGCTCTTCTGTCTCAGGGGAGGCAGCACTAGCAGAAGCAGTGGCCGGTACACCAGCAAAGGGCGAAGTGCAGTATGAAGAAGGAAGAATATTGCTTAATTTGAGTTGCAGCTGCTTGGCATCTTAAAAGAGTCCAGATCTCTGAACTTGAAGGGGTTATGCGTGCATGCCATGGCGCAACCAAGGGTCGCCAAGTATCTGGCAGCCCTGGAATGGGCTCTTTGTACCCGCCCTTGGGAGCAGTTACACTTCACATATTTTTCTCCTCCACTTTTAAAGGTCACATGAAAGCAGCAGTATTTGTGAAGAGGACAAGTGAAGGTGACTGCAGGGGAGAATGGAGATCTTCAAACAACTGCGAGAGCTTTTACAGGTGAGCAGAAGCTCCTTCTCACTCCCATTCCTCCGGAGTGGCCGTCACCAACATCCATGGCCCAGCGCCCGTAAGCGTTTACTGCCCGGGCAGAGCCGGAGAGGGACTGCTCCCGCCTCCCCTCACTTCCTTAGCCTTTCCTCCTCCATTTATTTCCTTTGGGTTTTCCCCTTTGATTAAACTTCTGGCATGTAGGAACGTTAATAATAAAACAGATAACTCATGGGAAATGATATTTATAAATTCTACTACTTTTTTTTTTCATTTTTCGTAAGACCTCAAGAGAATCTTGAACTATGTTCTTCCTTTCTTTTAAAAATAGAAAGAAAATGCATAAGGAGCAGTTAACAAGTTTTCAAACCATCAATGTTTTATTTGGTTAGTTTATTAAACACCTTTAAGACAATTAATTTTGGTCTGTACCCTTCTATAAAATAATTCAAGTTCTGAACAAACCTCCAATACATAAAGCAAAGTTACTTTTACCATACGCAAATTTCAGATCAAAATACAACACTCTGTTTTCTTACATTTATAAAACCCGGTCAAATACAAACAACATTAAAAAAGATAAAACACTTCCACTGATCCTTGGTACAATATTACAGCACAATTTGCACAGTGGCAACTAAGTCCCCAAAGCACAAGTCAAATACTTTAAAAAGGGAACCTCCCTTTAGTCACCCAACATTATACTGAACACGTAAATGAAGCGAGTGCTACTTAATCCAGGAAAATTCTCGTGTCCCTTTTCATATCGTGTGAGCCACAAAGCAATTCTGCAAGGGAGGTTACCACTAAGTAACCAAACAGCTTTCCTGCTTCGCTGTTACAATTTTATGTGCAACTACTCCATGAAAATAAATAGATGGAGGTGGACCAGACTCCGCACTGGGCAATCTACGGCAACTAAAGTAAACCAAGAAATGTGTGTTTTTCTAATAACAGATTATAAAACTCTTAAAAAAAAAAATCAATACCAAATTTATCTGTGGGTACAATTGGAGTAACTGCCTTTTTCTTCACTTTCAAGACATCTAATGTTAGACACAGAGTGTTTTCAATTGTTGAGTTTGTTCCATTGCAAAACCCAGTGTTTCAGCAATAGGTCAAAGTGCCATTAAAATTGCACATTTTTCTTCAATTATGAGAATACATGGTAGCATGCAATGTTCGTCTGTTACTATGCCCAAAAGCTTGCACTTACACTAACCTATGAATGATGTGGGATCTCTTAAAAACAGGAGCAAGAACAAAAACTAAAATACAAACATAAAATGATAAAACTGAAGTGTCAGTTGACAAACATTCCCAGGAAGGTTCTACTTAGCAAGCCTTACAGTAACACCTGAAGAAGAGCAATAACAGAAGGGTCTGATGTATCAAACTCGGGTTATACTTTGCATAGGCAGTCAAGGCAATTGCACTGCAGTGCAACTAAAGGGTATTTTTGTCTGCAGTTCTGCAAACCCCTGTTTTGATTCCCCCCACCCCCAAACCACTAATTTTACTTATAATTCAATTTTAAGTTCAGTTACTTTAGTCTCAGCTAATGTGAAAATGTGTACATAATTAAATGGAAAAATACACTAATGGCTCTTTCCTCTCCTCCCTCCCCCAAATTCATGTCATATCCATTAGCATACCACACACTTTCCAAAACTTTTCCTATCTGTTAACATTAGTATTACCCCGACAGAATGAAGAATTGCATACTGCACAAATAGCACATATTTAAATAATGCTCAAGTGTAAACAATATAGGATGGAAACAGTTTTAAAATCCCAGTGAGATACAGCAAAAACTTAATTTGCTAATTTAGTCTTTTGAGTGCAATTGAAACACTGCATACTGCCCTTCTCCAAAAAGACTCTCCATAATTAAGCTACACTACTAGGCTTATTTCCCTTAAAGCTACATACTCATGCTATAACTCAGTATATTGACTTAATGCAAATATTTGTGGGGGAAAATTAATTTACAGGGTTAATTAAAATCTTTATAGTATTCAAAAGGAATGATAGTAAAGGGTTCAACCATGGAAAATGTGGTAATACACGTTTTTAAAAATATTTCCAATAATTCTAACACAAAACAGCAAGTATATTTTGAAAAATGCATAGAAACCCTGTCAATACAAAAATCCCCACTAGAATTACAGAACTAAGCAATTTTAATCTAAATATTTTATGTGCTTTTCCTATAAAGGCCACTTTGACATACAAATACAAAAAAGTTTACATTTTTCCCCAAAATAAATTATTTGTTCCTCAATTAAAAATACTGAATATGGAAGCATAACAACCCTCTCGCATGCCAGCTGCTCATCTGCAGCGGCTACTTCCAAAGAAGAAAATCTCCAAATATTTTCAATTACCAAAAGAAATAAGAAACGCCTTCAGACTTTGTTCTGCCTAGCAGTAGGAAAAACCTGGGGTTAGGAATGGAACAGGCTGAACCCCTTACACTGTTTGTGCCGGGGAGGGAATGAATATACACAGACATCTGCAGAAAGATTTTCTGTTTGCCTCCCGTGTTATGCACTGAAATCCCTTTTTGAAATCAGAGAAATAAATCAAGGTTAACCTGAATTAAAGAAAGGCAAAATAGTAAATGGAGTTAGAAGGGAGAAGCAGTATGAGGTACGAGGAGGGTTAAGTAAATGAAAAATACAGTCAAACTACTCAGAAGAATGCATGTAAAGGTGAGAAGCCATGATCAACTGCTAGAGAAGAGCTAGTCATGGGATGCAGAACCAGGGGAAACAGTGTACCAGTTTTATTAGTATTTAATAGGAGGAAAAAGAGGAACAGAAAGGAACAAACTTCACCGGAAAAACAAAGCAATGGGAGAACAAAGAACCTTTACCAGCAGTCCTCACCGCAGGGGCATTTATCCCTGAATTGCCATGGAAGCAGCAAAATCAAACTCATACACAAGCACAAGCGGTGGAAACGAAAACTTACTTGGACTGGATTTGAGACGTCACAAGTATTCTTTACTGTAAGCACCAGACCCACAACCGAGCAACACAGGAACATAAAAGCAAGACCTACACCTATCTGGAGGGGCACGACAAACCTGACATGCTCTAGAGCAGAGATGCAACTGTCGTGAAGTGGCCCCCAAGTTACTCCAGCGGGTAAGCCACGCTGGCGGGTCTACAAGATAAGCTTCAATCGACAACAGTACGAGACAGAAGTGGGGGATACACTTGGATAGCACATCATTCAGAGCCAAAACACCTAATAAACTGATGGGCAAGGCTGGGGGGAAGGAGGAAAACCAGCGAACAAGAGTTGATCTGGATGCAAGGTTCTTGGGCAGCCATTGACCAAGGCAACCTTGGACCAAGGACTGGATTTGGAAGGACACAAGAGCCGTGAGTCTTCAGTAACACAAGGAATTCAGCTCTCTGGTGTGCTGTATTGCATAGTTTGATTGAGACCAAAGAGCATTTACGTCTTATTTTTCCCTGTTTTTAACAGAAGTGACTTGACATACTCAGGTCAGAGCATTCCAAAGTCTGGCCCTATGGATTCATTTCTAAAGCAACACAGGAAGATTTTGGGGTGGGCACAAACAAACAAAAGCAAAAACTCCACTCCCACACAAAGCACAAAAAGACCCACAGAAAACATACACACATAAAAAGCCTGTTACCTCTGTAATACAGAAGTTAAAACATGACAGCTGGATGATGGGAATAAACCTTGCTGTCAAGCTGCATGCCAGTGGTGGTAAACAAGACCAGGTGAGTGTTTCTACCACACCACACTGATGTATTTTTTGTAGAAAAAGCAGCAATATATTCTGACAATATCGTGGTAATTATCAAGACCTTAGATTTGACAGAACGCTGAACCTTTACAAGCAGTAACGTGGCATTACGTTCCAACACTCTCCTAATTACTTGGCTCATGGAACACAGGTATCATAATTGGATTAATCAATGTAGTTGTAATTTCATTCTCTTACACTAAAATATTTGTACAGTACAAAGTCAGACTAAGTATATTAGTCATCACTCATATAATATGTATTTCAATTCTTTAGCCCAATCCTACAAGATTCACGGTACTCAAACATAGTTTACAGAGGGAAAACTCTGAAGGTAGAGCACCTAACGTGAAGAAATTCTCCTTTTTCCTTTTGAAAGCAAAATTAAAACAAATCTCAGCCTGTCAGGCTCCCACTTAGATTATTAAACAGTAAGCATACAAACTGGGAAGCAGTTAGAAATTTCTGTTTTCTCAAAAAAACCCCAAAAGTGGAAGGGAAAACCAGGTGGCCGGGAGCTCCCCAGTTATTTAGGCCAATACTTGCTGTTCCACCCTGCAGAAAGTTCCAGGGCCTTCAGTATTTTCAAATTTAAGTAGAACAAATGCAAAATATTAGATCTCCTATAACACTCAGCCCATAAATTTTTACATCTTACCCTTATGTAAGGGACAGGGTGGACTCATCCTTACCCAGGCTGCCAGGGTACAGCTGCAAGACTCAGTCCCTGGGCACAGGCCTGGCAATGAGTGGTGCTGCTCTTCAGCCTTTCCTAAAATAAAAGGGTTAAGGATTTGCAAGCTCAGTGGTCCCTCATTTATTGCCTGTTTTTCAGACAGTGTTGCAGGTAATGCAGATACACTTCATGAAGGCCACCAGTCCATAGTTCCTGGACAATGACAGTCTGGACAAGTCAGGAAGGTCCAGAGGGCAGCACCCAACATGTGAAGTAGGAGCACGACAAGGCAATCTCAGGACTCTCTTCAAATGGCTAAAGGGCTCTTAGATAACAAGACTGAGAAATGATACACCACTGGGACTGTGAAGCCTAGGAAAAGGCCATAACCTGATGTGTCTGGTGATGGGACGAATTCAAACATCAACCCCTGGATCCTTCCTGCCGCTTCAGACAGGGCAGGAGTATGATTTTTTTATGTCCCCCACAGGATGAAAAACATTGCTAAATGTTTTAAGGATTTAGCAATGTTAAATTACAAATCCCTAAACCGAACCGATGATATGGATTAAACAAAAATACATCACAATAAAGACAACAAAATTCCTATGCAAGATTAAATTCAGCTCCCTACTCCAAGGCTTGCACCTACAAGAGCCTTCTCCTCAGATCTACCAAGCTGACATCCCTCTAGTGATGGCAGCAGTTGGTAGCTTCCCTCCTTTTACCTCCTGACCACCCACAGCATGGGGCAGCCAAACCCTCCGGGGTGAACAGCCCTTGCCAGCCACATGCGTGCCTCAAACAAGGGCTGAGCAGATGAGGTCTGAGGCAAAATCCATACCTGGCCCAACATCCAGGTGCTCTGACAGCCACATAGGTCAGCGTGTCCCAGACACACAGGGAACAACACACAGCCAGGTCCTGGCACTGAAACCAAGATTAATATTTACAGAATAGCCACTATGATGCCAATAGAAGGCTCTGGAATTAGCAGCTAATTGGTACAGTCTGCAGAGATGTGAATAGCTCCTTGTTTTATCCCTACTATTTGTGCGTGGCCAGTAAAATGTTTGCTACATTTAATTCAAAGTTAATATGAGCCGCTACCTAAAATTTTAGAGGAAAATGTTCCCCATGAAGCATTTCTTGGTTTTGCCTTTAAGAAGAAAGAAAAAAGGCAGCATTTCCCATTACATTTTGTACTATTAAGGCCTTTTACAATTTGGGAGCTGTCTTTATGAGAAGGGATTTTTTTTTTTTTTAAAAAAAAAAGGACTGAATACGCAAAAGAAAAAAAAAAAGACCCCAGAGAACAAACACGAGCTGATTATCAGCTTACATTGGTACTTTAAGAAGTCAAGCACAGTGTAAGGAATTCAAAAATATGTCAAAATAGCACCTTTAGAAGCAGAAGAAAACATTTTTTATTTTTTAAAAGTCTTCAAGCTAAGCAAAACCCTGCATACTTGAAGAGCTCAAAGAAATGGGCAAATATATAATCTCAGGTACAGAGGGTGGGTATTTATTTGGACAGTTTCTCCTCTGTAGGTGAGGAGGAACTCCATGGGGGAAAAAAAAAATCCAGATTAGACATTACAGAACAATCAGTGAATCTCTCTACTGAGATAATGGATCAAGTTTACAGGCAAAACAGTGCAGAGTAGAGGCAGAGAGAAAACTATCTGATCTGTCCTTATAAGAGCAGAGACTTCTATTTTTTAAACAGATTTTTTCCTATTTAAAAATTGTCAGGACAGTCTTTCAATTGCTTCTCTCATTTACAAGTATAATAGTTACTTTCAAGTAATATAAATTTTTATTTACTTTTTACAGCAGCTGCAGGTCAACCTTGGTCTTTTTGTACAGAAACATGCATTTAAAATGAAATTAAAGTAAACTGTCCTTGGACAATGGCATCATTCTGCCCTGCTTCTTGTCTGCTTTTAGTTTTTGATTGAAGGACAAAATGCAATTTAAAACAAAACCAAAAAAAAGATTTGACAAAGTGCAAAGAAAAAAAAAATGAGGTAGCTGGGAATAGGGGCTTTTCCCCACGGACAAGGCAGCAGACTTCCAGCCACAAGTAACACGCATACACAGGAATGGGGTATGCATGTTCTACCTACAGGATTGCTTACAGATGTTCAGGTGATCTCTAATCTGCTGACATGTTTTACAAGCTTGATGAAAAAGTCATTTCATCATGCATCAAGCACTCTCCCCACATATACCGAGCGGAGTTAAAGGATGCAGAGATGCGCAAAAAGCCAGCGCACAGAAAGATCAAGTTTGTGTGGACATCCTCCAACCCACAGGAGCTCTTCCCAGTGATCATTGGCAAAAGCAATGCATTCAGAAGTAAATTTGGGGCAAGAGTGAAAGCGAAATCCTGTTAATAAAAGAAAAAAACAACTGAGACCAGAAAGCAGCATTATGCATGGGGTATGCCCAGGAATCTTCATCCACTGGTCTGACGGGGCTTTAGGGGTCAATTCTCAGCCAGCCACAGCCTCGAGTCCTCTCTGACACTCAACATGTCTGCAGCTGGGCAACATCCCAACCGAGGGCAGCACAGGGTGGCAATTACACAAGCTCTGTGCCAGAAACAGCCTCTTGCCCCATCGGATACACACAGCAAGGCCATATGCAGTATAAGGAGAAATCTTGCTGTTTTACTGACACTTTACCTCCCCCCTTAACACTGTAAAGCTACCTTCTGGGAGTCTACCAGAACACAGCTTGCTGTTTACACTGATTAAACTAAGATACAATAGAATACTACTCATCATACACTGCAAAATACAGTCTCAGACCCTTAAATACAAAAAAGTTTCAATTACAAGCAGCAAATCATTAGGTTTTGGAAGTCAAGGAGGAAAAAAAAAATGCTTAAAATTGACTTAGCAGCTGTTTCCCCAAGCAAACAAAAGCAGCTCTTTCCCCAAGCTAGAAGAGATCCCGGTTTCTCTAAGCAATCCAGAAGAGACCTTTGCACTAGTTTAAGACTAGTTCTGAAAGAGTTCAAAAGTATTTCTTAAGAGGGTACTCCTTGGCCTCCCTTCAGAAAGAAACTTTAACAAGAGCTTTAGAGAATGTCAGCTCTGTTCAACTTGACCACCTTGCCAGATACCCCAGTGTACTGGTTCACTTATTCTAATAATTAAGCAGATTTCGCTTTTTAAGTCCTAAAAATAGCAAAACAAGTGACGAGGATGATAATGCTTCCTGCTATCATGTGTAAATTAATAAAACAGATGCTGCCTAGCTGAAGCTTTAGCATTTGAGATCATTAAGGTGTGAATCTCAAGAAGATGGGGATAGGGTTTTTGTAGCACTCTCCCTATCACATACTGAAATTTAGACTTTCCAAAATGGCTCTTGCTTTTATCAGGTGCAATATTGTTCCACAGGTTTTTTTTCTATTTTGAAATTAGGAGAGGTGGCAACATGCTAACAGAATGCACAGAAATTATACTTGTAAAACCAGCTCACTGTACAGCCTGCTAAAATGGTGTCTTTCAGGCTCTGACTGGATTTAGAACTACGGATGAAAAACTTGCCCTTGACAAAAAGAGAGGATGTCTTAGCTTAACTGAAAAAAAAGGAATGTGGAAAGGCAAAGAAAAAAAATAATTAAGGACATTAGGTGATAATTCAAAAGCACCTAGTATTAAAAATAAATTACATTTTCATGTTTTATCAATAATGTTACTTACGCTGGGGATGCTTCTTTCTATCTTACTATTTTAATCACATCCATAAGCTTTTACAAGGGCTCAGTATAGTCTGATTTCATTATGAAAATTCAAGGGCATAGGTAGGCAACAGCATTGAGCACGTTCATTTACTGATGCGCTCTGGCGGGTGTTCATTATTCACATGAAACCCTGCAAAAATACTGGGCAACAAGATTTAGCCTTTTACATTGGAAAGTTCCAATCTTCCAACTCACTTTTTAAGACGTTTCAATAGATCATGTCAAATAACCTTCAAATATTATTCTAAACAAATCCTTTACGTATTTTAATTATTTTTATAACTAATCAGCAGCTACCTAGAATAAGCAGTTTTTAAAAATATCTTTAGGATTTTGTATCACCAACAAATTTACAACATTATCAACTGTTGGCAGGAGTTTACAGTTTAATTCTCCTATTACCCTCACACCTTTTTAGTAGGTGTTTGTCTAGTTAGGCACTTTGCAGGGTTTTAGTCTATTCTTTCAGCTTACCTGTTAATCAAAAATATGAGAGAATTGATTACTGGAGTACAACAGCAGTTAGAATAAAGAGTCACGCAGGGCATGGCTGATCAGAGATATCACCTTAAAGCCTGGCTGCAATCCTTCCTACAGTAAGGAATTTTCCAGAAAAAACAACCCCAAAAACTATAGGGATGCTGGAGAGCAGGTGCCCAACCTATCAGTAAACTTCAGAGCACCTACAGAAAATGAGTGGTGCTTCACCCAAATCTTACTGGCTTTACAGCAATATCTCCAAGTCAGCTTTTATTGGCTCTCCTTCCCAATCTTAAAAGATCAGACAGATCCTCCTTACTGTTGTTTCGCATGTAGCGTGCCAGGGAAACACAGACCCTACTGACGCAGCTCTCAACTCCAATAACAAGGAAGAACAGCAGCAAATGGCAAATGTCAAAAGGCTACAGCACTGAGGACTGAAATGCAGGCCTGTACTCATTCCTTAACAGTAAAAGGAAATACTCCAAGTTAAGATGGAAATAGTAGCTCCTAACTGCAAAACACACATGCATATAATTAAGACCCCTCCCACCCACCTGAAGAGACTGTTTAAGTACTCCAAAAAATTAAGAAAACACAAACCCCAAAAATTCTTGATGCTAACATTAGAGGCAGAAAGGATCCATACCCCAAATTAAATGTAACTCCTTGGAAAGCATCGCTGTGAGTGGCACCAAAACATACTGTAGTTACAATCTTCAGTATGCCTGTGTCCCTGGTTATAGTCACACTTCCTGAGACACAGCTTTCCTTCTGCAGATAAGATTAATTCAAACAAACTGCACTTTATCTAAATATTTCTAACTTTAAATACGAAAACCTGTTGTCAGCTGCCATTTGTTATACACCTGCATGGCACTAGTGCTCTAATAAAGAGCAAAGTGTCCATGTGCATCACATGGAGTGATGTCTCAAGGCAGCTGTGAAGAGTAACACAAATCTGCAGAACAGTATTAAAAAAAAGATTTACAGTGTTTTAAATAGCATTAATTTAAAAAAAAAAAAAAAAAGAACCACTGCTCTTTTTTGGAACACAGTGAATTTTAAGCATCTCTGTATTTTAATAGAACAGTTGAGTTATTGTTATATACAGAGGAAACCAAAAGTTTGGCACTTGTAACAACTTGCATTTGTTATTGCATCCTGCACTTTGCATGGCACACGTACGTTACCAAAACCTATGCAGGCTGTATGGCCACAGTATTTATAGAACCAACCAGAGAAACTGCAGTTAAAACAGAGGAAAACGCCCCCAAACCCCTCATTTTTGTACTTGTGCATTTGCCAGGTTATGTGGGCACAAGAAATACTGCAAAAAAGAAATGAAGCTGCTTGTTTCTTTCTGGAAAGGGAGTTTATAAAGCAAGCCAGGTGCTTCAGCAGCTTTGATGAAAACACTCCCATTTTCAGCAAGAACTCCGCTTCAGAAGGTAGGCTGTGTGACATGCAAGTTTTGTGGAGTCAAAAGCAAAACATATACAGCCTGCCCACAGTTATTAGTGAGCTGATTTCGTAGGTTTGTTTTCAGATTCACCACTATCCTTTTGTGTAATTTCATATTAATTTGCCTTCTGTTTAAGGATGAAGTACTGTCAAAGCTATGGAAAGTCACTTGACCCGGAAGAGCGGACTTGATACAGCATTTTCACAATAGCTAAAAACTTAAGGAATAGCTGACAAAATATCCGAGGACAGGCAGACCTTGCTGTAGTATAACAAAACAGAAGACTCTTCAGGATGCCTCTTTTTCAGGTTATAAAAACAGAAAGGATGAGAATTTGAAATCCAACGCTGACTCTTTAGGAACACAAGCATCTCACAGGGCTAGATAAGAAACAGAGACCAGGCCAGGTGGGTGCCTCCCTAAGAAACCCAGGAGATTTATTTTGTGAGAGCAACAGCACTTTACACCTTTGCTTCTGTCATCACTCCTTCTGCTGTGCAGAGCAGCCACAAGACTACACGCATAAAACAAGCACTGAGGACACTGTTGTGTGCTTATAGCATTATCTCTTCTCCACTTGTTCACTCAAACTTTTGATTTTACCTTTAAATTAGCAATTCCAGAGTTTTTCCAAAAATAAGTTGTGGCACATGGAAAAAGGAAAAGAAAACTTTGGGGGAGGGAATTGTAGTAAGAGGTGGAGTGAAAAGAGAAAAAAGCCACCACTATTCCCATCTTCCACAATCCCTACTTCATATTTGGCAATTTTCTGATTGCAATAGCTGGGGTTTGTCCAATTCTACAGCAGGGGGAAGGAAAGGACACAGAGGCCCAACCCAAGTCTCTCAAGCCTGCAACGTGACCCAGCCAGTCCTTGTTTGGGATTGTGCTGAGCTTGACTCAAGATGCAGCTACCTCAGACCTGCACCCAAGGACCCAGCCCCGATCCAAGGTGTGGCAAGTCATCAGCACTCTTCAGCAATACAGACACTGGTCTCAAAACATCAGCATTTCAATGTTGTGATGAACTCACAACCCCAGCAAGGCACCCAAGTTCAGTAAATCAGTAAGGAAGGTGCCTAAAAAAGCCTGATGCTTGGAAGCCAGCAGATGGCACAGACAGCTGGCTAAGAAAATCATTCAAAAAGTCACCTGTGGGGGAACTGACTGAATTTTAGTGCCAATTCACAAGCTGGAAGGAATTAAGGCTACTGTGCCAAGCAGGGACAACTTAAACAAGTTTCTAAACTGCCAAACCACCCAAAACCCCTGGATTGCAAATTGAGAAAATTCACAAGTTGCTCCCCATGTGGTTCAGCCAGCATACGCAGGGGTACGCAGCCATCGGGAAAGCAGGGACACCTGAGGTGCTGGCATGTACCAGTGAACCCAGTTCAATCTATCCATGTCTGCATGTTCAACACACTCAGGAAACTGGTGACCTTTCTCCATTCAGCACCTCTGGTATCAAAGTCTCCCTCCTCTACTGAAGTCAACCATCTCTTTCCCCAGAAAAGCCAGAGGTCAACTATGCCTGTACAATCAGACTCTCCCTGCAGAAAGGAGAGCCTTGCCTTCAAAACCTTGCTCCAAACTGGGAGGCAATCAAACCTGTCTATTGCACATCCCAAGAGATGCACTCATCACCCGGCCTGCAGATCAGAACTAGACAGACAGGTCAGACCCCGAAAGATGCGCTCCTTCCCTCCTACACACACACAGAGGCTACAGCATCTCCTGGATTGGTCCCACAAGCAATGCAGGTGGGGAGTGATTCCCATCCCCTTGAAGCAAGGCCAAGGAAGCCAGTTTTGAGATCTCAGAAGTGCCTAAAAATCTTCAGCTTGAGCATGCACCCAGAACTCCAGGAGACAATGTCTCCAGACTTGATACCTGGCCACCAACCATGCAGAAAGTGACAGGAGTACCCGTGCGCTAAGGATTAAGTCTGTAACTGTTTCAGGTGAAGAGGCTTAAACTTCTTGGTCAAATCTCACCAAGTGCATTCGCAACATACCAATTACCAGCAGATTTGTTTTATTTATATTTAAAAAGAAAAAAATACCTACTGTTAATCCTACTTTAAGTGTAAACATTTGGTTCAGTAACTTTAACTGCAAAACACTGCTAGAGTATATACGATTTGGATTTATTATGTGCATTTATTACTTAGGTTTTCTGGATGCTGAATGCCCTCAAGTGTACTGGAAAGCTACAGGGACTCAAGAGATAGCAGCCTGCAACATTCTGAATAATATTTTCAGAAATTTTCTAAGCCACTTAGAAAACTGAGCTCAAAAGTGAAATAGATACTTAGGAACATTCATCACTTTTGAATATGGGATCTTGGCACTTTATCTAAGAAAAAGAAAATTGAACAATGTAAGATTTTTCAAAAAAGGGAAGTTTTACAGATGAACTAACAGCACTTGATTTATTTCACAAGACAGCCAAGGGTGGAAATAGCAGTTCACATTTCTGAAGTAAAGCATTATATATAAATTTAAAATCTAAAGACATATATATACACACACACACACCAAGTCTACTGCAATGCATAAATATATAAACTTTTGATATGCCAACTAATATAGGTCAGAAAATTGATGTATATAGTTCAAGTTTTGCAGCACTTCAGCATTGTAAAAAATAAAAAAAAAAATAAATAATGGTCAATGGATTGGCTGCTGCCCTCTCTTCCCACCCCTTTGCTCAGAATCAGTAATTCCAACCACACATCAGCACTATGGAAGGACTGAGCAGAAGTAAGTTTCAGAACATCTCTTCAAGGAATATTTAGTGAAATACAACTATTTTGTACCAATTTGGGATTATATTTCAGCATACCTAAAATGATTCAATAAAGATAACGAAGGTTTACACTAACACAACCGAGGGCAGAGGTTGGCTTGTCTGAGGTCCACAAAGTTGCAGAGTGGAAAGTATTGTATGTAGTTATAATACTGGTTATACAAAGTCTTTTTCTGAAGGGTAGGAGGTTTTATTTCTATTTCCATCTCTCTCATTTTATTCCTTTTAAATAAATACAGGTTACGTCCCACCCATCACAATAATGAAATCAAAAATTGAGGTAAAAGTGTTCTACCAGCTGATCCTGACTATGAACAGAAGTCAATTAAATATCACTGTTGATGTGAACAAGACTTAGTAAGAAATAAAATGCAACATACTAAATTCTTCACTATAACCACACCATAAAACCTAGCTTTCCAAGTCAGACAGCAGTAAACAAGACTGTACCTTAGCATGGAAATCATTAGTAAACCAACTTTTGATCCCAAATTAAAGTCATTGTACAAATTTTCCTTAACTCTTAGTCCAAAAATCATGGTTTCTGTAAAACAAATATATCCTTGGCATATTTCACCTTTGTTCTAACAGAGATAAAAGTACACCCTTCTATAATCCTCAGTCTTAAAAACCATTCTTAGTTTGCAAGCAATCTGAAAAAGGAACACAACCTATTTGCTTTAACTTGTCAAGTTTTGTTGTCTTTTACCAAAAGCAGCAATCATCATTAACCATTCCAAACACCGTTTCCCATTTTACTTCAAGGAAACAGCCACCAAAGCCCACACAGAAACGCACGCCACCCATCTCTACACCAGTTCATCAGGCTAGTCAAATGACAGCGTAGAAAAAACAGTTTACTTCTCTGTAGTATACTGTATCCATTTCAGATTAGTCCATTTTAAATATATTAAAAATATTTGTAGGAATGAAAACATCGCAAATGAATGAAAAACCATATGTACACACCTCCACCATTTTTAGGCACAGACCTTAACTTTTGAGGAAGGACTAGAAATAAAAGGTGCAACAACCAACATCTCCTACGGCATTACGGTCAAACAGTCTTTGCAGTATACCAGGGAGGTTGGTTATCATATAGCTTCTGTATATTATAGCTATCCAGTCCAAGATAGCACATTTATTCTTATCAGTTCCCCTCAGGGGAAACGCATCTTAAATCTTTTTTGCTTTTCAATAAACTTCGACAAAGGAATACCGATTCCCAGTTTCAGACACCAAAAACCTCCTTCAATAACATGGTTTAAACTCCAAATGGTTACGACTGAAGGTGTTTCCTTGATCCCCCCTTTTATTTCCCCCCTCTCTTCTTTTTAATGTATACTTAAGTTATTTGTTCCCAAAACAAGAACTGAGACTCAAGCTTTTTAAGCATTTAAAACAAAAACAGTTACCATACCAAAGCACAGCATACAGTGTAAGTTTCAGCTGTAATTTCTCAGCTTTTCCTTTATATAGAGCTATATTATGGTGGACCGCGCAGAATTCTTCCAGTCTCCTCCACTGTCAGCATAGGGATCACGGAGAAGGTACGCGAATGCGGAATAATCCTTGTTGAAGCTGCAGTCGAAAGAGCTTGCAGTTTGCGATACGCAAAGCTGCACAGCCAGTACGGCGCAGGTCCGATGGAAATAGTGGTTTAGTGCGCTGCCAAGTTCCCGTGCTTCTTTTAAATTCTCTAACATAGTCATAATTTGTACCTGAATTCACAGATGCACAAAAAAAAAGATAAAATGTTTAAAACATGCTGTAGCTATAACCACATTTAACCTCTAATAAGGCAAATATGTGAACAAGAGCATGCACAGAAACACAAATCAATTTCTGGATGTATGGCTGAAATTATTGTCAAGAGGAAACTACTATGACATTTCTTACCTACTTAAACCCACCACATTTGGAATTTGGCCTTTCATATTTTTAGAAAGCCCTGTCACACACTCACGTACGTACACATGGCCATGAAAGCATGTAGTCTTCCTAATGTTTTTTACAGTATGTGGCCAGATGCTGAAAGCTGAGTACTGAATAAGTTTGTTAATACACATTTATTTGGTTGGGATTTAGAGTCAAGAACCACTGTCACATCCATATGAATCACTGGACAATGTCCCTGAAATGCAGAACCACCTGCTTACCACTGTAAAGATAAGAGAAACAACCTCAGGCACTTCTTATATTTAGACAAATGCAGTAACATACTCTTAGTCTTGATCTCTTCTGATCTCCAAACTGCTAATCAACCAAATGCTTGTAACACTGAATCTGTTTCTGAAGAGCTCCAATGTACAAAACCAACCTGCACATTTCTGTATGTCCAGCGTAATTCCCCTGAAGACAACAGTAACTTAACCCCAGAACACAGCCCCAGCCTTTCATTCTAAAAAAATTCCCTCTCATTAGTACCATGTATTTAAAAGACTGGAAAAAGACAAACAGGAGGTTATTAGTTCTAATTCTGACCTGTATCGAGATCTCCAATCACATATATGCTGGCTCCAATGGGCACAGCTCCATACACAAATGAAGAACTAGTTGGGATACATAGGTTCTGGTCATTTAGATAAATCCACCTGTAAAAATAATAATTGAGAAAAACAGTATACAATTTTTATTGAGCACATTAAAAGAATTTCAAGTTCTTTTTGCAACTGCCATCTTTGAATCAAAAGCAGAGTGTACAAGTTAATTTGTTACATAAACACTGCTGGGAACATTGCCTAGTTCAGGACAGTCTTGGCTTTTCCTAGCGAGGAAAAGCTTGGGAAGCTGGGGATACTTTATCCTGAATTTATTTCAGAATTGCTCCACTCATCTGTGTAATCTATCTGAAAGAAATTCTTCTTGCAGCCACGCAGTGTGACCTTCTGGAAGAGAGCAGGCATATAAAAGAGCCTCTTCTACGACAGTTACACCAGTCAATTTTCCCTACAGAGAAAATTTTAGGCAGCTTTGTCTTAAAATCAGTAGCATCATAAAAGCATGTGAGTCTTAATAATTTGCACTAGGAGAAATAACAAATTGCTATATAGCAAGGCCTCATTATTAAGCAGTGCCTTCCCCCATATAATTCCCTAATTTCTTTAATTGCACTTTATCAGTGACAAGAAATCCCCAGACCAGTAAGAACAATGCAGCACTTGGCAGTGCTTAACTTTAAACAAGGGATAGAAGACTGAAAATCAAAATGGTAAGGAATTTTCAGAAAGAAGTGTCCACTACCTGGAATTGAAACACACCTTCCTGATCATCTATCAGGCTCTTTTCAATCACTTTCTAGCTCATACGATAATCTTACAATTTCAACACTACATCAGCCTGATCTTTCTACCAAGTAAAAAGCAGTTTTCCATGTTGGAGCCTTTGGAAACCAGGTAAGTATGTACTCATCACCCACATAGGACACTGGCTTGTAAAGATGTCCCATTTATCTAGAACCATCAGCATCCTCTCTATGGTTCTGAACCAAATTTCTACAAAATGCTGCTGCACTTCCACAGATGCTGTCGCAGTTACTATTTATAGACCCTGAAGACATACAAATCACTGCTACTTTAGATGACTGCTCCTAGATTTTTTATTAAATAATTTATAGAACAGGGAAGTTTGAAAAGCCTTTGAAAAGCATCCTATGTATTTTCATGGCCATATCTGGTTAATTTGAGGGAAAAGGATACGAAATATCCTCACAAATACTGCTGACCTTTAAAATTTCTGCATTATCTTAACTCATGATTCAGAAGTAAGCCTCTCTTCTGGCACTGAAGGAGAAGCTGCTACATATCCATTATCTTTGAGAGAGAGATCAATTTTTAAAGGCCAAATGAAAGGATTAGCTGTCCATTATTGTGTCTATGCGCTGTACACTGAAGGGTTAAGATTCAGCAGAAAGCAAGGGAATGCTTTGTAGCTGTCACAGAGGAGGACAGATGAACTGAGAAAAGGAGAAGTCCTCTACACTGATTCAGAAACTCAGTTACAGAGCAGAACACCTTTCATCATATTTCATTAGCTTCCTTTCCTTACTGGGAAGTCGGTATTTTTGCTACTTTTTAGTGCTAAGTTACCTAGAATTACAAAAACTGAGTAAGTGGCAGAGAAATGCAGGAGAAAGCCTGCAATGTCTTATCTTTTTTTTTTTTTTTTTTAAATAGTAAATATAGGACCATGTGGAAGAAGGGAAGAAAACAGAATTAGAGTTTAATCTAGCCACTGATTAAGTTTGAGCTTCGAAAAACACATGAGCTTCAGGGGTTTGTCTGCACTAAATATTCAAGGTTTTGGGGCTTAAATAAAAAAACCTCACAACAGTGTAGGACCCAAGCATCTTCCTACTGCACATCAACAAAAGACAATATTAAAGTATCTGTAGTTGCTTGTGAAAATTCATTATCAACCTTTCTCAACACATATACTTTAAAAAACAGGCAAAACTTTTCAGGAACGCTTACAGCAGCTTTAGCAGTTAAAACTAGGAAGGAACAAAGACAGGAAGGGCAAGGGGTCACGTTTCATCAGAATTTGACTAAGCTCCAGCTTAATGTGGGTTGTGCCTGCTGTTTGAACAGTATGGAAAAAACACCATAACAAAAAACTCACGATCTTCAGGAATTTGAAAACACTCCTTGGAACATAGCTCTTGCGTACTTCCCTGGGATGGCTCTACTCAAACCGAATCTGAGAGTAGCAGGGGAGAAGGCATGTACCTCTGTAACCACAGACAGAAATGACTGCTCTGAAACTGAAATATGCTTCCATTCAAGTTTAAAAAAGGGGAAAGAATCCAGATTTTTTTTTTTTCAGTCTTAAAGTGATATAAACAAAAAAATAATCTATCCACGGTGCTGTAATTAATAAGCAGGATGGCAACTGTTTTATTTCGAAGTGGGAAATAAATAGAGATGCGATATAGAGCCAACATGTTCCAAACACGTCACCTCAAGCTCACACCAGCTGTGAAAGGAAGCCTCCAAATGAATGAACATCTTCTCTGTGTTCCTCTCATCTGACAGCACTATCAGTCAGCCAGTTAGTTTTCTCATTGCATTTGCATAAACACTTTCTTTTAATGAAATTCCTGCACACTGAATGGGAAAATCTTCCTAATTACACATGCTGTGTTACGAGATTATTTAGTTTACTACTTACATACTGCTGAAAGCATTTCCTTATTTTTACCATGTTCCAGCAGCAAAAAGAATGTTTTTAAGGAGTTTTTACCAAGTACTGCTTCTGAACAAGTATCTCTCACTTCTACCTCCCTCAATACCTGCAAATTTTGATAGTGCTTTTGAACCAGGAGCTTGTGAAAAGGAAGAAAGCCTACCCCACTTACAGACCACAGTGAAAGGTTATACTCAAGGACAACGCTCCACCAGCAGCTCTTGCAAAGAATCCTAAAATTAATATTATTAAATATTAAATATTTCTGAATATCCACACTGATAAGAAAAAAGCCCCAGTGTGTACAGACATCCAATTCTCCACACACCTACATGATGCAGAAAGGCATATTATAAGTTATGAACTCTGGCAGAAGGAACGACTGACCCATCAAGGTCTTTAATATGTAGTTAAGATTTCCTGCTTTTTATCGAGTAGACCAACTCTGGATCATTGAGTGAAGGATATCCTTACACCTCCATCTCCCACTTTCACATTTTTAGAAAAAGAATCTATTTTTAGCTTGATCAATATTTTAAAAACCAGGATGCAATGTACACAAAGCTCAATCTATAGTCTTTGAAAAAAAAAATCTACATCCTGAAAAAACCTGCAGTCTGACGTGTATATTTTCTATCCTCGGTTCACTTAAATTCACTCATGCACATGACTAAGGCTAACAAATATTAACTGAAAAAACCCAGTTACAGAAGTACTTTAAATATGAGAATTATTTTCCACATTATCCTGTCCACATTTCATGTGTATGCTAGTATTCTGTCTCACTTCATTTATTTTATTACTTGTTTTTATGGTATAGCTTAACAGGAGTCTCAATGTTTATTTTTTTTGCTAGTGTGAAGATCTCAGCATATCCCTAGTCTTTAGAAAAGTCTGTGTCACAGTTAAGAGTAACAATTTTGAAAGACTGTGCTCTGTGAGTTCTGGAGTAAGTTACTGTCAAAGTAAGAAATATTTAATAAGTTAATCTTCAGCCCTTTAAACCAATTCAAGCCAAAATTATGCCAGTTTATATGAATTAATATGTTTATATAGTGATATAAGTACATACTTTCACACATACACTAAGTAAAACCTGTAACTCGGATCCTCGTGGACTCTGGATGCTGAGGATGATGCTAGATCCCGTATTCTCAGGTAATGAGAGCTAAGGCACATATGAGAAATGATGCAGATCATACACGTGTGCATTGCTGCACATCACTGTAAACCAACAATGTGTGACAGCTGAACTCAACAGTGAAAAAAATTCTTTCCATTCAGACAGAAAGTGAATGTGATGGAGTTCTGCACTCACTTAAAAACAGCTGGGAAAGTCTGTAGCTCATTATGAAGTATGCAATACTGGTATGTAACTATTAAAAAAATACTATGAATTTTGGTTTGAGACTGCTAGAATTTACATGCTGTCCTTTTGACCCACTGCTGCTAGATGATCTTGCAAACATTCCTCCTTTCCACAACTCTCTCTTACCCCAACACTTCTGCACTTCTGTCAGTAACATACACATACGCTGTCAAGGTGGTATTTCAGCATTGACAGTTACAGTAACTTCAATGTAACTACAAAAAGAATATGCACTGTGGAGTCTGAAGGTGCTTATATCCTTCATGATGACTTTTTGAAGCTGCTTGTTTTTACCATTACTCGTAATTAACATTATTTGTTTCAGAAACTATTGCTGAGGAAATAAATGCACTTTTCAACTATAAATTGATCACCTTGTAGCAACTGCATAAAGTTTAAGATGAAGAATCAGTCTTTATATATATTACATTAACTATATACTGAGGAACAGAGAGAGATACTGTCCACCTGTGGTAGAACCTGTAGCATCACTTATGCTTCACTCAAGTAATGATGCACAGCAGAGCACATGATACCCAGTGCAAGCGGAATTGCTTAATTAATCACACACTAGTATTTAGCATAAGGTTTTCACAGGCTTAAGAGAAGCATATTATTTAAGCTTTCATCATTCACCCAAAATAAAGTGATTTAGATTTGTTTTCTGCTATTTCTGAATCAGCTCAGGAAGTAATACCCTCATGTTTTCCAAAGAGTCAACCTGCCCTCATTTGGTATTCATTTGATATTTGTGAAACACTATTATAATGAAGTTATGATAATTTTTCAGATTCAATCTTACTTCAAAGAAGAGTACCAGACAAGAAAGTATTTTGTCTACCAGTATTTGGCAGGAGGAAACATTTGCTAACTGCATTTTGAAGGGAATCCCTTTATGGCTATTTTCTCTCTTTCCCCCACAGGTACAACTGCTCAGGTCTCACAGGCACTGCCACAGCCACCCTCAAAGGCATCTCTCCCGCACAGCACTCCAAGGGCACCAAAATTTGGGGTAACTGTTAGACCCCACGAGCTGGCATGCTGTAGCATAACACAGTGATGCTGCACCCTCTTCTGGCCAGCAACACCCCCTCTGCCTCCCGTGGCTGGGACCGGGGCTTTCCAAAACGGAGAGCAGAGGCACAAACCCCAGCTCTACCAGTACTAGGAGCAGAAGTGGCCATCGTCCCGGTCTTTGCTGGCCCTCTGTTTCCAAAGGAAAACACAAAACCTGTGAACAGTCTGCAGCACAAACACAAATTTATGCCGAGTTAAATTTCTAAGCTCAAATTCTGTGCAGTGGCAGAGCAGAAAGGTAAAGTCTGACTATCTCAGCAGCCCTCAACGCATGCCTCCTCTGGCACCTGGAGACTTGGATTACTTGCTGCTGCCGCCTCACCCTCCTCTGTGCCAGCACGGCCCTCCTGCCACACACACAACATACGGGGTGCTACAACAAGACCTGAAGCAACTGGATTTTTATTATAACTTTACTTGAATCCTGTAACACCTCTGGGATGCCACCAAGCAAAGACACAACACACACATTAGAAATACTGCCGGGCAGGCATCTGTGCTGCAGTCAGCAGGTGGCACCAAGGACCCACCTGCAGCACCTAGGCTGGAACCTCTGAGTTTCAAACTCCACTTTGTGAAAGCTCAGTCGGTATCAACCAGTGAAACAGGTTTACAGTTGCTGGTGAGGAGTCATGAGCTATACCACCTTTTGAAGAAGATAATCAGCCTGGAAATATTTCAGGCAGATCAACTAAAAATAGTGAGCAGGAGAAAGGGGAGCACTTCTTTCCAGGATTCTTTCCCTTTCAAAGACCTCTTGCCCAAAAGTTAATCAATCAGCTTTAGCTTTTCCCCACACCCCTGTAGAGCTACAAAACTCTAGGGAGCATCAGCAGCAATAGCCTTTCTTATCTGTCTGCTTTCTATAACCACTTTAAAGAGTGTTTTTTCTGCAGTTTCATTTGATTATAGCTAGATTGGACACCACTTTGAACAACACTGAAGATCTCTTCATACAGAAACTGAAGTCTTTTTACATCTACATCTTACAAGAAAATCATATAATGAACTTATATCTACTATTCTTTTTTAGTGTGCTTTTATACAGGTCGGATCATAAATAAACCAGTCTTGACTTGTAATACAGACGTATTCATGTCCTTCACTGTCAACAAGCCTTGAAACATCTGACCACAAAGTCTTATTTCAATTTAGTTTATAAAAAAGAGCATCATCCAATTTATAGTTATATGCAAGAAAAAAGACACCAAAGGAACTAAAGCTTGCCAGTTATGACTGGAGAATAAGGTGACTATACACAAAATTCTGTCTAACGTAACATTTTGAATAGTTACCACATGTAGTAAAGTGGATTCCAATACCAGAGCCAAGAGATAACCAATGAAGTCATCAGAAGCAGATTCAAAACAAACAGAAGGAGATTAGCCATGCACAGTGTGCTGAGGTGGCTGTGGGATGTATAGCATCCACAGTGTCTTTCCTATGGCAAAAGCCTACATGGGTTTAAAAAGCAATCGGCTGTAAATGCTCGGAACAAAACCGCATGAAATTTCTTATCTCTCACTTAAGAATTCCCTAAGCTGCAAATCCCTGGAGACAGGACCAGATCATGGAGAAGCATCCCTGTACACACTTACGCTCCCTCATAAGCGCTCAGAGTACGGGTGGGGGGCAGCAGCACCCTGCGCTTGGGGAAACAGCAGGGTGCGGCGGAAGAACCAGGCAAACTACCTGGTCAAGGTGATCAAGGTTCAGGGGCACTCAAGACTGCATGGCAGCCCAGGGCCTTCGGCGTGGTATTTTAGCAGGGCAAGCCACTGAAGCAAACAGATGTTTGGCAACAGCCATACTGGATGATAAAAGGTAAAACGAGTAACGGAGATGCATGGCACAGACCTAACACGCTTTGAAGTGCTGGGGCAAGGGAGGGGGGAACAGACAGCTGAGTGTGCAAGGCACGTATTTTCTATGGTTATAGCTGTAGCTAGTTACCTTTTAAACTCATCATGATAAAATTCAGATTTGCATGTCACCATCTCACTGGCTTGACTGTCATCACGACTCCTGACCCCGCCAAATACATAAAGTTCAGAGGCAACTCCACAGGCCACTGCCCCAAATCTGAGAATACAAATAAGAAAAAAAGAAGCGCAACATATCAAAACCATTTCATATACCCTTCTGAACTCTCTCCATTTGTAAACCTTTTTTCTTTTATATACACACACACATATGCACCTTATATGTTCAACAAGATGAGTCATGAACATGAATTGTAAGCACTTAATTCAGACCATGTAAAAGAACAAACCAGAAAAGTATTTATCTCTAGTCAAAACATGAAGTTCCAATTGAACTACAATTTCTGGTTTTCATTTTGCATCAGGGTAGTATTAACTGTAACATCAGGAGTGTATTTCCACAAAATTAATATTTATTGCTTGGATGCTTATCTTTACTCAACCACATGTTAACTGCAGGCCACCATGATTCAGAAAGACATGGTGAAATTCACAGGGCCTCTGACAGCTATCTTCAGGGATTCATCAGAGAAAGGACAATTTCCTCTCATCAGAGCACTAAAAAAGGTTGTACACAGAAATCTAGTTCCACCCTTCCATTTTCACTCACCTTCTCTCTTTCAGAGGACAGATTGCTGTCCACTGCTGAGTCCTAGGGTCATAACACTCAACAGATTCGAAGAGTTTTCCATAGGAGCCTCCACCCATTGCATAGATTTTCTTCTTCATAGCTGCATAGCAGCCAATCTTGGGGAAAAAAGAAAAAGTACATCTAAAATTACACACAAATGCACAGTATCGAGAGCTCAAAACTAGCTAAATACACATACACACACACACGTATTTGGGTTGCCTGTACCTCATGTCAAACAATGCTGTGCGGAAAATTCTCAGTCACCGTTTTGTTTTAGTATAGAGAGAAGCTGCTCTCCCTCATTTCATTTTGAGACTATATGTTACAGCTTCTACTTGAAGCAAAAGGTTGAAAGAAAAAATATATATATAGGCATTAACTATTTAACAATAAGTAGTGTGATAAAATATGATGTAGTTCTTACCTTTCTAACCATGGTCAAGTCTGGCTGCTTGGTCCAGGTCCGGCTATAAATATCATAGCTCTCCATAGAGATCAGCTCCCTTTCACCGTCCTCACCTCCCAGGATATACAGAATTCCATCAATCTCTACCACACCAAAATTATGTCGTGCCTAAGGAATATCAATAAAGTCAACATTGTGAAACATAACTGCCATTATGAATAAATCAATACAATCTTTTTTCCAGCATATCTGTCTGCAAAGTGGTACTGATATTATGCCTGATTTTTGGTTTGTTTTTTAAATGAAGTCCTAAACTCCAGAATAAGATTATTAATTTATTCAACAAAACAAAGGGTATTCAAAAAAGAGAGTGAAGCAAAAGCCAATGAGAATGCACAGAAATCTAAGAACAGAGCTTGGACACATTTCAGTTTGCATAGTAGTGGTCTCTAGGATAAGGCTGTTGCTTTCAGGTCTCTACAGCAGTAGAACTCAGACCCATTATCTGTGAAAAGGCAGCTCTTCTATTTTGTCTGTAGGACCACAGCTACCCTCAGTCTCACAGTAAACATAATATATTGTAAAGTCTTACTAATAATAAGAAGGAAACTTAATGCATCATAAATACAAACGTGGCCAAAACTACAGGCCTTTGCCAACCAGAGTCTGTAATGAGGAAAATTCTGTGGCAAAGAACAATTTCTTAATAAACACCCTATGCTGATTTAAGAAGATAAAAACATGGGTGTATTAAGGATATATGTTTACAGGTAATAAATTGTTACTTTTTGATGATGCAAATATGAAGGAGGAAGCATTAACTCAAACCAAACCTAAATATGTCTGTGCAAGCCAAGTTCTCTATGTTGGCCAGTCCTCTGCCCATCTTTTCTGCACAGTCCGATCCCTTTGTCCACTTAAAGAGTTCTCTTGGTTTAGAAGGTCAGTGTACACAGAATGTTAAGTATACTATATGACTGATTCACTATGAAATTCCTGAAATTTTGTAGTTCATCTTTACAGCTAGCTCTTCAGTAATTGTTTAGTTTTTCCAGATCCCGCAGTCAGTATTGGACCACAAGTATAACAACGGGATATAAACAAGAGTCAGTCCGTAGCACAATTTTGAATGTGTAAGATGCAAGTGACTGGAGAGGCAAAATAAAATTTTGCAGAAGAAAAGGAACATTTTGCCAAAGTAAAAACTTAAATCCCAACAGTTAGACAGTGGTCTTGCCTCATTCATTGGTGGTAAGGAACTCCATGAATTGGTATCTGGATCATACTTCTCTCCAGAGCTTAGTGTTCCCTTGTTTTCATCCTGACCACCAAGCACAAATAAAAATCCTTCTGTAAAACAAAAGGGTAACATGGTCTTAAAAACAGGTCTCATGCCCGTACACTGAGCAAGACAATGTGACCAGTGAGCTGTATCCTGGAATTCACAAAGAGGTTCAGACCAGTCACAGGTCAAACTCTGGACTGGAAAAGGTAAAGCACTCTAGACTCAAGTCTACCCCTGCAGACACTTTTCAATATATTCAGTGATGCAGCAACTAGAATTTACTTCAAACATTAAATACTCCTAGAGAGACAGATGTAGCAGATTCCCACAAACTGTTGTGGGAATAGTGATTTTAAGACAATCAGATGACAGGGATTTTCACAGAATCAAGTTATGTTTTGGGCAGACAAAGGGGAAGCATGAAATAACCCCAGTGCAGTCAGTCTTAAAGAAAAAAATATTATTATAAGCTGTATCTCAGATTTTGAGGCACTGGTAAGTTTTCATAATATTGACTTTACAAATACAAAGTTCCCCTTTACCTGCTGACAATACTCCATGATTGATCCTTGGAATACTCATAGGAGCAAGTTCAATCCAGAGCTGTCTATTGGGATCATAAAGAGGACACATACACCGCATCACTGAGGTTGGTTTCCGTGATCTGAACACAGGGTGGGGAGGGAACAAACAAAAACAGAAAGACAAGACAGAGTTTTACGAGTTCACTGTTAACAACTTGTGTCTGAAGTTTGCTTGTTCATGTTTTAATGTGTATTCACAAATATCCTGGTAAGGAGAAAACCCCCAAACCAAATGTGTGTAAACTGAGTTTTGTACAGCCTGGAGACATAAAAAGCAGGTGCACTTCATTCATACTGTATCTGCCTGTAACATTTTTTATGAAGAAACTTTGAACAAACTAAAAAGAACTGATAGGGAGTTATTAGTAATGTCTGAGTAAAGCAATACAAGCAGTCCACAAACTGAGGTGCCAAATGTTATTTGAGTATTTTATTACACTTCTATAAAGAGCAAACATCTAAGTGCTAAACTTATTTAAAAAGGACAAAACCCTCCCCTCTACTGCAGGGAATAGTCCAGAAAAGAAAGGGACTATTGTGGGGAACAGGAATTTTCACGTGGCATCCCAGATGCATCAATAACGACTTTTTTTTTTTTGGAATCACAGCCATTATAAACAAAACCATTAAAGCATGCATTCATTATTTTTAATATTTATTATAGATGCTTTTTCGATTTCTCCAACATTCTGTGCTTATTTTGAGTAACATCTATTCAGTTAAAAAAAAAAACACCCAACAAAAAAACCCCAGCCAACGCTTACTGAACAAACAACACGTCCTACTCAGTCTACTACATGTTGAATGTCAGAAAATTATCACAAAATAACTATTTCTTGCTGAATCATTCACAAAGGTATTTTAGGTGTGCCTGACCAACTTAAAAACAAACCCAAATGAAAGAGTAATAAGCCCATTAGGTGCACATATTCTCTGCATGCTGTGTTTTCAGACGTGTCATGCGTGCTAGACCCTTGTATTTTGCTAACTGTGACAACCTGCACTGCCACTTCATACTTACACTCGTTCTTCTCCACCAACAGTCACTATACACTCCGAGTAACCCCGGGGCTTGAAGGAGGCCAGCATCGCCTCTCCCTGCTGCGGCGGCGTGAGGGGAATATTGTTGCATTCTTTGACGATCTCCCGTACCAGCGGTTCGCTCATCATCTGCTCACGTAAATACGCTGCATCTAAGCCCGAAACCCACACTGCTGACATGACATCCTTCATGTGAACCTATAGGAAGATATAAACGCCTGAAAATCCCCCAAACTTTATAGAACAGCAGTAAGGCACTTGTATGACAGATGCTTCTGTATTTATCAAAAACTTAAAAGAGTATTTTTGGTATTTGGAAGTAGTAACAATATCTACAAGAAGAAAATGCATCAGGTCTTCAAAGTTTCACTAGAAATGTGCTGCTTGCTTTCTCTCTACAACAACATTATAGCATCAAATGCCAAAAAGGTACACTCCTCCCTTAATGCCTATTAAATAATAGAGAGAGCAGATGATATACCATCAATACATCACTGCTGACAGCACTTCAGGCAAATTTCAACTAATTCTATAAATGCAAGATTAGCCCTGAAAGAAATGTATCTATTTTAAGCTCCCACCAATTCGAATAAACACACTGGTTTGGATCCCATTCAAAATATAAACATTTTGATGTCCTGACCTTTCTCGATTCTGAATCATGAGAAATCCACCTAATCACTGCTTCAAAGACGTATCTTTCGTTTCCAACATTGAGCTTTTCCATTGACAGCACTTCTTTCAGTTTTTGAGGAGTCAGTTCCAAGAATTCCTCTGTGCTGCTGACATCTCGAAAGTGAGTTTCCAGATACTCTGAGGCAAGGTAGTGAACATGATGCAAACAATAGTGCAGTGCAAAGTCCCGAATACCAATACAGTTCTCAGCAGCTATGCAACCTTCTAAAAACTCACAGCAGAGAGTTTTTAAGTCTGTAAGCAGCAGGAGATCAGCTGCCTGTACCACATCTTGGATAGTTTCTTCATTTAGCCTGATCTGCAAGAATTAATTTAGAAGTTATAGCTACTACCACTCATTTGTTTCATGACATGTCCGCATTCATTACACTCATTCTCAGTGGCTGAAAAATGGAGTATTAATGACAGTGTAAGAATTACACAAAATTGATATGACTACTACCCGCTTATAAATTAACACAGGGATGGAAAGGCATTTGCTTGACAGAAGGCATCAAGCAAAATTTTGTGCCTGAAGGAACCATGAAATTGCTCATCTAGTCTGAGAACCTAAAATGAATTTTGCTGCAATTAATAAATATTTTTTTTAAATGCATGTCCAGAAGAGAATTTCAAGCCACATCCGCTTTTTGGTTTTCTGCTGAAAGTTAAACTCGTTCAGCGATCTCCATCTCGTTCCGAATAAACTGGACACACCAACTTGAATTTCTGCTCAGGCTACTGGCCCAAAGATCTGAAGGGGCGTGCTGTCAGCAACAAGGGGCCGGAGAGGTGGGCATGAGGGTCAGTAAGGGAGGATGCCTGATGTACTGTTATGTTCAGTGATGGGGTCTCAATCTCTACTGCTATCAATCCAGTTCTCTTTTACAGCTGTCAAAGACTGCATGTTTTAAAGCAGGTTACTGAAGGTAGCCACAAATTTTAATAAAAGCATTTGACATGACTCTTTTTAGAGTCTTTCCCCACGGCATGAGAAGAGCAGAGACAACTCCTGAAGAGCCTACTACCTCTACTTCACATGCACAGCACCAGCATGATAGAACACTTTGTGGAAGTTCTATGACAAAGCTTTAAACCTTTATAAGTTTATCTTTCAGGATAACACTGTCAAAACCCAGGTTATTTTGGCAAATAATTCAATTTCCATCTATTTTTTTTTAATACCATACCTGCCCACTGAAGATGTAATCTAGTATCTCTTTCATGATATCAACAGATATCCCTTCAAGTTCAATCTTGTATGTTGAGCCATCATCCTTCGGAGGATTATAATTCAGTTTTGTTCTAAGAGAGGAGAAAAGAAAAAAAAAGCTCACGACCTGGGCATTGCTAGCTCTCAGTTTCCTGAAGAAAGAAGTGCTAGCTATGGATCACTTTAGCTCTAACAGAGACGTTAAACTCTTACAATATGATTTGAAAATTGTCTTTCTTGAATTAGCATGAAAAGGATGCTTGCATGGTCTCCAATACTGCTCATCACATATCCAAACTGAACAAATACATTAAGTCTTGCAAACTACCCATGGCATCAAAGAGCCAAAGTAATTTTTTCACAGCTCACTTACATTCAAAAACTTCACTCAACATCAAAGGAAGAGCAGCTCTGCTGACAGATGAAACTTAAGAATTTGCTTCGATAAAGGTGGGAAAAAAAAAAAAATCAAAACCAAATCACTTTACCAAGAAAAAATTAGTGAGCAGATGTGATCAGAATATACACTGCCAGCACAAATATTTGGACTGCATTACCATTCTGTGTAGTTTATGTCATCAGCCTAATGCTGTGCCTGGCTGTAACTGAACTGTGCGCTCACAATTGTATGAAACAGCCCATGCGCTGCTCAGCCATGCTCTAAATATTCATCTGCATCAGTGGATGCTTCACTTACGAGCAATTTCTGTAAAAATACCAAGAACAGTTTGATGTGCCTTTGAATAGAATGGGGAGGGACTGGGGGAAAAGATGAGAAAATCATAATAATAATACAGCAGACAGCTTTGCTTTCCATCATCAGTTAGTGCAAACGCTTTTTCCAGGAAAGACAACTATAAGTCTTCAAAAGGGAGCAGTGTCCATCAGTCTAGTGAAAACAGCCACAAGAGGTAACAAAAGATCATTTTGAACATCTTTTTTTCCATGCTTTAGGCAATGAAGAATATATTATAGAAAGATCAGAAAACTTGTTTCACTACCTCTGTGTGTATATATATGTCTACATCTATATCACAGCACATTAAAATTAAAGCCTTAAAACCAGTTTTATATTCATTTGAATATATTCTTAGAATTAGTTTCTTAATGTGAAAAGCTGTGGCTTTGCTAAGCTCAGAGTGTCCAGCTTGTTGCAGTCTTCCGCTATCCACGCTCACACTAAGTAAATACATAAATAGGACTTGGCTAAGGGCAGATTCTGCTTCACTTAGTCATATCGGAATAAATTAGTTTCTCACAAAATGAGGTATAACTCTCATCAAATAAAACCCTAGTCTATATGGAGCTATTTTGAAGTGTGAATAAGGATGGTAATTTTAGCCCTGAAGTTACTCGTATTTGTGGTCTTGTTTTCACATCGCTTCTTTACTCTGCAAGAGGCCCACTGCCAGCGAGCAGAACACCCTGGGAGATAACACTGCTCTGGTGCAAACATAGGGCTGTGAGAGGTCAGAAGCTAAGCTGCTCCCCTCTCTGTTTGTACAGCACCTAGCACAAGTTATGATACAAGTAACAACAATGTAATATGGATTAGGAAATTGTTTATTTCCTAACACTTGGAAAGAGATTAGAAAAATTAAGCCTGTTTCGCATGTGACTTCCATAAAGTGCATGCTGCAAGAGCAGACATTGATTTGCAACTTGTATATTCAGTTTAGAAGTTTTCAGCTGACATCTCCAGTGACATCCTATAACACGTATCTCAACTCGCACCATCCTTGCCCATGTGGAACGTGCATTTTTCATGCTTATGAGCTCCAAACGAATGAAAGAGCACATACACACAGAGTAACATGTATTTTCAACTCTAACACAGTGCCAAGGCGTCTTTATATGCATTTTCAAATCTATTCAAACTACCTCAATTTTAATTATGCTGACTACATTCAAGTTTTGGGATTCTTGATTTGTAATGAAAGGTACATCTTGTTTCCTGGGATGAAACTCTGTTTTCTTTTACCTTTAACATAAAATGTATCAAAGTTTGAGGCATCTGGCTTCCTTCACCAGAAAAGAGTCAGATGGTATCTGGATCACACACCCATCAGGTACCTATGAGTAGTAGCTGGCATGGTCAGATACACAGCAGTATCTACACAGAACCTGGGTAGTCCTACACGCTGTTGGGCTTATATGCAAGGTATATAATAAACACATTGCATGCCAGCACTAATGGGGAGATTAGGGAAAGGACTAGTGCTATTTATCACTAACTTTCATCTTAGCATCACCCGTACACACCCAAGCTAAATCACCTCACTGCACGGACTTTACTCTGACACCTCCTGGTAACAAGACAGTGTTGTTCAGAGGTTTTGAGTCTTATCAGGCTAGATGTTCTAATTGCTGTGTATTTTTTTCAGGCATCAACACTTGTTAACCTGAAACAAACCAGCCACTGATGCAAGCCCAAAACACAAACTCAAAGCAGAAAGATAACCTTAAGAACAAATTGACTGATTTCAAAGTTACAGATACTCCTATGTAGGCAAACATTCACATTATGTAAACGCATCCCAGTTCAGACTAAGCTTTGTTCCTACAATCTGTCCTAAGAAGCACCCATCTGTAACACAACTTTAACTTGTCAGTTAATATACTAGGTTATTTATTTTGGTACAAACATTTCTGAGCTATGACACGAGAACCATTCCCAAAGGGCAGCTGGAGTTACTCCTTGTCGCTCACGTCAAGTACTGCAGGACAGCTACTGGCTGGTGGGAAGAGGGGATGAAAAATTGGTGCAAGGACATATTATAACCAGGTTTGGGGCTGGAAAAGTTTAAGATAGAAAACTGTGAGTCTAATGTGGAAAGAAAGCTGACAGAGGAGATAAAAAGGAGGAGGTATCTAAGCGGAGGGCAAGGAGCCATGCCTCCTCTTGCATCACTTGCACCCACACCTGGCTAGCTAACTGAGGTCTAGGCGTCCTTGTCATAACACACACAACAGACAGAACGAGAAAGTTTCAAAACACATTTGTTCCCAGTTCAGAAAGACAGAGCGGACAGCATGTAGTGAAACATTTAACCCTGGTCCTCTATCAAATTTCACTTCAGAAAAAAAGTTTCTAGCTATGCTTAAGCAGCGGTTTTCCAATCTATCAGTATCCCAGCAAGAAGGATGCTTTCCACCATGCCCTTCCCCATGGTGATTTATTCAGCCCATGATTTGTGTGGCTGAAAGCTGGAAGTGGCAATCAGCAATCCAAGGTGCAGAGATGTGCCCAGCTGCAGCACTGCTGCTTCTAACACATCCATGTGAGATATTCCTACTCTGGACATTTCTAATTACTTTAAAAGCACTCTAAGCTGTCAAACCATGGCAGAAAAGGCTGCTTCAGTCTTCCTTAATTCAGATGAAAGACCAGAACATCAAGATTTAGAAGGAAACAACTCCCCCCCCCCCCGAGCAAACCAGCAAATCCATTAGCTGGGAGTAGGGCACAGCTGAGACACACACAGAGCTCGGGGAAACAAAACAAGGCAGCTTCATCCTGCAAGTAATTTAATTTTGAGCAGCTTGACTCCAGACATGTTTTAAAACAACTTTTTCCATTTTTTAATTAAGATGATCACCACTGCAAGTTGAAATTGCTGCCAGTAACATAAATAGTGTTCTGTAAATGCATAACATCCACTCCAACCTCTTGGGCCTGGTCAGGAAAACTGCTTGGCACATACTACACCTTGAGCAAGTGCCATAAGATTGGGGTTTATGTTGTGTTTTGATGTTGTGGGTCTGTGTGACAAATTTAGAATCTGCTCTTCCACATCACTTAAGGAATATAATCCTAATGAGTCATCTCAAATGACACTACATAAGGCAGAATGAGGAAAAAAATTTCGATACCTCTTCTGTGTATGTAAGCAACAATATAAGCAAGATAAATCATTAAAATGTAAACAAAGGCTTAAGAACAAATGTTAATATTGCTAGGAGTTACAATTCACATTTCATGGCATAAAACAGATTCAAATAATAATAAAAAAAACCCACCAAAACCAAACCAAGGGATACATTTAAGACTGTCCACGGTTCTTGTCAAATTTAAGATGGATCTTCCAACTTGCCTCTCATTTTAAAAGAGCAAAACAAACACAGTCATACTTCCAACATTACAGCCGAGTCCCTGTGAGAGCACTGCTGTGAGACAGTTAAATTGCAGGAGAAGCACATTAAGAAAGGGTCCATATTTGAAAACTTCTTTTCCTACCTTTTACAGTGGACAGTTTACAGGAGGGGGAATAATTTTTAAAAACCCAACCCACCAAAACAATAAACAAAACAAAAACCAAAACAAGTAATTCAGCTGCCACCGCCAGCACTTACTTTCCTGAGTCAGACATAATTCTGAGGGAATATTTTTATCTTTAAAACCTCTGCCTTATTTGTAAACTGTTATGAAAAAATAACTGATGTGTTTCTACAGTAGTGACACAAGTTATAAAGAGAACACTACAACTCTTGGAATGCTTTAATCCTTAGAGTGCTGGTATATTGGTACCTAAACAGGTGAAGAAAACATCTGTTTGCAAAGACTGCACCTTTTTAAATGAGAACACTCTAGACCACATTCACCTCAAGCAGGTTTATATTTACAGTGAACAGCAGTCAAAAGAATCTGGGAAACAAAAGACAGCTTTTGTTTTTGACGCTTTGCAACACAAAAAACTTTTACCTGCTCTCACGTCATCCCACTGCAAACAACAGAGTCTGCTGACCTACTTACACAGCTGTAGCAGGGTGTAAGGAACCAAACTGCAGGAGACAAGAGGGAAACACTTGTCTTTTTGAAACGAGCTGTCCTTAGATTAATGATTTTGCTCCAGATTAACCATAAGGGCTAGTCTACACAAGCTTTGCCAATATTGCCACACTAGCAAACATTAGTATTAGAGTAGCAAAGCCATCCTTCCAAAGCAGAGAGTAATAAGGGTTTTGATGATATATCCTTTACCTGCACCAGTCTTTTGGCCTTCTCCAGAGAGCATTAGCATTTTAAAATGAGGTTACACCTCCAATAAATGTTTCCAGCAAAGACATGCACCAAACCCAAAATACGCTCACAAGGATGACTCAGTCTCAAAAATGACATAAGTACTTAGAGATTTTGCATCAGTAAGGAGAAAACTTTAAAAATTCTGCTTCTGATGCAAACATAAGGTCAATTTAGTCTCCTCCTGATCTGGGCTTCCTTATGTAGGTTTAAGTCTTTCAAGTACAAGCTTTCCATGTTAAATCTAATTAAGTCCTACTTAGGATTGACCATTTTAATGGTGAAGTGTTTTCATTTGTCTGCTTTTATCCCTGCAACATTTTCTCCCATGAAAGCTGGTCTTTCTGCGTGCAAAAAACCTTAATAATCACATTATTAAACAGGTCAGACAAAAACATGATGCAGCAGTTCACTCCACCCACTGCCATCCTCCAAAAAGATATTTTACAACCAAATCAGGTTTTCTTTGAGGTCGCACCCTGGCCTTTAGCACCACACATAAAAGACAGTCTTCACCACACCCTGCAAAGGGTGCCAGCTCTCAGAGGATTTTGGCTATGCCTCTTGTATGTCTCTCTTCTTAAGATTATCTGTAACTGCAACTTCAGGTCTCAAGGCAAAGTAGTCCACCTAACAGCTCAACACAAAAACCTGCAGAAGTTGCTTTGCTTGGTTTAGGAGAAATAGCTAGGAATAAACTTTCCAACAAATGAAAAAATTAAGTGAGGCAAAAACATAAGGCTTTGCCCACATACACAAGAAAGAGAACAAAGCAATTCCTTCAGCAGCAGCACAGGGGACATGTACAGGGCTCATGGGCTTTGCTCAATGAAAAGCTTGTTTACCCTGAAAATCTGAAGTTACTCTGACTACACTGAGCTCATCCAGAGCTAGATTGTAATCTGAATTGGAAACCTACCCTCAACCAACATCTCTTGCCTAAACATGGGAGTTAGCCCTAAACAGACAGAACACACACTTGACACAGTCCCCAAGAATGGACCCTTGGAGCTTCTCAGCAACAGTAAGTACCTGCCATTTCATTTTACTTGGGCTATTTTTTAGGCAACTTGGAAAACAACCAACCAACTGTACTAGCCGAGCTTACAAACAATTCAAACACAAGCAATGCAGATGAGCTGGCTGCTGGGCACCAATGGTTCATGCCACGCACCTCGTACACAGCGTGAAGCGCCACTCAGCCTCATCTATGCGTGTAGCCCAGCAGACCTGGGTCAGCAGTTGGCTGTTCAGCTCTTCCCACATGAAGCACAGATCTATTATGTACATTCCTGTATTAGAAGTACTTGCCATTGGACTTAGAAAGGCGGTTTTGGTTTGGGGTTTTTTTTTTTTTCTTTGTTTTTAAAAGGTGGGGGGAAAAAAAAATAATCTAATCCCTGTTCCTCTATGGGCAGCAGACTAACTCGCATGGAACACCCATTAAAGCATCTCCTTAAGTAAATCTGTATCATATTTATGCCACTTTTGTGCTACACAACACTTAAATTCACTGGCTAAGTAGATGATACATGAGATTTCCAGTCCACATCAGTTGAAAATTTAGCTTTCTACTGAACAGCAGCGTTACACCTATTAGGTAGCAGTTTGGAACTAGGACTTCCTCAGAAAAGCAAAGGAAGGCATTTCTGGTATAGTTTTAAACCAGGAAAGGAACCGTATCTTACTTGAAAATACATCTTCTTGCAAATGAACTCTGCTTTTAAGTTTATTAAAAATGCTTTTTTAGAAGGAACAAGCACAGTACCGTACCTGTGCTGTTAAACTTACCATTAAATATACTTAAGAAATGCAATGCTGTGTAGCATGTCTCTAGTAATCCAAACATTCCTGTGACTTACTAAAATCAATATTTGGAAAACACCAATGAAGCTGCTGAAAAAACTTGGTTTAATCAGGTTTTTATACTTCACTTATCCTTATAGCACATGGGAGAAATAAGCATCAGAGTCGGAGCAAGATTTTCATAATTGCTGGTAAGTATGAAGTCAAATGGGCAAAATTACAAGTGCACAAGTAGCATCGTGGGACAACTGGAAGTTGCAACAACTGTTTCTTTGGGAATCCAACTGAGGGAGGCACCAGAACTCCAGGCATGCCAGGAGCTCAAAAATAGAGATCTGCAAGATTATCACAGAAAATGATGACACAGCCAAGAAGAAAAAGGAACCAGGAGCGTGGATTTCACCATCAAAAGAAGGAAAAGCCAAGAGTGTAATTCGGAGTACTAACTGTGTCTGTAAACAGTAACAAGAGCTGTACCATACAGTTTAGAGTTGTTCAGGAGATGTAAACCAATGAGCCTGAGGACATAAAACAGCCACTAACTACGTGGTATTAAGAACGTACTTCCTTGATAGGCAACAAGCAATGTCAGAGCTGTCCATAAGAGTGATTTTTTTTTTGTTTGTTTGTTTTACTGGAAATATGAAGCAGTCATATAGATATAATACAGGAGACAAGTACAAGACTGGAGACACCCCTCTGTATAGGTAGTGCTACACTGGTACTCAGTACAAGGACAGAGAGAAAGCTTTGTACAATATATGAAATACGAAGTCTGAACAGAGAGTGAAGAAACAAATTCTTTAAGACCATTTGTCGCTTTTCATATATGTCAGTCTACACGAGGAAGAAGTTCCTTTTGTAACCGCAGCTGAGACCAATGCAAACAAAACAGGTTCAAAGAAAAAATAATACAAAAACCAAAACACAAATCAAGAAGTCCAAACTCATCAACTCCAGATCTTTCTCCAGACACATGAGCACTTTCAGAACAGCCCTGTTCCATCCACAAAATACATTTTAAGGCATGCAAGAAAAGTTATTAATAAAAAAGGTTCTTTTAATAATAGAAGTTTTGCCAAACAAGGCAATTAATGCAGGTGTAAAGGCAACCTACAGAGTATAAATTACCCAGACATCCCAAGCAGCTCCATCCTGCCACACCTCCTTCCACCCCAACTCGCCTCTTGCATCAGGCACACAGATGAACTGTGTGTCTTCAGATACAAAAAAAGGACAAGAAGCTTCATCTCAAGTTCTCGTGTGTAAACAAGATGCTCTGATTTCCAGTTCTCCCTTTGCCTGACGTGTAGGAGCAACCCAACTGTATTTTCTTACTATTCTGAGCTGGGCAAGAGCCTTATTGCTTCCTCCCTTCAGGCCATCTTTAGGGGCTTGTTGGAGCAGGAATATCATTAACAACTCCCCATTCAAGCCTGGTACAGTGATTTTTAAATCCCTTTTAAACCATAAGCTTTTACCATACTTTTATCACTGTTGCCCCTCAGCTACTTATGCAAACATAACACACATTTAGGCACTTATCCTGAGCTACCTCAGGTAGAGAGTTCCTGGTCAAGGCAACTACTTTGATTTATTGCTTCTCAAAGTTACAGAGATTTTACAACTCAGTTATCACTAAAACATCACAAGTGACATTTTAGTTTCCTTTTTTAAAAAACGAAACTATGCCTAATTTAAAAAATAGATTTAAAAGTCTGGAAGCAAATTCTGACATGATTTATTCCTGCCTTTCTACTGCCAGGGCAGCCTGTAAAGTTCCCAGGACACTGTCAGAAACAAACTTCTCATAAGAAACCTCGAAGACAACATGGTTTTAGAGCCCTCCTTGATAGAGCAGTTACCACAAGGCTGCCCTGCACACCCAGAGAAGAGGCATCGAGCCCTAGCACAAGCACAATGCGATTCAGCTAAACCAGAACTTGAGAGCATGGGGTCCTGACAACCAAATACCTCCCAGCTTCACCAGTGGTTTGTATTTGTGACTTCAGTACTAGTCCCAATTAGAAAAAAGTTTTAAAACACTATAAAAGGTCTCTATAAATGTCCATGAAAAACAAACAGGCATCAGGAAACGAGCAGCAGAAGCTACTGGTACGCACTGGCTTCCACCTTGCCTTGCTCTACAGTATTTATTGTCTAACAAGTGTTAACAAAAACTGCCAAGTCGCACCTTTCCAGTGCACTGCAGAACAGATGTACCGTCCCACCTTTCACATCAGCACTTCGGGGTGCTCACAGACACACTTACACAAGGACGATGTCTCAGACGACTGCCTTCTCATGGTTTCATGACAGCTCAAAATGCTCCAAGTGCCAGCACGCAGAGGAAAGGACAGGAGTTCAGTGATGGGGGACACGTTCCACCACATCTCCGTGGAAGTCTATTTTGGCACTGGCAGACAGGTTACGGTTTTGTGGCTGTGCAGGGGTTTTACAAGGCCTGCAACGTTTTAGGGATGTCAGAAGGTTGAACAGCACAAGTGAGAAGATACAAATGCTGTCAGGTTATTTCTGACCAAAATCCATTTACAAGAAGAACAGCTATTTACAAGTAAAAGGAAAATAATGTGAACTTAATTTTACATTTTTATTTTTGTTTAGTTATGTTATGTTTATCTGGAAAAAGATGCAAATATGGTTACTGGTCCACTGCTAAGTTAGCAAAGCCCTGGGGAACAGTATAGAATACCTATACCCATCTGTAATCTGTTCACACAGATGCATGAAAACCAAAGACAAAACTTGTTGAGGTCACAAACATGTCTTAATTTAATTTCTAATACAGCAGCACAATCCCTGTGTAACATTAAGTTCATCTAAGAATCTGAGCTTAAATATCCTCTTTGTTAAGGTAGCTCCCACATGTTCCCTGTGATACACGCAAGCAGACAGTAAGGTAGCAAAATATTAAGAGCTGCAAGTTGGCCAGGAACGACTCATGCCAGACAGTGACTGATCTGTTCAGATGAGAATATCTGCTGCTACCGCTGAGGATACCAGGAATACTTGGACCAAACCTATCCTATAAAAGGTCTGTAGATATATGCTACACTTACACCAAACACACTAGTGCGAGCATGGTTTATTCTGGTAAAGTACTCTTATGCCACAATAATTTACACTGAGCTCACAAACTACATAAATTAAACCAGGGCAATAGAATTGTATCTACATTAGGGCAATTGCCAGGACAAAAAGTACTAAAAAAAAAAAGGGCAGGCTTCTGGCTGATTTGTTATGGAAGAGAAAATGAAGAACTAACCTGGCTCAAATTTAACTTCTCTGGGATGCACAGCAACATCCCTTTGAGCCAAACCACACTTTGTCCTATGGCAGTCTCTTCCTGAGGAATTCTCCTTTTCTCAGGCTGGGAACATACCACAAGATGTAGGAGATATGCAGGAAGACTTCTGTGTTTTGTAAATGACAGGATTTGCTCCAGGGGCACACAGAGGGATTAGATAAACCTGTACATATAAGGCAGTTCTGTAGGAATTCACACAACCACCCCAGGCCTCACTGCCCTCAGAGAGCTATAAGCAACTTGGCATTAAGCAATTGAGGCAAGACCTCAAGAATCAAACTACCACAAAAATTAAAAGTCTTACTGGTCCCACAAACTGAAAGTTTATTCATGAAATGGGCATCTAATTCTTTTCTGTACTTGCAGAAGCTAGCCTATGGACAAGAAAGGCAGATGGGGCCCACGACACCAGTAACAGTTTCCCGTGTTTCTGCATCCCCTCCATGTCTTTTGTTCTCTTTGTGCTGAAGCTGCCATTTTTGAACTGCATGGATAATCCAGTTGCCAGATAACTAGAGGGAAGCCACATCACTATAATTTACAAGTGTCCTACTCATAACCAGTCAGCCAAACAGCTTCCATGCAAAACTAAAAAACAGGTAACGCTCCTCTCTGTGGCTGCACAAATCCTTCAGCACACAGACTCTGCTCACACCCAACCACCCCCTCAGAAAGTCCATGCCTACTTATTTTCCTACTCACACCCTAAATGAAGCATTCATACAAACCCTACACAGCTTCTGAACTCGCCCACTGACTTGCCCACAGCCACAATACACACTGACACAGCCAGACACAGAAAACACCACGCCAACTCGTACTTCCACTGCCTCACTACTGTTTCACGTACCCATTCATTTTTCTTCCAAGTTTTACTTCTGAAATTAGTTAATGGATTTTTCTGAGCTTTATATTGGAATTTTTCAAATGAGAGCAACCCAAATCAATTGGCATTTGGAGAGTGTAACAGCCTCTGGTATCAGAGCACGCTTTGGAATCATCTACCCTTAAAATACAAGGACATAAAATTCTTGAGTCTCTTACAGTAACTCCTTATATAGAGACCTAGACCGATCATTTTATTTGAAAAAACAACTCTCAAAATAAATGGGACTTGCATAGACTAGGCACAGGCTGGAGATTAATTTTATCTCCAAAAAAAAAGTCACTGAAACATTGCTTTTGGCTGGAAACATAATGCTCCAACAGTGGCAACCTACCTGACCAATTCTACCCAATGGGAAGACCAGGTGGACTAAGGGATAGATCCTGGAGTGATAAAAAGAAGAGACATAGGCGGCAGGTAAAAATTAGCCCCTGCAAAGGCAGGTAATACAAATGTATTTCTTAATGTGCCATACAGGAACTAGGCACATATATTTTTGGTTCTTTACATCTTGCAAGCCTGAGGAGTAAAGATGAGTAAGCTTGAAAAAAAAAACAACCAACAACCTAACCTACTTTCACACATAGTTAATGAGTTCCTTCATGGGATTTGAACCTGAACAATTTTGAGTTTTAAAAAAAAAAAAACCACCCACAACTCTAATGACTACAAGTTTTGTTGCTAATGCAGTTATGCCTGGCACTCTTGCTCCTCACACATGCTTAACTCATGTTTCCCCAGTACATTTTTCAGAGATGAACAAAACGCAATACCTAAAGATGAAATTCTGTGAAAAAGGTACTTCTTCACAGAATAATTTACAACATCTTTTAATTAAAGTCTTTTTCACAGTAAAAAGTTTCCTGTAAATTCATCTTGCTGTTAGAGTAGAACAGCAGTTTTTCCAATATGACCTCTTTCCACCTAGGGCAACTCTTTTGAACCTCTAATTTCAGATATGGCATACAGTCATCTAAAATATGATGACCAACAACCTAAAAAGCATTCAGGCGTTTTGAAGAGTATTGGATCAATGGCTCATTTCAATTTCATGTCTTTGATTTGTCTTTCACCACAGTCTTCCGAAACTGCTCCTCAAGACAAGCAGTGAAAAAAAATTATTAGTAGTACATAGGCTCAGTGGTGTCTTTTTTGCCAATTCTTGCTGATCTTCTTTGTGAAATTTATTTCATTTTATATCTCAGTTCTGCTAGCTCAACCAGGGCAGAGAACTGTTTCTTTAGGTCTGTCAATGATCAACACCCATTTAAAAGTTAAACTCTATTTTCTGTTTATTTTTGTACTCGAGAACATTATACTATAATGGTCACCCAAAATACCATATTGCCTAAAAGCAGATGATAATACAACACTGAAGCAGGTTGCACTTTTTTGGAGAGTAACACACAGACTCCCCATCCTCACCTAACACAAATATGCAGATTTTATGACAACTTCACAGGAAGCTACAACTGGGAGGAATGCCCAACCTTACAAGAAGTCTGCTACAGACTTATGATAATCCTGCGTTTAAGTGATACTGAAAGGTCTGTGCCTACTTTACAGGCTAAGATAAAATTAATGTCTTTATTAGCTGCAAACGATAAGACTTAAAAATAAAGACCCTTTGGGATTAACCACTTGGAATTATCCTCTCTGACACGCAGCTATGTCCTTTAAAAATCTTATGGCGGGTTTATCCCTTTGACTCGATGTCACTGGACTCATCACATCCAGCGCGATGGAGAGGCTCAAACTGCTGTCGCCGGCTGCGGCAGGACCCCTCACGACGTGGGTTTATTTCTCTGCACACAGAGTCCGGGACAAGCTCCTTGCCGGGCCCCTCGGCAGCCGTGACTGTGCTCACCCAGCCCCGAGCGCTGACCCCGCTGCCGTGACCCGCTGGGCCGTGACCCCCCGGCCCTTCCCCAGGTACGTTCTCAGGTGGCGCACGGGAACTAGAGATGGGGACACAAACCCGTGGGGTTTTTTTTCATTGAAAACCTGATGTACTTCAGGATCCATAAGCACCACCTGGAGCCCTGTCTCGCTAAAAGACGTTACGGAGGTAAAAAAGCTGATCCTGAAGTGCTGACTCGGTGCAGGCGACGGCCGCAGCAGGCACAGCGCACCGGCGGCTGCCCCGCGGCCGGGCCCCTCCCCTCCCACCGAGCAAAGTTTATTTTTTTCTGGGTCGCTCGCTCACGCCAGGCAGCTGGTGGCACTTCAGTCGTTGGGGGCGGGTTGTGCCCCCCCTCCCCAGGGGGTTAAACGGCCCTTTCACACCCGGTGTAATGCAGAGGACGGGGGCTCGGGCCGGCGGGGGAGCGCACGGCGGCACTGGCCGCGAGGACGGAGGGAATGGCCCGGCCGGGCCGCTGCTTTCCCCGGGGCGCTGGGGCAAACCCCGGGGAGGGCAGCGCCTGCTCGGGCCACGGCCGCACGCCCCCTCCGCCGGCCTCCCCTGACTCTTTCGTCCTTAAAAGCAGCCAAGCCCGCTCCTTACGTAACCGTTAACGGGCACACACACACACACACACCCCCCCCGCCCGGGGAGCGCGGCCTCCCGCCGAGCCGCCGCCCGGGGAGGGAGCTGGGGAGGCCGCGGGCCCGGCCCCGGCCCGCTGCGGGCCGCGCCGCCGCCCCGGCCGTACCTGATGTAGGGGCTGGCGGCCGCCAGGATGTTCTTCTGCACCGGGATCTCCTCCCCCTCCAGCACCAGGTGCGCGTCGCAGAAGCGGCTCTCCTCGCGGAAGGAGCTGAGGGCCCGCAGCAGCCGCGCCGGGTGCTGGGGGTCCGACACGGCGCTGGGCCCCGACATGCTGCCGGGCCCCGCCGAGCCGAGCCGCGCCGGGCCGGCCGCCTCAGTGCCTGCCCTCACACCATGGCTGCCAGCCCGCCGCTGACATCATCTCCCTGCGCCGCCCCGCCCCGCCGCCGGCCCACGCCTGAGGGGCGGGAGCGGGACGGCCCCGGGCTTCGCGGGGCCCTGGCTCGCCCAGCCCGGCCCGGGGGTGGGGGCGGCCGCGGTACTGCGGGCCCCGGGCACCGCGGGGCCCTGTTTCGCCCGGCCCCGGTACCGCGGGTCGTTGGCTCGCCCGGCCCAGGGGGGCGGCGGGGCAGAGCAGGTCGGGGAGCCTGAACCCACCATCGCCTGCGAAATTACTTTTTTTTTTTTTCCCCCCTCCCCTCTTGGCTTTAAAATATGGCTAAACTCTGCCTCTTACCTATATTTTTTCCCTTACAAGAGCTGGAGGTAAGACGATAGGCGTTAGCATGAGAAAAAGTTAGAGAATGAGAATTAAATACAGCAAGACTCATTTCAGTAGTGCCGCTGGAAATACGCCCTTCTCAGGCAAAAAGATTTTCTTCAGGACTGTTCACAAGGTTTTAGGCCGTATATTTAACGCGCTTAATTGCACATTAAGAGATAAATTGATTCCATCTGCTGCTGCTTTAACAGCATCCAGTATGTGAGTAGCGAAACTCTGTTTGCACCGAGTGAAAGTGTCTCACAAACTGTGATCTACTTTACCGGCAGTTCAGTCGGTGCTGCCAGGAGGGGGCAAACACAATAGCTCGCCATGGCCCCTGCTCCGACAGTCAAAAGCGGACTTGGGATTTCTTAGGCTGGGAAACACCCAAAAGGACATCACGCTTTCTGTTTCTCTGTGGGGAGAATAAATTTTCTGAGGGCCTGATCTAGTAAACTGTGATTCTTTTATTATTTGCATTTCTTTAAATCGGTGATGTCAAGCATGATCTATAAAATGCATACCTTTGAAGTGTGGACAACTTAAAATTTTTCAAATTTATCCTAGTCCAGTCTGATAGCTCTCCAAATCGTTTTACCCCTAGAAAAAAATAGAACAAAGGTGTCTGGAAATGTCCCCATAGGAGAGAGAAATGAATGACTTTACAAAGGCAACATTGTCCCTCCCAAGTTAGACACAATGGTGTTTTGTTCTCCAGATGCTGGGACATCTGCACATGCAGACCCCAGCAGTCAAAACACCGCACCAAGTGCTTGGTTGTGGAGAGTGTGAATAGCCCCTTTCAGCCAGTGTTTACAGTTCAACCCTTGCTTAAGTGCTTTTGGACTGGAGAAGGGTCGCAGAGAGTACCATGCTCTAGGGTTGTTGTGCAGCTTTGAACAAGTTTTAGAAGAAGCAGAGGATGTGTTTCACGTCCTGGTGTGATGGAAGGCCTAAAAACATCCTCATCTGCATGAAACACCAGCAACCTTGCATCACTTATTGTTATAACATACCCATTTAAAAATATTAGAAGGTCACTTCTTCTGGCTTGGGTATAATTATCCAGGATGTCAAGTGTAGAATGAGGAAGAGCACAATAGATCAAGAGGACACATCCCTGGCTCCCTTTGAGGGTAATGAAAGCAGAGAGCACTCTGCATCTGGACTGCGGGTGAAAGATGTGTTTTGCTTGTTATTAATACTTTGGTAATTGCATACCCAAGGGAACAGTGGTTTAAATTATTGCGAAAGCTGTCATTGAGTGGCCTGGTTATTTAAAAACACTGGTTTGTTTCTGTGCCTCCTGCATAGATTGTTATGTAGGAAAACATAGTTGTATTTCTGGTTTTTAACTCATCCTAGTAAACAGTGTTTCTGCTTCCTCCTGCTGTGTATGTGGGGCAATGGGACAAGGTGTAACAGGTAATGTGCACTTCCAGAGAACAAATTAATTATTATGCTTTGTTATTTGTTTCATTTCATGAAACCTGTTGATAAAAAAAGAAAAAAAAAAACCCCACCACTCTACCAACTAGAGGGCCATTTGTAACATCTTAGAAGTGATTCTATGTATGCATACCCATGGCCTGATTCTCTTGCTCAACTATGGTTTTTTTCCCTGTAATGGAGCTGTCTATCCCTACTATTTTTTATTTGGAGTCACTAAATCTAGATTCTTTTTTATGCCATTACAATAACTCCACTAGTTTTACTGGGCTAATTTATGACTTAAATTGGTGCAAAAGAAGAATCTAACCTTTCTGTCCCTCAAGATTTCATTCATAGTGAAGGATGTCAGAGAGCAAACCAAATGACACACTCATCACCATGTGCCATGTTACCACAACAAAAGAAACCCACAAGCCTTGCAGCCACTTGGCAAAGCATATATGCATTCCCCCTTGTTATTGCCAGCCTAGAAATGATACAGTGTGTTACCATATTCAGGGTAAATGTTTCATCAGATTACTATTGCAGCTGGTAAAAACATTCTTGAACAAATTTGTGATTAGCCATATGGTTTTATCCATATTGTCTCTGCCACAGGAGGATACTGGGATTGGCAAATTCAGATTTACATCACTGTTTTTCTCTGCAGGTTGACTACAAACCTGATGCTAATCAAATCCTGTGTAATACTGACCAAGGTCATATGGCACACTTTGTTTATAAGAATTTGTTTTGGGTATGATTTTTAAATTTATTTTCTGCAGTATACATGAACGTAAATAACACATTTGCTTTCTTGGACTGCAGATAACTAAATCTGATCTGTTTTTATGATGAATATTCCCCCATCATGTCATCTCTGTCGGTAAGAGTTAGCTCCTCAGAAGTCAAGTAACTCTGTATCCAAACTCATGATCATCTTAAAACATAACCCTATGAATTCTACAGAAAAAAGTCTGGAGACAAGCTCTTAAAAGGAGATCTATAATAAAGGTTAGACTTTTGATTCATTACTACCTCATAATTCCAGAAATATTTGTGGAGACTTGTTAAATCCAAACTTTTTCAGATTAAAAGAAACAACTCCACAGCTGGTGTCCTTTGCCAACATCAGAAGTCAGTCTTCCATTCCAGTACTGGTTCCATATTACTTACAAAAATGGCATTCAGTTACTACTTTGGAAGATAAAGTTCTCTTAAATAGTAGTGGTAATATGCCTTGAAAACACTAGAGATGACTATTTCTGCAACACACCTTACTGAAGTGTTTATTTCCATTTTATGGAATATATAAACATTTAAATGCCCAAAACTGCATTATTTTAACTCTAGATCTAACCACAGTGACTATTTTTACATTAAAAATAGCTTGCATATTCTTTATACTTACAAACTTTAAAGGCTTAAGCAGAGAAAGGGAGGTATAGTTGTTACAGAGCAAACAAGAACTGTGGATGATGTTGGTCCGATTCCTGCTCTGCCGTAAACACCTTGTGTAATCATGAACAAGTCACCAAAGCCCAGATTCTCGTGTGATGGGGAAATAGTAAATGACAATGATTTCATTCTGTTTTCTACCTGTAAAACACAGTGAGCATCAGAGACACTGTGGGAGTGCGTATATAAAAGAGTGAGAGATACCTCAGTAGCGTTGTGATACGTGTGGAGCAGATGAACTCCTAAAATGGATGGATGTGCACCTAGTTTTCTCCATCAGTAAAGACATCTCCAACAGTAAAAGCAGCTACAATAGGAAAATACAATTCAAAGAAAAAAAGCTCTCATTTAAAGAAAAATCAATGCCCCAAATCAGAAAACAGAAATACACTCAGGGGGTTAGGAAATGCCATTCCGATAACAAAAACGAGTCACGGTGTACTTCTACATTGAAACATGCTTTTTAATTGTGACGATGAATGAGAGTTGTGTACTTTTGTTGGGAAGCGTCTGTTACAGGCAATGATAAACCCATGTCAGAACATGGATGCTCCTAAGCAGACAATAAAGCACATGCTTAGCTGTAGCAACAATAGTTTGTAGTTTCAACTACGGTGTAGTCCAGATGATGTCTAAATTAAGTCTTGCACTCTTTTACCTAAACAGTTTGTTGAACATGTTTATCTGAGTTCTGCTAGAAATATACTGCTCTCATTCAAATATACTGTTATTAACAGAGACTAGTAGCAATATTATATGTTTATTTTTTACACAATGTAATAATCTGATTACATGAAATGCCATGTCACATATTATCCTCAAGGAAAACTGATTTAAATACAAAACACCTAAGATTGAACAGCACTAAAGTATAATTGAATGCTACATAAACCCATATATTCTATTTAAAGTTACTTGTTTTTGTCAACATAAAAGGGAAAAAAATACACCATGAAATTATTAGCAAAGCAGTTTTTTAAAGTTCTAAATTAAAAAGTTGTAGCACCTCAATGTAATACTTTGGTTCTGGTGGAGTTTAAGAAATCAAGCATCAAGAGAATACATTACCATGAATTATTAGTATCACAGCAGATCATTTAATACGAGGTTTTCTGGCAGGAGACAACTTTCATCATGATCTGCAGTCTTGAAACAGTCCGTGGAAGTTACATGACCTGCAGACATATGTGACTCATGCCATGCATCACCCTGTAAACACAGTACTTCATTTGCTCAGAAAGCTACATTCTACTCAAATAAAACATAGAGGGTGTCACCCTCTGTGTCAGTGACCAGCTGGAGTGCACAGACATCTGCCCAGGGATGGATGAGGAGCTGACTGAAGAGTTTATGGGTCAGGATTAAAGGGAAGGCAGGGACAGGGGATGTTATAGTGGGGTCTGCTACAGGCCACCCGACCACGAAGACTGAGCAGATGAGGCCCTCTACAGACAGATGGGAGCAGCCTCACGTTCACAAGCCCTGGTCCAGATGGGCCACTGGTTGAAGCCACTTGCAGCATGAAGTGGTTATGCTGCAACACTGTAGCACATAAGCAGTCCAGGAGGTTCCTGGAATGCGTTGATGATAACTTCCTTCTCCAAGTGCTGGAGGAGCCACCGAGGAGAGGTGCTGTGCTGGACCTTGTTCTCACCAACAGGGAGGGGCTGGTGGGGAGTGTGAAGCTCAGGGGCAGCCTTGGCTGCAGTGACCATGAAATGGTGGAGTTCAAGATCCTTAGGTGGTGAGGAGGGCACACAATGAGCTCACTACCCTGTACTTCAGGAGAGCAGACTTTGGCCTCTTCAGGGATCTGCTTGGCAGAGCAGCATGGGATAAAGCCCTGGAGGGAAGAAAGGCCCAAGAAAGCTGGTTGATATTCAAGGATCACCTCCTCCAAGCTCAGGAGCGATGTGTCCTGACAAAGAGGAAGTCAGGTAAGAACGCCAGGAGGCTGAATGGATGAACAAGGAGCTCCTGGACAAGCTCAACATAAAAAGGAAGTGTACAGAAGGCAGAAGCAAGGACAGGTAACCTGGGAGGAATACAGAGAAACTGTCTGAGCAGCCAGGGATCAGGTTAGGAAGGCCAAAGCCCTGATAGAATTAAACCTGGCCGGGGACATCAAGGGCAACAAGAAAAGCTTCTATAGGTACATTGATGATAAAAGGAAGACTAGGGAAAATGTGGGCCCTCTCCAGAAGGAAACAGGAGACCTGGTTACCTGGCACATGGAGAAGGCTGAGGTACTCAATGGCTTTTTTGGCCTCAGTCTTCACCAGCAAGGGATCCAGCCAGACACACCACCCAAGACTCAGAAGGCAAAGGCAGGGACTGGGGGAATGAAGAACTGCCCATTGTAGGAGAAGATCAGGTTTGAGACCATCTAAGGAACCTGAAGGTGCACAAGTCCATGGGACCTGATGAGATGCATCCGTGGGTCCCGAGGGAACTGGAGGATGAAGTGGCTGAGACACAATCCTTCATATCTGAAAAGTCATGGCAGTCTGGTGAAGTTCCCACTGACTGGAAAAGGGGAAACATAACATCCATTTTTAAAAAGGGAAAAAAGGAAGACCTGGGGAACTACAGACCAGTCAGTTTCACCTGTGTGCCGGACAAGATCATGGAGTGTATCCTCCTGGAAACTGTGCTAGGGCACAGGGAAAATAAGGAGCAGATTGGTGACTGCCAACATGGCTTCACTAAGGGCAAATCGTGCCTGATGAATTTGGTGGCCTTCTACAATGAGGTTACAATGTTGATGGATAAGAGAAAAGCAACTGACGTCATCTACCTGGACATGTGCAAAGCATCTGACACTGTCCCACACAACAACTTTGTCTCTAAATTGGAGAGACATGGATTTGATGGATGGACCACTCCATGGATAAGGAGTTGGCTGGATGGTGGCACTCAGAGAGTTGTGGTCAGCGGCTCGATGTCTGAGTGGAGAGTGGTGACAAGTGGCATCCTCAGGGGTCATGTTGGGACTGGCGCTGTTTAACATCTTTGTTGGCAACATGGACAGTGGGATCGAGGCACCCTCAGCAAGTTTGTCAGCGACACTGAGCTGTGTGGTGGGGCCAACACACTGGATGTGCCATCCAGAGGGACCTGGACAGGCTGGAGAGGTGGGCCCATGTGAACCTAATGAAGTTCAACAAGGCCAAGTGCAAGGTCCTGCACATGGGTCGGGGCAACCCCAAGCACAAATACAGTGGATTGAGAGCAGCCCTGTGGAGAAGGACTTGGGGGTATTAGTGGATGGAATACTGACTCTCAGCCAGCAACGTGCGCTCGCAGCCCAGAAAGCCAACTGTGTCCTGGGCTGCATCAAGAGAAGTGTGGTCAGCAGGTCAAGGGAGGTGACTCTCCCCCTCTACTCTGCTCTTGTGAGACCCCCCTGCAGTGCTGTGTCCAGCTCTGGGGGCACCAACAGAAGAAGGACACGGACCTGCTCGAGCGGGGCCAGAGGAGGCCATGAAGATGATCAGGGGGCTGGAGCACCTCCCCTGTGAGGACAGGCTGAGAGAGTTGGGGGTGTTCAGCCTGGAGAAGAGAAGGCTCTGGGGACACCTTAGAGCAGCCTCCCAGTACTTGAAGGGGGCTACAGGAAAGATACACTCCTTTATCAGGGAGTACAGTGATAGGACAAGGGGTAATGGTTTTAATCTGAAAGACAGAAGATTTAGATTAGACATAAGCAAGAAATCCTTCACTGTGAGGGTGGTGAGACACTGGCACAGGTTGCCCAGAGAAGCTGTGGCTGCCCCCTCCCTGGAAATGTTCAAAGCCACGTTGGACGGGGCTTTGAGCAACCTGGTCTAGTGGAAGGTGTCCCTGCCCATGGCAGGGGGTTGGAACTAGATGATCTTTAAGGTCTCTTCCAACCCAAACCATTCTATGAGTCTATGATTCTTGTTACCTTTGTCTCCTATTCCCTGCCCCATGAGTTGCATACGTTAGCACTTATTACTGATCATTCTTGTTTTGGAATAGTTGTGTACCAGTTCCACATATAATTATTTATAATGGAAGTTATTGCTACCTCTTATAAGAGATTTTATATAGTTATTGATGAGATAACATTTAGTCATTTCTTGTCATAAGATAAAGTTGTTCCTGAATGATATTATCCCACACTCAGTAGAAGGTTGTCTCAGTCTGTGTAATGGGATAAATAGCATTTTACTCAGTTTCAGTCTTCAAGTCTTTCTCTGGTACAAACATTCCATGCAGGTCCAGATGCATTTCTACATCTACTGTGGCTCGACCCAATTCTTTGAATGTTTTAGCATCCAAGACAAGTAGGAAGGGTGCCTTCTTTGGATCAGATGTCACAACACAGGTTAGAACAATACCTGTGACATACAAACAAAGAATTAGAAGCATACTAGCTACACCAAGCAGAAAAGATAAAACTGTCAGGAAACAATTCTTGCTTCCTAAGAATTTTAGGACACAAACTGAAAGTGCTTACTAGATCAAGAAGTCTACTAAGAACGCTAAAGAACTAATGAATGCTTCTCTTCTGTGCTTCTTTCTGCTCTGCCTGCAGTTCATTGGGAAGGAAAAAAGCAAACCAACACTGAACTGTGTGCCTGGCAGTTTTGGGACTCATCCTTTCAGCTATTTGCCATCTGCCTTTGCAAGGAGTCACCTGAGAGCAGAACTGGATCAAGATTACAGGGATACTTGCAGTGCCACTTCATGTTCTCATCTGTAACAACACTGACTTCCCACAGCTTCAGCTGCTCCAAACTATTGGTAAATGCAGCTTGAGCGGCTCTCTGGAAAGTCCTAAGCATTGGTTTTATTGTTTATGGCTACCTTGGGACATTACACAAGCTGATTTTGGTCTACCGTTGCTTTGGGTTTTTGTCTGCAGGTATAAAATGGCTGGTGCTAATTTTAATCTCACAGCGGAAGCATCAACCCAGCTTTCTTGACTAAGAACAATGAAACTTGTAAGATTTAATGCAAAAGTCATGTAACCCCAGCTTTCAGAACGTTGTCATTATTTTACCATCATCCTCTTCTCTTGCATCAGGGCTGGGAACGAAAATGGGCTCAGATGGCCAGCTGTGGTCCTCTCTCCAGTGGAGCATTTCCTTTGTCTGGATGTTAAATTTCACAATCTAAATTATTATGGCCAGAAAAGAAAAATGTCAGTGACCCAGACAGTGGTTTATTCCAAAGGTGCAACACGAACAGGCTGCTGACATGGAGAACTAACGCTAAGAGTCAAGGAGCAACAAGGCATGTGTCATCACAAGAAGGAAACACCTGGAAAATGTTAAACATTGGAGTCACATTTAGTGGCTGCATAATCACACAATGTTCTTTCAATTTCATGTCATTAGATTACAGTTACACCTTTCATTTATGGGCTTTAAGTATTTTACAAATCCTAACAGATCATGAGAGAACCTTCATTATAAATAATGCACTCACTATACAGAGGAACATTTAAGTGACTTGGGCCAAATCACTGCGATTCTGTAGTAAAGCAGGAAACAGGATTTAAACCTTCCATTTTCTAATCCTGTGAATTATTTTCCTTTTATTGTGACCTCAATATTTCTCAAGGCCTTCTATTGTTAAGTAGGGTATATATGCCAGAACAAAGGCTATTAATAGTGATGTGTAAAGATTAAACCAATAGGGCAAGAATTCCGCACAGATACTGGTATTTACTGAAGGAACAGAGTACAGATTTTCATCTCCTTAATGGGTCAAATGCCTGACCAAACCAATCGCCAGTGGGGATGCATGGCATTTTCAGTTCAGTTCTATTAAGACCTTTTCTCTACCCATACAGATGCAGTTATATTCTTTTTCTTTTTGACCTTTAGTCAAAAGATATGTTTACACAAAAATTAAACTATTCAAATTACTGGAGGAAGAATTTGGAAGAATTCTCCCTTGTAACCAAGATGACAGCAATTTCGCTGACAGACTTTACCTAAGGTTTATACATGGTTGTTGTTGTGCCTGCACTCATTAAAGAGCAACTGATGTGGAAAAAAAAAAGTCTTCTAACAGCATTTTTTATTATATTTAAGTCAAGCAGGGATTATCTACACTGAAAATCACAAACTTGCAGATTTGTTTGAGCTACTGTCAGATGTGCTGCAATAAATTTTCTTACATCATGCAGAAATCCAGCTATATTTTGTAATCAGTTGTGGTAATTATATACAAGAACCAACAGTGAACTCAATTTGCGCTGCCTTATAGTCACAGAACAAGAATTATAAAGAGTTTGTCTGTACAATACTCTTATCTTCAACTATTAATACCTTTCATCTTGATCTATGTGTACTCTAGGCTGTCTCCTGAAAAGTTGGCATCATTTATACACAAACGAAACATTTGCTACCCTCTAATACCAAACTAGCTAGCAAAACATAAAGCTTTCTGAAATATTAGATACTGTTTTAATATTGTTAATTGATTAGATACTGTTGCAATAACTTATTTTTTTTAGTTAGGTTTCTTAAAGGGAAAAAATATTACAGAGGTATGTCTGTCTAGTACTTCTATTTCCTACTTACTCTCTCCTTGGTAGCTCTTGGCACATTACAGAAGTTCAGCCCACTTTCACAGAAAAGTGAGGGTCTCAGTAACTATTGTGTTCAAGAGACTTTGTGGAAATACAAAGGTGGATAAAGAAGCCTGAGTTTATTAATATTTATGAGGGAAATGGTACAGCACACACTCACCCTTACAGGAATTCAGGCATTTCATGTTTCTTAGCATGTGAATGACCCACCAATGGGAAAAGTTTTGGCAGAAACACATACACTATTGAATACTCGAGAATTCAATCTCAAGTCACACCTGTAAGAAAGCATTTGTTCTGCTGCCTATGGAACTACATGTTTTTAACAGCTGATAATAATGTTCCGGATTTTCAGCTAGTAAAATTAAGACATACTGTTTCCATAGTTTGGCCCAGTGAGACTGTTTTAATCATATAAGTAAGCTACACATATGTCCAACTTCTCATCTCCTTGCTTTCAAGTGCTGAAGTTTATGAACATAGTACCCAACTATGTGTCATCGTTTAGAAGCTTTAACTTGAGGTTGAAAAAAAGAGTTAATTTTCTGGCCTCAGAACCACACACTTTGAATTTGTATGTATGAATGCAGATTAGGCAATATTTTGGGTCAAACTAGTAAAGCATGGTCTACTTATAACTGCTTAAACTTGATATGTGTTCTGTAAATACAAAGTTCCTGACTTTGTAAATGTTAACTATACCTGTACAGGAACTGGACTCCACTGGACTTCCGTTGCAAAGATGTACCTGTATTTTTTGCCATTATAGTCATAGTTGATGCGAGGCAGTTCTATCCCTGGATAAAATAAAGTTCCAGACTTAGGAACAAGTGAAGAAAAATAACTCAAATGTACATTTACATATGCCAGCCTTCAGGAAGTTTTGCACTTTGAAAAACCTTGACAGTATTTAAAACAGGTGTGGCATAGATTTTGTGTGTCTGAATTTCTAAAAAGCTGAAGATGGATATTAACACAAAATATTTAAGCCAGGGTTGTTTGTTAGTTCAAAAATTACAATTCTTCATTCTTAGGATTTCATTATACTGGAACTTATGAGGGTTCTTTTGGGTTTTTTTCTTTCTTCATAAATACATGAGATGCGAACATCAGATATAATTGGAGGTTATCATTCTATGAAATTAGTTTCACTGTAGATAAATATATACTCTTTACATATTCCTGTTATTATCCCATGAAAGAAGTTTAAAAATCTACTTTCAAAGGCAACCTTTATAAAATACAGTAGTAACTATTTATAACAGACCTATTCAACTAAAGTTACTCTTGTAGATTTGCAAGCCATATTAATAGCTGTAATATTATTATAAAACTGATGTAACTGCAGACATTTAAAGGATTTCACTCTTGATAAATATGTATCTGAGATGTTCAGGGTCATATATTACTGGATAGACCAAGAGCAGGGTAGTAAAGAGAAAGATATTGTCAATATCTACACTAAACATATTAATTAAAAGTTTTGTTTCTCTTCGCTTTATAAAGATCTTACATATATGAACAGCTATTAGGTATTATTAGAATGTACCTGTGTGTGTTAGAGAACATATTTGAGATTTGTAGAATGGATATGTCTCACCTTCACATAGTATTTCAGGTTGACAATAGATGCTGCCATCTTTCTCTTTTACAGCAGTTGCAGTAGAGGGAACTGTGACTAAATTAGAACCTACTTCAGCTTCCTGAAAGAGACATATGCTGAAAAAGTAATGTGTCTCTAAGAATATGCTTCTCATTTAGAGCTTTCATCAGGTTTGATATTAATACAGACGATTCTGGGATTAAACAAAGAATACAGCTTCAAGAATTTCCTTCTTATGGCGTTTATCTTATAACATTAGATTCTGACCTTTTCATTAGAAATCTTGTTATACTCAGAGGATTTTAATAGATCATAGAGTAATAATTTTGAATCACACCGAGCCTTTAAAAAAGTTTAGATAGACATGGCTATATCCCAGAAACACAACAAATGGATTACATAGTTTGTGAATTTAATTAATGAAGATGGGTTTCAAGGAATTAGGTATCGAATTCCCACTAAAAGTCACCAAGTTTAGGGTTTTTTTTGCACCTGCTGTAAATCAAGTGCAAAAATAGGTGTAATGCACTCTTGTTTTTAATATGCTATTGCTGAATTCTTAAGATTGCAGAGTAGTTTGGATAGCTGGTGTGATCCAACACATCCTTTGTCATTGCTGCATAACTGTTTTTGAGGCATGACCAAAGCAGCAAGGTTCTAGGATGTAGAAAGAAAAAGTATTATCCATTCCAAATGTATCAGACAGAAACTTGCCCAAGTTGCTGGGCAGTATAAAATCTTCCCTGCAAACAATGATGTAAAATGATGTTTTAAATTAAACTGAAAGATAAATTCTTTCATCTTCCTGGTAAATCTCACACTTAAATGAAATATTCTGATTTTAATAAAACCATTGCAACAGTTGGGAGTATTTATGTATTATATACAGGCTTCCAGTAAAGGGAAGAAATAGATCGTTCAAAACCTCATGCATGCCCTTCCAGTCAACAACCAAGTTGATACATCTGCTCACATTTGATGGCATTTTACAAATAATCTCACTGGGAAGGAAATTACATGTGCTCAATAGCCCTGTTCTCCCTGAAGAATGGTATCAGAACCTAGATCCAAGTAACTACATCCAGCTGCTCATTGCCATTTCTCACAATACATACACAAACCAGAACTCCCGCACACTGGATGAACATGTTATATTTAAAGAATCAGAAATTTGCACATAAGGGCTGGCAACTAATAATTCACCTGTTATTCACACTGATGTATTTTAAATTACTGATCAAAGAACAGATTAAAAAGCAATTTTCTTTTTACCTTGTCATACTGCAGAGGAACAACAAACCGTTTACAGGTTGGTATGGAAGTAAGTTTGCTCTTCTCTTCAAAGTTCTTACTCAGGTTTTTTAAATAGAACAGATCATATAAGCTATTGTCTGTATAGGCAATAATATCAAAAATAATGTGGCCATCCTCTTCATAAGCATTTACATGGTGAAAAAACACCATAGCATCAGTATAAAACTTGGTGGATACTTCTTTTTTAGTCTTCTTGTCTACAAAGTGAAACCAAGTCTGAAAGATAGGAAACATTATTTAAAACTGTTGATGATTAGCAAATAGTTATTTAGGAAACTGTTTTCTAATGATAGCCATCAACATTCTAATGTATTGTCTGTTTCTACTGAAGCATATTAAAAACTCAGGATTTGCTGCTAGGAGACAAGAGGTTCCAACCTGAACACCAGAAAATGCGGGAGTAAAATGAATGTGGAAGTGCTTTAAACTCATTTTACTGTTGCAAATTACTATTTGGACTAGGCTGAGGATTGAGGTTTTCTGGTAAAACCTGGAAAATCCCCTGCTCTATTTTTAAATTAAATAAATCTGCCTTAGTCCAGAGTTTCTGTGGTGCTTTGTGCTGGTGCCCTCTATCCCAGCATGCCCCACAGAGCCTGTGGAAATAAGGTTCTCAGAAAACAGGTTTTTTTCCTCAGTTGCTGCAGCGAAAGCCTCTCCTTTTGTTGGATGCAGACTTTTCCACCAATCTGGCTCTCCTATCTGATGCAATGGATCTAGAGCAGATCTCATCCACAATATACAGTGTTTTGTCTGGACCAGGAGCAACTGTATGTATCTGGGATGCTAGTATGGTTTTGAATTTCTCTTCAAGCACAGAGTATTTCTAACACCACCAAACTATCCTCTTTCTCAAGCACTTCAGCATCAGATATTTACTGGTGAAATTTCTGGAGATGGGATATAGTATTCAAAAAAATACAACTTCTAAAAAAAATGTGCAACATGGAAGTCAAGGCTTGAAGAAAGGTGAGGGATTACTGAATTTAATGAACCAGATAAAAACAGAACAGTGTGGAAGAGGTCACTGGCCTGGCTAACTCCATTGTTCAGCATTAGGAAAAATACCTTATCTTCCTTATGATAGGCAAGGCAGGAAGCCCAGTTCACACCTCGGATGTAAGCAGTTGCCATTTTGACAATATCCAGTTTGAATGGCTGCTCTACGAAGACAATGTAATTTTCTGTGATTCCAAAACTATGGTAGTAGCTTGGGTGGAGCAGAGAACGAGAAGGGATGGAGCATACCACTTCCAGATGTTTAAGACAAGATTTCTTCTTTTCTTTTTCTGAACATACATGATAAAAAATAAAGTTATATTTATCATAAATTCCAATCCAATCTCATGCTTGGATTTCTCCCATGTATGAAGTACATATCTTACCTGCCACAGAAGGAGGAATCTTAAATAGAATGTATTTTGTCTTCCCTTTATCAACTATTGAAGTGCCCATGTTGAGAATATTTCCAGCACTGTCATAGTGTGGGTGAGAAGTTGCCACATTTACAGCTACATATTTGCTGTAGTCAACCTGGAAAATGATACAATATGAGATTTTAAAGGTGTGTAAGAGAATTAAAACTGATCTCAGTTAACACCACAAATCCACCAGCTTTTTAGCACTGGCAGCCTTTTATTGGTACCCTGTTTTCAAAGGCCTTGAAGTTTAAACAATTAAGCCAAATTATTTATGTAGGTACTCAAATGATTTCCTAATTGAAGGCTAAAACAAGTTACAGAATCTGAACTACATTCACCTCTCCCTCACAGCCATGTAACACGGGAGGACTGGCTAAAGAAGTTACTCTGCAAATGCCCATTTCATACTGAAAGCAGTTTATTTAACAGGGGTTTGAGTCCAGCAATATTCTGGAGCAAAAAGATTTCTATTTGATTTAAAGTTTGGAAATTGTACTCAAACTATACTGCATACTAGAAAAACCTCATTGTGTATTTCAATATGTCAAGATTTCATTTTAATAATTAAGTACTATCTTGCATAAGGTACTTGAAAATTACTCATATAACTGATCCACTGAATTGTTAATTATATAAATTACTTGATAACTACAGATGCATAATAATGGAAATGACCCAAAATAATTATGTCATAAAGCATGATATATGGCATTCCTGCAACTTTGCTAGATTATGTACAAGTGAAATTGCTCAAAGCCCAGCTTTTCCCAAGCTACCTGGGATTTAATTTTGAACTCATGCGTTTTTAAAAGATCTGTTATCTTCACTATTTCACTTTATCATGATTTCAAAAGTAAGGGAATAGTAGAAGAAGAAAAGCATTTTTGCTGTTTTGTGTCCTGCATACATTAAAGGATCCGTATGAGTCAGCCTGAAACTTTATTCATTAGCAGATGAGGAATCAGAATGACAGACAGTTGTTTATACCTTCTCTAATGTCTCCAGAGTCTGCGGATTAATTTTCCTGATGAAGTTAGTCTCACTGGTAGCATAAAAATCATCCCCAGTTTTCATAATGTTGATCAGGCAGTTGTCTGTGAACTCAGGAATGGTGTGAGACAAATACGAGAACGCCCTGCACAGAGGGAGATTTCCTATCAGTTCACTAGAGCTGCAGCAGCTGTAGTATTTTACCCCGTGCAAAGCAGAAATCACCCGAGCAGTGTGGGCTGTGCACAGCAGCAGGGTCAGGGAGCTGGGTCTGTCTCTCCCCTGCTTTGCTCTCTTCTGGTAGTTTCTGCACCACCCCCCTGGAAAGGGTGGAAAAGCAGAGGAGATGGACTTCTTCAACACCCTTGGCCTGAGCAAGGGTTAAGGACACACAGAATCCCAGAATCATCTAGGTTGGGAAGGACCTTGAAGATCATCCAGTCCAGCCATTAACCTCACACTGACTGTTCTCAACTCCACCATATCCCTCAGCGCTGGGTCAACCCGACTCTTCAAACCCTCCAGGGATGGGGACTCCCCCCCTGCCCTGGGCAGCCCATTCTAACACCTAACAACCCCTTCTGTAAAGAAATACTTCCTAAGAGCCAGTCTAACCCTGCCCTGGTGCAGCTTGAGGCCATTCCCTCTTGTCCTATCACTTGTTACGTGGTTCAAGAGACTCATCCCCATGCAACACATGCAACAGTTTTTGCATACACAAATGGGCATCCAGGTCCAGTCCTGCTGTCAGCTGTAAAATATGCACTGGTTTATCAGGATGGGCTAATCACATGCTCTTCTGGGCATACCTTGGGAAAATTTGGCCTAACACTTCCTACCTAAAAGCTGGTAGGTTTTTCAGCATCTGCCTTCATAAAATAGATGGACTCATTTACTCCCTGATGGAATATTTTTGTTCCCGGTGTTATCCCATATCACAATTATGATTTCAAAGAAGATCCAACTTCACATATGGGCTTGACAGTTTTCCTTATTAGTTTAGGATTTTATCATATTCTCTTGAAGCCAAGACAAAGTTGCTTATATCCCTTTTGAACTTAAAATACCAGCATTACCCTATTACTGCTGGAAGAGGGAAGAAAAGCATCTTATCTCAGGGTAACAACTGACAACTTATCAACTAGTTTATAATAGCTATCCATGAATGTGCTTCTACCAAATAGCAAATTCAAGGTCATTAGAGGTAGTTCAGCCAGGAAGAAGAGATGGGTGAACTACTTGCATTTGTTAGGGAATTTCCATCACCAGTTTTACAACACAGGTGATAACATGATGACTTACACCTTGCCTCTCACATACAGCCTATCATCCTTGTTAATGGTATGAAAGCAGCTATTGCAGTGATCCCAAGTGGTTCAGATTTTGAATATAAGATTAGTTCAGGCCTATGAGTATAGTCCTTCAAAGCACTGCACCTGATTCAAGGAACAACTGGAATTTTTCGTCACTTTTTTTTTTTTGTAAAAATGGTCTTTAATCCAGAAGTTTTTCTGACTCTTTTTCAATCTTTGATGCTTTTCTTCTTGTTGTTGAATAAACTTTGCATAAATACCTTCCCCATCTCTTAATCTTTTCCTTTCTTGCTGCTTCTCCCCTTACAGAGTATCATTTTTTTAAAGTTCTGCAAAACACTTGAAAAAGAAAATACTTGTTTTTTCAAAATTACAACAAAATCTACTCACAATAGTGAATAAAACTGCCAATATTGCTGATAAAATTAATTTTAAATATTTGCCTTAGAATAACCCATAGAGAGTACAGTGCTGGTTATATCTCTTGGCCTTTCCAATATTTAGCAATTGTAAATTTACAAAACAAATTTTGTATTTGTAAATATGTGTCAAGGGTAAACAGAAAGACATCTGTGCTGTAGAGAGAAGTAGACAGAAGAATCTTGTTGGGAAAAGCATTGCTTACTTGGCAAATATGTTTTTGCATGGATCCGGATAAGCCATTGTTCCAAACTCAGACACCACAATTCTGTTTGCTTCTATATTGCAGTTGTATGTGTCGCTTCGGAGATACTTACTTCTGTAGTAAACTTCACCTGACAAAGGCCAAACAGGTTTCAATCACATTTCATACTGAGTTCTTGAAAAAAATTAGTATAAGTAAAGTCAGAGAAAGAGTTTCTCAAGCAGATGTCTTCTAGCTAAGAAAAGTTAGCAATGAAACCAACAATGTTCCTAAATCCCTGTTTTGGAAGGCTTTTTCAGCTCTCTGAGGAACCCAGGACTGTTCCTGTGGCTGCTGAGACTAGAAACAATTTCCTTGACACAGTTGGACAATACTGGGGGACTAGGGAGAGGAAAGGAGGGATTTGGATAAACTATTCCTGTAAACCAAAACAATCTGTGTAAAAATGATTAATTACACATCAGTGTGTGGGTGGTGATAAATCTCCTATATTGGCAAAATTTAGTTATGAGAGAATAACAAATTGCTTGAAGGAATCAATGCCGATCCTAAACAATTTAGTGGACCACTATACTTGAACTAACTGAGCTCAGTTTGCTTTAGGTAAGCAAAATATACTGGCCATTCAATAAACACTGGTCATTTCTTTATAGGTTATTTTGTTAAGGACGTAGAGCTGGACAGGCAAGGACATCCTGCAGTGGCATTAAATGCCTCTAATCACAGAAACAGAAACTAAAAACTTAAACACCTCCCTGGAGGTGTTTAAGAGTAAAGTTGACTTAGCGCTTAGGGATATGCTGTAGTTGGGAACTGTCAGTGTTAGGTCAATGGTTGGACTGGATGATCTTCAAGGTCTTTTCCAACCTAGACGATTCTGTGTAAAAAGTAAACACTAGGAATGGCGGGTGACAGGAGTAAAACCCAGTTCTTTTACAGATATATACTTTTTGCAGCAAGAATCTAGGTGTAAAACATCCTGCCTCACACTGTAAACAGCTGAATGGATAAAAAATACTTTAACTGAAAACAAAAAATGAAATTGATTTGGATAGAGGATCTGCCTGTTTTCCCTCCATAAGGATGACAAGTAGGAGGACTGCTTGTAGGGGTGTCAAGTATACATAAGCTTGATATTTGAAGTGACACAGTGGCCTAGTTTCTGTTCTGACAGGTGTTATAGCTACAACCAAATCCCAAATGGGGAATGCTAGTCTTCCCTGAAACTAGGTTGTTCATCCACAACAGAAAAACCTCTGGATATTACAGTATTTTTGGTTGATCCAGATCAAAAGAATAGAGGTTTTCTTGCTCTGGGTGGAAGGCAAAGGCCGCCCTGCAGTGACCTGCTCAGAACTGGTCGCAGACCGTCCTGCAGTGCAGACAATATTGAACTCTGGCACTCCAGAAAAAAAGACAACACAATCTATCTCTGATAACAGCCCTGCAGGGACACTTGCTGCTGCTGTGGCGAGCGAGGTGTGAGTGTTATGTTTGGAGAGACTTTCCCCAAAGCGGTTACCACCTCACCACACATGCCACTCTGCAGACTGAAACCTGCAACATTCTAACACGAATCAAACTCAAAACGGAATTAGCAACATAAGGCACCAAGATTTGGGTTGTTGAGCTTTTTTTAATCCGATTTGCAACAACTTACCATTTTTAAATGTAAAGCTATGCAGCAGAGCCAAGCCATCAAACCAGTGGTTATACTTAGTGTCCCCTATTGTGTGCATCCCTGGGCCATTTCGGAGAAGTATCCCTTGCAACCAAGGGGGCAACTGACCTATAAACAAAAAGGAGATTTCAGTATCCATTCATTTAGGTGAGGGGATTGTTACAGGACAATTTTCCTAAGGGCATAGGCTTCGTATAGGCAGACAGACTATGGGTGCGACAAGATTTGTAATAGCATATAATTATGTTGGGGTTTTAACTAAAATATGATCTGCTCAAAAATGGGGCACTAGTACTATTTGCATCAATATTGCTATATGAGATTACTATAAGAAGATGAGATTGCTGGAAAGTGCTTTATTAAATATCAGGAAGTAAATAAAGCTGGACATTTCTTTCCTACACTCAAATCTTAAACTGATACATTTAAATGCTTGTACTCATGCCAGGAAAAGCTAGAGCTTATCAGAAACAAACATATTTTATAGGTCATATGACTTGCATTGGCCTTCAGTACATCAATTTAAACTTCAGGCTAAATGAATTCCAGTAAAAGTTTCATTAATTAAATTACACAGCACAATGTAGTGTCATTTTGGGAGTGCTTTTGTGACAGTAGTCATAATGTTGATGTTTTGAACACAAATAAAAGGTAGGAATATTATACTGAAAATATGTAAGTACTGTTGAGGTTTCGGTAAGAAATGTTCCTCACCAAATCCCCGAAAGAAATACATTACCTAGCATTTGACACACAGAATAACAACAATTAAAGAAAGTCATTAGGGTTAAAGAGCTGAACAAAAGCATATCAGATATTAAATTAAAAGCTTCACTTGCTGCTTTGTGCATATGCCTCCTGAGGGAACATTTAAGATCACATACTACTTTTCCACACAATTCCTGCACTGAACATTGTCTCTGCATAAAAAGCTATTCAGAACTTTTAATTCTCCCCATCGTTTAGTTTGTGACCCTATGTTGAATACATTGACACACTTTCTTATTAATACTCCCTTTACCACAGATAGAAATGTCCTGTGGAAATATTCAATTTTGTCAAAGCTGATGCAGTTGCAGAGAAGTAACAATTGTTTTGCTGTAAGACTTCTTGAGATCCTAAAGGGACTGTGGCCACTTTCTAAGAGAATATTTCCTGAATTTTGACCTTTAGGTAAGGCAAACAAGGACATCTGCCACTTCTTCAAAGAAATTACATTAAGGACATAAGGAAAAGCCATCCAAATGCAAAGGAAGGGTATGGAGTAAATGCCGGCTTTATCTAAAATATATTTTCAGTCAGGCTTACCAGCTAATATTGTATGTCACAATACTCACACAACTTCATTAGGGTTACAGTTCTGGAATACATAGGAAGATAAAAAATTGTTGACACAATGGATGGACTTTCATTATTATTATTATTTTTACTACATTCTATAAAAGCCTTGAAAACCAAAACTTACTTGCCTTTCTAATACAAGAAGTTCCAATGCAATAATTATAGTACTTTTTTGTCTAAGATGAACAAGGTTTAACCTTTAATACAGATAATTGCACAAAACTTGAGTATCTAAAAATAGTTGGTGAGAAGACAGTGAGGAAATCATAAGTTAGCAAAATAAAATAATCCTTCAGAGAGAATAGGATTATGATCTTAAGAAAGTATACATTCAAAATAGAAACATAATTTTTGTTTGGCTGACTACTGAACATTAATAACTGAACAAGTTTAGTCTGCTTATATACCTCAAATACAAGTGTTTCTCTTCTTGTCACTTCCCTTTCTACAGTTTTCTGTTATGTGGCAACAGAAGATTGTAGGCTCTGCTATTTCTCCAATACTATGGGCAACTGCAGGGTAGTGAGTGTAGTCTTCTGTGTCCCTACCCTCCTACCAATGCCATTTATGATTGTAAATCTGTGCCATGAGCATGGGCTGCAACCAGCCTTTTGCTAACACTGAGTTGGGGCTGACCGCAGGGGGTCTTGCTGCAACCAGCCCTTCTTTCCCTGCAGTGAAAATGTAGTACTTCTGCTGCGTATGAGATCTTGTGGGATTCTGATCCAGTAAAACTATCTTCTGCTTTAGGGCCCGTCATTCAAGAAAAGCAGATATTTCTGCAATTCAATGAACATCTTGCAGTTCCTAGGGCTAAAATTTTTTTTCTCTATCTCAGAATAATGATGCTCAAAAAGTTCCAGGACAGGCCAAGGAAATAATTTCACTGGAACAGATAAATGGGAATAAAAGGGGATCTTCTTTTTAAGGCACTGTGGACTTGATGCAGCTTCTGAAACTTCTGGTGTACTTCAGTGTAATTTCTGGCATAATTCCAGTATGAAAAGCATGGAACAAAGGGTCAATCTAGTGAGGTTTTCAGATGAAAATTCATCTTAGTAGGAATTAAGAATTTCTGTAAATCACACTGGGTACCAATCAGCATCCTAAAGAGCTTAAATAGCTTTTAAAATCTAGACCTTGTATCTTTTTTGCTTCAGAATTTTATCTGAAGTGGAAATAATGATACTTTTCTGTACCACATGAGGACACAAAAGTGACACAGTAAAATCTCCAAATATTTGGATGCTTATTAGCTATCATAACAATAGAGTTTCATACAATCACATGGCTGTACGGTGTTTAGGAGACCGTGGGTTAAATTACAGTTGACGTTAGAATTAGGGTCATATTTACAGCGTGCATATTGAGTAACAAGGAGCCAAAATACTGGCAGAGCTCAGGGCTAGCAAAATATTTAAAGAGGTCAAAGTTCTCTTTAGTCTTCATAATTAGTAAATACTGAATCATCATTGCCAATGAAGGAATATTTTGTATACATAATTTTATGTACTGAAATATGCAGTCTTTGTTCAAATAAGCCATTCCATAATACAGATCAGGTATGATAAATGGTTTGTTTTCAAACAACTTCAAATTTTTCAATAATAAGTTTTTATCTTGAGAAAAAAAATAAATTGAAAGGCATAAAACCACTGCAAATTGTAACAAAATACTTTGTCTGACTTGAAACAAAATATTTTCCAATTCCAAGCCACCAAACTGAAGAACAACAACAACAAAGCCCTGCAAGTTTTAATTGTTGTCTTTTTAAGTGTTGTACTTGGGAAGTGACTTTAAAATTGGTATTGAACACCAATCATTTCTTCGACTAAATATTACAAACAATGCAGCATATATTTACTAAGGAGTGGACCTCAGCAACAAATCTCTCCTATAGCTGTAGCAAAATTCTGTTCTGTAAAGTAAAAAAAGACATAAAAATAATAGATTGATCAAGTGTTCACCCCTAGAGAGCCACTTTAATCTATCTCGCTGAAGGATACCCTGCAGTTTTTACTGGATTAACTTCTGAACCCCTTTTTTAATGGTACATGGTGGCATTCATTCCTGCTGCTTTTCTACTTAGAAATACTATTGTTGAAGAGTCCCAATTTTAGTGCCTCTCTCCAGGAGAGTGCCTCTCCAAGGAAGAGTGTGAGCAGGCAGAGGGAGGGTAGGGAAGGGTTACAGAGAGGAGAAACCGAAAGCCCGAGCAGAGCCGTGGGGGAGGGGGAGGTCACCAGACTAAATCCCGAGATTTCGCCCCTCACCACCAATTTCAGTGAATCCTGTTCAAACAGACCTTTCGGAAAAGTACACAAAAATGCCCACAAAGTGAGAAAAAAACCACAATCGGAGCACAAATATTATCTGAGATCAGTCCTTTAAACAAAGTTCACTTCTCGCTTTCTCAGTTTCCCTTTTCAGTGTTGTCTTGGGTGAATAAGTGTTTCAGTTTTCATTTGAAAACAGCAAAGCAACCACATGTATTAGAAGAGATTTTCTTTCACTTACCTTGCACCTCAGCTTTTATGGGTTCTGGATGTTCTTCTTTATTTCTACCAAATATTGTATCCATCTCTCATATAATAAACAGTTTTTGTGTCCTCTACCCAGCTGCTCCTGCAGCTGTAGTTGTCCCCTCCTGTCTGGGCTAAGAACAGCTCTTTCCTGTGACATATAAAGATAAGGTCAAAGTGCAATACGAGCTAGTGGTTTATAGATCGACAATTTATAATAGCTGATCTTTAATCCCTAGCACATTCTCATTAAAATTAACTCTTTCACTGATTCAAAGGAGAAATAAGAAAAACATAACTCACCTGTTTGTTCCTTATAAACTTATCTGAAGCACCCAGGCACACCCAGGAGTCAGGTAGAATGACTCTGAAACATCACCTTCAGCATTTCGGATAAAATTTTAGACACTGTGTAGGGCTGCTTGCCCCATTTGACAAGTAGGGAGAGAAAAAGAACAGAAATCTCTACCCAGTGTTCTGAATTTGGCTCTTTGGGAGTGACAAACATTTCAGAGCAGGGTGTCATCTTTTTCTTTCCATTCTGTGAAATTTAAACAGGGCTATTCTATTAATTAACAAAATATCATCACTGAACAGTCATGTTCTGTATTTCTTTATATACAAGCTGTTCCAGAGTGAACTGAGGGGCACATCTTTGAATTAAACATCTTTTCACAAATAATCACTATAACATATTCTCCCATATGTGACCTGAATCCACTCTGTGAAAGTATGGCAGGAATCATTAAAAATAAGTGGGATTTTTATCCTGACACTTGTTTCTAGATAAGGTACTTAACTGAGTTCAATGTTGTTAATTTCAAAATCCTCTGGGAAAAGAATTATTTCAATATAAAGCATGTGATCACAGAGCAAATCATAGGCCCCACTGAACATGAAGGATAAAATGATTCTTTGCACAATTATATATTATGCAATTTCCTATGAGGTTACCCTAAAATCCAATTTTTTCAGCTGTTGTTCCCCAAATGTTTTAATATCACCTCTTAAGGCTGACTGATCTTTTCTAAATATACATATTTATTTTATTTAAAAACCAATTTGTGCTACAGACTGCTCTGATACACTTGTTATACGTTGCTCCTCTCTTCCTAACCCATTTTCTGTTTGATGGCCTAGCTTCACTTTGGGAGATCATCAAGAGATGTCTTTGTCTCTGTTTGGAAAGCACTGACAGAGGCAGGTGATAACAGATTAAAAAAGAAAATATATGGTCTTTGTTGGAATTAGTAGTATTAATAAACAGCAGGATTGAACCAGAAGGCTGTAGGAGGCGAAGGGTATCCAAGTCCACATACATACACATATGCAGATATATATATATATACATAAACATACATACACTATATGTGCATGTATATGTATATGTGCGTATATGTGAGAGAGAGTGTGTGTGTGTGTATTGAGATGTAAACTTACTTGTATACACAAAGCCAAGTAAAGGATTTTTCAGCAGTGTTAGAGACTGAAAGGGATCTGGCAAAAAAGCAAAGCTGTATAACTCTATTTCCACTAAGCCATGGGGACATTTTCTCTGTCCATGATGTTCTGCTGTGCTTTAATAAGTTCTCTTCAGCGTATCCTCATCCATTTACATGGCCACAGCTCTTACTGCTGCAGTTTTAATTATCTGACCTGTGAGTGGTCTAATCTGTAGCAGTACTAAGAAGATCCCCATAGAGCAAGCAAGCAAATAAAAAAGATTAATTCAAATCAATTTGCCCTTCTCCACCATGACTGTTCATGTAGTTTAAGGTTCAGCCAAGTTGAGGTAATTGGAAACCTTGTTAAAAGTTATTTGAATGGAAGAACAAGGAGCTGCAGATATCCAACAGTTTTTGAAATCAACCTGGATGTGTTTTGGTAGCTAATTTCAGGTGTCTGTGCCTGAAAGTTCTGTCCCATATTTTGCACAACTTAAATAAGGTGGCCTTGCAAAGTTCATTTTTCCTGCTTGTCAGTAAAAAGTACTTCATTTGCCAGTAAAACACCTTTTTTGGTTTTGTTTTCATCATGATAATGACAGTTAAACAGTTTAGTAAGGTATGGAGAGATTAATTTTCTTGCTAACTGTGTAATTTTCCCCTTTTTACACTGAAATATCAAAGTATTGATTTACAATTATAATATGTAATTATCAGCAGAAGTAGATGTGTTGTAGGTGACTTTTCTAATTTTATTATTTCACAATGTTTCTTCTCCCTTTGTAAAACCACATGTTTGATGGGAGAGAATGGAGAAGGCTATAGAACTCTGTGTGGTAGAGAAGATAGATAGAAGATATTGAAATATAAGTACTTAATTTACTTTTATCTCGACCTTTCTCTTATAAAATTCAAGTTCTAATTAAAGCCTATTAACAAAGGTCACATTACCTGAATGTGACTTTAAACTGTGCTAAGAACTTTCAACTACCAACTGTTATCTATTATTACCTAATAAAGACTCCAATAGTAAAACTGATATGAACTGATATGTCGTTCTTGCTGAAATCACACTGACTGCAATCTCACTGTGCCAGAGATATAAGCTCTTATCTTTGTTAAATACTGTCTTATTGACTTGTTCTCATTTCAAAAAATTACCATCAGCACTACCTAGGAATACTTGCACTGTCCAATTGCAAACACAAACTACTAATATAGTTTGTTCAAACTTAAACAATAGTTTCCATACATGATTCTGATCAGGTTTTGTTTGGATCAAAACAGTTTTGATTGAATACTGTTCTGATCAGTATTGTTTGGATCAAAATAACTGTGTTTGTGAAATCTTAATTTTCTTGATGAGATTTTAATTTTTCATGAGATTTTTGTGAGATTTCATTATTTTTGTGATAAACAAAAATACTATTTTCTTCTATAAAGTCCTATTTTTAAAATGTATGACCAGAAATACTGATTTGTTCATTTAAATAAAAATATAATGTAGCTTAGTATTAAAACTCTTCAAGTGCTGAGGCACAGAACTGCCAGCCTACCCATAGTAGTACCCAACCAGACCGAGCCTGATCATAATGCCCAAGCATTTAAACACTAGACATTTGAACAACAGCCACAGTACCCACACCTCCTCACCATAAGACTTTTATAACCTTATTTGCACCTTTCAACATCTGAAGACTATTTACATGTTTTAATATTTAATATGTTATACAGTTCAGTAATGTGTTTTCAAGTGGGCAGAATGACAACATGAAGGTTGGCATTCACTTCCATGACTGAAGGTGTTGCAGACGTTTACAGTGGCAGAAGTTAATGCTGCTACACATTGTCCTACCTTTTAGCCTACTGTACATCTTTGGGAGAAAATAAAAACTAAAAAGAACTGTTGTCTGGTTTCAGACAGGTGACATATCAGTGTAGAGTGCTTAACACAAAAGCAGTATTCCTGAACAGAGAGACTGCTGGACCTCCAGTATTCTCGTTATGGGGACTGTGAAGCTGATCTCTTTTGTAAGGTGTTGGGTATCTACTGATGAGAGGCATTATTAATGAAAACAACTTGTAATACAGCTTTTTTCTTTCTGCTTTCATGTCCCGTAAGCTCAGAAGTAGCTTATAACAAGCAGAAGAAAAATGTGTAACAAAATGAAATAAAACAAACAAGAGGTGGAAGCTAGACTGCCTTAGAAATCTGTCCAGTCTTACACTTATGGGAATCTGGAGTGACCGCAGAGACACCAGTGGAGTTGTGATGGCTGTAGATTCAGATCCAAGCAATTTTTTTTTTTTTTTCTGTCTGTGTATGCTAGGAAAAGTTCAGTCCATTTGTATCTACCAGTTAATGTTTTACCCAAAGAGGGTACCTTTAATCCTTAGAACAGTTTGCTTATTAAGATAGTAAGTTAATGGCGCATCTAAATTGTGTCACTTAGTCATGATCACAAGAGCACATGAGGTGTCAGCAGATAGTTCTGCTACTTTCTGTGTGAATTCAAAGCTGACCCTAACCATCAATAACCCTAGCTCAATTAATGTTTGTACAGGGCACACATCCTTTTCTTTCCGACAGTCAAAGTTCTGCTGTGGAAGGCAATAAAACATAGGAACTAGCTGGGAAAGAGGGAGCTATTGAGGCATCAGCTGTATGGCAGGCAAAGAAAGTTAAGCTACAAGCTCAAAGACAACACTGTAGGTGCTTCCGAAGGGACAGTTCCTAGGAGAAGATCCTCAGGGACTTATCCAGGCAACATTTGTGCCAGAAGGTAACCATACACATCCTATAAACAGAAATTATGTCCAACCCAGCAACTCCTGAATGTAGTTCTACTTATCTTTATCCTGACCCCATCATGCCAGACATGAATGCCTAATTTAATTATTGCACCCTGTAAAGATAAGAATTGTTTCCCTGTTTTTCTAAACAAGATAACATCAAACTTGCAACTTGGCAGTGCTCACTGGTAAGTTCACTGTGTTGCCACATGCAAAATTAGGCAGTGGAGCAACAACAAAAACAAACCCTTTGCAGTCAGCAAATGACTGGGTGTCACTATCAGGACAAGCAGCCCAGGAGAGCAGCAAGGAAGAAAGAGTGATTGTGATCCACCTTCTTAAACTAATTGGCAGATGGGCTTTTTTAAAGCCAGCTGGAGAGACGGAAGATGTAGGTATACCTAGGGGCTTTTCTCCATCCCTTTCGGATAGTCTGCTCAGTAGTCAGTAGTTCCTACCTATTTGGGTAATATTGAAACAGATCTTTTCAAGAGGCAGTTCTGCACACTGCAGAAGTGTACCTGACACACTAAAATGGACCACTCATAATCTTGTCTCAGGTTAATGATACCTGAAAATAATCTTTTTGCTACCTCAGACACAAAATAATATAAATCAATTTTCCATTGATATGATTATTCAAATCATAGAACAGAGATATATTTCTATTCCTGATAAAATCTATACATTACATTCAGTAACATTCAGGAATGTAAAGATGGTAATATCCTCTTACAGAGAGTAAATTTACTTGCTCTTCCTCAAGGCAAATGAACAACAGCCAAAATGAACAGGGATGTGATTTATTCCTTCCCACTGGCAGCTCTTCACTTCCTTAACTCTTCAAATCTAGTACTTTCTGGCCTCTATGAAGGATTATCAAGCTATTCTGCTGTGCTGCAATGCCCTTTTGAATCACAGGATGTTCTTAGGATGTCATGATGCAGCTGTAATCTGCACTAGGGTACAAATCAGGACCACCCTGAAGTCAGTGGCAGCGCTGTACCTCTCCTCCTTGTTAGTGCACCCAGCTCTCCAATAGCCCAGTGAAACTCTGGAACTGATTTTTCTCAGGTCTGAGACATGAAAGTTCAGGAATAGAAAAGTCTTATGAATGACCTGTGTTCTCCTAATAGCAGCAGTTGGTCATGAAGAAATTTGCAGTTGGATTCAGGGTGCCCTGAACTATAGAGCTATTGATTACACTGAACAAGAATTCAGGCTTGTATTTTTCAAAATTGCAATCCAGTGCTGGTGCCTAATTTTGGGCATGAAAGGCTGATTTGCAAAGGTGTTAAGGCAAGCCTACCATACCTACATATATTAGATAAGCATTGTGTGCTCATCCCCTGTTCTATAAGACTTTAAGCATATAAAGCTGAACTTTCTAAATGGCATATAATTTACATATAAAACCTTAGATTCAAAAAAAATAATTAATTTGTGGTTATGAATACTTTTGAGATTTGCCTACCAAAACAGCTAGTTTTAAGGAGTTCAGTTTTTAGGAGTGGTGAACACCATCTGGAAGATTCCATTACAGAACCTCAGTGTAGGCCACCATCATATTTTTTTAATACCCATTAACATTTTCAGCATCGTTGAAAGGTTCTGCAACAACAAAAATTAATAAACCTTGAAGGATCCATGTGAAAACCAGGAATAAATCATTCATCGTTATTTTTGTGATGTTTTATACAGCACAATGGTCTTCTGACGAAATTTTCTCTTGATGGCCACCATCTGGTGTAACGCATAAGGGCAAGTCAGGACTCTGTAAGAGATCTGAAGGGCCCCCTAAACATTTCTGAGAAAAATTAAAGACTTATTCCAACAGACGCAAGAGAGTTCACAAACAAAGGAGTTATTCATAGCTTTATCGCAGCTTGGAGTGAGGGTGTGAAAATATTGAGAAAGCTTTGTCACTAATTTCTAGTCAAAGCTTGCAAACCACAATTGCTTTGCAAGCCTTATTTTAGCTGGTGAATATGTTTTAGTTTAAGTCACTGGTACATAACACGTGCTGTAAGGGTGGTTGCTACATCAGCCTTTCAGGCAGACAGCTCTAACTGAACAAGGATTAACGAGTCTTGGCTATATGCACAGGGCTCACACTTCCTTAGAAACAATGCTTATGTACAGACTTCTCTTTTGTGAGCCCGCCCCAGTTCTTCAGAACTATGCAAAAGGCAAACAAAAACCATCAAGTGAATGGTTTTGGTGTATCCAAAATCTATATAGCTGACATGCTTGACACTTCCCTGACATTACTGGAGTGGCTTTACAACACCCATTAGGGGTCAGTTACACTCCCATGGGCAGCCAGAAGAGGAGAACTCATTGTAATTGCCAGCTACCCCCTTGAGACAAAGAGAGCGCTTTAATTAAGCAATTCCATAACTGCCTTTTGAAACACGCAAGATGAGATTATACAGCAAGGTGCACCATTTTGTCTCTTGCACACTAGCCTATGTGACTATTTAAGTAACTTATTAAACTATTTAAATTATTTAAATTCAGCAAGCTATACAAAGGCAAATAGCAAAAAAAAAAAAAAACACAACCAAAAAAACCCCCATTATACTGTGAAGCTTCCATGCAAATGTCTGGCATAAGAAAACTATTTTTAAAAAGAAGTCTTTCTGTTGAGGAAGAATGCAAAAGGCATGTTTCTTACAAAATGGTAAATTCAAGGAGCAGAGTTTATTTGAAACCAAGCCATTTTTCACTTATGAGTGAAAAGGGCTTTCAGGAATTTTCTCTCTTCCTGAGGACCCTAGTTGCTAATTTTGATGCTTTTAAAGCAGTGTTGTCTTTTCTGTAAATGCTTTTCTCTTCCTTGTGGTAAACAGAATAAACTGACAGACTGCTTTACTGGCACTAAAACATATGAAGTCAACAAACTGTAGAAGAGGGAAACTGTCTTTCTTCCATTCCCCATCTGCTGCAGGCAGCTGAAGAGTTACTTATAGCAACCGTAGATTGGGAAAAAAATTCACAGTGCTGTAGAAATTGCCAACAGTAGACTCACTTGGAGAGCTTGGCTTTATTTGTAGAGACTTCCAAACATTATTTGTTCTTTTTAGGGCCTGTTTCAAAATCCGTCAAAGCCAGAGACAAGACTTCCATTAATTTCAATGGCTTTGGAGCAGATTCACAGAGGATAGCCTGTGGCACCTCCAGCTCTGGCACTTTTAGCAGTATGTTCATGTAGTCAGATTTCCGTTGCAGAGACAGAACAGAATCCAGTAATCACTAACATGAGTCAATGGCACCTACTGGAAATGCATAGTCTGCATCACTAAGCCAGATACATTTACGTACAGTCTCCATCACACCTATGTTTTCAGAAACAGGCTGTGTTTCTCATATCTAAAAGGACAAAATGGGAAGGCTGGCTGCCAGCTTCTGCAAAGCCTGGCAAGTCAGCACGCCCAAGAAGCAGCAAGGACTCTGAAGGAAATGTCATGAAAATATACAGTGGCCAACAACTGAACAGCAGCTGCCCTCAGCTCTGACTTTTGCAATAGCTTGAACATAAAACAGTTGGGTTGGGGGTTCCCAAATTGAAGCCTCTTCCAGGAAGGGGATGGGTGTCTGGGCACTGACTGGGCCAGATCCATCGGCTAATTAGAATATGGACTAGCCTTCTTCAGAGCTGGGAAATCCAGTCCCAATATTCACATCTCAGCTGCTCCACAAGCCCTCCCTATTAATCAGTCAGAAATTAATGTGGGATCTGCTCCAAGGGTTCCATAGCTGAAGTAAGCCTTGATTTTCAAATGCAGTGGGAAAGGAGACATCCAGCATAGTGTCTATCCCTCCATCACCATGCATTTTCTTCCCCTTTCCTTTCCTCCCCCACAATTGTCCTACTCATTAAACACTTTCCTATGAACTTTATCTTGAAAACCCTGATCATAGTCCTGCTTTATCCAGCTGAGCAAGGTGACTATGAACTGGCGGTCCAGAAAGGTCTTGGGATTGAAGATCACTCTTGAATGCTTACTGGATGAAGTACATGTACTTTACTTTGCAAGAAAGCTTTTGAGTTAGAGCTGGACTAGCATACTGGGTGGTATGACATGTGCGTTACCTTCAGCTCAAGAGCGCAGTGCAGGTGGCATTTCTGCAATGCAGGACTTCAACCAAACATCACTGCTTCCTGCATTTCTGTGAGGCAGTAGCTGGCTCACTGATCCATGTCTAAATATAAGTGCATGTTCTTTCAGTGTCAAGTTATGTGGTATAAATTAATAATAATTGCATCAAATTCAATGGAGTTAATGCCAAGGACAGGACGATCGCAATAGCTGAAGATCCTTATTTGTACTGTATTTCTGCTAATCCAGTGGCCTTGTAAACCTGATGGGTGTCTTTTGTAAGGAAGTTCAGAAGCACTTAGGGATTTCAGCTCCTAAATGTTGCTGGGCTGGCTTCCCAAAGTCCATCAGCAGCCTTTGGAATGTGCACACAGGGCTCCCAAGTAATTCTGATGATTAAGGCAATACTTTCATCTGTTCTAAATGACTGCTTTAACTTCTGGCCTTCTCTTCTACCTCCTAGCAGGTATAAATACTGTAGCTCTATATAGTTAAGCAGCTTAGCTTTTAAGGGATGATGGGAGCATTTCACTTGGGGTGTGGAATTCTAAAGACACAAGACTTCAAAATGAAGCTTACTTGGGACAGCTGAGATTAACCTGCATATGTGTAAACAGGTGGGCAGGATGAATACAATACAATAATTATAGACATTGCATTAGCATCCAAAAGAAACACTTCAAATAATAATTATTAAAAATAAAGCAATCCAAAGCAATGAAATGTATCTAGAGGAGCACTGTGTGTTTTCCCATCTCATATCTCGTGTTCCTCATTTTCCTCATTCTCTCATTCTTACTATTGTATCTCTTTGTTGTTGTTGTAAAGACCTCCAGCTTTAATGTCCACACAATGATGACTTTGATGTAGGAGCTTTATCTCACTTTCCCATGTGTCCAACAGCAGCATATATCAACTTTATCTTCTCTGCTCATGAGAAAAGCAATACCCTAATGTCTTCTCTTCAAACCAACTTCACATGGAATGACACATTTAACAATAGGCCTCACAATGGCCATTGCAGTGACTTAACGTCAACAATTGTTGTGTGTATCCTCAGACACAATCACCGTTATATATTAGAGGCAATCTGTTCCATGTTCTATTGCTGCTGTTGTTGCAAGCAGCAAAGAGGAAGGAGAAATGCTGATGACACAACAAGGATGACATCTCAAGTGTTTGAAGAAGGCAGCAAAAAGAGTGGTGATGTGATAAGCAAGACGAGTGCCACACAGGGCACTGAGCTGAGAATGTGGCTTGGGATCGCAGTTCTAATTTCTCTTGCTGTATGTTTGGCTGTGGAGGAAGCAACCGTTGATGAAGGAATCCCTTGCTCAAAGTACCAGCTAGCTTTCAACCATTCATGCTATGAGTTTGTTAGACTCCAGCATACCTTCACAAGTGCCCAGAGCTGGTGTGAGAGAGGAGGAGGGCACCTTGTCTTTATTGAAAATGAGGAAACTCAAGAGTTCTTGCAAAAACATATTGCTGAGGACCAGGAATGGTGGATAGGACTGATCTCAAACTCCTTGCTGAATGAAACTACTGACGGTAGGTGGTTTTGAAATCATGTCTTCTTCAAAACTGTATCAGCCCATGACGCTTACTTAACATGGTAACAAATGCAATTAGTCTCTCTGTAGACAACTGCTGAAAAGCCGCTGTCTTTTGTTGCTGTAACTTCAGATTTATATTAAGATGTTTTAATTGCCTGCTTCACTTCCCAGTTGCATGTTGTCACCCTTTCCATTGGATCTTGTGGTTGTGTGAACGCATGGTGAATTAGATCAGCTTGCTGACCTGGTGAAAAAAATGTGCTGGGTTAGGTCTCCAGTGGAAGAGCAACCTGAGCCAATTCATCATACTAGGAAGTGCTGCAAGATCTGATGCAAGGGAAATGGTGGAATCTTGAGGCTGAGAGCACAGGGGGAGTGGCAGTGTCTCTTTTAATGATTATATCAGGCTAAATATAAAAAGTAATTGAAGATCCCTATGCAGACTAAATCACCTCTGCTTCAGTAAGAGCAGGGCTACAGCCCTGCTCTGCAGGCTCTGACTCTGTAATGGTATTACTGTGGAAAATAAACATTCAGGACACAATTACTTTGTTCACAGGGTCAATGACTTGGCTGGACACTTCAAACATAAGCTACAGTAACTGGTACAAGGATCAGCCATCTCCCTTCTCATCCACATGCGGGTACATCCTGAAGAATGCCAAGTATCAGTGGGGTGTGACTGAAAACTGCAGCCAGGAATTTGACTTCATTTGCGAGTTTGGTAAGGTACACAACAGCTGGAACTAAGAAGTGAGCATGCCGTGTTCACAGCTGTGCATAAATTGCCTTGCTGCTTTCAAAGTGGCTGCACAATAACTTAATCAGGCTTATTAAAAGTGAATGAGCAAAAAGCCATATAACCCCAGCAGGTGCTCTTTTTTCCAGTGCACTGATGTAGGCTCTGATCCAAAGAAAGGAAGAACCCTGAAATCTCTAGGAAATGTCAGCGCTCAGCAACTAGCCATTAAGGTCCAGGTTTCCAACAGAGGACTAGTAAAATAGAAATGGATCTGAGAGTGAATCTAAATGTGTAGTGGTCCATGTCTACAGTGGACATAAGCTAGCTAGTTTAAAGCCAATCTGAGCAGTGCATAATAGCATGGTTGCAAGAATAAACTCCCACAACAGCATAGTACCTGAGCTAGCTGGTACCTGTATGACTGCCCTGTAAAAACACTCCTAATCATAAATATGTGCCAAAATAATTTCCATTTGTAACTGAAGCAAAAATACAGCCAGGCTTCCAGAGACACCACTCCTGGCAGCCTGGAGTAAGCAAAAGTGAGAGCAAGTTTTTCTTGTTTCTTCTCAGACCCTTCCATCAGGTGAAGTTCAAGGGCTTCCCCAGGATAAGGAAGCAGACAGGAACCTGTACTTCCTGGTGGCATTTCAGTGCTCAGACAGAAAATCTACAGACATTTTGTCCCTTAAATTGTGACTTGGAACAAACAGTCCTGGAAAGGAATATCAGCAATATCATCCCATTCAACATATAGATATGAGGGGAATTTGTGTTCCTCACACTTTGCACATAAACAAGCATTTTAACCTGTAACTAGAATTAAGGTCACAAGCAGTGGAAGGACAGTCTGGCTGTAGGCTCACTAGTATAAAAAGTCTTCAAATCCAGTATGCAAGTACAGTTTTCCACAAGCCATAGAACTGCTACTGTCCTCGTCCAGCACTGTACTACTTCTGACACAAGTCACTCCGCAATCAGCAAAACTAATAAAGTTTTGTTTCCTGTCCTGATTTTCTGTTCCACATCCCCTCCCTACCCTCCACCTCAGCACTCCCAGTTCACTCCCATATCTCCAGCATGTCCCACCTCTGCAAATACTTTTCACTCCCTCAGCTCCCTCACAGTTCTGCAGTTCTGCAGCTCCTCCAGAGCTCCATGTATGTGCTGCTCTGTTGAATCCCACATCATGGAACAGAGAAACATCAGGTTATAATCCCTACTCCTCATAGAGGCACTGATGTAGCTCTTTCTCCTCTACCTAGTTATTGATTTTCATGAAATTTTAGGGTGTTTTGAGGTTTATATCTATACATCAAATTTGGCTGAAGATGACTAACATTAAAAATGATTGGGGGAGAGGAAATTGGCAGACAGCACAATCCCTTAAGCTTATTTTCCTTGCAAAAACAGACTAAAATTATTTTTCCATTACAACCATGGTAGACAACTGTCTGTTTGTAAGGAAACTATCATCTGTTACCATAGGATCTGACTTAAAGCCCATTAAATTCAAAGAGCATTTGCATTATTGAGCAACATCGTCCTACACTACATCCATCATTCCATTACCCAGGAAACCGAGAACAGATTGAGGCAATTATAGCCTTGTTTTCAGTATCTACAGCCCATGTCCATTGATACACATACATATTTCAATAACAGAGTAGACTCCTCTTTTATCAGTTTTGCATGCAAGGAATTAGATCCGATATCCCAAAGAAACAGGGACAATATTTTTCATTAGTTTCTCCAGGTGTTGAATGTCTGGAAGTTCCTGCAACCTGACAGTGCTTCAGTTTGTCTCTGTAAAATGGGCAGAGTGATACTTAACACCTTCACGCACAGCTACCGTGAGGCTTGGTTCACATTAACATTGAGTTTGAAGCTTCAAATGAAATGCATAGGTAGCTCCAAATGGTACTGCTATTTGAATTTAGTATCTGATTCCTGATAACTTGTCTACTTGATCATTTGAGCTAGGTATATGTGTACAAACTAACCAGTCAGTGTTCTGTCTTCATCCTTTCTTTGGCCACCTACCCTAGCATTATTTGTGTTTCTCAATGCAACTAAAAACTTTTCTTATTATTATTTCTTATTATTTCTATTCTACCATTTGGTACTCTGTAGGTTAGCAATTTGTTGCAGTAAAAATATACATATTGAACCAGGGTTTGTACATAGGAATACAAACCAGGTTCTGTACCTTTTTTCCATGTAAATGTTGATGAGACAACAAATACTATGGGAACTCTATACAAAGTAACGAACAAAAAACTGCACGAGATGATGGTCCGTATTAGAAATTTAACAGCACGTTATTTTTCAAGTTTATTTAGAGAGCTCTAATCTGTAAACTGATCATGTTGCTATAGTTACAGCCAGGCTCAGATTTAGCCTTTAAATAACAATAGCACACAATTACTGCAGTGTGCACACATTGGCACTGTTAATCAAGGTACTTAAGGGGAATGATCAAAACAGCAACTGGAGGACAATGTATTTAAACCTGAGACAGCTGAAACAAAAACATTCTTTTGCAACACTGCCATATGAGAGCAGTCTTTCGCATCCTCCTCTTCAGGGTATTAAGTATCCTGATTACTACAGGATACTAAGAACTCTGAAAGATAATTAACTGTCCCAGATCAATCAAAGAATGAGGTGTACACATTTAGAGATATGACCTTACTGTTTTGAGCAGTCCTGCTGAATGAAGTCAGTCGAATATCACACAGGAACAAAGGTGTCTCTGTAGCAGAAATGGGATCAGGTCCCATGCTTAATATGCAAACTATTCTCCAGAGCAATTACCTGAATATCATGCAAATCGCATACCACCACAAGGCTCTCTCAGAAGTAAGGAGTAACTTTAAACCTTCCAGTACTGCAAGTCAAACAAATGCTAAGTGTTTTCTACAAAGATATGTTTATTTTTTAAATTAAAATACTTTGGTTTACTAGAAATGTTCTCAAATTTTTGTTTAAGGCAGTAAAAACCATAAATCTATTACTTTGGGTTTTAAAAAAGGAAAAATATTTTATTTGTTCTTTTTTTCATTTTCTTAATTGTTTAGCTAAAAAGGGAGAAAAGAGAAGAAAGAGAAATGGAAAGAAAAGGGATATGCAGGAGAATTGTAGCAGGTTTTTTCAGAAATTCAAAAAGTTAAATCTGATTTTTTTTCTCCTATTAGAATCTGGCCGGAGCATTGCTTGTGATAATTACAATGCCACCATACAGTGTGGATCAGGAGAAGTTATTCAAATTGGAGAGAGCTTCTATGGAAGGAAGACCCCTCACTACTGTGTATCAGAGACTCCTCTTCAGTATGATACAGATGAAGACTGTAGCTGGATCAGTGTCAAAGATGAAGTAGCAGGTTGTATCTTATGGTAGTGCTTGTCAGAAGCACAGAGTATGTGCCAAAGTTCCTGGCCCCTAAAATACTTTATTTTGTATTTCAATAGAGTTAGTGAAAGGGAAAATGGATTCTTCCTAAAATGAAGGGAATGACAGAGAACTTCTGACATGGAGGAGGTTCCCACAGGAGGCTGGATGAAAAGGAAAGACTTTGTGAGGATTCAGAGAAGGAGAGGGGGAGCAAATGGAGAACAAGGGCACACTTGGTTCCTCTCACTGTGTGAAGAAAATGTGTGGGCACTGATTCACTGAAGAACTCAGTGGGAGACCCTAGGTTTGACAGAGATGGAGAGAACACATCCATACAAACCTAACTGCAAACCAGAAGGGGTGAAAAGGCTGGCACCAGCGGGCACATGAGGGCAGGAAGAATCTGCTGCTGCCTGCCGCGTGCCGAGGACACAGCCTGCTGGAGCTACCGGGCTCCGCTGCCTGCCAGGTGAAACAGTGACTGGCCTGATAATCACCTGATAGGGTGATTCTTTGGGCTTCCAGCCAAAATTAAACAAAACACATAAATTCTTTTTTGTTCTACCCACTCTAACTCAGCTTTATTCCAATAAAGTGGAATGGTGCTAAGAAATACCAGGCAATAAGCAACATACTAAAGTCAAAGTGATGTGGGAGTTTGTCTAGAGATCAGTGATATGATATTGCTCCCCCTCCCCTTTTTGTTTCTGTAATCATCTCTCATCTGAGCTGTTATGACAGTCAAAGACAAAACCCACTAGTTCATATAAAACGGTCCTTCTTTCCAGGCCAATGTCATGGTCTCCAGGCCTGCCAGGTGGCAGCAGATGGTACTTTCTTTGGAGATCCTTGTCCAGCTTCCGGAAGCTATTTGTCTATTCAGTACCACTGCAAGGAAGGTAAGTGGGAGGGGGCTGTCAACACCTGTTCTGCTCTTTGCTGTAACACTGTGACCATTGATACTTATCCTAAAAATCACTGCTCCATACTCAGAGAAGAACCTGTAAGAGTGGTGCCTAAAAATAGGCACAAAAATGTAGCTTCCCTGTCCTAACTGAGGGGTTTTGATAGCATACAAAGCCAGGAGATTCAGACACATAAAACATGCTTAAATGAAATTATGTTTCAACAAAAATCTTGACCAGTAGGTATGGTAAATAATCATCTCTGTGTCACACCACTAATGCACTCAAATTAGCAGCAGTTATCAACTCGGTTTTGAAGAAAGCCTGCTCTCAATACATGAAAATTAATTGAATTATGTAAGAAATGTAGACAAACAATGGCACTGAATTCTGTCATTATGTTTTACAGGTCTGCAGCTGGTTGTAACAGATACATGCTTTGTCTTTGAAAATATCACAGTCAGTTTGAACTGGCTGCTCTCTCCATACTCTGGCAACCTTTCCTGTATCATCAGCACTGGAGATGGCCACACTATTGATCCTTACTACCCTCTATCGTAAGATATATCCTTCGTGACAACCAGTAAATTCTACTGCTTGCATTTTATTGAATGTTTCAAGTCTCTTAAAAGAAATGTTAAAAATTAAGTAGATTAATAATAGACCATACATACAAGACACCTGGATTCTGCAGAAACTTGTTTTGAAATTAATACAAAATTTTATGTCAAGCTGCCAACCACAATCTTTCTTCTGCTTATTATGACAAGTGATTCCTATTTCTTACTGAGAGAATTTATTCTAGATCCTAAGACACAAAATTGCTGAAAACATGTCAGTAATTGCCAAAGAAAAAGGCAAGCACTATTTTCTTCAGTTTAAAGAGTATTTTTTGATAACATTTAAAATAATACAATGGCATTCTGGAGTTTTCTTTTGTTTTAATAGCATAAAAATTGTGTCTTTAAAAGATCAAACATTTTTCTGCTGGATTTAAAAATCAGATTTTTTGTTCTAGTGCTAGGAATGACAGAGAATGGCTCTAGAAATTTGTCTACCAATGGAATACTACTTGAGTCATTTAGAAAAGTAAGAGTAGAAGACTGAGAACTAAAAAGTGGTAATGTATTAGAAGCAGTAAACATTCTTTCAGAGCTACAGACACAGACCTTTAACTGTAAAGAACTTGAAAAAAAATCTTTGATAGTGAGCCTTTAACTAAAATAGATTTGCTAGCTGTAAGCCGAGGCTTCACGTTTTATGGGAAGTCCTTTTACTTCTGGTTTGATACCTACTCTTATAGGAATTGCCTTTTCTCGTCTGATCTTGTCATTGATATGTTTTTGAAGTCCAGTTAGAATGAAACCTTTTTCTTCATTAAAATAGCTAATGAAAAATATGCATTATCAAGGATGATATGTCCTGATCTTTGTGTTTGCTAGGTGCTACTGTGATAAGAATATAGAGTTCAGAGAGAATAGTGTCAGGAATATTATTTATTTGCCTTCCATGGGGTATGTCATTCAAGAAAGATATCCTTAGGTTCTTTTCACCATCTCCCTGTGCTCGTTAGTAATAATAGCAGCTACCACGATTTTTTTCATAACCATTCGTCTCCTATTGCTATCATGACCAGAGCTGCACCAGAGTGAAGAGACATTTTTGCTATCATGGGCAAGTATAGAAGCAGCTGCACATAAAAAAAAAAAGAGCAAGGGAGTGCTCTGACAAAATGCTGAGCAGCCTCAGCCTCAACTTCCACTGATATATCAAAATGATGGCAAATTGACAATGAAATAAAGACTAGAGGATTAAGGACACTGTTACATGCTGTAATGTGCATAGTCACATGTCTGCTCAGAGTCAACAAGTCACAAACAAGATCTATTGCTGCATGTGATCCACCTGCTGTGAACTGTGATCTACCTACTTTACAGAAAAATGTATCCACCCTTACAGATAGGCTTTGAGAATGACAGCCTCTGATATACAACCTTACTGACACTGTAGCTGGAACAAGGGAACAATCTTCAACCCTAAAAATTCTATGTAAATAAACGATGGATTAGTGATTGCAGGAGACCTGAGTCAGGTCAGAAATTTGGGAACTGTGACCTCCATTATCATGTAAGGCTAAGGACTTCCCAGGACAGTCTTCCACACCAAGCAGCTCTTCTCCTTCTATTCCAGACTGGCCAGCAACATCACATACAGATACTCGTCTCCTGGAGAGTATACTGTTTTTGTGGAATGCACCACCAGCGAATGGCATGTGATGGCACAGAAGCAGGTGACTGTCCGAGATAAGATGGATCGACTACACATTACTGGGTGCTATAGCCAGTATGGATCTGGGAACAGCTCTCACTGCCGTACACTGTATGGGGAGTTGCTGTGGATTCAAGTTGAACTCAATGGAGGTGAGGGTAATTACTCTGCATGATTTAAATGGCAGGCTAAATATTATGCCACCCATGGGATAGAAGCAGGATTTTCATTATGCAAAACAGTACTTTTTAGCGAATGCTTTCCTTCTAATTGTTGTATTCCTGAAACCGAATGCTCTCAGCTCCATTGGAGGGGTTTTTTCTCAGAGCTATTACACCACCTCAGACATAAGTATAAACCTTTTTCCCCTCTACACAAAGCCAACAAAGCATGAGCATAACTTCAGTCACATGAATCCATATGAAGCCAGTAAGAATATTTCCATATTTGAAGTTAGGAATCCACAGAAATGTTTCTCTGATTGAGGGTAAGAGGATTCCACCTGAGCTGGTCACATTTGCTTGTGTACATTTCATTCTCTCTTCAAGTTCCTGGAATCTACATATATGCTTAAAAAATAAAATTCAATAGTGTATGTTTGAATTCTCTTGACTACCCCAACACTCCCAGCAGAAAACACACAATAGACTTCTACAGGGAGTCTAAAGGGGCACAAAAGCACCTGAAGTGATCTTATTAAAAGTGACTGCATTGCTGCAGTGTTCCTACGACTCCTTTACAAATACCTGAATGCTGCACAAAGCAGCTAGAATTGGATGGCCTATTATGCAAGCTGTGAGAAATTCTGAACTGTCTTTTTGCAGGCAATGGAGTGACCTACATTATATTAGCAGATAACATGACGCTCACTGAATCCAGTGCAAAGGAAGGAACTGTCCCTCACAATCTGACACTCAGCAGTGCCTCTCAAGAGCTGCTAGGCCCAGGGATACATCAACTGGAAATCCGAGCATCCAGCAACACAACAGCATTGGAGATTTCTGAAAGTATTACTGTTCACTTAATTGAGCCAGTGTCTGGTCTTCAGGCTGCATTAGCTTCTCACACTCTGCAGCTGGGGGAGAATTTGGAGATGAATGTCTCTGTGTCTCATGGTGCCCCAGATAAGCTGAAGTTTGAGGTGATTGGATCTAATGAAAGTCACTCTCACAAAGAAGACGGCCCTCACGGGGAACCTCGAACGTACATCATTCCTGTGCACTCTGAAGGTACAGCATGCTGACATCTCTATTTCCAAGACACTCACAGCTGAGTAGAGGAGTTCACATAAACAGTCACAGCATCCTGGGGTAGGGGACAGTAATGTACATCTGAATATGGTAGCTTTTCTAATTGCTCAGACTTGGTCTACAGAACAGTATGAACAGCACAGTCTTTATTGACTTGTACATCAGCTAAAAAAATTGAACTGGCAAATGGGTCTCCATATGGAGACTGAAAGCAAGGCTTCACGTGATTTTTGTAATAAAAAAGACATAGTGAACCAGGGATTATTTTTTCATTACACGGTCTGATTCAAGTACAAATGATGACATTTTCCTGAATCACAAAATGTTTCCCTCCTGTTTGTTCATATGTATAACTTTTCAGGTTTACACTCCTCTGCATTTTACACTGCAGTAATTAATAATCTGAGCAGATCTCAGCAGAGATGACAAAGAAAAGGGGAGATTTTCTGTGCGTCGGTCTCCAACACATAGTTTTTGTTGGACTTACTTATGAATAAGCTTTTTAGTAATTTTTAGTTTCCATTAATAAGAAATCAAAGCCTTCAAAGTGTGGGATTAGGGAGATTGTCCTTAAGAGTTAATTCAGTGGCAGAAGATAAAAAAGTTTCCTCCTCTAATGAACTATTCAAATCCCATGCCAAAGCTGGAACACTAGAAGCTAATTATTATTTCATTTTATGTTTTAAAATTATTCAATATTAAAAGTTTTATTTGGTCTCCCTATACCCATTTGAACATCACTTCCCTTCAGGCAGAAATTTTCAAAAAAGACAGCTGCTCTCTCAAGATGCCTAAACTCATTTGGACTCCAGTATTTGCACACTTCCAGTTTCCTGTGTAGTAATATCATAGCCAGCTGACAAAGAATAGCACTGCAAGTGCTAGGACCAAGGCAGCCGAGTTATTAAAAAGCTGAGATAAAGCGGAATAACATTCCTTGAAAAGCCTTTCAGCAGTGGAAACTCATCAGAAAAACCCCAAAGCTCTTAACAGAAAAGATTAGGATTTGCTTTACAAGTTGGATTTTATATCCCAAACATGATGGACTGGTCCCACTGCTATTCTTAACTGGCCATTTATCTTCTGTAGGTACTTTCCTAGTGAAAGTGGTGGCCATGAATGCCTTCTCAAACATGAGTCTGGATCTTGGGTTCATCACTGTGTTGGCAAACAGTTCTCATAAAAAAGGTAATTGCAATAATCTGCCAGTGCCGGTTTTGACCACATAAGTGTGTTTTTGCAATCAAAGCATTTCATGGAGTGTTTATGGTTTGCGTCTAGTAATTGCTTTCCTTCCAGCAACAGTGCTGAAAACTTTTGTGGAGGCTTCTTCCCGATGAAGGCAAATTCCCTGGCTTTGAAGTAGTCATAAATTAGCATCACTCTGTATATGTTACACGTTGCACATTTGCTATTTGTCCTAGAAATAATTAGTGAAGTTTATGGCTCAGGACATAGCTTTGAAACCAGGAAATATTTGCATCACAGCAGTCTCATAAATTGCTGTCAGTAAATGTTTCTAGATGGCTCATCCTTACACTTACAAAAGCAGATTATATCAGGAATAAAGTGACTTTAGCACTAATCCTATTGAGACTTTTCCGGTGCTTTCCCTCAATTTTTCTTTGTATATTGATGAAACTCCATCACTCTGTGAATTTATTTTGATTTACACCATTATGATTGAAGAATCAGGATCATCATTTTTATAGTATGTGACTAGCTTGTTGCTACAATTTTAGCTACTGTAACTATTTTACCTACTGTAACTAGACTGTTTATCACAGTTCTAAAGTCTGATTCTTATAGACCCATCTTTCAGACTGTTGGTAGTCAAATCCTGTGTATTTAAGTCGTATTTGCTGAGGATATCTGAAAGCTTTACAGGTAACACTAAAATATTCTGCTCTTTTTTGTATTAAACAGATTCTGCTAAAGAAGGCGGCAGCTCCCAAACAAATACCCAAAAGACAAATGTAAGTATTATTTAAAGATCTTTCTTTAAACTGAAATGCTTAGAAATTTTTCTTACCAGTGAAAGTGCTGCATAAGATATTGAAAAGAAGTCTTTGTAGCACACTAGATTATGGACTAGACTTTCTGTGCCCCATTTGGTTTAACATAAAATCTACACCAAAAGACTCTGAGACAAATGTGTTTACAGGCATTCAATCTACAGTTCGTAAAAGCCTGCAAGTAACAATTACAAGATTAGAGAAAATTAACTTTTCACAATGATTCAGTTTTGGAAATTGAAATGAGATAGGTGAATTTTTAAATTATGTACTTGACTAATGGAAGCCTCTCTTTGAGGGGCTATCTCTCAAGCACAGTTTAATATATTTTTATATTATTTCTAAGTGTTTCCTGCTTCTGTATTGGAATGTTTAAGCTACTTTGCAATGAAGAAATTTCCAGTTAATGGCAAACTGAGAAACTAATGATACACCAACTGCTAGCAGCTGCACAAATTTAAATAATGAAACTGCCAGATATAATATTTTATTATAATCTTAAAGGTCTAGTTTTTAGCTATAACACCCGCAGACAGATGTCTGCTATAGGAGACATGCTGCTTCACAAGAAGGCATCATGCTTTACACATTGCCTGTAAGAATATACTGCATGAGAGGAATATAAATCTAATTCAAAGCTAAGTTTATCATAGTCTGTTGCACAAAAAGACAAATTCAGCTACCCTCTTTTTATCTATAGCTGTAATGTATCTAAGTCAGATAAAAAAGGAATGTACTAGAAGGTGTACTAGAAGACAAATGATTGTCCAAGGGTAAAAAAATCTTGGTCTAGAAGTGGGAAATGAATGGGAATTAGTTTCCTAAGTGCCTGCATTAGTTTTGAAAATGAGAACTGGGCTCCTAAGCTTTTGGGAGTATTTTGCCACACAATTTCTCTGTGCCATCTGCTTCTATTCCCATAGCTTCTACTTCCATACTACCACTGATCAGGGAAAGATCATTTGAACTACAGATCTGTGTACAGCGACTCGGGTTCTAAACTTTCAGACCTTTTTCATTATAAAGAAGCAAGATACCTATGTGTTTATACATGCCCCTGTCCTAACTGATACATTTACTTATTATTTAGGATCACAAAAGAAAAAACAGAATATATATTAAACCGAGTCGCCATGTGGATCCTTTCACAACTGTTACGCTTGGCTGGCCAGACAACAACAATAATTCCAGTTTTCTCTGGTCCTGTGGTATGTGCATTTCCTGAACTTTTCTACCAAATTCTATTTGATGAGTAACAAACTCACTGTCATGTCAGATCAAGTGGTGAAAATCTGGTGGTTTACTCTCTGGCTTTAAAGTTTGCCACTCCCTGTACATGAAGAATGTCCTTCTACCTTACCCTGGTTTTAACACCAAACTAATTATGGTGTATAATATGGCATAGTACTCAGTTTTGTCTTTTCTCCTAGGTTTCATTTCTCAAGATCTGCCCATCCTAAGCCCTAACCCTCATAGCCAAGAACTAATCCCAAGTGATTTACATACTTAGGCATTTGCAAGGTACATGTGTCTCAATAAATGAGCAATAATTAGCATCAAACATAATGCAAAAACATTTATGGCTGAAAACTGAATTGAGATTCAGGACATCTGTGTTCTGTCTCCACATTTATCCCTGATCTCATACATTACTTTGAAGAAGTTGGTGTACTCTGAACTCTGATTACCCACTCTTTAAATTGGGTTCAGGAAACTTGTTTGCTCTATAAAGCTCTTTGAAACCTAAGGTAGCAAAGTCCTTCATAAGAGACATGGGATGTTGTGACTATTTTAATTATAAAGGAAATGTTTGTGCAGGAGCTTGTTGGCCTGAGTGGAACAAATGTGTGCAGCAACAGATAATTCTAACCAACCAAACTGAGGTGCAAATCCCACCTTCCTGCCTTCCTCCTCCAAAGTCAGCAGTGACTGTCAGGGTTACAGTCCGAAACCATGGCAATGAAGAGAAGCAGGATGAGCAATGTCTCTATGTGACTGCAAAACAAGAACTGCAACTGGAAATCAGGTCTGTTTTTAAACCCTAGTATTCACTGGTTAATATTATTACTACACAAACATAGTGCAAGGCCACAGTTACCAATAATAATGATAATAAAGTGATAACATACTTATTGTTGTGAATCTATTTATACCTTACCATTATAGGAATTAACAGACAAAATGGGTCTTGCTACATTTTCCAGTCCACATTTCTGAACATAATCCTTTAAGAAACTGAATAATATTCTTCCCAAAACCGTTTAGGGTTTTTGACCCCACTATATCCTTTCAATGTTGGAGATTTCCATATGCAAACCTCATTGAAACAATTGGAGTAAATGCCATAAAATATATCTGGAATTTCTACTAGACACCCAGATACACATTACTGCCTTAAAAAGTCTGTTCTTCAACAGTCTAGTGCCTCATTAAAGAGCAGTGGCATTTCAATGATCTGTTAATACAATAATTTCAGGAGCTTAGATAGAGGACCTTTCATCTGAGAGCCTGAATCAGTTTTGCAACATAGTTTGAGGGTTCTGGGCCTCCGTCATGTTGAAAATGGAGATCAGGTTCCTAAATCTCTTGCTGTAAGATTAAGTATTTTGCTATTTGTGAGTCACGTGTCACCTGACTCATATTGCAGGGCTTTTGCAGGTTTTCATCAAATGAGAGTAAAACAATAAACATCAGGGACTATGACATCTCTTACCGTTACTACCTGTAACTACCATCTCACTTCCTTACAGGTGTGAGGCAAACTGCAAGCCAGTGAATGCTAGTGATGAGGTTATTTTGAGTGTCTCTGGACAGAAGGACTCCCAGGCCATATATTATAACTGGTATTTAGATAACACATTCCAGACCAAGGTGAGAGCATCAGATTTGTCAGAAATACTGCACACACAAAAATAAACATCCATCCTGAGGGAAAGCCACGTGGTCTCAGAATGATACTTTGTCAAATGGATGCTTTGGAAATCATAATGAAGACCAAGACAAGGGGGTGCCTGGTTTGGGAGGGGTTATAATAAAGGGCACCAAACTGCCACCCTGCTCCTGATACATCACAACAGAAATCACAGTAAAGAGCGTCTACTGCCATGTTTTCTTTCCTGTCTGATTTTCCAGTCTATGCTCCTCCCTCTAGCCTGTGGCCTCACTGGTTTCCGGCAGAACTCTTTGAATTTGCTTCAAAGTAACACATCCGTGCTGAAAATGAACAGCTCCTTCTTGCAGACACAGGGAGAAGCTTTTCAGATTAAAGTAACAGGTAGGGACAAGCAGGGTTTTTCAAACTCCTTTGAGATAGTCTCTGCCATCATGACATCACACTGACGTTACACACACATAGCCTCACTGACAAAGATGAAGTTAGATTAGTCCACAAGTTGAGAGCTGTTACTTTATATGTGGGTTCTTTAAAATAACTAAGAATAAGGTTATTCTGGGCTGTTGCAAAGCAGGACAAAATCAGTTATCTTACTCCAAGCTGTTAATAACTTTGTAAAGACTCATCTGGAAATGAAGTCTTTACAATTTCATCATCAAATAATACAGCTTTGCTTTATAATGCAAACACTACCATGTTTTTAATAGTTCTTTTCCTCTTATGGCTTATTCAGTAGTGGGATTTCATTTCTGATTTTCTGATGTTTCTGGTGTCTGAACAAACAGTATCATTGCTAAATAGGCAAGATGTATGTCTGAAGATCAGTGCTGCCGGGGCACGAATTATTGCTGACGTTCTGCTCCCTCCACTCCCAGCAATGACTCAGCGTGGCTACGGGGAGGAAACGTACCTTGTCAGCACCGTGCCTCCACCCGAGATCCCCAGTTGTGCCGTGTCTCCCAAGCAGGGATCAGTGCTCACCACATTCACAGTCTCCTGCAGCACTCCTTGCTTGGGGGATTCATGCCAATCCAGTCATAACAGGCAGCTCACATACTGCTTCTATCTGAAATCAAGTAAGTCCTGAGGTGAACTGTTTGGCTAACTGCTCCTCCCTGGTTCTAGCAAGCACTGGTACTGTTGCTAACAAGAGCAAAGGCACCACCTGCTTCTGCTCCCTGCAGAGACTAATAAGGAGTCAGCCAGGCCTGCACAGAACAAGCCCAGGGTCCCCTGTTCTGTCCCCTGAACAGGAGGTGTCTGTGTGGTGTCTGGTAGGTGACCCTCTCTTTCCTGTTTCAGATTCTCTCCTGCACTGTGGCCCAGATCCTGAGCTCTTCCCAGTTTATCTTCCACTTGGAGAAGAGGAAAATAATTTCATTTTACATATGACAATTACTGTTAGCAACAACTTTGGTGATACAGTTCAAAGTAGTGCTTCAGTGAAGGTACACAGTAGAATTACTTTCCTTCAAGGTCTCTTAAGTTGATACCTAACTCACAATTCACTTTTGGAGCTTCTTCCTATTTTATAGGTATTACTTCTTTCTGGATGTGCCATAATCACCATTTTCCTATCTAACAGAGAACTATTTTCTGTGGACTCAAGGTAGTCAAAAGAATCTTCTATTGTCCTTTTACTAGGATAGAAATTTAAAAGATGATCTATTTGGACCTTGGGCAGCATAAGCTGTATTTAGGGAGTCTGGAGTTACTCTGTGTAGGCCCCAGAAAACTCCTGCTTCTGCCCCAGTGCTCCAATAAGGAGATCCTTAACAGGCCACTAAAAATAAAATGTTAAAACCAGGGAACACAGAGTTTTCTGTCCCATTCTAGCTAGGCTGTTAATAAGATTGTCATGGAAGCTGTTCAAAGATAATTATAAGAGTGTTGGCAATGTTAAGAGCATATCTGATTTCTTCATCAGGTTGGACATGCAGATATGATGGAAGGGAACCTGACCCTGCAAGCTATTGTATCTGAGAAGGCAAACACCATTCTAAAAGAAGGGAACAATAGCATGAGTCTTCTTCAGCTGTATAAGTCAGTGACATCTGTCCTTAATCAGGAGACCCAAGAGGAATGCTTTAATGTATCTTTACAGATGAACACACGGAAAGAGGTCAGCCAGACACTTGTTTTCCTGCAGAATAATGCAATATAATGGACTCTTCATATTCTTTGACAGCTCTTAAGTAATAAAAAGCTTGTATATTACCACCTGATATCAATGGAGGTTTCAAGTTTCTAGCACCTGTCTCAGAGTTTGGCACAGGTTTCAGCTATTTTTCACTATTTGCCCACATAAATAATTTGTTTTATCATCCATCAGTAAAAGAATTAATTCTCAATTGTTATTGTGTTAATTTAAACTAATTTGGATGATGTTTTAAAACTTAAAATCAACCTGATTTTCTACAAACAATTTAAATATTAATAAAATGGCCTCTCCTGTGGGAGAAATATCCTATCTAATTTTCCCCAAAAGTACTAGATGGCAGGTAATTTTAGTTTGTTCATTTCAGCTACCAGCTTATGTTTCAGTTATAAGCTTGTATTTGTACAGTGCTTTGAGCACCTCAGATTAAAAGATCTAGAGAAATGCAATGTATCCCTCAATTATGATTCATTCTTTGAGTAACATCAATCATAGATGGCTCTGATTTCTCCAGAAGTGGCATTTATACAGTAAGTCACATGCATTAGTACAAATTCTCACAAGTAACTCTCCTTGCTATTAATGGATGTTAAGTGCATAAATTCTCTGCTGGGTGGTAACATAAAATTCGTGATTATACAGTTGCTAAGGCAAGTGGCATCTTGTCAGTAGACCTAATATCAGTTCAAATGATCCTTGTTGTGGAGTCTTACTCTACCGCATAATTTACAGCAAGCCTGGCTGTCAACATACAGCACTACTTGCACAGTCCTAATTAGCATCTTATTCCTTTGCCTAATTATCCCTTTTCATCCCAAGCTCCGAGGGCTGATGCTGACAACTCTCTCTGCTGTTAATGTAACATCAGTGCAGACTGCTCTTCAGATGTCAGAAGTATTGAAAGAAATCACTTACAGGAGTGAAGAGCTGTCTGTCTCAGCACAGGTAAGAAGCAATTCATCTTAGATCTCCTCAAACTAATAGTATAGACTATTGAACCCCACCAACCTTAGGAGAGATTCAGTGCCTTACAGGTGTCTGTTCTTTACCCATTTTTTCAACTGTACCAGCATGTGTATTTTGACTAGAAGGGAATATATTTTGCTGTTTAGAGTAAGTGAATTTGGACTCTCAGGCATTGTCTCAGCAACCACTACAGTTGAGACCATCTGGCCAGTTACATTTTATGACTCATCTTCAAGATGGAAACCTTAACTTTTAGTCAGAGGCATGTTAGGATGTAGATTTTATCTTGTAAAGTACCTTTAGAATCCTGAAGAAAAAGAGCCCAGGAGGTTTTTTCTAGAATTGCCCAGATCCATTCATCCCTGATCCATGCACTGTCACAAAATGCATGCAGGCAAGCTGTCAGTGAGGCAGGAACATGACAGCACCCAGAGGAATTGGGCACAAATGTTCAGAATGGACTCACAAAAGTATTTCTTGAATCTTATCTGGCAACATGACATTATTAGTAGATGATGCTATTTATGCATAAGGAGTGAGCACATGGGAGAACAGAACAAACTGTCACTGGGGAAGTTTCCCAAATATGCTGGCAATAAAAAGAGCTGTCCGGATTTCTGATGTATTATACAGTTGCAGCCAGACAATGGCTTGGGAGCATTTCAGCAGTATGTGGTTAACTTTGGCAAGACAAGAACATCACTCAGACTCAGCACTCACCCTACAGTAAGGCTGCTAAGTGTTTGCAGGCTGTGAGAATGGATATGTCCAAGCTTGCAGTGAATTTGCTTGGCTCTCTCACCACCCTGGGCTAAAAGCTGGTCAGTGCTTTCACAATCACAAAGCAATCACTGGCTGCATTCAGGCACAAAATAAAAATTGTAAAACTCATTCTCCTTTGGCACTTAGCACAGCACAAGGCCAGAGGTATTACTTGCTGTTAATCCAATAGGGTTTGTGGAAACTAAGACTGAAATGCACCTGCACTTGACAATATGATAGTATATTTTGGACACACCACCAAAAGTATAAACTAATTTACTGTATTACTGCACTTCTAAACTGTATCCTTGCCCAGTGTTTGACAGACAAGCTTCTTCAGATGTTATTCATCTTTTTTATGGATTAAATCTGTAGAAGCAGGCTGCATTTTTCAGGTCTGTATTACATGTTAGTATACCATCTAGTATATCGTCTTTATTCACATTTGAGGTATTACCCCAGCACAAATAATTATAGTAAAAACAGCACTAGCCACAAATAGTCCCATGAGATTACTTCTGTTGCAATATTCAGTCATGACACAAGTGTCAATTCTGTCATTTGTAGTACCAACACATATAAACTTTTCCCCTTGTTTCCCACGCAGGTGGAAGCTAGCAACACTTTAAAAGATGTCAGTGCTTCCTTGCTCACTGTAAACACAGAGGACAGCAGAGATGATCAGAAGCTAAAGGATGCAGCCAACTATCTATTTAATGCAGTGAGCAATGTTCTTAAAGCTTCTGTAGAAATCAGAGCTGTGAACACTTCAGTGCCAGAGGCAGAACAGGTAATTTTGGTTCAGTCCAGTTTGTAGTGGACTGTGTGTGAACATCTGCTTGCTTTGGAAGGTTTTTAAGAGTTCTGCTGCCTCTCATACTTTAAAATTGGCATTGGGTAGGTTCATTGTGACACCATGATGCACTTGAATATCAAAGGAAACTTCTCCCCAGTTAGACCTGTTAGACTGAACCATCTGCTAATGAAGATGATAGAAGCCTCTTAAGATTTGTTACATTTAAAGCTGAACAGGACAGAGCAGTGGAGAACACAGCATCAGGGTACAGCCTCTAATGGATGACAAGCACACAGAGATTTTTTTCAGATTTGATTCTATCCCCTCCTTTTGCCCCATAATTCAAGGAAGACACAGGTATTCAGTATTCATAACTGGCTCCACTACTTCAAAGCGGAATCAGCTCTGGTTGCTGCTTACACTGTTTCAGAAAGCCCACTCTGATTTTCTGTTCAGAATTGTGCAACATGTTTATTTTGTCCCATCCTTTCCTATCTCTATGTGAATTGTCACAGTTGCCTTTGTATGCTTCCTGGGCTGAACATATTTTACCTTTCATCACTGCAAGGGAGTAGGGCATGAAAGAAATCTAACCTGAGAGAAAAGGTTATGAACTGTTCGAACTCCCCCAGGATAACACACTAATAACACACAATTAATATGTAACTGTGTCTTGCTTTTGCAAGTAACTAAACACTAAAGTGTGCAGCTGAAGGGCATTAATGTACAGAAGTGCATGAATATATTGCATTAAACTGATGTCATGTTTGTAGTGCTTCAAATTTCAGTGTGTAGAAGTTATAAATAATAGAATACAAATGTAAAAGCTGGGAAATATTAGTTTGCTGTCTGCAATGTTTTAATGAGAATTACTGAAATTGAATTGCTGATTAGAATAAGTTTCTCTGAGATCAAGAAGCACATCACCAAGTTTGCCAGCTTTGTAACACAGTGAAAATTACTATTTTTTCCTAAAAGGAAGTAAAGGCAAATAATGTGTAACTTGATGATTCTGCATTGCAAGTCTCCTCCTCTAATACTTTTCCAGAGTTCAGTGTCACACCAGCTCCTGAGCACAGTTGAAAACCTACAAAGTGCCCTTCTCTTCGGGAAAGAACCAGATGATGAACCAACAGTCCTTACCACTCCTTCTGCCACAATGTATATACACAGGTAACAGTAACAGCGTCACCCACCTTACTCCTGATAGGTAATCAAATTTGCCCCAAATATTCATGACATTGTCCTTAAATGGAACCACCCAACTAAATACTGTAGCATAATAACAACTTCAACAGTGCAGTGAGGCTGTCATTACTGATAGTAAGAACAGCTTGGCCTCCAACTAGTTTCAAAAACCCCACCTTAGAAATTCTCATGCTGTGTCTTCTTTGACCAACAGAGAATTTACTACTATTTCCTGGGTGAGGCAGTAGTCACTTACCTTTGAAATTATGTGGAAAACTCATGTCATGCCAGTTAAGGGGTTTTTCCCTTTTCCAAGTTGCCAATAATGACATGTTATATAGAATTGTAACTAGCTTGGCAGAAGCAAACATAATCATGAGGAGCCTGATGAGCATTCTCCATTCCTTATGATCATCCCTAAATTGTTCCCCAAGAGCCAGGTTTTCATCCACATTTAACTACACATTCAAATCAAGAGCATGTTCACACAGAAACCAGGTACGTCTTTCACATAAGTACACCTAGCTGGGTCCAACTTCCTATCCAGATACGCCAATTCCACACCTTTTTTTGGATGGTTCTATGGTAGCATTATGTGGAGTACCACATCAGGGACAGATTAATGTACAAAGTATTTACTGGCAGAGTTAGAAATAGTTTTGCAACTAGGTTATTCTCAGGAAGTAAGAAAGCTTTTTCTCTAGATATTAAGTCCAGGCTATTGATGGTTTTTTTCTGTTTGTTTGGTTGGTTGGTTTTTTTTAATTTCTTTTGTTCTGTTTTCCTTGTGTCCAACCCTAACTGGACAGATTACAAACAGAAAACATGGATGGCACATCCATTAACATCTCCAATTCCAGCTCTGCCAGCTTTACTCTCCCACCTGCTTCCTCTCTCAGTGTTTCAGGAGTTGATGATGAAACAGTGGATATAAGGGCAAGTAAACAGCTTTTATCTGACTCAATCTGATACCACCTACATTCTTGATCTAGTGGCTTTAGAATCTTTTCTTCTTTTACAATGAATACACAAGCACACAAATCATCCATCCTGTCATGCCAAGAAAATAATTTGAAATATTTTTTGTCAAAGAAGCTTTTCATTTATCTTAATTGCATGAAGTTGTCAGCAAGCTAAGGAGGACTGAAAGGTTAAATTCCCCATCCCATCAGCCCCTCAGATACACTCCTGATTCATACTTGCATGACTAGAGAAGACAATGGAATAAATCAATACCTATAAATCTATTTGCTGTTTGTTTACATCTTATGCTCTGAGGAGGGTGCAACAGCTCAGAGTCCATATCACCATTAAAACTAACCTGCAGCAGTCCTGTTTCATCCCAACTAGAAATACATGAGTTTGAGGTACTCAGATCCTGCAGGAGACAAAAGGCCTGCGAATGTCCTGATGATAACACATCCCTCATCTGAATTGAGATATGGTGTTTTTTCCCTCAGAACAATAGATTGCATATTATTGTAATATTTTAAAAATAAATTTTCTAAAGGCCTCTCTGGTTCATTTGACACTCCCAGGAAACCCCTAGAATACCTGCAAAAAATATTTTTTTTTCATTGTGTCTTTTCCAGCTCTGCTAAAAAATGTCCAGAGCCCACTGAAACCAGTGGAAACACATCCATTGTCTTACCTGAGTGTTAGGGGAGGCTCCTGAATCCTCTCATTGGACTGACTACTCTAACATACTCTTCTGGGCATTGCTATCATAGTAGAAATAGACTTCTGTTCCTAATTCCAAGAGGGGTGCCACAGCCTAGCTTTGGTGGAGTTACTTTGAAAGAGGCTTATGCAAGTGCGTTTTGATATCCGGTGTCTAAAAGGCAAAAGAGTTACAATGAATGGAAGCAATAAACATTGTTGTACACATATCACATTTCAGAATCAAAATCACTTTCAAGGTCTGTGTTTGACCTACCTTAGAGATAAGGCAGCTTCTTATTTAAGTCTGGATGCAGGCTTCTTTTAATGTGAGTACTGTTTGGGTCTAAGCTCAAGCTTTCACTATTCAGCAATTTTGAGTGTGAATATAATTAAATATTGACAATAGCTCAATTGTCTGATTCTTAACTGTCTTGCTAATAGATGGTGAGCTTTGCAGTGAATCCCTTTTTCTCCAGTGACACCAGTTTTGACATCAGTGGAACAGTGGGAGGTCTAAGTCTTACTGGTCTGGATGGCTTGGTCATACCAGTCAGCAATCTCAAAGAGAACATTGAGGTAAACCCGCTAGTTTCTATCCCTCTCCCTCTTTTCCCCTTTTTTCCTTTCTCTGTTAACAAACTGTCATTTGGGTTATCATCTTCTGTGATGTAACTGAAAAAGGTGGTAGCATTCATTACATTATATAATGGAATCATGGTGTCTGCATTTGTGATGGAGGGATTTGTGTGATGTGACAAATAAAATAACAAATATTGCTGTCTTTTCTTAAAAAGGAGGTATCTTATTCTTCATTTAAATGCTTGTGAGAGTGCTAGTGGTTGTGGAAACAGACTCCAGATGACTGTCATCCCAAAACACAATGCAATGTCTAATTTCATTGTCTTATAACTGTATGTTCATATTATTACTGTTTGGGCTTCCTAGCCGATGTATAAGATGACATCTAAATCATTCATATATGCCCTTCATGTAGTCAGTGCTTCAGTCATAATCTCAGCTCTTAGTTCAGAAATGCACCAAGGGTCATAGACTTTGTGAGGAATCTACACAGGTTTCAAATGAACTTTTCAGAGGTTAGCTGACAGTATCAAGAAAATTACTCTGAAGCCAATATTTTTGCTGGCCATGTTTTCCCTGTGTTATTAAAAAAGATGTGGCTATATTGTGCTTATAGATACAGAAGCAAGATGCTTTGCTGTATTTAAAGCTATGTCTTTCTGTTTAAAACCAGATAATATTACCAAGGCTTTCAGCAACTCAGGAAGATAAGATTCTGCTGAATCTGGGCAATTTTAGCACTTTCCAAGTCAATGTTACCTCAGAAAACACATCTATAGTGATCCACCTGGAATCTGAACATGACATTCCACTAATACTCTACTTAGGGTATGGTTATCACCCAAATGAAACTAACTACGATATGAAAAATCATCTGTCATATAAGAAAACTACTGGAGGTAAGATAACTTGTTAGTAACCCATGAACTTGTGTATTCTGGGCTTATGTAACCAAAAGACTTTCACCACCTGTAGCAAGTTAAGTGCAGTCAGTATGGGGAGTGCTCATCCATTAACAGCACATGCATATATCTGCAGCATGAGCCTTGATCATGAGTTCAGACATCTAAGTGGAAAGAAACCTCTCAAAGGAGTTTCAGTCTGTCACGCTTCACGGTTCCAATCTCTAGTACACAGTGTTCACTAACAGGAGCAAAGAGTGGGATGCTTTGAACAATGAGTTCCTAAGAATTATTTCCTACCTGTTTCTTCATTTTGTTATTTGATTCTACACAATAGAGCTGCATACTTCTGAATTAGCATTTCTATATATGCATTGAAACTAAAATATTTATGTTCAAGGTGAGACAAACATCTGGGTTCTTAGCCCAGAAGAACTCGTTTTTGGAGAGGGAACCTACTATTTCATGGTTTTGCAAGATATGGGAATGGATTCCACAGTCTATGACAGGCTAACTATAACTGTCACTTGCTTTGCATCCCGCTGTGTATTTTGGGATGAGCACCAGGGGAACTGGAACAGCTATGGATGTCATGTAAGTAGAGCAAAACAAAGCAATGTTTATATTATATACTTCAAAGCCAGCCCTTATAACCACCGTCTTGTAGTAAAATGATAGCACTGAACTCACACCATAAAGCAAGATCATTCTAAGATATTTTAATAAACTGAAGAAGTTTAGTTACACTGGACTAAGCTTCAAATGACATTTCCATTTCAAGTTCTTGGTATGGGCTTCTATGTAACAAGAAATTGAACCATTCTGACAGGGTTGTATTATATTATAATGCCTGTTTCTGTCTAGAAATTAGAATTATTATTCCTTATTGGAACTTGAACAATTCTTTTCTGTATAACAGTTCTGCTATACACTAATTTACCAATCTCAGCACTGTCTTTTCATTTGCTTGGTAAGTTATCCAATACTTTGAAGACAAATGTTTTATCAGGGAATTTTTCTGGTTTTCAGGTAGGACCAAAAACAAATTCTAGAAGCACACAGTGCCTCTGCAACCATCTGACCTTCTTTGGGAGCTCCTTCTTCATCATACCCAATGCCATAGATGTCAGTAAAACTGCACAGCTATTTGGTACATTTGTGGACAACCCTGTGGTGGTGACAACTGTGGGATGTATCTTTCTGATATATGTGCTTGTACTTATTTGGGCTCGAAGGAAAGACATCCAGGATGATGCCAAAGTAAGTCTTCAGCTAATAAAGACTGAATGTATCTGGGCCAATTCCCACTTTGCCTAGCCTGTTTTAATAGCAAGTCTTCAACCAAACCTACTCCCTTCCCCGTAATTCTCTGTTTACTGGTAAGTATATGCATTGTTCACAAGATGACAAACACCTATCCACAGCTAACCCACTGCTTGTGTTGTGTCACTCCGCAGGTGAAAATCACAGTCCTGGAAGACAATGACCCCTTTGCTCAGTATCGTTATCTTGTGACAGTTTTTACAGGACACCGCCGTGGGGCAGCCACAACCTCCAAGGTATGAACAGCACTGTGTGGTAAGACAGTTTATGCACTCATTTAGAGAACTGGATGAATAATGAAGCACTTGAGGCTATTAAACAGAATGGCTCAAATGCAACATCTAAGCCAGAAAGTCCTTAGATTTGATGAAAGCGGGAGGAGTATGCCAGAGGAATAATCATACACAGGATCAAGATGTGCAAGTCTTCATTTTGCCATCTTATTCTCCAGGTGACTCTCACCCTCTATGGACTGGAAGGAGAGAGTGAGCCACACCATCTAACTGATCCCGATACACCTGTCTTTGAACGTGGAGGAGTGGATGTTTTCCTACTCTGTACCTTCTTCCCTCTTGGGGAACTGCAGAGTATTAGATTGTGGCATGATAATTCAGGGGACAGTCCATCCTGGTAAGTGGGATCTGGAGAACCTGGGAAGTAAAGATCCACAAATATTTTTTCCTTTTCTAGAACTTGAAAATTATCCTTTCTACAGTTCTAGAAAGGAAAGAAGTGTTAGTTTCTCATTTTTGCAGATGAATAGATTAAATCATAATCCAAACTGCAGGACCAGGAGTGCTTCCCATAACCTGTCCAGTACAGGATGGGATGTGTTCTGTGCCTTACAGTTTAGACACAACCTAGGAAGCCAAAGGCCACAGTTTGTCCTCCATAGTCCTGTTGAGGCTTGAATTTCATACACCTCAGTCACCTGTGAACATGCTCTGTATGTTTTTCTAACAGGTATGTGAATCGAGTATTGGTCCATGATCTGGCATGGGATCAGAAATGGTACTTCCTCTGTAACTCTTGGCTAGCCATTGATATTGGAGAATGTGTCCTAGATAAAGTGTTCCCCGTAGCTACAGAACAGGACATGAAGCAGTTCAGGTACCTTATATTTTATGGACTTTTTTACTCTTGATAGCAATCAGTCTAGAAAAGCAAGTATGTAAAAATGATCAAACCCCTAGACAAAAATGAAAACAAGAGAGGTCTTTCCATTGCCCTCAAAGGGTTCTGAACAATGAAAAGAGGAAGGATGGTTAATTAAGTCTAATTGTTACCCTAACAGTAATACCATACTGGAAATATTGGCATTAAAGAAGGATAGCCTGACAAGACCTAGAGAAACCCAAGCATCTTCTCCTATGTGTAATTTCCCTAACAATTCATATAGAAACTGCTCATGATTAGCTTTCCCTCCACGGTGTGGCCAGAAGAAAAGGACATAAGTAGCTATGACCATTCCATGCAAATCAAGCCATGATATATGGTAATTTCTCATAGTTACTATTTCTTCTGGTTGTGCCTAGAAGCATGAACAGGTCAGGACCCTGAACTATAGCTTTATTCTTCTCTCTCCTTTCTGAGTATCCATTTCATTTCCTGCTCCTCCTTCCCAGCAATCTGTTTTTCATGAAGACCTCCAAGGGTTTCCAGGACGGGCACATCTGGTACTCGGTTTTCAGCCGTTCCCCACGAAGCTCCTTCACACGAGCCCAGCGCGTGTCATGTTGCTTCTCACTGCTTCTCTGCACCATGCTGACCAGCATCATGTTCTGGGGAGTGCCAAAGGATCCAGCTGAGCAGAAAATGGATTTGGGTAACAATCCTCACCACTGCTTGGGCAGGGAAATAGAGAGACAGCAGAATCTAGAAGCAGGAGAGTTGAACTTTTTCACAAGAGGGAGATCTGATGGTTCTTGGGGTTATTTTTCCTCCTCCCCTCTGTTTGATCTTGACAGGTAAGATCGAGTTCACATGGCAGGAAGTGATGATTGGCTTTGAGAGCTCCCTCCTCATGTTCCCCATCAACCTGCTCATTGTGCAGATCTTCAGGAACATACGATCCCAGCCAGCCTCGCAGGGGAGAGAGAAGAAGCTGGGAAAGAATGGTCGAGTGTCCCCAAGCCTACCTCCCACTCCACAGGCCACCCAGGTCATCTCACTCACTCCAGAAGCTGTGATAAAGGCAAGTCCCTGTGGCTGCTCCCCAGTGAGTCCCCACCACCCTCTGCTGCCATGCGCCACCCAACACCCCCAGTTTAACAGCAGGTATCTTCCTTCTCAGATGCCCTTCAGTTTGTCTGAAGCAAAAAACCAGTTACACACTGGTGTAAAGCATTCATTTACCCATCTACCTGAATGCCCGACTTTATTAAGATCTGCCTATGTACATCCCAGTCCTTGCACAATATTATGTGTGACCAAACCCATTGTGTTCAGAGGTCAAAACAAGCATTAAGCAAGGCAGTGAGGATAAAAGGTATCACAAACCCAGTCTTTCTCAGCTTAGGTCCTCAGGCAGGTAAGCTGTATTTTTGAATTCTGAAAGCTGTCTTGCTGAACTCATTGAAATCTTCCTGTCACATCCAGCACTATAGAATGTGCTATCCTTATCCATTCTGGAGATTTTAGGAGTTGGTGCAGCTCCCAGTCAGTGGTGCCTTCAGATCACATCAGCTTAAGTCACTGCAGCCAGAATCACTGCTGTGTTGCTGCTGTCTTTTCTAGGACATAAGAAGAATTGCCAACTCACTCTTTAAAGCCCTGAAGACTCCATCTCTCACTTCAGTATCAGATCTTGGAAAATCAACTAACATCAACACACTTTTGGGATTGGTTGAGGACATAATCTGCCAGCAGAACAGAGCTGGGCAAGAGTTTTATGATGAGAACAAGAAGAAGGATGACCCTATAATTGTCACATTAGGTGCTACGGATATACAAGGTAAACAACACAATGTGACATGCCTACTTAAACCTTTGTAGTGAAAATGATGGTAATGCTGGATGTGATGACCCAAGCTCTTCTTACATTATGACTCAAAGGCAATTACAGAATCACAGAATAGTTGAGGTGGGAAGGGATCTCTGGAGACTGTCTGCTGGAGCAGATTGCCCAGGATCACATCCAAGGATGGAGACTCCACAAATTCTCTGAGCAACCTGTTTCAGTATCCAACAGCCCTCACAATGCAGAAGTTTTTCTTTATGTTCAGACAGAATTTCCCATGTTTTCATTTGTGCCTATTGCATCTTGTCCTTTCACTGTGCACTGAGTGCCCAACTAAGCAAAGACATGGTGAAATCTCTATTTCTTATGCCATAGAATTAAATGTTAGCTACCAGCCTTGCTTGGGAGCAAGATCAGTATCTAATAGCATAAAGACTCAGAAATACTAGTTGTTTCACAGTCTTTTTGTCCTGTCTTTTTTTTCTTCTTGGCTTTGTGCTGTTGTTCCTTTCAGTTTGACTCTTAGGCATTCATTTATTTTCAACTAAACAAGAATATATGAGTAAACAATTCCACTGATTTCATTAAGACTCACATTTGGCTTTTCCAATGAGTGTACCAAGGTATTAATTGCACAGGTAAACTCTGAACAAATTAACACTTGATCTTATCTGACTTCTCTATTAAGGTTTGAAGTCCTCTGTCTAACTAAGTTGCTTTCTGGCAACAATTCCAGCCCATTCCAGCAGATGAGGATTAAGCTCTAGTACTACAGCTGCTTTTACACGTCCCTTCAAATGTTACTCTTCACTTTGGCACATTCATAATCCTGAGCTCCAGTTCTGCTACCCTTTGTACTTAAGAGTATTTTAATCTAGAAATAGTTATGCTGATTTTCTTTAAAAATAAATTAATAATTCTTTGCCTGCAGAAAAAACAAGAAGCCCAACTTCAGAGAAGGGGATGTGTGAGCGACTGAAATACAGTGATTACAATCGCTGCTTGTACGTGCAACTCCAGCATGTAGAGATGGAGCTGGAAGTACTGGGACCCCATAAATTTCTGATGCCTCAGAGTTACACACGAGCTGTTCGTCAGGTTCAGCACATGAAGAATGTCCTGGAGAACGAGATCTGCTCATCAGCGTCCACCAGTGAGAGGTAACCTAGTTCTCATCTCGTTCTCAGTGTAAGTAAATTCAGGTCATGAAATCAAAACTGGTCAGGATGACAGAGCCAAATAATTACTGCTTAGTATGTGCTAGATAACTATTATTATAGCTGTAGAAACATGTTTTACTATTATACTATTGTAGGAGCAACAAAGACATTTCAGTGCACTATGAACTGCACACAAAAGCAATAATGACAGATCATTGTTCTTTGTCATGTCTGCCTCCAAAATTGAATGTTACAGTACAATGCTACATGATAGTAAAGGGCTGGAATAATCCCTGAGCTCCAAAGTCTCAGAAGTCTCTTAAAATATATGGATAAAGAAAAACTAATAAGCAGACAAATATTTCAGTGAAATATGATAATTAAGTTGAAAGTGTTGAAAACAACAGCACTAATAATCTCTCTGGCCTTTATGGTGACCACAAGTGATGTATCCAGCAGCTAAAATGGACTCATGGTTTTATTTGTCAATATTTCTACTGGAAGTTCAATTATGCATGAACTGAGGAGTAAATAAACCCATCATATTTGTTTTGATTTTAGCTGATCTCTGCACACTTCCTCATATTTTTGCTCACTGTATATTTTGCTATCCATGTATCCTATATAACTGCATCTAGAATATTTCGATTGAGATTTAAAATCATAAGATGTTGCCTATGCCCACTGAACCCAAAGACTGTGATTTTGGCTTCTGTTCCACTGCAGACTGATTTTTTCTCTTCTGGTTGACTCTCAAGGTGGTCCCTTACTCCAAGCTTCTCCGGTGATGGCAAGAAAAGTTATTCTTCGAAAGGGTTGCCCTGGTGGTTTATGTTCATCGCTTGGTTCCTTGTTGCAGCCACCAGTGGTGTATCTGGGTTCTTTACCATGCTCTATGGGCTGCATTATGGCAAGGAGAACTCCATCAAGTGGTTGATCTCCATGGCCATCTCCTTCTTGGAAAGTCTCTTCATCACGCAACCCTTAAAGGTGAGATCCTCAGAAATGCAACCACTGGCCAATATGATCTCATTTGACTATCATTTCAGGAAGACAATGTAGCGTGTTCTAAAGAACCACCGGATTTAACATGTAAAATGAGAAGTCTTTGCCCTTAAAACAAGAGCTAGCAGGTGGTTTACAGAGTTCAGTTATCTTTTTCTGACATTAACTCCATTAGCTTCATCCCCCTTGTTTTGTCAGTTTAATAGGTGATGGGGTTTCTGACCAGGGAAGATGTGTCATATGGCAGAATCAGTTTAGCTGGATGGACCCCAGCACTGTGCACTGTTCTCTTCTTTATGAGCTTCAGCTGCATGAGTTCAACAAAGCCAAAGCGCAGACGTTCTCCTGCAGTGCCTGGCTCCAAAGGGATCCAGGTCAAAGCCTGAGCTTCTTTATATGAAATAGGCATATGATGAGTTTGTAGCTAATTCTTTCCAGGTGCTGGGATTTGCTGCTTTTTTTGCTTTGGTTCTGAAGAAGGTGGAGCATGAGGATGAAGAAAACACACCTATTGATGGGCCTTTATATACAGCAGGTAACTGCCTGTAAAGTGAGAAATCATTAAAGAAAGTGTTCTCCAAGCTTTTGGAGTGCTTTATGCACAAATACGTGACTCAGCTCAACTGAGAACTTAACTGGTTATCTTTATATATCTGAATCTTAGCTGACAAGGTTAGCAGAAATCATTAAACCCACAGGTGTTGTGACTATGTGCCTACCTATTAGCATTCCAAAGATCAAGGTGGAAGTGGAAACAAACCTAAACTAATTTTTTGCTGGTTGGAGAAAATATAAAGACCATCGTATGTTTAGGTTGGACAAATCTTAAAGAATGCTTAATGAAAGAGACCACAAGATCAAAAAGATAGAAGTAGTTCTGGATCAAAAGAATAATACCTCCTTGTTTATCTTTGTACCGCTACAAATATAAATACATGCACAATCTCCCCTAGTGCTGTTGCAAGATCTCCTCTGTTACTGGAGGACCTACTTGCTGTCAGGATACTGATATGTGACTCCTTCCTTCCGTCCACCCCTGGCTTGCCTATGTCAGGAAAAAAGAAGTGCTCTCCTATATTGCTTCATACAAGACCAAGAATTGTACAAGTGGATACTCAATCACTTTTCAGATCGTCAACATTCAAGGAATATCTAGAAAAGAAAATAATAACATGTGGCAAACTGACTGAAGCCATTATCATCAAAATCAATGAATCGGTGCTATTAGTATGCAGTAACCATGCTTAAATATTTTAGCTCTCACGTCAGACATAAGAAAAATCAGATATACAAGGAGGCTTGTTTTAGCTCTGTGCAGACATCTCAGTATTTATGGCATGGCTTGCAACAAAACCTGTAACTATTTCACAACCTAGTGAAAATAAACATGTGACCCAGTGCAAAATTCATCTAGATTGGTAGATCTTTATCTGACAAGCATATCTAAAACTCTCTCTCAAGGAAATTTCCCACCTCCTTTAAGACTTACATGAAAATTCTTAGTTTACATACTTTTCCTCAACCACAATTATCTGTATTACTCCCATAAACCAAACAGTGGCTTCTGCAATCACAGTCATGTCTAAAAAAATCTGACACCAGCAGACAGGAGTCCTAGAGCACAGCAAAGAATCCTAATCTACAGCTTCCTCCTCATCAGCCTCAGGCTCTGAATACATCATCTCCTGAGATGCTCAGCCTAGAGAGACACACCTGGACTACACCTGGTCCTAAACCTAACACACTGTATCTGTGAGCTCCTTCCCTCCCCACTGTGTGCCTTACTATACTAATTGGTTAAATCACATCCCCTGTCTTCCTAAGGAAAAACATTAAATACAAATGTTTCCTTATAATGTCTAAAGAAACAAAAAGCAGGACATAGATGATCTGTTGACTAATTCCAGGGTTTACTGCTCTCACTCACAGGTGATTCAAATCCTCTCTTCGGAGCCCGACGGGACAGTAGAAGCAATATTTACCAGCCACCTCCTGCAGCTGATGTGGAGAAAATGAAAATCAGCTGCATGAAGGAACAGAGAGCATTTGCCCTCATCAGAGAAATCCTGGGTATTATCTATATGTAGATTATTTTGGTTTATTCACTAGTATTTATCAGTATTTTTACATCAGTGAAAATATTGTTCTTGTGGGTGAAAACGCTTTGGCATATCTTTAGCTTTCTGCCAGCCATTACAGTGTAGAGACAGGCTGCTCAGCGGCAGTTGGAGCTGAAAGGAGGTGAGAACGTTAGCTGGAGATAGAAGTGTAGCTAAGGCTTGATTTTATAGTAAAGAAACATATTACAGACACATGAGAGGTCAAAGAAAAGTTAGAAAGGGTAGAAGGAGGAGGTCAACAGTTAAATGAAGTTGAAATCAAAAGAGCAGATGGAGGCCATCTTCTTAAAAGCAGATAGTATTTCTAGATAATGATTTATACCCCAGTTTTATTTCCTCTAAAAACAATGGAAAAAAATTACCTCAACTTCACTTGGAACAAAGTTAGACTAGTCATTTTATTTAGAGCTGTCATTACTATTGGTGTTCAGCCAGCCTTCCCACTTACTTTCTTGACTGCCACTCGTATTCCAAATGTGATATGCTTCAACTGCAGCACGTTGAAGTAGCTTGTGTAAATTCGTTGGCACTGGTCAGAGTCTAGCAAAGCATCTCCTTAACCTAACAAGTGATGACAGCAGTAATCATTCATGCAATCTATTTTGAACAGCAGTGTTAATTCTGAGCTCACATGTGCTGTCTCTTCTTGCTTTTTTCCAGCCTATCTGGGGTTTTTATGGATGCTGTTGCTGGTTGCCTATGGGCAGAGAGATCCCAATTCCTACTACTTAAACAAACACATTGAGAACAGCTTTACAGATGGATTCTATGATGTCTACAGTTATCAGGATTTTTTCACGTGGGCAAACACTACCTTAGTCAAAAACCTTTATGGATCATATAAAGGTACAGAGTCACATTATTTCACTTCAGCTTGCCAGATTCTGAAACATTATCTTTTATACATCTCCCTAACTTGCACATGCATATTTGACTTGCAGAAGGACTGTGAGTGTGTAAGATGGGTGTAGATTCTTATAATATGAATACTAGTGGTTAACAAAAAGCCCACAGCCTGACCCCAAGTTTAATGTGCTCTGATATTTTCCTTATCTTTAGTATAAACCGAAAGTTCTGCACTGTAATTTTACATTTTTCACATTTTACATTACTTATTCCAGATATTCAGATAGATGCCTCAGTTTTACACGAGTTTCTTTCCATAATTTTAAAAAAAAGAATTGCAGACAGGTGGCACTATAAAGCTTTTCCTTAGGAGAGCTCTGTTTGCATCATGATTTAGGTCAATGAGAAGGCTAATTATGCAATATCACCGTTTCTATCTAGTCATATCCAGTAATAAATATGACCTGTTTTCCAGCTCACATTTAAGACTAAATACTGAAATACATTAGCAGAGTTGTTCATTAGACATGACAGGCACTGACCAACTGTGGCCAAACTGAACACTGCATACAGCTACTCTGCTGTGAGACTCAAAGCAAGTCCCTTTTCTCCTCCAGGCATGAGGTTCCTTCTGTATAAAATACAGATAGGTAGTGATACTGAACTCTACTATCTAAGAACTTAGTTCAAATCAACACTAAGGCTTAATTTTCATGACTACTTTGCTTACAGTGTTTTTTAGAAGAGGATCTATAGCAAAATATTAACACATCAGTGAATCATAAACGAAATTAAGAAATATTATTATTAGTTCTGTCATCTTGCCAGCACTGCTCTTTTCCATCTCCTGTTTAGGATTCATTACAGATGGCAATTCCAAGCTGGTGGGCAGTGCTCGAATTCGTCAAGTAAGAGTGAAAGGAGGCATCTGTCCCATTTCTCCCAAACTCCAGCATGTAATTCAGGAATGCCATGCTCCATATTCCCTACAAGCAGAAGATACATCAGATTATGGGGAACACTGGAATACTTCAGTCTTTGATAACTCCTCTGACTTGAGCTCAGCATGGCAGTATCAGAGTCAATCCAAACTGAGAGGGCACCCCAGCTGGGGCAAACTTGCCATCTACAGGGGAGGGGGATACGTGATTCACCTGGGAACTGATCCTAAGAATGCCTCCAGGTACCACTCCTATTCTTGTAAATTAGTAGTGCATCTGCTGTAGCATCAACAATGCTCTTTCCTCTACCCTATTTAAGATTCATTTCAGATTACATCCTGAGTTTTCCTGCTGTGCATTGTGCTGAATATTGTAGATATTACCGTGGTGCTGTCATTGTAGTTTATGTTCCTATCATCTTGCTCAATGCTAGGTAACAACCAGGATCCAAAATCAGAACCTTTTTCTCCTAACCTATATGAGGTAAATGATCAGATACCTGAGGCATCTCAGGTTTAGCACTGGCCAGTATCTGGTACCTGCTTCTCCAGAGGAGACAAAAAGAAACTCACCACCTAGACTGACAGTACAAATATCCCCCATACCCAGACTTGACAGATCAGATGTCCTCTTGAACATCTTACCTCTGGTTTACCCCTTCTCTATGATAATATCCAAACAGTCCTACCCTCCATGTGATGCTGTCTCTTCCCTGCCTGAGTTAGATCACTGGCTGTATATTTTTTGGCAGAATTCTCCAGTACCTTTTCAACAACATCTGGCTAGACACCTTCACCAGAGCAGTGTTTGTTGAATTTACAGTCTACAATGCCAATGTGAACCTGTTCTGCATTATAAGCCTGATGTTTGAAACCAATGCTTTAGGTGAGAACCTTTTTTAAGTTACACATTTCTGAAGACAGCACGCAATGCACCTACAGATTTACATGCTGTCAGTGTTTACCTAGTTCTTTATTCAGTACACAGAAGTGTTTTAATAAATCTAATCATGACAGAATCAATGCAAAATTTATAAACCATTTAGGAAAAACGTAGCATCATAGTAATACAGATCATAATGGAATATCTTACGTTTGCTTATGCTGTGGTCATCTGCTGATGAAGAAAACATGGTACTGAAGCTTCATCTCCAGAATTTACACAACAGGAACAAGCAAAATTATGTTTCCTAATCATTTCAGCTAAACAATACAATATTAAGACAAAAAGTACAGATAACAGTCTGTCTTTTTTGTTCCAGAAGACTTGTAATATACAGCTGTGTAATCATATAATACATAATTGGGATACAACAAAGAAAATAGTGAAACTAGATTCTGGTTTGAAGGCCACAGAAAAACATCTAATCTGAGCAGTAGCCTCCCTCAGGTCTGTCCCAGTATTGGAAAATGCCCCAAACTAGACCACAAAACTGAGCTCATTTTCTTTTTTAGAATGAGATTCAGATTTATATCTCCAGGTCCTCCTGCTACATTTCTGTGTTGTACTCCAATCCAAACTCAGCGTTGCTGGGATTAGTATCATCCAGGAGAGGACTAGCACTCTAAAAGCCATTGACTGCCTGAAACTCCTATTTGAGGAAAATTTCAAAGAACACTTATAAGGCTACTCATATAATCAAGTCTAAATCTTAGTTAGATAGTTGAATTCAGTCTCACAATGTGAGTACTGAAGTTTTACTGGTGAACTAAATTGTTTGAATGAAAATAGAATGATGTAATTATTGGAGCACTGAGGTGAACATTGTTTGGTTTTCAGGGGCCTTCTTCACAAGCGCAGAGCTGCAAAGTGTCCGGCTTTACCCATACACCGACAGTCTCCACATCTTTGTCATTGCAGCAGAAGTGATTTATTTCCTCTTTCTTGTGTACTACATGATAGTGCAGGTGAGACCAAATGGAGAGCTTGGCTGACAGCATCACCTTGTGTCTGGTTTTGATTTCACTTATAAAAACTTTAGAACTATTCTTGATTTCAGTAGTGCTGCTGCTGACTTGCACCAATGGAAGATTGAATCAGATACTGTATCTATTAAATAATAGGAAGGCAACATTTTATTTTGCTGGAATGCTTCTTTTAGGAAATTGGTGCAAGACGTAGTTTTATCCATGTGCAGTAGTCTGCTTTATTGCAGAGGGGTTAGCCCTAATCTTTAGAGGTGTGTTGTACGATACAGAGTCATGAGACTGAAACAGTAAAACTCCTCTTTTCGCAGGGAAAACTGATGAAGACTCTGAGATGGAGATACTTCCACAGCAAGTGGAATCTCCTGGAGATGGCCATTATATTGATTAGCTGGAGTGCCCTGTCAGTGTTTGTGAAGCGGACAATCCTTGGGACCCGAGACATCAGCTACTACCAGGAACACAAAGAGGAGTAAGTACTAATGCTATTTAGTGCATCCTTTGTTGGTGCTGCTTATGCAGAAACAAATCTATTTTTCCTCTTCACAGTCAGCAGCTTGTCTCTGCTAGATAATGCTACCCTATATGGCTATATTCATGAAGCGTGTAAGTATTTCAGGGCTTAGATTGTGCCAGCAATAGGATTTTCTTCTGATATTGCTCTAATAAAATCCAGCACACTTGAGCACCAAGTTCCCTAGCCTGGCTGCTAGTTGCCTATCTGCATCACCCTCTTCTGAATCAACAAGCCTTTCTGCTGCAGGACATCCATCCAGATAGTAGATAGTCTGCCTCATTCTTTCTTGTAAAAAGCCATTGGTTAGAGGATGATAATGGTTTATTTTATGCAGAATGGAAAATTATAACATCTGTTAAAAAATGGTCACACAGGGAAGGGGTCATAGAATTGCAGGATAATTTAGGAAGGAAAGGACCTCTGGGGGTCCCTGCTCCAACCTCCTGCTTTGGTGTTAGATCAGGTTGCTCTGGGCCTTGTTTGGTTGAATTTTGAGTATCTCCAAGGACAGAGGTTCCACAGCCTCCCTGGATCCCTGTTTCCAGTGCTGAACCACTCTTATTGTGGGAGAAAAAAAAGGTTTTTCCATCTCCAGCTGGAATTCCTCTTGCTGTAACTTGTGGCTGTTGTCTCATCCTTTCATCGTGTACCTCCAGGAAGCATCTTACTACATCCTCTCTAGAACCACTGACCAGGTGGTTGGAGACAGCAATTAGAGACCTCCTCCGCCGCCTTCTCTCCAGGCTGAACAAACCCAGCTCTCACCTCCTTCTCTTGGATGTCCTGTACCCCGACTCCCAACCACCTCAGTGGCCCTTCACTTGACTCAATGTCCTCCTTGCACTGGGGAGCCCAAAGCAGGACTCAGTATTCCAGACACCTCGCAAGTGCTGAATGAGAGGAAAGAACAAACACTTCCTTTCACCTGGCAGCTACACTCTTGCTAATGCGTATCACATAGTATATGTCATGTGCAATATTAGCAAACACAATTTATAAAAGCTTTTTGTGGTCACCTCTGTTGTAAGCAAAATTGTAAGTACAAACAATGTGCTACCTTTATAAATGGTAAATATAAGCATTACCAAGTTTTTTTCAGCTAACATTAAGACTTGACTCACCTCAGTCACAGATCACAGTTCTGACCTCCAATCTTTTACTTCATTCCTTACAGTACTTTCTCACATCTTGTTGGAAATGAGCTAATCCTGTCACAGCTAGTGCATCCTGCTAGCTGCACAGCACCAGTAACCCCATCCCCTCAATTACACATGCATAGAACAACCTGTCTTCCTTTCTAAGGGTCAGAATTTGATAGAAAGTTTGCATTAGCTGCCTTTAAACTGTGACTTGCTAAAAATGAGCAGCATTTGGGCTACAGCCTAGACCCTCTCTCAGCTCTAGCTAACACTGAAAAAAACCTCTGCCATGTACAACTGAGCTTTTTGTGTATGCACAGCAGGAAGTACAGGTGGGAACATTCAAGCAAGAACTCAAGTTAGCCCTCCACTGAAAACAAGGACGGGGGGACTGGCTCTTCCAGCATACTCATTTACGCACTTCAAAGGCTTCTGTGTGCTCGGTCTATTACATCTTTTCTTTTTTTCTAACAGCTGTGTAAGCTTTAATGAAACAGCAAGAGCCGATGCAGTTCTTGGCTACCTGATTGCGTTCCTGGTGCTTCTCTCCACAGTGAAACTGTGGCATCTCCTGAGGCTCAACCCTAAACTAAACATGATCACTTCAACTCTAAGGAGGGCATGGGGTGATATCTCCGGATTCATCACTGTTATTGCAATCATGTTCCTCGCCTACTCCATTGCCGTGAGTACCGCTGCGGTTTCTGTTGTCCGCAGTCTGCATCCAGGTACTGTCAGGTTAAATGAATTATTTCTGAATGCTGAAAGCAATATAGCTTTGAAATGTAAAACTGAATAAAGGTGCCTATCTAAATCTTAGGTTAGCAGCTTGGAGCCCAGTTCTTCAGTGTAAGTGAAAGAGAAGTTAAAATATCTACTTGTCTGTTCTTTGCAAACTGAAATTTAGTACAAAAATCAAACACCAAGAGGAGAAAATGGATTCTCTGTGTGTAATAGGTGTGACAAAGAACAAAGTATGGGAAAAAATAATTTTCTGGATAAAGCTCAAATTGGGGAGAGTGCAGCAAGTGCCATTTTCTGTTTGGCTAGTTTTTAAGTGGGAAATAATTATTTTTCTGCCCATTATAGGAATACTTATGCAAATAAAACTGTATTTTCATTCTAATGAGATTAAAAAATTATTGGACTGCAACTATTTATGCATATTTCCTGACTTGGCTGAAATGTTTTGTGTAAATCTCCTGGCAAAGTGATGTGGGAAATTCAGCACATCTCAATCGCAAAATCACTGAAAAAGTGGAAACTATCTGAACCGAACCCGCTGTCCTGTAAAGGGCAGTCCTGTGACAAACGGGACCTGCTGCAGTGTCACACTGCCTGATTTGAGAGTCCTCAACTCTCCCTTCCTCCAGCACTGACACTCTAGCAACTGGGTAGCTTCAGGCATCAGTAAGGCCACAAACTTAACAGGTGATGAGATCAGTTCCATGACCCAGCCTGTTGTCATGTCATGCAAGTGCTGGAGCTGTGAAAGAAAGAGGTAGTAATATATATGTAAGGATGGAGAAAAAGGTGAGACTGCAGCAGCCCCCATTTAAACCAGACACAGTAGGCCCATAAGGTATAAATGAAGAAAATAGCACCTTGGTTACTGAGTGAAAACAAGGAGGCTGCCTATTGGGGAGGATCTGTGTGCTGAAAGGCAAGTGTTTGTGACTATGATTAATTCGGTCAATCATGCAGGGATATATCTGCTACTTAGGGGTGGTCTAAATTACTTTCCTGACTTTGCCATGTATTTGCAGATTTTTACGTTATCTAGTGGCAAGCTGAGCAGGTATAAGACATTCTCATGTCCATGATAAAAGGTATTACAGCTAAACACATTCAGAAAGTGTGAATCCAGTTCTCAGCTCTGGGTTACTCTTCTGTGACCTCGTCTGGTGTTTCCCCTGCTCATAGACAAAAAAAAACCCCAAAACACACAAAAAGCTTTATGGCTCTGATGACAAGCTAGGAGAACTTTCTCTGAATACAGTAGTCATTAGCTGATTTTGCAGCAAGGACTCTGATCATGACACAAGATATGCCTTCTTTCCTCTGCAGACAAACTTGATATTTGGCTGGAGGCTCTACTCTTACAAAACACTCTTTGATTCATCAGAGACCATGGTCAGTCTTCAGCTGGGAATCTTCAACTATGAGGAGGTACCATCTGTGGTTTTGAGAAGTTTATCCCTGTGTAATTAGCAGCTCAGCTATCAAATATGCTTTAAACCAGCAAATAGAAAGACTTTCAATTAATGCTAGACTTTACTCTGATTTTGCAAGCTCCACAGGATCCTAAAGCAGCCACCTTTTCTCAACAAGACAAGAAAAAGACACCAAGTGAAATATATCTCACATCCCATTTTGACCATCAGTAGACTCATAATGAATGTTTCATTGAGAAAGGTGCTCACATTTTAACTAGATATGTTGCTCATGGACCACAGAAAGTTTTGAGCAATTTTGTTAGAAAGCTACAGAATGTGAGTGATGCCCTGCAGTTGTTCTGAACACTCACCCATCAGCTTCTCAAGAAAGGCAAGGCCTTTCACAAGGGAACTTTATGTTACATTTGATTTTATTATTCTTGACTTTTTCATTAAGTTCTTTCAAATGTTACAATATCCTTTGAACAGTTCTTTGTGGATTAAGCTAGTTCTCAGACATCTCTGACTGCGAAGTCCTCCTTGGTGGATGTTTTTAGACCATGGATCCAACAGGGTATGGGCAGCTTTGAAGATCAGTAATTGGGCACAAATTTTTTCACCTCTACATCCCACTCATGTTAATCATGAAAATATATTCCTGTGTTATAGCTTACATGAAAATGAGGAATTTGGATTTTTACACAATCCTTTGTTGGTATGTGTCCATGGCAGTCTGACTGGGCTTCTTTGTAAAGACACTACTAAATAAAAGCATACAGAGATTTCATCTACACTTGGAAAGCTGAGGCATGATGGAGCTTCAGCTGTTCTGCAGATAGACAGATCTCCAGGCTTGTCAACTTCCACATGAAATTTCCATACCCTTACAGACAAATGCAAACACTTAAAAAAGCCCAAAGATTGCCCATATTAATATATCATATATATAAAATATTCCATCTTTGTACTGTATCATATCAACATAGGAAAGAGACTAAAGGAGAAAATTTATATATATATGTATAATATAGACAGCATAATTTATTAGACACAGGGATTTTGAGACAAACTCCTTATTGTGTTTTAACTGCCTGTATGTATGTATGTTTTGCGGGGTTTTTTTTACAATCAAAGAATGACATCTTACCTTATTAATGCTACAGGTCTTGGACTACAATCCAATTCTAGGCTCCTTCTTAATTGGATCCTGCATAATTTTCATGACATTTGTAGTACTGAATCTGTTCATTTCGGTGATTCTGGTTGCTTTTAGTGAGGAGCAGAAGCACTACCAGGTGTGTTCATTTAAGCTCTCCTGCCATTTTTAGCATTTATTGTGCAGTTCTTACTCATGATTTAGGTATTCCACCATCAGATGAAGCCCAAGTAAACTCAGTCCAACTCTTAAGAAGTAAACATTTACTCATAAAGCGCGCTTCAGATTTTCCAGATTTATACTGTCCATTCCTGTTCAGACGAGTCCCTGTGCAGATTTAGTGCAAGATCTGATTTGTAGCCTTCTGTTCACATACTAAATCTGGCAAAAGTCTCAGACTTGTGCTACAGCTCCACGAAATCAGAGCCAAAACTGCTCCTAAAGTCCTTGAGGACTTTACAGCTCCCTTTTAAAATGTCACTGTGAGTGTCTGATCCATTCAAGGTACTGATAGCATGGTGTGAAATTCTGCTTAGTACTCCAGTACCGTCCAAAATTCCTCTATGTTTTAAATAAAGTCAAGGCAGATGAAAACAAAGGACATGGACAATACAAAACAAAGTATATTTAGTTTTTATCATTTAGTTCATCTAGAAATGGTGGGTGGCTCATTGTGTATACCGCTAGCTGTATGGTAGCTGGCAAGTGAACTCGGGGCTCCTGTAGCAGGATTTCCCTGGGCTTTGACAGAGCCAAAACTTCTGTAACGTCCATGCTTACCCATGCTTATTTGGGACTTTTGCCTTGATAAAAATATTGGCATGATGTTTTGCTTTGGCAGTTACTCATGCTCTGCTTAGAGTGAAAGTTGGTTTATTTAATCTCAAGTAGAGATTTTCTCTTGAAACTTTCTCTGGTTTCAGCAGAAACTGTATCCGCTTCTGGTCTGTGCATCTGAGTAACTTCTCGTTGTTATTTCAGGCTTCAGAAGAAGAGGAGATTGTTGATCTAATGCTAATGAAACTTTTCAGTTTCTTTGGGATTAAATGCAAGAAGGAAGAGAAGCCAGTCACTAATGATCAACTGGAATAACTTGCCAATGATTAAATGATAACCACAATGAAAAGTCACTTTGGGGGTGAAAGACTCACTTTTTAACTATCAGCTGCAGTGGCTAGACTTAAGTTTTCATGGCTTCTGACTAAAATGCTGTGGCACTCAACCAATAAACTGTTGCTGACATGTTATTTTGGAGTATTAGCTAAGAAATAACGCTAAACCTAACATAAAGCATCCCACGCACACTTCCTGTAGACTTAGCATCTGTATTTAATAAACACTGACCGCTTGTTGCACCGTTCGACCAAAAACATTCGTTTATCGCCAAGCAAGGGCCGTGGAAAGATGGCGACCCCCTCGGGCCGCCCTCCTCCCGCCGGCCCGCTCCTGCTCCCGCCTCAAGCCCGGCGGCCCAGCACGAAGCAGCGGCGCTCCCCGGCTGCCAGACGGGTCCCTCAGGGCCCGCTCCTCGCCCGCTAAGGGGACCGCCCGAGGGCCGCCCCCTCCCGCGCGCCGTCGGGGCTGCCCCTGACGACGCCCCCGCGAGGCGGGAGCTCCGCGCGGCGCCGCCCCCGGCAAAGATGGCGTGGCGAGCGCTGCGGCCGGTCGGGCCGGTGCTGGCGCCGCGCTGCCCGCGCCTCTCGCCGCCGCCGCTGCTGCCGCTGCGGGTGCCCGCGGCCCGGAGGTTGGCCACCAGCTCGCTGGTGCTGTCCGGTGAGTGGCGGCCGGAGGGCGGCGGCAGGAGGGAGGGAAGCCCGGTTCTGCGGGGAGTCGTCGCTCCCTCCCTGTCCACCGGGGGGGGGTGAAATGCGCGGAGCAGCCCCAGAGTGCGGGAAGCAGCGCTCCGCACCGAGCGTGTCGGGCGCGGCGGAGCGTGGCCGGCCGAGGGGGTGCAGCCCGGGGTCGGGTGGGTCACCGGCAGCCGCTGGTGCAGCGGTGCCCGCGTGGGGACCGGGGAAAGGCCTCGCAAGATGGCTGAAGCCTTGCAAGGGCTTGGAGCTGCGGGGGGCAATCGGTGCCGCCCCGCTTTGCCGCGCGGGTGTCACCTGCCCCTTGTCCTGACGCTCTCCTAGTGCCTTCTCCCGTGAGGAGCTGGTTCACTCCCTCAGGTGGCAGAAAACTTTTAACCTCCTCTCCACGCTGCAGTTTTTCAGCAAAGTGGCCCTGTTCCATCCTGGCCCCAGCTGCAGGCTTCACGGAGTGGGCTGAGTGTGGGCAACACGCACTCGACAGAAAAAGCAGATAGCTTTTCCTGGGATCGTCGTGCTGCAACAGCTTGTTGATAGCTCCAAGGAGCATCAGCAGCCGTACAAGAAAGGGGCAAAAATGGGTGGATGGAGGAGGCAGGCCTGCAGCAGTTAGACTGGCGTGGGCTGCCAGGGAGCCTGAGCCAGGTTTTCAGGGCCTTGGGCCTGTTCGGGGTAAAGATGTTTGGCTCTGTCTCACCAGCTCCTGTGCAGTATACAGAAGAGATGAACTTACACATCAGTGCTTGGAATGATTTTGCACTTAATGTAGTTAATTTGGAAAGTATCTGCTGCTGTTGAAGCTCTGTTTGAATAACCGTTAGTCACAGAAGTATGAAAAACACAATCTGTGGTACTCTAGCAAACAGAAAAGTTGAAAAGGTGGGAGAGGAGGAGAATATGCTATAAAAGTAATGATGGTCACTAGGAAGAGGTCATAAATTTCCTTCTAGATGAGTCTTTTAACCTAACTGTTTAACTGCCTTCTGCTGCAAGTGAAAGAAATAACATTAGTCATTATTTGCAACTTAGTGAGTCAAGATCTAAGCTTTTTTCACTATTCTAATTGCTTAATATACCCATCATTTTTCTATAGATATAACTTGAAGGATTAACATAAATTATGCTTTTATTTTAGGCAGAGAGGAAAAATTTTGTATGCCTCTTTGTGGAGGTGTGAGTTTTCCTTCACTCTTCAGGTTTATATTTATGAAATATTTAATAGAGGCAGGCTAAACTAAGTGAAGGTCTAAATTCAGAATGTGCTAGTTAAGCTGTAGCCAAAGTCATGTTCAAATGAATGAAGCTAGAGTAAATTTAGCTGCTCTTCTGAAAAGGAATGCTCACAGAAGACATTTGGTGTGCTTTGACATTTCATATTAGTGTAATTTGCTTTATTTAATGGGCTGATCACATAAGCTCAAAGTCCAAATTTTGAGATTACTTATTAACTCTTTTTAATTTGACCTTTACTTTATTTGCAGTGTTTTTTGTTGCATGGTCAGAATTTTTCATTTTTCATTTTTTTTCCTCCTACAAGAAGCTTATGTGCTCTTCTGACTGTTGAGAATATTTTGCTGCTATGTTCCAAACTGATCATGAAGTACTAGGGTTTTTTTTAACCCTGCTTTATAGACAAATCTTACAAATATTGCTATCCTAAATAAAAATATATTGGTTAGCTTATTTGATGTGTAACGTCACAAATGTTCAGCTTGGGTTTGAGATTGTGTCATTCTCTGTTCTCGTGGTTCATTGCTCATTTCTAATGAAATTCCTATGGGTTTAATGTCTTGACCTAAAATGATTTAAGACACTTCTTTTCATTGGAATGCATTTTGAAAGATCTTTGTAGGTATAAATAATGCTAGCTGAAATTCTCTGGATGTTTTTGAGTGATAATTCATGGAAAAATACTTCATATTTGTGTTTTATTTAAAACTTTTTGTGTACTGTATTTGCAGAAACATGTATTGCTCTACTGAGGCCTATAAAACTTAGGCCATCTTCAAAGACAAACCATTTTATCTGAGACTCACTTCTCTTACATGTGTTCAGACATAAATAGGAGGATCACTACAATTGAACCAGCTTAAAATATGGCTGACTGACAAGGGAGGGGTTTTAGCAGATCTACAGCGAGAACTTCTGTTTTCCTTCATGTACAAGTTTAGAAAATACATAAGGATTTGCAGAAGTGTAGTTTCTCTAGTGAGTATAAGGAGTCCAGCCTAGAGGAAGAGCCTGAGAGGAGAACTTTAAACTCAAAAGTAAGGTCCAGCTGTACTAGTCTGGCACTAATCACACAGGGAACCCTTGTTTAAGATGTTGTCTTCTCCAGTTTTTGGAACACCCGTTGCTTGATTGGATAGGTGCTACAAGTGAAAATTAAAAAGAAATTTTTTTTTTTTTTAAAAAAAAAAAAGGAAGAAAGTATCTATGGGGGAAAAAGGGAAGAAAGTATCTATGGAGAAACTACGGAAGTGAGAAAACAGACCAAGCAGGCTGAAAATGTTCAGAGTAATAAAAGTTCCTGTTAAAATGTTAGCAAGAAAAATGTTGCCTGTTTCAATTACTTCTTTTGAAGTTTCTCCATATGACTTTATAAAAAGAATTGCTTCTAATAAAAGCTAGTACAAGATGCCCTGAATCTTACAGATCTAAAATATATGTAGAATTGTAAGATTGCTGTGAAAAGATTTAACAGGGTCTTAAATATGCTTATTATAAAACTACTGTGTTCTTCTCACAGTAACAGTATTGAGAGCAAATTTGCCGAAGTAGCAGTTGCCTGTATGAACTGCCTTATTAATTTGCTCTGTCTTCATTTGCCTTAATTTTACATAGATCCGTGACAACAGTAAACAGGGAGACTCTATAGCAAATGTCGGGTGAAGGGAAAGGGATCAGCCACTTTTGCTAGCTAGGTTGCAACTTTCTTACTTCAACTGATGGCTCTATTTGAGTACTTTGAATGAGATTCTGTAAAGCTGCCAGTGTTTCTAACGAGCCATTAACACTGGTCTTCCAAGGAATAATAAAGTGGTTGTCAGAAACAAACACTAAGTATGTTTGAAAAGCCACTATGCTATCATAGAAATGCATAACTATGAGTAAAGTACATATATATGCTTTAGATTTATACTTTTGTTTGAAGTAGAACTACTCCTTTGCTCCTGTACTTTGTATCAGTCTCTAGAGGATTGCACAGGAACTAGCAATACTCTCAGCAGAACACCTTGTGAACTTCTACCGTTTCACTGGGCATGTAATGAGCAGAACAAAATGCTTCTGTAAATTGTATTTGCTGTTTAAAGTATGTTCCAAGAAAAACTAACAAAACTAACCTCGGTAAAAAAACCCCAGTTTAATTCTGCAAATGTGTTACTGTATTTAAGTGAGCAACATGTCACTTATTTCTGAAATACCAAGTTTGTTTCATTTTAGCCCGCAAATTCACAGACAAGCATGAATGGGTAACCGTTGAAAATGGCGTTGGAACAGTAGGAATCAGCAATTTTGCACAGGTATTGATTCCTTCCCCCTTACCCAAGTCTGCAATATTTATTTTTGCATACCTGCTCTTGTCCTTGTTCTTTGGACAGTTACGTTTTTTTATTGTTCTAATTGCATATGCTATACAATGAGCGTGATTTTTGGACTTGGATCTGTCACATTATTTATGAAGCAAGCGCTGCTTCAGCATTCTGACAAATTCTTAATCTTAATAACTTCAGATTGAGCCTTGGAGAGCTGAACTTGATGAGAACTTAATGAGAACTTGATGAACTTAATGGTTCAGCATAATTTAAAAACTTCTTTATTACTTCAGTTCTTGCAGGCCAGAGGAGTTCGTGGCTATGTGAAGACAGTATCGTGCACTTTTTAGGCCACATTTCCCTTGAACTTGAATATAGTGCAGTCCCTCTGGCTAAAGAACAGTTGTGAATAGAAAAGTACAACATGGCATGTATTTCCTACTCTAGGATAGGATTTCCTTTGGATTTTTTGTTTTGTTCTCATGCAAGTACTTGATTTGGAATAGTCCCAGGCAAATCCAGGATAGAGATTCACTGTATGTGAAATTTAAAATCTAATGTGAGAAGCTATCAGTGAAGTGCATTGAATTAATGTTTCTTAGGACAAGCAGCATTTCCTGTAATCTCAGTTTTCTGTAAATAACACTAATACTCTGTAAGATCCCCAGTCTTTTGTGAGATAGGGCACATTTGTTAGTGAAGAGGCAGAAGCCTATTCTCGTTGAGCCTATTCTTATGGTGATAAGGCTCCTTATTAAGTAAGGACAAACTGTATGCTAACAGCTCTGGAGCTGTCCATGTCTGGGGAAGAACCATTGTGTTTTCTTTCAAATTGCACTGGAAGTAAATCCTCTGTGCTTTGTAAAAAAGATAATTCCACCAAATAATTAGGAACTTTGTCCTTTAAAACAGTTGTTACTCTAGCTGATGTTAAGAATATCAGCAGATGTTACTTCTCATTCTGCCTGAAGAAATCTGTGTATAAACCTTGTAACTCAGCCTGAGGGTTATTAACACTGTAACAGATAAATAATAATTTGGCATTTGGGGCATGATAACAAAACATTTTTTTCAAGTTAAATGTTTAAAGAGAAAAAGTGAAAAATATACAGTCCTTAAGGAATGAGAACTAAATTTAGAGACAGCAATTACTTATATACAGTGATTCTAGAGTTACTGTATCAGACCTCTCCTATGTATAGTTTCTTTTACTTTGCTTTGATGCTTTTGTTTTTCTTTTAAGGAAGCATTAGGAGATGTTGTTTACTGTAGTCTTCCAGAAATTGGGACAAAATTGAGTCAGCATGGTAAGTTTCAGCTCTGATTTCTAATGAATTATTCCGCTCATCCCACTCTCCCTTTGCAAAGATGAATTTTATGAAGTAATCTTTATGTTCATTAATACCATTATAAATCTTCTGGATGCAAAATAAATTCAGGTATTTCTACAAGAGGTGGCTTTAATTTCAAATTCTCACTGTCAGACCATGCATGGTAGCAGAAAATACCTGCTTATTAAACTGAATACATTTATTTAGAATCAAATATTTGAAACATCTTTTTGTAATAATTTTATCTATGCTCTGTTTTAGAAATATTTATGCTTTGATTTGAACTTGCTAATGTTTAGGCTGGTTTATTTGTAATTCTGCAGTTACACATTTCATGAGTTGTATGATGTGAAACATCTAATTGATATCAAGCTCTTAATTTTTCTATGATTATACAGAATCAGTAATTTTTTGGTATCAACTGTGATCATACCTTTTTGCTTATTAGTGATGTACAGATTGTTTTGTTACATTCTTAATCATTCAGTTATGTAATTTTCCATGTTAAAGAAAAGTGAGCATTAAGAGGTAGAAAGGAAAAGCCTATTCCTGTTTTTACATGGAGAGCTGACTCACTAGTATATGAAGAAAAGATTGTCATTAGCTTCAGACACTGCAGAACAAGAATGTAGATCTACTGAGGTAAAGTAGCAGGCCTTTCTTTTGCCATCCTTCTTGTGGAATAGGTCCATATCGAACTGTTCCGGCCAAATCTATTACATCGTGTTGAATGGTGAATGTTAGACAAAAGGTCTTTCTGTTTAGGGTTTTAATTAACCAACTTGAAGTTTTATCTGAAGGAATTTTGTTTACATTTAGTTCTTCTCTTTTCTACCCCTTCTGGCCTTAGTCCAAGCTTTCCCAAAACATGTTGTTCTCTTATTCCTTGTCCTGATGCCTGTCTACTCTTCTGACAGCTCCGTGTTTCTCCAGCCTCTGTCTTGTTTGCTTGTGGCTTAGAGTTACTCTGGACTAACATTGCTTCAGGCACCATTTCCATAACTGCCTACAAAACAGGAAAAAGGAAAGAGCAGCTGGGTGATTCCAGTGTGGTGCTTCTGAATACTAACGTGTGTTTTCTAGTGAGTGCAAACGTAACACTTGATAGTGTTTCTGAAGAAAAACTGGGATTCCTGAAATTGTGGCTGTGTCTATTTTGTAACCAAATTATGTACAAAAGAAGGTTTAAATTGTAGATAAAAGGCATATTTAGGTCTCCTGAAGCAAGAGCTGGATGTGGTTCCTTCCAACCCCACATCATATCATATACTGTAGGGCATTAGCCAAACTTAAGCAACTTCCGTCCCTTCTGTAGCAGCCAGCTAGCTAGTGTTACGCAAGTTGCCCAGAATAATTCAGGAGCATAAACATCAAATTTCATACTGCTTATCATTGTCGTAAAGTGGATTACTTCAATCTCTTGACAGCTTTCCTTGCTCAAGATCAAGACACTTCTTCAATGGCTAGGTCATCACCGGAATTACTAAAAAACCTGAAGTGCTTTGTCTTTTCCTCTTAAAAGCGTTCGATCGTATTCTGTGTTTCAGATGAGTTTGGAGCTTTGGAGAGTGTGAAAGCTGCTAGTGAACTCTACTCTCCTCTCTCAGGAGAAGTGACTGAGATTAATGCTGCCCTTGCAGATAATCCAGGGCTCGTCAATAAATCTTGTTATCAAGATGGTAAGATGTCATTTTTATATTTCAATAATGAATATCACCTGGATTCTTGCTATCACAAATGGCTCTGCAATTCCTAGTTCTTCCAGTTTAATGGTGCGGAGGCTTAAATGGAATATATTGAATATAGTTCACGCCCAATAAAATTTAACATGAAAGTATTATTGTAGTCTTGTCTTTGCTGACAGCTGTGTTACAGTGTGTTCTTTTCAGACATAGACTGTGGTTGAATTTAAATCTGTTTCCCTTGATTGCACCTCTCTCTTGATCTTGTAACAGCTTGTGATACTGAGAGGTCAGGCTCTTTCACTCTTTCTAGACAGCATCTCACTATTGCCACTGTCAGAGATGACTAAATTAGACAACTGGTCTGACTCAAAAGGCCATTTCTTATGACAGGTTGTTTGTTTATTTTTTTTAAAGTATTGCAACATTATTTTGCCTGCACAAGAAATCCTGTTGATTCTGCCAGTGTTACAGGGCTTGTGTGCCTGCTGGGAGTACTTTTCTAAGGCAGTAGTAACATGAATGAAACTTTCTTGTAGGATATTAGCAACTGATTTTCTTTTTAATTTCCTAACTACAGGTTGGCTTATCAAGATGACTGTGGAAAACCCTGCTGAACTTGATGAACTGATGAATGAAGATGCCTATGAGAAATACATAAAATCCATTGAGGACTGAGCTGGAATAATGAAATAAATCCACATAAAATATTTCAGTGTAGTTTGTCATCAATCAGTGAAGTACAGAATATCCAGTTTTAGCAACCTGAAAAAGACCACTTATGATCATATATACAAGGCCATAAATAATTGCAGTGATAAAAATGTTTAACATCTGTATACCTGCGAGAGGTTTTTACTCTGTTGTCTGATTTATATAACTTCAGGATGTTATCTATAATATTTTTGGAAACAAAGCTTATTTGCTAAAATATATACTTCCCATGATTTATTTGACAATCAAATTTAGGAACAACAGCCTTAATATGGTAATTCTGTAGTAGGCACATGACTCTTCTCGTAACCTGGACTGCAGCTTTCCCTGAAATGCTTTTCTCTTGCTCCCAAGATACTGAAAAGCAGTGTCTCCCTAACCTCCTAATATTTTTACTAATTATAGTTGCAAGGATGATACCAAAAAAAGGAGAAGCCATATCAACTACCTCTTCATGATTTTTACTTCTCTACAGAATTTATTAACCCTTTGTTTTCCTTCTTCATTTTACTATATAATCAAATAGTTTTGCCTTTTGAGACAGAAGGTATGGTCCTTGTCTTCTGATTTATATACTTTGATAGTTGATTATCAAGGTCCTAGAGTGGATTGTTTAAGCTGTATTTTTTGTCTAGTAAACACTACCTATGTCACAAGTAATTAAGGAATTCTACATCTTGTGCCTAGCAATTGTGGTGATACTTGTGAGAATTGTGTGATCAGTAACAGTCTGACATATAATGTATCCATGTGTGTCTGTCTTTACGATCAAGTAGGCACACTTCTGTAATGACATCACAGGAATGAAACTAAAACTTTCACTTTGCAAACCAGTAAAGTAGCTGATTCCATTAGACTTAAGATTTAATGAATCTACAAATGTGCACTCAAAGTTGATGTGACATCTAAGGGTGAGGTTGAGTTGTACAGACCTGCGCTTTAGGAAAACAGAACAGTACAGCAGAGTTTTGATCTAAAACTTTCACAATTTTAAAATAGTGATTAGAAGCTAAGCACAAAACAGGAATGAAAACCAAGTATCTGTAAGTTGAGCTAAGAGGAAGCAGGGGAATGTTTATATCATCTTACATGAATAAGGCAAAATTCATATTCCTTTGGAAGTTCCTTTCAAAAGCACAGCCCTTCTAAAGGTTACACTGCAGGTTATACAAAAACCTTTCTAATGTATAAAAATGTAGGGCTTGCTTTTATGATCTGAAGGGATGTCAAAGTAATTGGTGGTTTTTTGAAATCCTAGGAGCTAATTTTTCCTGCACAAGTCACAGATAAAAGCCCTGCCAAGAGAGACTTGCTGTGTATTTAAGATAAAACTATCTTCTCCATAGGAGTTAAACTGCAAAGTGACTAAGAGGAAAGAGTGGGTTAGACTGTTCCACAGGAGTCCTAACTTGGCAGTGGCTGATAAACAAAAGGCTCCAGTAAATCTAGTGTAAATGCTTTAAAAATTGTCAGTGCTTATCCATTCTTCACAGTGTCATGCAGTATTTATTGTGACAACATTTAGGGCCCAGAGAGCTGGGAGCTTGATCCTGGCCTCTTGCAGACTCCCTGTGTCCACTTGAATCTTCCTCCCTGTGGGCTTTCCAAGGGAAAAGAGAAAGTTTGTTTCAAATTAACATGAGTGCACTCAAATGGAGATAGGAAGGCAGGAAAATGTTTCAATTTGATACTGTTTCTTTCACCCTATTTTCTCCAACTTTACTAGAGAGTAACAGGCCCTTCATTCATTGCCGTGTAATGTATCACCCTTGTGGATCTCCCTTTAAAGGTTAGTCCAGAGCACTGTAATGAATTTTAATACAATTTTTTCCTTAAAATGTTTATATTCTTTCCTTTTGATCAATAAAATACAAAATAGTAATTTCTGTAATCCCCTAAGGAATCTGGGAGATAGTAAAAACTGTGTATTAGCAGGTTTACAAGGTTCCACAAGTACAGCTGAACAATAACTTTCTGGACAAACCATCTGAAACAGAATTCAACCTTTCTTTCATGGTGTACAGTTAAAGAATGGATGTTCTTTTGCTTAAAGAGGAAGACCAGCAACTTTGCTATCCCCAGTTCTTTCAGGATTCTGTATGACCTTAAAGTGATTTATTACATTTCCCAATTCAACTTAAACTGGGAACAATAATACTTAGGTGTTTTTCTTGTGTGGTTTATGCTGAGAGTTCTGGTGTTCTGCAGTTGGGTTAGGCCAAATGATGTATATCAGAGCAAATATTTTTATATCTTCCTACAATCCACTCGACTACCTGAATTACGCTGCCAAAAGAATGTATTCTTCCTTGTTTGATGTATGCTACCCAAGCAGAGCTCCTGGCTTTCAAATAATCCTGTAACCTCAGCACATTCAGCAGCAGCAAGAAGCACCGTGCACCGGCTGGAGCCAGGCTCTGCAAAAGCACAAATGCAAAACTTGCCAACGTGAATCTGTAATGAATGCATTTCATCAGAATAGAAAGATGGAGTGAATGTGTATTAGCTTTGCTCTGTGACACAATTTTAAATACTTTTGTATAAATTGTAGGGAAAAACATCAAACTTGTTCACCAGTGTGTACTTCTACAGAAAATTAATGAAGGAGATGATTTTTTACAAAAATAACCACTTCATCTGTGACCTCTTAAGTCCTGATTCTGAGCTTAAGAACTTAACACTCATAATTACTGGATATTATAATTACTGCACTCAGCAGAGAGACTGGCTTTATGGCAAATTACAATTTCCATACTTCTCCCACAACCAATAATTATGTCTCTCTATCTCCTAGGGGTTAATTATATCATCACCTTTCTTCTTGCCAACACTTCCTTTCTGTTCCACAAGTACCAACCCCTTTATCTCTTAAATTATTTAACTGAATGATATAAGCTAAACTTGAAACTAATTTTTCAATTAATATTTAGTTTTATAAGATTTTTACCAACATCAGTCCTGAAAAGATTGCATACCTAAAATTTTGTCTGTTTTTCAAGTAATGAAGTGCTGCCTCTCCCCGTGAATCTTGACCCATCGTGTATATAAATACAAATCATGTAATTGTTACTTCTCATCAGAGGGGAAAAAAAAAAAATCAATGGTATAAAACTAAAAGAACAAAAATACATAACAATCACACTTGGTGGTGTTTTGATGAGCATAAAATAAGGGTAATTATCAACTTCAGTCATTAAATTAGCAGTAAAACAATTGCTCTGATGATTAGAAGTGCAGCAGATCTCAGTTTCTACTGCTCCTCCTAACTGGTGTCTCCAGACAGTTGATGTCCTGTGGATAAGGATCCTCTTTCTTCATAGTGATAGACTGGGAATTTTCAATTTTCCTGTAGTAATGGGTCCCGCCACAGAGTTTTAATACGACAAACTGACACATAAAGGACATAACATCTATCTTCACGTCAGCCTAGTCATGTGAATAAACAGAACTGCACCAATCAATCAAGAATGACCCTCAGCTCCTCAACTGAGCATGTGAGACTTTTCTGTTGTGTTGGGTGACATCACACGGCAAGAGGCAAAGGAAATTGCACCACCTCCACTGCATATTTTGGAGAAGAGAAAGAAAACCTAAGAATTGTGCATAATTAATTAATAACACGAGTTCACCAGCGGGTGGAATGCTCCAGGTCGTCAAATGGTGACATGCTGATTTAAACAACTGCAAATTAAAAAAAAAAATTGCATAATTTCACCACACGGTGGCACTCAAAACGCTAAGGATGGTAACACGGGAGCAAGGTCAGGAAGTGCGGTCAGACTGGTTTTCTGGCTCAGCTGCTCAGTCGCTAAAAGGTACTGCAGTGACATCCCTGCCTCAGCGGCAGTTACTTTCCTAGGTCAACTCCAAGATCAGAAGAAATATTAAGCACACCTTGCTTCACTGAAAAAGTTTAAAAAACGAGCCTCACAGCACTACATGCAACAAAGAAATTAACCTGGTTTTACTGTACCCATCAATTTACCATCTTTCTCCTCCCCCAGACTCCTCACCCTCCTTCTTGCAACACACCTAAAATTCGGCCTGGTGGGGAAGGGGTGTGCATGGACAGTCTAAAATTTTACCAAGTTCCAAACATGATGCCAGCCATTAAGTTAATAGGAGCTTTTCAATAACAGAGCAGATGGACTGGGAGCTTTGGGAAAAACGTTCTTCGCAGGTGAAACTGCTTTTACATTAATGAAGTTGCATCAGTCTTAGACTGCAGAAGTCATCTACATGACACAGCTCCATCTCCCTGGACAAATGTGTTTTAATGTGGTAAAATGTGACTGGACTGATGGAAAACTGAACATCCTGTGGCAAGCCCCTTCCAGGGAATATGACCTCATGGATGTAAAACAGTATTAAAAGACTCCTGAGCAATGTCCATCAGTGTAAATTACCAGCAAGATATGCTGCAGATGACAGACAAAATTTGAGAGCAACTTAGGAACATCCTCAATGTAATTCTCTCCACTTTCTTGACACTATTTGAGACACAGTCTTAGAGGAAGAGTCCTTGGCAGGAGAATTTAGTCTGTGGCACTGGATTGGTTAGAGTTTGCCTCACAATATTGATATCCCTCTCCTCCTGACAAAGCATAAGTCAGTCACTTCAGACCTGATCTATTTTAATGCAGTACAAGTATCCTACATCCTCTGCTATTAGGCTGTTTTATTTGTTATTTGTTTATGGTGTTTAATTATTTATGCTGTTGAATGCATTTTGCTTAGAGATGTATTTTAATGGAGGTACAGCACTTGTATCTTTCTCTAACCACAAAAATCAATCCACAAGATAGGAGGATGAGTCCACACTTCTTAGGACTCAAAGAGTACTTGGTTTTCAGCCATCACCCCTCTCCCTTCTTCACTGCATGGGTCTGGATCAAAAGAAAATGACTGAGAATTAAGCATTCTTGGCAACTCCCACCTGTTCTGACAACCCCTCACTTGTGCCACAACTGGTAAGGCAAAGCCAGTGATAAAACTGGTATAATATCACCACTGCACAACTCTTTTTGCTGCAATGTATCATCCTCATTTACAACCGAAACATTTTTGCAGCTTCCTATTAGACTAAGGGGCATTTCTTACATCAGGTTGGCCTGGCCTGGTAAATGTGTTAGAAAACAAAGAAGACAATTCAGCTGTTCAAAACCCATATGAAATTTTTGTCTACTTCCCATATCATCCATAGGTTTTTTTAAAGAGTAACTGAAGGACAACACGGTCCTTTAATGCATGTCCCTGCTTCTATGTGATCTAAAGTAGTAATTCTAACAGGGAGTCTTAACAGTCTTGCAAAGGGCCACTCTCCCTCCTCTTTGGCCTCTCCCTTCTCTCTGTAGCTGATCCTCCTTGCTCTTGCCACCTCTGCTGGTCACAGGGGCTCCCCCATTTGACAGATTCATGGCATTCAAGTGCATCCCCTGAGCCAAGTCAACTCATCAGTCAGCCCAAAAATTGTTGGTGGATTCCACAAAGCACCCAGAGAGGGACATTAAGAAATAGGGATAGTTATTATTAGTAGTACTATTATATGAATACTTCATACTCTTTAACACTTGTTATTAATAAGACTCTATCTACTGTATGTAATTCTAATTAAGTCAGATGAATTACCATAGTCATATTCTGTCCCATGTAAGAGTGGGAAAAAAGAAAAAAAGAAAGAAAAATTAATCCAAGACTGAAGAACAATGTAAAACTATTCTTTTTTCCTTTTTTTTTTTTCATTTTAGAGCATCATGACTTCATTATAATTTTCACCCAGAACTGTAATCTCATTACTTCAGGATCTCTCAAGCATAACAGCAGTTTTAAATTCAAAGCATATTCTTATGAAAAAGAAAAGGGAAATTATACTCTATTACTCTAATTGTTGCAGCCTAATATTTATATAATGGCACCTTAAGAAAACAGTTCTGGATTCTGTAATTTATGTGAGCTAAGAGTTCATTTTTACTTGAACAAAAAGATTAGATAGATGTCAAATCAGAAAACATTCCCTCTGGAAAAAACCTGAAATCTGAGGCTACATTTTAATTATTTTGTCCTTCCAAAGAAACACATAAAAATACTACTATTAATTATTAGTAATAATGAGACAGCTAAACAGATGTTTCTGAAAGAGTATAGAAAAATTAGTTCTACTAATTACATGAGAACAAACATAACAATTTTTCTCCCTACAGCCATATGGTTTTTATCTATATTATAATGAAGGCTTAAAAAGCGCTGGTTAAAGAAAAGATGAAAACTGTTGTTGGCATTGTAAGGCAAGATGCTGTCTACAGTGAAAGACTGTGAAAACTAGCACATTATAACAATTCAAGAAACAAATATTCTGAACTCAGCAATGAACAGAGAAAGAATATTTGAAAGAGTCCTCCTGATTCATTTAGCTAATACCTAGCCTCAATTCTGCATCACCACTGGAGGAAAAGGCATGTACTTGACTACAGTTACTGCTGAACATACAAGGGGCTTAGAAACCTTCTTCCTAGTCCTTCAGCACTGAAAAATATAAACTGTTATTTTTTTAAAAATAAAAATCACTGTTTTTTCACATCTCTCAGTATCTTCCCTCTATGAAAGCCACTCCCTCCTCTCCTGAAAGACTGGCAATTTCTGTACTTTCTAGCTGCCAAAAGCCTGCGATAGGTGCTAAATGTTGAATTGCACTTGAGAACATTTCAACTGTCACTAGTGACCTTAACGGGAAGAAGCCACAAACAGCTGAAGTACAGGCATCCTTTCTGAACTACAGACTGCTAAACTACCCCTGAAACAGTGTTAACGATCCAAGACTAAAGACAGCTACATCCCTTTACACCCACCAATAATCTCATCCTAACTTCTTGACAGACAGTTACACTTCAGAAGACAAGATCACCAACATAATTCAGTATACTGCACCTTCCATAGAGAACACTCTTAAGGGAGACTGCCTGAAGACAAGCTGGCTGGAAAATCTGGCCCAAATATTAGGTATTTGTCTTCAGATGTGCAGGTACATCACAACATGTCTTCATACACGCACTACGGATGAATCAGAACACAGTTGTTTCAGAACCTCAACAAAAAAGAGCTCATGGTTTATCAGTTAAAAAAAAAAAAAAGATTTATATTCACCACATGTTCACAATTTGTATCATTAATCTTTAATGACAGCTAGAAGCTACAGGTTTATAAATATATATATTTTTCATAATTGTGACAACCAGTGACTAGATGCAGTTTTGGTGGAAAATTGTCTGAAATACTGTAAGGCTAGGCAAGGTACAAGGCATTATTAGAAAACGTTGAACTTTTGGTGATATTACATTACTTTTACAAACATTAGAAACAAACATTACCTGGTGAAATATAAACATTGCAGAAGAAACTACAACCAAAAGTAATTTACTAGTTAAGTACATAGCTAAGAAACGAGTTAGTTTGGTTTTTTTTTAAACAAAGCCAAGGTAAACCAAAAACAGTAATAAAAACTTGCATGTTAAAGAGCACTGTCTTCAACAGACAGCATCTCCATTACAGAGAGAAATAACCTGTGTAACACTATAAGGGACGAGTTAGGTTTGTTTAAACCATTCCAAGAACAGTAATTTCTGCCACAGCAGTCAATTTCCCTGCATTACAACATGGATTCACGTCCAGATGTCGGCAGGTTTTGCAGCCAGGTAGAGGTCATTTTCTATCAAAGTTAAAAGGCATGAACTTCACGTCAGGGTGCACCTCCATCAAGCCAGTTAGAGGACACACACGAATGTTTGTTACACCACAGTTTAAAAACTCAACTTAGGAGTAATCCCAACCAATTTTAGTTTTGATCAGCTTTAAAAACAGATCTATTAGCTCTCTGAGTTTAAAAGTATAATAATACAATTTGGCTTGTTTTTAAGATACATAAATACAAAAATTTTAAAACTCACAACAGTAACACAACTCTTTGCCCTAGAAGATAATAAAGAGTAAAGTATAATGCGTGAGACTTCATTACACAGTTTTATTAAATATTGTCTTGTTACTGTTATTCAAAGGAGTATGATTATGATTTAGTGAAGTCAGATTGGACAAAAAAGAGCCTAAAGATATAACACTGCTTAAGACATACAGTTTCCTTAATGACACTTTTAACAGAATATTCTATACACAACATACCAATACCTCAACTATACCAATCAACTTAATTGCTAAAAAAAATACAGGTGCACCATAATATTGCATAGAAGGAAATCCCTGGTATTAATACACTTGCACCGGACTAGGACTTTCTCCCTGCCTTACTAAAACAAAGCACATATGTTTTTAAAAAAAAGCACATCTCACATTTGATATTTTTCTTCACTATATTCTTTGGAATAGCTTGTGTATGTGTTATTTCAAGCACATTTTTATTCTACATTCTATTGTTTAATATTAAGAAACTAAAATTAAAAGGAAAAGAGTTTTTCTGCCTTCACCCACAAAATATATGTAATTATCTTCCCATGTTGCATAAAAATAAAACCAGACCTTTCTCAACAACAGAAAGCTCAAACAAAAGCCAGGATAGCTGAATGAAGAGGATATTCATACAACATGGGGAAATCCAGGGTCAAAAATCCTCTCTGTAAAATGTTAAAAGTTGTACTTATAAGTTGAACAAAGAGAGTCCAACCAATAGCCAAAGGTTTTATAGCTCAGTACTCACTTTGACCATGGAAGACCTACATTCAAGACCATACACATTGACTGAAGGAAGTACTCTTACTGCTTAACTATTTTTGGGCAATTCTGTCTCATAAGCTGAGCCTGAGAAAACCTTCCTATTGAAACAGGTATGTTTCCCTGAACATGGTTCATTCTGAAAAATGTCACCATTTAAAAAAAAAAAAAATTTAAAAAAAAAAAAAAATCAATCAGCTCTACATAAGGCTAGGGTTTTTTATTTCACAGCAAAATTGACTCTATTTACTTCCTATCTTAAACTATTTATGTTTTAAAAACCTTAATTTTAGTGCTCAAAAATACTTTCATTTCAGTAAGTAATCCTTTCATATATTCAGAACACGTACACATAAAGCGCATACAGGAAACAGAATTACTCATGATTTGCCAAAAAGCCATGCAGTATAAATGGAAGGTAAAAGTAATTTTCTTCAGATATTCCTTACAGTGAGCACTCTAATTTCATGATACAAACTGTACAGACAGATTAAATCCATTCAAAAGTTTTAACGATATGCATTAGGCAGCATCAGATAAATAACAGTAAAAGCTGAAAAGACCATGTCTCCACAAATAGATTTAATAAAAAACTAGAACTTCCGGTTTCAGATAGAATATATATTTAGAATATCTGTGTAAGAGGTGAATATATACAATAAATATATTTTGTTATATTAACTACAGTCACAGTTTGTTTTGGGTTTTTTTTTTTTGGTTTTTTTTTTTTTTTTTAAACTTAACCACATAATTGTAGAGGTGTACCAGGAAGACATACTTCTGACTAATTTCTTTCACTGTAATATGGGAAAATACCAAATTCTTCTGGCTGCTACAGATACAGGCTTTCTGGCACAGCTGAAAATGTATCAGGAATTAGAATTGACTATTATATTTTTAGTATAAATTTCATTTTAATGACAAAGCCATTATTGGACTTTTGGTGAGAGAGCTAAGGAACACATGAGATTTCTTCCTAGGAAATGTTGAAAGGCACATGAAAATTTCAATATATATTTAATAATATGTTGAAAAGCAGATTCTGAGTATTTCTGTAGGTTACTTTATAATAGAATTAGCAGATGTTTGCCTGTTGGCGCTATGCAAAAACGTTTCATGTATCTGTAAAGAGATCATGCTTATGCATGAACAGACATTTGTTCATTCAAGTGATACATTTTCCCCTCACATATGCTGAAACAACAAAGAGTGTGCACTTATTCCGTTGTTTACTGAGATATCAAGGCACACACATTCACATCAAAAAGTTACTTGCAAATGGTAAAGGAGAAAAAAAAATTAATTTACCTGAAATTATGTACATTTATTGAAAATGAGTAGGACAGTTTCACTTACTGATTTTATGTTAATAAATAGTAATACGTTTAGCTAGCTGAAATTCCATTTACAGTCACTTAGTTCTGATTCCTTTTAGGATTTCTAATAATTAGGGTAGATTTCTAAAATGTTGCCATGAAAGGCATAGAATCACATGCAAAAAAATCTACCAGTTTAAGTGTGAAGCGGCAAACATCAATGTATATCAGACGTACAGTACAATTTGACTCACTGTATAAAGTATCATTATATTGCACGTAAAATAACATGGCACATTTCATAAAGCTACAACTTTGCACAATAAATGACAGACATGTTTTTACCTCTGCAGAGACATAATTCCCCTAATAGTGAAATACACAACCTAAGGATTATTGCCTTGCCTAAACCATTCTAGTATCACTTGGAAAGGAAGGTGGCATGGGCTCTATTCATGCAAATAAAAATACAAAGAGCTGACATCTTTTCCAGAAAAAGGTTGGCTTGAAATTTTTCAAATATTCTACTGTGCCTGTGACAGTTCATTTTGTGGAACTATATTCTTTAGAAATGTGATTTTTAAAAAGTTGGTTTGCTCCTGCTCCCATTAAAATAACTGCTGTCCTGCCAACTTGAAAATACAGGTTTTTCTGCTCAAAGTCATCATTTATGTAAATATTATGTAATTATTATCTGGAATTTTTGTTTCATCTCCATTTAGCACAATGCTTCTAGCAAGCCACACATAGCATCAGTTTGAAATCTAAAGGACTGGAAACTGTACATGAATGCTGCCAGTGGAAAAAGTACTCACAGTCATTGCAACTGAACAGGCGTTTGGAAATGTGAATAAATCTTCCTTGGAAATAAATTAATGTGATAGAAGTGAAAATGTGTAATCCAAGTAGTGCAGCTTCGGCATATACCACTGATAAATTTCTATTAAAACACCTCAAACTTCTTTCACAGACTTCATCAATAGCATTCTCTAGTCAAAGCTGACTGGGCACAACCTCACCTTTCCAGACTTTGAAAAGTAGCTGTTTATAAATGCTATAAAAAGAAGACCATGTCTTTTGCTGGACTTGCATATATATCATCAATGATCTGTGATCAAGTTCAATCCCATAAAGTTACTCACAAAAATCAGTCTTGAGGACAGGCTTCACTGCTTGAAATCTCAGGAGACTCTGTTTTGCAAAACATTCTTCCGGTATGCTGCATCCTTAATATTCAGATTTGCATTTGACAAAGAGGGCCAGAAATAAAAGAGCAATAATATCTGAACAGTATTATAAAGCCATAGCCTAATTCTGCCTACAAAATTCCATCCGAGAGCAACAGTAATTCTACCTAAATCATGATAAAAAAAGGTAATAAAACATTTTTTCCAGTGTAGCTGATGCATGTACATCCATTTAGGTATTCCAAATTTAAAGAGTTTAAGCCACAGTTGCTGTAAGGAGATTTTTAAATGATTAGAGACCTGCAGATGCTGCATAAATGAAACAACAACGAAGACTGCCATTGACTGGAAAATAATTTTGAGGCTCTAGAATTAGAGCTAGTCACTGTTAAAAATGGTTTTAGTACTGTTTGTGTTTCTAAAGCCATTAAAACAGTAAACAGGAAATCTTGTTAAATCCTTATGAGCAAAGTTGCAGCATCAGTTAATCTCAAATGCATAGAAACTATGTTTTTCTCAAAGCTTTTTCATCAATCCACAGAACAGTTGTTGGTTCATTATTTGGGAAAAAAAGACCAAGCAAAAAATGTTTTGGAAAGTTCTAACACATAAATAAAAAGATGCTTGGCTGTATTTCCACCAGATTTCAAAGTGCTTTCAAATGGAGAGAAGTCTTTTTCCTTCTTTCCAGTATTAAGGCTCTTCCAAAAAAAAAAAAAGTTAAACTAAAAGACACTTGGGGGTTTCTTTATCAAATACACCACTTAAAATGTTCATGATTAAAGCATATTAATAGCCTAGTTCTGCAATTCTAGCTTTATAAATGTGTACTAGCAATATGCAGGATTACTTTATTAAAAGATCAGGGCCTTAATATTCTAAAATGCAAAATACTCAGTAGATGTTGACAGTACACTTATTTTATATTTTGTTTTGTTTCTATTAAAAATATGGAGATTAGAAAACTGACTGGGAAATTAAAACCAAGTTACCAGTACTACAGAAAGTAGTCTTGATATTATTTCTATTAAATCAGAAACAATGATCTAGAGAAATTAAATTAAATACTCTTTTCCTATCAAGTTTCCAGACCTGTTTTTTCCCCCCAGAATGTATAAGTTTAATTATTCTGACTGAACCAGACCCTCAGGGGACAAAAGTGCTCCCAATTCCCACCGAAGCCAAAAGGTTCTGTGAGACCTCAACATTACTCAAGCCATTTGGGACACCTGACCCTTTCGAGGAACACAAAAATGCAGTTAAAAATCACATTTCATTCCTAAACAATCTACAGAAGACTCAAAATGTTAAAGGCCTGCTCTTACAGCCCTTCACAATCAGAAGATCACACTGACACCGGCTTTACCACTCTCAGAAGTCGCATTTGCGGGAGAGGTCCCTCTCCTGCAAACACTACACACCTGAATCCTGGAAAACTAGCACCCAGATTTGGCACCAGCACAACCTGTATTCAGTTGAAGTCCTGAAAATGCAAGTTTAAAAAGGAAAATACTGTGTTTATTGCTAACATAATTGAAAACATACCTTTGAAGGCAGAAGTCAGCATGCTCTGTAAATTTTATGTATCTATTTTTATATGGCAAGATATGACTTTCTTCAATTTGTCTGACTAAATTTTGCCAGTTCTGTGAAATCTGTCACTTACTTAAATTATTACGAAAAATTTGGAGCATTCTGTTTTTCAGAAAGCAGGCTCCTGCACCTCAGCATAAGAAATTAAACTATTAACAGGAATAAAAATGGAAGTGTGGCTTGGGACGCAGGCTAAAATTATGGATTCAAGTCTTGCCATTCTTACTTCCTTTGGTGCAATTCCACGACTTTCATGCTGACCTGAACACAAGCAGCTTTATGGGACCAACCCTACTGAAACGAACATCAGATCCTGACAAACCTTTACAACAACATACCGGTTGATTTTTAAAACAAAACACTTGCTTTTCAAAATCCCTCGGTGGGTTGCATTTCATTAGTATGTGACGTTATTTTTCTTTCCTAAATATGTTTAAACACATGAAACGGGGTTCAAAATTAAAAAAAAAAAATATATCTATCTTTGCTCTGAATGGATTAATCATTTTTACAGCATGATGAAACGCAGCTACACCGGGGGGCATCTGCATCTCGTCTTTTTGGGTTCCAAACCGTAGCCTGTCCCTTAACCTCGCCCTGTCAGGCCCTTAACCCGGCAGGGCAGTTAACACGAGTGGGTCAGCGGGGCTCTGAACACGGCTCCAGCACCTCGCCGCAGCCGGGCTTTGCTTAAGCAGGATTAGGCAAGTCGGACGGCTGGACGGGTGCCGTGTGACATCGCCCCCCGTGCCCCCAGGGCCTGGCCCTGCGGAGGTGACAGCAATTGATCCTGACCTCCGGCACCCGCGAGCGTCTGCCCGCACCTGCGGATCCTGGTCCTGACCAGTAAATTCCGCAAATACCCCGCGGCCCCTCGCCCCGGAGCGGGGCTGGGCGGCTGCTTTGGTGGTAGCCACAGTGCAACCGGGCGGCTGAGGCGGCCGCACGCCGGGCCCCGCTGCCGACACCCCCGGGACAGCCTGGAAGGTTTCCCCCCTCGGCATCGCCAGTGAAATAGAAACTATCAATTACCCATCTGTAAACAGAATTCAGAAAAATACCTTCCGGCTGGGAGCGAGGCCTGCGCTGGGCGGCCGGAGGGTGCCGCGCCCTCCCGGGAGGGGGCCCCGCCGGGCCGCGGCTCTCCGTGGGGGCAGGACCGGCCCGCCCGGGCTCCGCGCTCCCTCCGCGGGGGCAGGACCGGCCCTCCCGGGCTCCGCGCTGAGGCGGCCGCCCCCGCCCCCGCCGCGCCTCAGATGAAGTGGACCCAGGCGGTGCTGTCGGGGTCCTGCGGGGGCCCGGTGGCGGGCGGGACGCGCTGCCGGCCCCGCAGCCGGTAGTTCGCGCCCTGGTTGTTGTCCCAGTACTCGGCGCCGGCGACGCGGTAGCGGACGGCGAACTCCAGCGTGGCCTCGGCGGCGGCGGCGCCCAGGGGCAGGAAGAAGGCGAAGCGGTCGGTGAGGCCGTCCGCCGGCCCGGCCGGCTGGTAGGCGGCGGGCACCTCGGCGCAGCTGGCCCAGGCGTTGAGCGTGTAGCGCACCGACACGGCCTTCTCGTAGGCCAGGTTGAGGACGCGCACGGCGCCGCGCAGCCCCGCCGGCTCGGCCCGCACCCACTCCAGCCTCACCTTGTGCTGCCGCACCCGCTCCGCGAAGCCGGGGCTGGCGCCGGGCTGCGGCGGGAAGAGCGGCTCCAGCAGCGGCGGCGGCGGCCCGAACAGCACCGGCTCCAGGTCGCCCAGCGCCGGCGGCTTCCTGGTCTTGAAGAGGTCGGCGGGGCGCGGCGGCGCCGGCAGCGGGACCTGCGGCAGGTCGGCCTCGCAGAAGTGGCGCACGGAGGTGAGCTCCAGGCCGAGGGAGTCGGCGAACCGCACCGTCTTGCGGCGGGACGGGCTCTGCTGCAGCGCCGGGCGCAGGCTGCGGTCGCCGGGCGTGGGCAGCGACTTGGCGCGGCGGCGCTGCGTGGGGCTGGGGGGCACGGCGGGCAGGGAGGGCTCCCGGCCGCGGGGCGGCGGCTTCTCGCCCGCCGCTTCCCGCACCACGGCGGGGGGCGGCGCGGCGTCGCCGTCGGGGCTGCAGCCGCCCTTACACTGCTCGGCCAGGCTGCCATAGAGGCAGGCGCTGCAGCTGAAGTTGCGCGGCAGGTAGAGCCGGGGCGGCGGCGTGGGCACCGAGGTGTGCAGCGAGCCCGCCTTATCCATGGAGGAGGGCGGGGGGCGGCCCGGTGGGAGCGGCGGCTAGCGCACGGCCCGGGGCCCGCCGCCCTCCCGGCCGGGCCCGGGGCTCCTCCTCTCGGGGCCGCGGCGAGGATGGCGAGCACGGTCTAGCGCCCGGGCGGCGGGCTCTGCCTCTTGCCTAGACCCGGGGGCAGCGGGATCACCTCGGCGTGGTCCCCGTCGCGGCCGGCCCCGCGGGGTGCCGGCGGGTGCATGGGACCGCGCCGCTCTGGCTGCTGCTGCCGCCGCGCCGGGGTCAGGCGGCGAAATACGCCCCGAGTCATCCTTCCTCCCCCATGGCTGCGCGCTCCCCACACCCGCCCCTCTGCCCGCCTCGGTGCCTCCTCGCCACCTTCCCTTCCCTAATTGCAACCCCCGGCTGCCGGCCCCCCCTCGCCCGGCGGCTCCCCTTTCCCGCTCTCCCCAGTGCCGCGGCTACGCCGTCCCTCTCCTCCTCCTCCGCCTCCTCCTCCTCCTCCTCGCTGTGTTCTGGGTCTTTCCTCGAGGATCTCATCCAAAAAGAGGAGGCGGGAGGGATTCCCCGGTGGAAGCATTAAAATTCATAGCGGCGCGCTCCCTCACCCGATCCGTTACAGAAATAGCTGCTGCAGGGAGAAGGAAAGCCGGGCTCGCGGAGATTAAACGGGCCGATAAGAAACAGCTGGCTCGCAGGATGGATCTCGCAGTGTACATTTAAAGGAAGAAATCCAGCTAATCTGCTGTAATGCCTTTACAGTACATCTGCTGAATAAAATACACCTGCCGCAGCCCTGCTACAGAGTTCCATCTGTAGTAAAAGCAGCTCCACTCTAAACACGGAGGGCTGATTATGAAACATAAACCGCGTTTGTTCTTTTTGGAAGAGTATTTGATAATTGCCGAGCAACATTCAAATGAATGATAGTTTAATGAAAAGCAGGCTCTGGTGCAGCCAGTTCAAGGAGCTAAACCACTATTTTAGCAAGCCACTTCATTCCAGACTTTTCATAATCTGGTACTCATTTTTAATTAGTAAATTGCATTAAAAACAGTGACCTTGCCGTCCTGCCGGAGACTGAGCCTCAACTGTGTTGACATGTGATTCTGATTTAGCTTTTGAGCAGAAGCTTTTACACGTTCATTTTATCTGCAGCACTCGGTGTTCATTTGAAAGTCTAGGCAGTGGAAATGCGGTTGATGAGATTAAGAATGGGACAAGTAAACCCGGTAAGGACCAAGAGTTAAAGAAAAAAAAAAAAAAAAAGTACCACCAGAATACGGGGAAAAGCTCCCCACTGTCTCATATTAGAACTATCAGCTTTAATTCCTTCATTAATAAGTATGAAAATAATTCCTAGGTTATTGCGGTTGGGTTCCAAATCTTTTTAATGACAGATGGTTCATAAGTAGGGAATGAAAAATTATGCCCAGCAGTGTTAAATTTGGCACCATTATGCTTCCCAGTGATTTGTCATGTCATTGCCTTGCATTCACAGGATGATCATAGGTTTTGAAAAACCAAACAGTAATAACATAGCGGATTACATCTGAATTCATTAGCCCAGGATCTTAAAATTGTCTCACTTGTCCTTTAATGCACACTACAGGAAGGATTCATTAGGCCTCTTTCCCATGCCTCCCTCCCAAAAATTAGTATTTCAGGAGAAAATATGAACTCATGTTTGGTTTTCATCTATTCATACTAATTTGGGGGAGAGGAAGAACAGACCCAAAGAATTGTTCAAACAGGCTTTAAGGTTACATCCTTTTAAATTATTGTTTTTTAGTAATTTCTAACTGTTGTAATTAAAATTTTCTAAGGAATTAACACTTGGTTTTACTGACGTTAATTTCACTTTAAAACCAGCAAACGGTAACAACTTTATTTTTTACATTAATATGCAAAGTTGCCATTTTTAAACTATTGTGAAACTATCAGAACTAATAAATTGGCTTAAACGTGATTACACATTCAGTGAGTTTTGGGTATGTCTTTGTGGTATACACAGGGAACACAACTGGAGTAATTTAGCTTCTGCTGTACTTTACACAATCGGGGTGTCTTAGTAGAGGTCGACTTCCCCTCTTCTGGTAATTCTAGTTGCCTAACTTCTTCTTCACGTAAACTTGTGTAATAATCTTGCTTTTTGGCTTTTTCAGGCCTCCTCTTTTCTCCCACAACCTTGCTAATATTTCACAGAAGAAAAAACCCAACTCCTTTCTTCACTGGTGATTGTAGGTGATGTAGTTCATGTAACCGAGTTGAAAATACAGATTCTCCAAAGTTAGTAAACCAAAGACTGGCACAAAAAAATGAGAAAATCCTGTAATAAGAAATCAGAAAAACCCCAACATGCTAAGCTTTAGGCTAGCTGGTCAAGGCAACATGAGATGCAGAGGGACACCCATATAAACTGACTGACATGATGAGAACACAGTTCAGAAATTTCAGTTGAGTTCAGGTCTTGCCATCATCAGGTAAAACCTGATGGTTCTTCAGCCTTGCAAGAGAATGCCTGGGTGTGTGGATAGTGGAGAAAAGGGTAGAAAGAGATTATATAAATGCAGGCCCACTCTAAATAATTTCACAGGCGATCCTTGTGGAGTAGAGTGGAAGAAAGCCATTTACAGGTTTTAAAAAATCAGAATTAAATGGTACTTAAATCATCAAAACATCAAGTCACCAGCTAATCCTAGAGGTGTTCACCTTTTCACCTGCCCCCCCTGCACACATGGCGGCACCTCAGCCTTGTCTCTGTTGAGCACTGTCACCTTGTAAACTCCACCAGAATCCATAACAAAGTTATTTCTCGCTTTTTTCTCTCAATCTGAACGTTCCCAACGTGTCTCGCCGAATCTACCGTGGGAGGCGTGCTGCTGCTTTCTTTTTACTCTGTCTCCCTTGCCAAGGGTGAAGCTGTGGGAACTCTTACCCGCATCTTTCATTTCTGAGGGTGTCCTTATTACTAGGCTGGTCTTCCTCATCTGAGGAATTTAAAACAGACATGGTAAATGAAAGTTTCGAGCACTAAAATTTAACATACACACAGACATTCCCTCAAATAGCCCGCAGCCTTGTGCATTCTTCTGTAATGTGGAAACAGTGGTACCAGTTCAAAATGGGAATCATCAGACGCCATTTGTAAAAGGAAGTTTTTTCGGTTTTGCCTACTGTAAATATTTGTACACAGTAAATGCTTAAATCCTTAGAAGCAAGTAAGCACTACCACACATACAGAAACTATGGCTTAATATATGCAGTGGTAGGCATCCATACACCACCCCCTCTCTATCTTAATTTAGTTCACAAAATTTCGAACATGTAAGTTTAGAAGTCTAATCTGTCTGTTCATTTATAGTGCTATATTAAGGACATTATTCAAGCCTCTTTTCTAAATAATACTGTCAATAACAAACCTGATAAAAAAATCGTTAGGAATGACCTAGCTAGCCCCTTTCTCTTTTCACTGGAAAATAGTAATAATAGATAATTTTGAACGTGCCAGCATGAACAGAGTAGTCATCATGTAAATTCTAGAGCTCTACAGCGTTGCTGTATTATAGGGTAATAAAAGCAGAAGGTCTTACATTACAATTGGTGTCGACAGACTTAGGAAATGGCACTCGGGCATTATTTTCATTCCTCTCCCTTTGAGATTTAAATAGCATGGTCATAGGATAAAAGTTTGTCCTAATAACATTGTCCTAATAACTTTTGCTCGACCCATCTTTGTATCTTCCAGCTGACATCAAAAATTTTAAAGACAGCCTTTTGTTCTGCCAATGTAGCACTGAGTGACCCTGACATTTCTGCTTTGCAAAAGTGCATTTAAAATCCGTCTGATGCCTGAGAATTTCCAGCGAGCCAAACAGAGATGTTTGGTCCCCTCTTTTGTTAAGATGTAAATGATTTGCAAAGAAAAAGGCAGAACTGATGCAGGCAATGAACTGGGAGCTCTCTTCTACTGAATTTATCAATTGTCTTGACTCCAGGTAATCTAGGAGAAAGCAGATGTTAGTGCTGGGGAGCATTAGGCAGAACTACAATGGAACCATTAATAGGGAGGAGTGTCTGAGTGCTGGGGCTTATCCAAAGTGGCCACTGTCACATGTCCACTTTAACTTTCCAGAACAGGTTTATATTTAGTAATGAGAATTGTAGGAAGATAAAATGGATGTAAAGGCGAAGTGCATTATGATTACATCAGCTTTCGAGATGAAGTTGTGACTCAGTATGTGAATTGGAAAGGTCAGCTTCTACTCTTATTTGTATCTGTGCAGCTCTTCTGAAGCTGATGAACTATGTGGGTGTCACACTAGAATATCACCCAGGAGTTTAATAATCTTATATGACTACATGAATCTGACAATGGTATTTACACTGACAGTTTGTAAGCCTTGCATGATACGCATGCTTATACTTTAAAAATACCTTTCCACACCATTTCACATTAATGTTTAGCTCAGACTTTATTTATTTCCCCAAGAAAATATCTTAGTCACATCTCAGAAAAGTGCCAGGTTAGAATTAGGTAATACGCCTGAGGTGTATACATTAAAAAAAAAAAAAAAAAAGTAGTATTCTGTTAAAGAACAATGGTATTGATCTTCTGTACCAAATACTATCTTCACCTGACCGGGATATGCAGTCTTTATCTGCATATCCTATAGATGCAAGTTGTGTGAATCATACAGTTGTATCAAGGACATTTGATGTCAAACAAAGATCAGTGAATAATTTCCAAAGGGCTGCACATTCTGCTAAACAGAGATGTGATACTTGGAAAGGTGGCTTTGTGGTTGATTTTTGGTTTGTGGGTTTTTGTTGTTTTTGTTTTTAATATCGGGATTCAAGTGAAAATACAATATTAATGAAATAGAATGGTAAGAGTTTACCTCAGTTCATCACGTTGTGAATCTGCCTTACTGTATGATGAAGCTCACACACAATTTTCTTAGTTAAGTATTAACTGTTTCTATTGACTCTTAAGTGATTGGCTTAAGACTTCTGGAGAGAGCGTAAGCTAAAAAAAGCCTCAGTTAAGACTACAGTGGAAAAGAAAAAAAATGCAAACAGTTATATCTCATTTTGTGTAGAAGATGATAATGAGCATTTAAGGTGTTTTTCTTATATAGATAGTTCTGCTGTTTTTAAACAGATTGAATGTTTTTAACAAGGATTAAGTAACAGCTAGCAGGACTGGGACTCTTTCAGTCCTAGAACTTTTAACATCGATTTTTGTGCACATTTCTGAATAAAAGTGCCTCAGGATGTCCCTGAATCTCATCTGCTGGTAAGAGTGCTTGTGACTTAGCCTTCGTGCCATGTTATAAAATAACCACAGGACTTTCCAGCAAATGCAAATGGTCTCAGTAGTACTAGTTAATGATTTTAGACATAAAAATATGTTCATTGTATGCTTGATTTGAATGTTTGTTTTTTCATAAAATCTATTTGTCAGGCAGTGATTCACTGTGATTATTTAGAGTCCTTGTATTGTAAGATCGATTTGCCTCCTCATTTTTTTCGTTCTTCACCTTTCTCACAGTTTTTCTTTCCTTTTCCTCCTATTTGATCCTTTCACATCCATTTTTCTCGCACTACTCTCTCCCTGTTCATGTTTTTAAACCTCTCTATAGTCTCTTTCCTTCCTTCGGCCCCTTTCAGCACTCTCCTTCTTTTTTCCTTCCAAGCTGCCCGGTTCTGTCATTTCTCCCCTCTGCCATTCTCGGGCTGGTGGTGCCCAGACTCCCTCCTGGCACCAGGCTCCGGCCTCCTCCCCACCGGCCATCTTCCGACCACCTCAGGCCAGCGGCCGGACACGAGCCTCTGCGCTACCCACGCCAATCCCAGCACCCACGGCATAATTCGCGGTCGGGAGGAGCCTCGGGAGCTGCCTCCGCAGCCTCCCCCTGCTCTCCCGAGGCCAATCCGCCGTTTTCCCCTCACGAACAGGCCTGGCGGAGGCGGCCCGCCATTTCCCGCCGCGCGCCCCCCGCGTTGCCGCGGTAACGGCTGGGCGCCGGGGCGGGAGGGCGCCGCCGCCGCCTCAGGGCGCAGCGCCCGGGGGGGCGGAAGGAGGCCGAGGAGGCCCCGGCGCAGGACACGGACCGGGGGCGGGCGGCGGCCACCCGGGGGAGGCGGCGGGGCTGGGGGCCGGGGTCGGGGCCCGCGCCCACGTCGGCGGCTGGTTTGGAGGTGGCGAACGTCAAAGTGCCGTGTCTGACCGCTTTGAAACCATTTGATAGAGATTTGGGGATTTTTTTTTTTTCCATAATCGCTTTGATACCCATGGTGGAAAAAAGTGTCCTCCCGGATACGGAAGGAGGGAGCAGTATTCACCTGTCACAAATGACCGCATCAAAGCTTAGATGAACCTGTTCTCCTTGGGATAAAACTAACACCCCCCACCACCACCACCCTCGTGAGGGACTATGAAACCCCTCGGTTCCTTCTTTCAGTTCAGGAGGGTTTTCACTACGCGATGTTACAAAACAGGACCAGTGACAAATTACACTTACTTAATATTTTGCACTCAGAAGAAAAGACAAATAGCATGAGTATTCAGTTACATCAGCAAAGGCTATTTCTCCTACTTTTTTCTTTTTGCAATACAGAATAAGCTTGTTTTAGATTTAACATATTTCCCTATGACCAGGTGCGAGGTTGGGGTAAAACTGATCCAACTTGCCTGCTTCTAGCTGTAAAAACAAGCCAAGAAATGCAGGGCAAATGAAACTTCCAACAATTGCCAGTTTTGCTTAGACATGCTGCAATCTCTTGACAACAGCATAGATGAAGCAGCCAAGACCACCAGAAATCAGTCAAAATCGGAAGGCAAGTTTAATGTAGATGCCATAGCTGATACAGCTTCAGAAAAGAGATTTCAACCCATTCTAGTCTGTTGTCCTACAACATATGGCATTAAAATGGAACTATGTAACAAGTTACACTGTTCAGGCATTCCAAGATGAAGAACTTGCCAATAAGAACACTGTATGTGGAACCTGCAAGATGTGAAAAATCTAGAAGCTGAAAGGCATAAAGACATTAATCCAAATCCATTAATTAATGCTTGATCCAAATGACTCTGAATCTTTAAGTCTTCACAAGTACTTCCACCTGTGAAGGATGCCCCTCCCAAGGATACTTCAGACCCTTCTTGGAAGAATACAAAAGCTATTATCTCTCAGAAGATGCTCAGTGGTACTTAAGCTGAGATTGCTTCCTGTAGTCATGATGCTAGAGCAGCAGAGCAGAAGGGTGAAAAAGGAGCTGACATCGAGAATGATAACGTGAGGGGACAAAAAATAGAAATTAATGAATTGTCGTTTATCTCAAGCCATACAAAGGTCTCACTCCTGCAAGAAGATCCTGAGCAGTTATACTGGCGCATCAGACAAAAGTATTCAACTGTTTCTAATCCTATTTTAAGAAGAACAGTCATCATGCCTGTATGCAGATTCCACATACAAAGCAAAACCAATATTCAAAACATGATGACATCCAGGGCTCTTTAACCAATAATGTCAGGAACAGGTATGCTGAGGTCAAGGAAGAAAATGTATAAAAATTGCAGGAAGTTTCACTGCTTTCTGGACTAACCTTCCTTAACAGTCAGCCACGTTGTGGGAGCTGCAGTGCCATCCAGACTGACCTAGCATTTCCATATTGTAATTTCACGCTTTTTTTAAAGTTTGTTAGACTGTAAGAAAAAAAAAAATTCCTTGTGAGCAACGTGGATAGTTGTAGTTTTTGTAGATGCTATTAATAGGATTATAAGCTGCTGAATGTCAATTACTTTGACGTAGGTTTAGTTTCTTCCTGTCCATAAGATAGATTCATTAGAGCTTTAAATAGCTTATTCCGGGGATGAAGTGCAACCTCTTCATTTAGATTCACTCTGAATGACTATGGTAGCCTAGCACGGTAATTAGGTATTTGATGCTGCTGAGCACTGAAGCGATGCCTAACTTTAGGAACATTCTTAAATCCATGCCTACTCCGCAAGGCATTTAATAATATTCTTAACTTAAACAGTGCTAAATCCTATTGAGCTTCACAGACAAACATCTGCATCCATTCCTTGCTAATTTGGCACCTAAAAGAAATGGAAATGACCTGGAAAGCACACAGTGGTGGGACTGACAATTACTTACAATTATTTTTTCTTACTCCTTGTAGATTAATTTTTAAAATCCTGTTAATCCTGCGTTCTTTGCTTGTTTCTGTTTAATATGTATTCTGTGCATTCTGATACTCACTGATTTTTGTTTCATCTCATACTGTGAGACTTTCAGATCAAGTTCTCTTTTGCTTTTGTGTTAAAAAACAAAAGAGCAGTCTTTCCATAGATACATAGGTAACTGCAGTTCAATTCAGCATTCAGCACGGAGATTTACTGCAACTTACCCTTCCCCTCTTTTGACGCTTTGATAAAAATTTGGAACAGGGAAAGATAATACCAGTGCAGGGCTCCCAATAGCATATGGTTTCCACTTTAAAACAGATGGAGGAATTCAATGTCTTTTTAGATTTATTTCTTTAGTAATAAATGTGCATAAATGTAGTTTTTAGTAGTTTTCTGGCATCAGTTTGTTGTGTTCAACTTCAGGTATCTCAACATGAGAGCTAAAGAATCATCACCTTCCAGAGGCACAGTTTCAGTAAAATAGGTGATACCTAGTCTATGTATCTAAATATGTATTCTATGTATCTAAATATGTGTTTATTCCTTTAAAAAATGGAAGGATGACATGGCTTCATCTCTTCACCCAATACTCAAGTGAGATGATCTCTAGAGAGGAACGCCAGAGCTGAGTGCTAGTGTTAAATAACAGCTCCAAGCAGTTTGCTTTGTCTCCTAATACAAATTTTCCTGGGAATTGCTTAGGGAAATCTGGAAATTTTTTAGAACACTGATTTGTATAGAAAGTATGTTACGATGCTTTAAGAAGCATATCTTTAAGTAGAGTGGCATATCGGCTTGAGGTGCAGAGTATGCGGGTTGTCGCACTGGAGGTTAGAAGAGGGCCACCGTTTTTCTGGCAGCAAATCTGATTTTTCCAGCTCTGTGCTGGAGGGAGGAGTGCCACCTGCCGAACGGCGACCGAAACACGCACCCATGCCACAAACAGCACAAGGCTGCTGACAGCGTTACTGTCTGCGGCATTCCTTGACTCTTCCTGAAGAACAAAAGCTAAACTTTTCAATCTGAAATGGCAGTAATATTTTGTACCTGTTTGGTATTTTGCTGCAAGTCAAGAGGGAAAGTTATAAAGAACCTATTAAAAAGTTATAAAGGTCTATTAAAAATCGGTCATTATAGTTGATACTTTTATCTATATGCCTCTTTTATCTCTTTCAATACTCTGGATATCTGCAAATCTCAGCCAATGCCTGTCTGGAGACAAGCTCTATCATGGTTGGTAATTCCAGGAAACACAGGGGTTTTTTGTTGTAGTAACTTGTCCTAACTGCTATTCAGTTATGGTGCTACAGTCACATAAGTGCAGTATCATTCCGACAGAACAGACACACCCTCTGACATACCATTTTCCTCCCTTCTTTGTACCTATCCCTCTATGGTAATATATTTTCTCATCCTGTTTTTCATATTTAGATATAAAATGCAAGCTCTACAAAAGAAGCATCCTTCACAAATAGCCCCAAGATAAATAAATCCATATATACTTATTTCAGTCCCGTTTTCCACTAAATAGAAAATTCAGACATATATGTACCTGTGAAACTAGTAACGTTTTCCATAGTCTAGGAGAGAAGATAGTCCCTCCCATTCAGACAACTGAAAATACTGCTGCTTCAGTGAGAAAACTGAAAAATAAACTGCATTACCAATTAACAGGAAGTAAAGCCAAACATGTTCGTTATAGTAATTACAAGTTGCAGCCATTGCAGACAGGTGGTAAATTCTTTAGGACTACAGAAAAAAATGTTTAAAGTTGCAGGGAAAACTATAAACTTTATTTCCACGTTTTCTAGTGTTTCATGCCAGGTAAGATTTTTGCGGAGGTTTTTGAAACTGTCAAATCAGACAGAGGTTTTACTACAACCTGAGACAAGATAATATTTGTAAGAACCACCCTCGCAGATTACTGCTAGAAGACCTCTATCAGAAGACCAGAAAAGCTGCTAACTAAAGGCCTAGAACATAAAGAAAGGAATACACAACACTTAAACCCTTGTAAGCTTAATCAAATTATGTGCCCTTGAATACACTGGGTTCTTCTAGCACAGGAAACAGCAGCTTCTTGTTTACGTGTAAAGTCTCTCAAGAATAAAGCCATTCCTGTTCAGGAAGGGAAATAAACTTAAGGGCTAGATCAGCTAGAAGTGCTTCCTGTATTCAAGGTGCCAAAACAAAACAAGCAAAAGGGGAATTGTTGTCAACAATGTAAAAATACAATGATGGAACACCTGAAAGTTAAATCAACATTTTTGCCCCTCTGTTTTAGGTCCAAACTTCCAAAGGACTGATTCCAGAGGACTCACTGTCAAATCCTGGAGCCAGAAAGAAAATCTGCCTCTAATTCCATTGTTTTGACACAAAACAATCAGCTTGCCAGCATGCAATTTCTTTAAGTGAAGGAAATTCAGAACTAAACACAAAGCGGTCAGGGATGCTTTCACTGCCAGCAGAAGAAATAAGTGAATTCTCAGCAACAGCAAACAAGAAAGTAGTTCAAAAATACATGAGGCTTCCCTTCTAAACAGCCATTATCTTCTTCTCAATTGAGAGTTAAAGTTCATCCTGCCTTTTACACTGTCTACCATTTGTGAAAGTTTCATGAGGATCAGTCTGTCAAAGTACCTGACTTTTGTCCATGGGCCAAATCTGGTTCTGAATAATGAAAAGCCTGAAATAACAGCCTAAACTAAGCAAAATCATCCCTATGGTAGGAATAGGGCTATTATTCCTAAAAGGATAGCCAGCATCTTATACATTTGACTCTTTCATAATTTTAAATGTTCTGAACAGGAATTTAGTTTCTAGATACTTACAACATACTCCCCTCTGGAAGTACCTTCCATATTTTGCTACCACTAGGGCTGAGCGCTGCCTCGTGCAAACGATTGCCTCCAAGTATGATGGGACTGGAAACAGCAGCCTCTATACAGCAGAGAATGCTCCAGGCATGACTGTAGCTGATGGAAGGGTACAGATGAACTAGGAGCATCTGCTCGTTCACCCACTGAATTATATATGCGAGATAGACAGGTAACAGTAGAAATCAGCATTTTATATTTTCCAACTAACAGAAAATGGTGGGATCGCTACTAAGCATGGGAACTGTACAGGAAGAAAAGAGACAAAGTATGATCCATGCTTCAAATCAACATACACTACCTTTTTTTTTAATATTCATAGTGGCAAAAATTATCTTCTCAGTTATATAAAAAATATTGCAAAATAATAAAAGCTATTAGAGAGGACTGTAATTTTCTAGTAGGATACTTTGAAAGCTAATCATCATAATGCAGTTCAATTTCTACTTGATGTTACTTATGACTAGAAATCTTGAAAATTACAGGAGGGGTAGATAGTAGGGTAGATAAAGAATGCAAAGTAATCCTGTCCTGAGAGTCTGTTGTAGAAGAAAGGCCTCTGTCAGTGAGCTGAAACCGCAGAGGTATTCCATTGTGCATACAAGGTAATTAAAGACTTTTAAGTTTTGCATGCACTGCCTGGAGGTTTGAGACGGAGCACCACTAGTGCACCCCCAGTCTCAGTGCTGTTGGTCAGAAGAATCCAGCCCTTATGCATCAGAGTCCACATGAGTCTATGCACAGGTTCACTTACAGCAGAGACCCTCTGGAGTGGATTTGTTTCAGGTTTATGACTCTTGACATTCCAAACACATTTGTGTTGCCAGTTTAAACTTCCGAGGATTCACTGAGAAGTAGGACTACACAGGAAAACTTTTGCTGCCCCTGGAGATCAAGGGCTGACATTGTAGAATAGTTTTAATTTACAAAATTTCTATCAATTCAAAAGACACCTAGCTTTCAAAAGGTAAGGTGCTAAGGAGCAATGGGTGGTACTTACCAATAGGCACTGAGTACCCCACCCATGCCTCTATAGGCAGGAGATCACAGCCATTAAAACAGAAGGCAAAAAATGATTGAAGTTAACTTTATTCCAAAATATGTATAATTTACAGGACTAAATTAAGTGCTTCGTTTGTGAACAAAACGTTTCAATACTTGTGAATAACTTACTAGTAGCTTTGCGTAACACTTCAGTTTCCAACAGAGGGAAATATGAAACAGTATTTTGGCACAAGGTTTTCTCTGCATGCATTAATATACTTAAAAGTTTCACAATTACTAGGACAACATTCCTTCTTTGGGATTGTCTCAGAATTTATGCTTGCTTTTGTCCACTCATCGTTAAGTTCACTGGCTTAAATAGCAAGAATTAAACATGGACATCCTTTGAAAACTCAATTTGTCCACTAGATCAAAATCCCACTGGTGATGAGAAGAAAAGTATTTTAAAGACATTTCTCAGCCTTTTTGAGATTCACTCACACATGCCTTGGGAAAGACTCACCCATGAGATTTATTACTAATCCATTCCAAATAATTACAAGTTTAAGTTAGATCATAATCAGGTGTTGAGTTCTGTAAACTGAAGAAAATACAGCTGTCTTTCATATCTAGCTTTATCATAGATGCACTTGTAAATATCTGTAGATAGAAGTACTGTCAATCTAGCTCTGCATGCAAATGCTTGAAGCATGCATGTAAAGCATTAGTTATTGTGCAGTGTACAGTTCACATCATCACAAGTCATCTATTATATTCCATTGCTAGTTATGTTGACAATACTGCTGTAAAGCCAGTATATGAAAAAGAATCAGAAGTAAAGACTTTCTGCTGTTTAACTCAGCAGTTCCTTCAGGAGTTTCCACTGTGTCAGGCTGTCCAATTACATTTTTGGTGAAGTGGAAGAGTCACGCTAATACAAACATGCCCTCAACCTGGCTGCAGGGCAATGCAGAGTTGAACGATGTAGTTCCTTGATTCTGTTCATTGCATAGCAATGGGATTTTAAACAAGAAAATTCAGTCATGCTCTAAGCAGCAAATTCGTCTAGCACACATTTAAATTCACAGCAACTGTTAAAAAACAACAAAAGAAACAGAAGATGCATGTTTGCACCATGCATTGATGCTTGCTACCATGAAACAACCCTGTCCCCACAGTGTTCATATAAAGTTACTACTGGAAGTCCGCTGACAGTAGGCCTGTTCTACTAGGAACACAAGCATAGCAGCACCTTAAACCAAACGTGAATGAAAAAGCTTGCAAGGCCCAGAATGTTAACAACATTTTGGTGTGAATGTATTTGGAATAGCAAATTGTACATTAAGATCATGTTTAAAAAAACAACACACGTCAGAAATATATTAAAGCACAGGAAACTGTACAACCTTAATGATAAAGGCAAGTGCATTTGGTTCACCTCTGAGTTGTCATTTCAGTAATGTATTCTTTTGCAAGTTGAGCACCCTGTGTTGATTCAGTATGTATGAGTCCTACTGAGCTACCCTATATTTGAAAGATTATTAAAAAAACTCTAACACCCTAATATCCCAATCCTACCAACACTCACATCTCTACCCAGCCTCACCACAAAAAAAAAAAAAAAAAAAAAAATACAGATCTGACTAAGCGCGTGAGCATGTGTTAGCAGGATAAGGATTTAAAACAGTAGAAGGCAGACATCTTTCTTTGTTCTGTTGTCGCCTCTACACAATTAAGGTACATATGACTAACAAGGAAATTCAGCCTTTTGTTTTCAACAGAAAAAATGGCTGCGTATGTGCCTTGGAATTAAAATTTTTAAGGAGTGTTAGTTACATACATTAAGTTACAGACACCAATTCAATTGTTCAAAACTAGATGAGGTCTCACAAGGCTTGTTTTACAGCTGTTTAATTTACAGCTGCAAGTATACATATATATAAGATTTCATATCTAGACATTTTCTAGACACAAGCAGCTTTGCATAGCTAAGAATACGTAGCGTTAGTAAACTCTGATTTCAGACTACCAATTTCTCTAGGCTGACATGAAGAGCTGGGGGAGGATTCCCTCCCTACCCAAAGCAGAAAGAAGTATTTACAAGTGTATTAGCAGAAACAGATGCAAATAAAGCCAAAATTAGAAGAAACATACATCTACTGTCATACAAACTTTTAGCATTGTGACAAATATGAAAGGCAACAAGACAGACCTCTCATTTTTCAGCTGTTTTGTGCTTATGCTCTCATAGAATGCATGTCCCAATTTGCTGTGTTTCATTTGTTTCGTTCTTTTATGTACTAAAGAAAAGCTCAAGTGAAACTACAAAACTACCAATTCAATTTTTGAGTAGCATTACACAGGCATCCAGATCAAGATCCAGCACTCACAGCATAACAGAATTCAGCAGGAAATGCAAAGAGTAAGTACAAGTAACATTAGTATGTCTTCCAGATAAAAATTTGTGCTAAGAGGCTAAGAGCTGATGTTACTTCTTGTATAGCAGTTAAAATGGCGGTAGAGGATACAAAGGAGAATAAGCAAAGTAGTAAGTCACTGCTGACCAATACTTAACAATAGAGACACTGCCTTGAAAATCAGAGACAAACTGCAGAAAAAGGGAGATAAGTATAATTTTAGTACTACCAAGAAATAGTTTGGACTGAAATTTATTTTTAAAACAATGGTCAAAATAGAAAATTAGCCATTTTAAAGAGTTTGTTCAAATGTGAAGAATCCATAATATTCAGCAGCAGTATCTCAGATCATGTTTCATTAGGTTTACTGTGGGATTCAGCAAACTATGAAGTCCGGTTGCAGTCTTCACATTTTCACAAAAATACTTATGTATGCAGCAACATTTGTATGTCAGCAACATAGGATCCAAACCTGTTTCTGACTTTTATGAATAATTTGGAGAAGCAAATTTGAGAAGAAAGAAGTTAATTTTGGTCAGAATGAGCCATTTTCCCTAAGGCAATGCAGGCATATTTAATAATTTCCTAATACTGCACTTTCAATAAATAATTTCATGTTGTAGTACTGTGTTCACCTAATTAAAGTTCAAGCTATTTTAAACCCACTGGATGAGGGAAGGGAATGGTATTTGCATGTTCTAATAAAACACACAAAGCTCATGAGTACTTTTAATTACAAAGTACAATAAATGAGTAACGTGTACATTGTAAGATTCTGTCCACACAAACTTTTTTTTTTCTGATAGTCACTGATGTTAAGAGCTTTGGCTTACACTGTAAGAGCAATTCTCATTCCGATTTGTAAATTAGTTTTGAAGTTCTTTAAATGCTAGCTGCTCTCAGATGGCTACAATTCAAAGCCATCTGTAATTCTGCTCCTCATCACCCAAGATTCCTTCTCTTGCAGGAAAAAGACCGACTTTCTAAATTCAGAGGTAATGAACAGTTTCTCACTTCTGCCTTCTACAGCTGTGGAAAACGCAGTTTTCCCCAACCAGATTTATAGTGACTGCTCCTCTTTCATGTGTCAGTACTGACAACTTGCACATGGGAAACACAGAAGCCTATGTATGAAGAGATGTTCTCTGGTATTCCAGCCAGGGGGAAGAAAGGAGAAGGGAAAACACTTTAAAACCTGAAGAAGCAATATTACTAGAAAAATAATGCAATAGAATAAATTAACCTAATTTTGTCATTTATTTCCCACTTTCAAAGGAGGCAAGTAAATATGAATCAGTCATATCTTCAGAAGAAACAGAATTACAAGCAAGGCCTTCCTTTAATTAACATATCCCACCTTTAAGATCAGAACTCTAGGCACTGTGAAACCTGGGGGAACTTTCCCCAAAGCAGAATTACTGTATCCTGGGGGGAACTGCAAGATTCCTTTCTGCAGTTTCTTCAGCTAAAGACTGGAAATATCTGAACTCACGGCTAGAAATGTTGAAAAATTAAACAGGCAACAACAGCTGTGGTTTCAGGAGTTTTTCAGGAGGAAAATATGAGTTTCAGGGTTAATCTAAAGAGATTATTTCCAGTAAAAGTAGAGATGCTTACCATATTAGTGTGTTAACTATGGAAATTTAAAGAGTGGTAGGAAGAGAAAAAAAAAAAAAAAAGGCAGTGCTCATTTTCAAAACAAGCTAGCTGCAACGGATGAGTAACTTAACTCCCACATCCTTGTTGGGGATATGAAGCACAAAACAGTGAGTCTTCAAAAACTAAGGCTTGGACACACATTTACTGATGGGCTGCCTAGTAAATATGCAGCCAATGCCTCTCCTCTCACAGTGGAGGAGTAAAGTCTGTTACAGGCCCAGGAACTTGACATGAAGGGGTATCTCTTTTCATTTAAGGTAACAGAAACTAAAACCCTCCAGGACAAAACCAGAGGCCTACATTTTGCAGGTATTATAGTAAGAGATAAAAATTAGTTAAGGCCAAATTTCAATGTACATTCACAACTGGCTTAATTTTTTTTTTTCCATGCAAATGAAAAATACCACGAACAATGGTATGAGGGGCAAGATGAACATTAAAAATTCTAAGAGGTCATGTTTTTTCTCTGAAAAATCAGTTTGTTTGAATTTGACTGTTCTCAGGAACTGAGGGCTGCAGATCAATGTGCAAAAGCAAGACATTGCTGTTCTGAAAGGGCTCTGTGAGCTGATCTCCCAGCTCTGTTGTACAGATTCCAGTTGGTTTTGGAAGCGGAAAGTCCAAGAAGAGGAGTCTAGGTGAGTGAGTATTTTAGAGAATTTAATTTCCCATTTCTAAAGATTTCTGCTAAGGTAATAGAGGTATAAATCAGTTTGACATTTCTCAACTTATATCTTAATAAAGCTAGGAGAATTTCAGTGAAAACCAATTATTCCAGTCTTTGAGGCACACACATTGTAACATTTGCATCTTACAGACAGAAATAATTTAAGCAAATCCCTCCTGAAGATTCTAAAATGTTAGTCCCATTTATTACACTAGCTAAATGGACAACATACTAAATTTCCCTATAATTATGTATTCCAAGTTCTCTTCCTACCCTTCAAAGGGCATCAGTGCCACTCAAGAGAAAAAAAAAAGTTAAAAAGTACTGCTTTCTACATATTTTTAATAATAAATATATTCAACAATTCAAGAGTCTGTATGTCTCTAGTGTATTGGACAGGTATGTGGAAAATACCAACTTATGCAGAAGAGCTGTGAAGGCATAAAGTAAAAGAAGACAATACAGCTTATTATGTTCATGCTGGATTTAAAATACAAGCTACTAAAAAAAGTAAACAGAAGTAGCTTACACTAATAGAATCCTCCCCCATAAGTTCAGGGAAGCATCTTAATTGGACAGGTCAGGGTTTTGGTCCAGCACACTGGAACCCTGTATGTAAGCCAGGAACAGATAGATATATAGGAGAGAGAACAACTTAAAAAAGTTCTTCTGTTTAAATGAAAGCAGTATCAGCTTTGTAAAGAAGTCTGAGGAAAAAACATAGGCACCACATAATTTTTTTTTTTTAAGGTTCAAATGTATAATTAACATGTGACAACCCCCCCTTACCCCCCATTTATACACACACAGCTTATGTAGTTACATGTTCAATAGAGTACCTTCAGCATGAAAAGTCTCTTAGGCCAACTGCTCACGATAACTACATTCAATAATGCAAAGTGGCTAACTCGGTCAAGCCATCTCTCCCACCCCAATAACTTAATTTCAAACCACAGGAAACAGTTATATTACGTAGTACTCAATGGCTGGGCTTGTCAGAGCTCTGAAACAAGGAGCACAGCTCTTCACAGGTCTGTGTTTCTACGGAACTGAACTGGGACTCCATTGTATTCCAGGCTAAGTCAGCCAGAAGAAAGTCATCCATTGCTGTCTGTGTCTCATTGCTGGTAAGGAATAAACTCCCTAGATTCTCAAAGCAGCTATCCATAGTTTGTGTTTCAGTGCTACTGAGCTGGACTTTGCTTTCAATATTCTGAGTAGGTGTATTTTTAGTAGCTGGATATACTTCTGTCTGGGTTTCTGTATCAGATGAGTCAGTACTCATGGAGAAACTAGACTGCTTCAGAATACTTCCTAAAGGCAGATGGGTATTACTGTCCAAAAAGAAATTCAAGTCTGTCTGTGTCTGTGTATCAAACATCTCCAAACCTAAGAAGTTAGAATTTCCTCGGCAGCTATATGATTGAGTGGCACTGTCTGAAAATAAGAAATCAGTCTGAGTTTCAATGTCCAGTGACTCCAAAACTGGCTCAGAGTTTAGGGTACCAAGCTCACTCTCTTCAGTCTGAGTTTGGATATTGGATGCTGAAAAGAACTCTTCAATGTCAAAGTCTATTCCCGTGCTCTGTGATGGACCAGATGGCAGATGCGTGTCAGCATTAGAACTTGTCTCGGACAAAAGGCCACGATTATCCAGTGTCTGGCCAGACATGTTTCCTGAAAAGATGTTTTCCAGATCACTTAGTAGGTCCATTGTCTGGGTTTGATTATCCATCGTATTTTGAGGTGGAAGTATATTAGTCTGTGTATTGAAGCTGATAAGGGATTCAGACTTCACCGTATCTTGATTCAGGCTCTTACAAGTACTCCTTTGCAGCAAGGTTTGATCTATATTTGCAGGCATTAAATTGTTTTCTGGAAGTTCAATGTGAGTAGAAACATTATATGATGAATGAACATTGTCAAAGATATCACCGCACATTACAGCCTGGTCCATTTGCACTCTTCCATCAAGAGAGTCCTGTGTCCTACTGGTCTGAGTCTCTCTAGAAATGCCACACGTTGGAAAACAAACCTGACTGAAAGCGTCAGTCTGAGCAGCTATGGATGAAGTCAGTTTGGAAGCAGGCAGCAGCGTCTGTGTTTGCACACTGATGGGTAACGAAACCTGTGAACTGAATGACAGGTCTGTCTGAGAGCAAGAGGATACAGAAGAATTGGGAGTCCAGGCTGCAGCTGGTACAAAGTTCTGTGAAATACAAGATAAGTCAGTCTGTATATTTATTGAAGAAATTTTATTCTTGTGACAAACGTTCCCCAGCTCTTGCCCTGTGTTATTCGATGTAAACTTATCCAGCTCAACTTGTACACCAGTACTTACTGGTTCATGATCACCAGAATTTGTCACTTTTGAAACAGGCATACTATCTTTAAATACAAGTGTTTCTGCCTCCAGTGCTGGAATCAGAATTCCTATAGATTGAGGCAATAAATGAACAGTACTTACAACTGAACCTTGATTATCAACAGCCACTACAGCAGGTTTGACAGAAGAGTCTGTTGCAGATACATATATAGGCAAGTGAGCAAGCTGCATCACTGGAAGTTTAACCAAAGCCACCTTGGGCTTTGGTAAAAGCATCTTCGGTGTACTTCTTGGCTGCATTTGGTTTGTGAAGTTAGAACTGCAGGAGCCTTCAAGAGAGGCCACTAGTTTCACTTCAGAGGACTCCAGTTCCTGAGTGCCAGGATTATTATTGCGTGTACTGATGAATGCTTCATTTGCTTTCTCTGCCAGCTGCTGATTATGTACGGAGGTTTCCATTTTCCTTTTCTTACTAGGAGGATCCCTGTGAACGAGATCAATAATTTATACTCCTTTCAAGCACAAAACATCTGCCTTCCATTCTTTCGAGTCACTGCATTGAAAATATAATCTGAAGTCACAGATAAGGTTGGATATGAGAAGACAACTAATCCTGATTAAAACATAAAAAGACTCCACAAACTTCAGTTTTTTAGAATTTCATCCCTCACTCTCCCACTTAAAGAAAAAAGGGTTCTCTCTTTTATGGAGACCTCTTTCTAAATGGAGGTGAAGTTTAGACGGTTTCTTCCCCCTTGTACATTAAGCACTCTGATTTGAAGATGTTTAATTTGTTACTTTGATGCTAACCCAGACTGAGCATTGAAGGGACAGTGCAAAATTAGTGTCCAGGTAAAGATTTCTCATGGAAACTGAAGATACACTCCTTCACACAAAACTTAGTTTTGCAGCAGTTGAATCTCAAAGACAGACAGGCTAGGCCTCAGGAAACAGATCACCCTTTATGAAATATATGTACACAGTATGACAACTATAAATCTAAACATGCATATATAGGCATTTAAAAAAAAATAATCCACTAACACTTGCAAAGACGACTAGACTATAAAATAAACTGAACTGTATTCCACACCACAGTTACCACCTATAAATATTTCCAAATCATCTCTACTCTCACAGAACTGTAAAAGCAGGTGCAACAAGAACTGCTAGTGTTTATGCCATGCAGTGCAGTTTTATGAGTACTTCTTGTTTTATGTGTGGAAATCTGATCTTATTGATCAGACAATCATCGTTGCCTTCAACAAAACAGAAACTACTAAAAGCAACAGAACAAAGAAACTGCAAACTGCTTTACAGCTAAAACAATGGGAGTCTATTTCCAATTTAATCAACAGAAAGGAAACAAAAAGCTAGTACATGGGAGACAGAGGACCTGGTGATGAATGTAAGCATCGTTACTTAACTGCTTCACTTTTACCTGTGTTCTGCAGGAATTTCATGGCCAGTTCTGTAAATATGAGACAGTAATGCTGTTCTGCTGGCATAAGGGCACCCACAAGTACACTGGAAAGTCTTGCCACAGACCTCTATGTGCCGTTTCAAATACCATTCTGTACCGTAGGAGTTACTACATTTATCACATTTGTGCTTCTTTTCTGCATGCATTTTCATAAAGTGCTAGAATACACAATGAAAAGTATATTAGCCTTCAGCTAAGACAAAAAAAAAAGAAAATCATCTTTAGGGAAGACATTAATATTTACTTTTTTTTTGTTGTTAAATAGCCTTGAGTAGAATTAAATTTTTTTTAGGTCTCATTAGGAATAAGTTACAAGCTTAAAGAAATCAACAAAAAGAATTTAAAGTTTGCAAATCTGCTTGTGCTATTTGCATCTTAAAACACAGATAAACATTTATGTGTCCTAATGCTACTGGAAGTTTTCTATGGACATTAACAAAACTATAGCTCAATCTTGCCAAAGAGCGTAGTAAGTGTACGTTGCAACACGTGCACACTCCTGAAAATCTACAACTGAGCAAACAGTCTCAATTCAAACAGGTCACCTTCAGAGCAAACACCAAGGGGTAGCTACTCATCTCCTAAGGTCTCCCCACCTTAGCACAGGTAACCAACAGCAGAAGAGTGCTTTTTTCACTCATTCATGCCAAAACAAGTCTTACATGTTTTCTTAAACAGGTAAATAGTAAACAAATGCATTTTGATACTAAAGCAGAGAAAAACTCTTAATTCTTGACCATCTGAAAAAGCAGTTTAAAAGCATCAGCCACATTTTAAACCCTTATTGGTTGCTACTGTCATTTTTTTTCCCTCTTTGATCTTTCTCCATCTTTTTAATTTGTAGAAAGGGGCTGTCTTCTAGTTTAGCAGAACATACTGGCATCTGCCTAATCAAAAGGTTCAAGTCTGCTAACATCAACATGCAAATTCATTAACCATATGCCCATGTGGAGTTTCTGCATACAACTTCTGGATATATGCTGAGAGGCTTTGCTCATATTAGAATGCAAAAGTGCACACTCTGAAGTAGAGACAGTCAGGACTAAATCAGTGTAAAAATACCGTAGGAAATAGGAATACCTGTTTTACAAGAGAAAATTGGGAAAATGGTCTGTTTGGTCCTCTAGGGCAGCCTTCAATAGGGCAGCAGTAGAATTTCTGTGAAGTTTTCAAACCCTTCCTTATTGGTGCATTAATTTTTCCATCCTGAAAAAGAACCAATTGAGAAGTTGACAATTCTACAGGTTTGTGTATTAAAGACAACATTCAAAATACACATCAACTTTAGCTCACTAAGTTTACACACCTCCATGAGCGGAAGGCACTTTCCCAAGTGATTTTAAAGTTTAAATGGAGTTTTCCACCTATGTGGATTCTACTGTGCAAACATACCATCAAAATTACCAAGTGAAATTACAAGCTCTACAGAGTAGTGGTACTGTACTATTTACTTTTACCAAAGTACTTGCTGCCCCAAGCCAATTATAACTGCCTTTTGTGTTATTTGAGCAAAACCCCTTTCCCTACAGATACTACACCACACTTCCCATTCAATGTGGTTTTACTTGTTAGTAGCACAGGCTACTTGAAGCTCCATTAAAATTAGCCACACACTGTAACAGAACACTTCCCTGACGCTGGAATGCTGTTGGCACTACTTAGACTTTACTTGTAATAAAATGAAAAATGCCAAGCACACTCTGCCACTTAATTCAGATCATAAACCAAATCTCACTTAAGTCTATGAAACTAACAACTGGTATGCTAATTCTGAACCTCCAAACCTTAAATGACAGGCATACCTGCACCTTCCATGTGATCTGCCTCACTCACACGTAAACAGAAGCAAGCAACATAACTTGCTCAGAGGACCTCAAAATACATATGAAAAGGACACACTGGTGGGATTGTCCAGATTGTTCAACCACATAGAACCTATTCCTATTGAGGACATAGCCATGGAAACCAGACAAGACATATCCCCCTAGACATACCCTGTCTGAAAGAGTCTTGGTGGAAACACCAAGTATCTGTGTCTAAGAAAAAATTAAAAGTGAACTATTAAAAATCTGACACCCGGAGTAGCTGTGAGTCTCCTTACATCCTGAGACTGAGCAGGAGGCCAACCAAGTCCCCAGAGCCAGTTACTGGAGCATGCCCTGTTTTGAGCTCTGCACCTGATTTTCCTTGGCATGACGGCAGTGACAGTAAGCACAGTAAGTGACAGAATGTTGATTTTACACCAGTCGCTCCCTAACCTTCTTAGGGCAGATCTCTAGCTGCTTTGTGTTTACACAGGTTAGACCAAACATAAATGTAGATACAAAGTGCAACAGTCCTCCCCCGTGAAGGAAACAAAGTATGTACCACGGCTGCCAAAACACAAAGGGGTTCACTGCTCACCCTCCTGCTTCTTACCTAGCTACAGTTGGGCACAGCCCAACAACTCTGTTCTGAGCTACTAGTGCCTGGCTTTTGAAGTATTCATTTGCACTTCAGGAATACTATGAAGCAGATGAGTGGGACACTTCAATCATTTTGTTTTTCCTCAAATCATCTCTCAGTCGAAGATACTCTGTGTAAAATGTAGTCCCTTCAAGCAATATTTCAGTTACATTTCCACACACTCAACACCGCTACTTGCTGACACTGCCGCAAGTTCGTTAATGACATACCATACGCAAAGAAGCAAAGTTTAGAGCCTCTGGACCAAAATGATCAGCTGCCATTTCAACTAGAAAACCTGGAATAATTCTCTAAAAAGGGAGTTTTAACCTTCTAAGCATCTCTATGTGCAGCAGTTTTCCCCATGGACAAACCATTCATAAACAGGCCTGTTTTATCTCTGCTGAATAATTACTGTGATTATTTTTGCACCTCCTAGAGCCACTGCCCAAACCAGAAATATGACTCAAAGAAATCTAGTTGTTCCAGCCCCACTACCCCCAATTACACTTTTTAACCCTGAGTCTACCCTGAAACACTTTGACCAGATGCCAGTCTCAAAGTCTTCAGGAGAAAAAAATAAATGCCTTTAAGTCAAAGCTATGTTTGGTCCCTGGGAGTTACTTATTTGTAAGTAAGAAGTTATTCATAGTGTGTTGTATTTAATGTCACAACCCAACAAATGCCAGATCAACATGGGAAAAATGTTCAGGCACTTAACAGGTGAACCACAGTCAGGTTATTTAAAACTACCTAAGTACTAAGGTACAGAATAACACCAAGTGTTTAAAAGCTATAAAAACATGAGAAGACATTTTTTAACAGCTGGAACATAGACTTTCAAGGCACAGATCACAGGCAAGTTGAGAGATACTCCACACATATAAGTAACCCTATCCAGACAGTAATCTTGTTTTGACCATCTTCAAAGTCCTCCTGGCTCTAAATGGTTAATCTTGCATATCAAAAACCTGTCTGGCCAGTCATATTTCAGCAGTTCTCACAAGTCTTTTCCTTGTATGTCTGATTTTACTCCCCATGTTTCTATAATAGCCACCCACCACAATTACTGGTAGATATTTGTTAAATTAACTTCTCACAACGCAGACACTTGTATTGTAGGGAATACTGACATTTGGACCGGGCTTGTGGCAACAACACAGAAACTGGGAAGTAACAATCCTCACTACTGATTTAGTCAAGGTGAACTTAGTGACATCTTGCTTTCCTGTACAGAAAGGCTTACTCCAAAGGATTAATTTAAAACAGTAAGTTACAGTAGACTGTAGCCAACTATTTAAAACTTTTTTTTGCAGCAGCAGATCATGCATTTCTTTACTAAATAGCAGAGAGAAGTGCATTTATTCTTATTATAAAAACTATTGTGGTAGTTTAATTTGGGTAACACACCCCAAGGGTAAGCTACCCTTTCCAGTCCACCACTGACTACAGCCTCCCTGCTATCATAGGAATCCACAGAATCTTCTCCTTTCAGGAACTCCTCTAGCTTCATTTTTAAACTACACAGAAGTCTTCCCCTTCCACCCATAAAATAATACAGACAAAAGAAATTTTAAAAATTTCAAGTCTAATATATTAAAGTGCCAGTTTATACCCACTGTTCTCATTTTTTATTGGCTTATTTAAGCTAAGGAGCCAGAAACAAACATTTATATATCAACACTTCATCATATCTTCTTCTGTTAGGACAAAGAAGCCAAATTCTTCTAATTTCCCTTTGTCAGACACACTTGCCATTCATCACCCTTAGCAGCCCTTTTCTACACCTCTTCTGGGTTCATTTTAGCTTATTTGAATCAGATTCCTACCCTACAACAGTGACAGAGAATATCCTTCTGACATATTTTAGGACTGCCCTTCTCACAGCAGCATTACCCTAAATGCTCATACACATATGACTAAATAGCTTTTGCAAGTGTTTCTCATCTCAGTTATTTGTTACAAACTAGGGCTGATCAAATGTTTTTGTTATCACTTCACAAGACTATAACCTTGTACTACTGCACTTGATTCTGTTTTTACAGGATAATCTTGCTGTCCTATGTAAACATCCTTCCTCTGCAGCAACAATACCTCACAGTTTTTGGTATCAGAAGATCCTATTGCTGCTATTTTTATTAATGAAAATTAACCAAGTCAGCCTCCCTTCTCTTCAGCACTACTATGTTTTCTCCTTCCCCAATAGCTTCTTACAATCTCATTTGTAAAGTTGCCTCTTCACTAATTCCTCATGTTTCACTTAAAATGCAATCCACTGAATTCTTTTTGTCTGGGGAATCAGTTATCTCTTAAAAGGAAATACTAATACTAAAATACTAGACCAAGTTCATCTCTTCCTGGAGAAACAGAGTAACACACACCTAGATCTGTATCTTTTTGCCTTCATATCTTTATCCTTTCATTCAAGACGCATTCTCAAGCTGTCCATAATACTGAAGACATTTTCCAATATCATTTTACTCTCAATTACAATGCCCCTGGAATAAGTCAGATGTTCTTGAAAAATCTGCATCCATCCATGTTTCAGTATGTATCCAAGCTATCACAAGATTTAGTAATTAGGTGTATGAAATATTATTCTACAAGGCACCAACACCTAATAGCTACCGAGGCAGTTGGTGAGAAAGCAGCATTTCCTCACCCATCACACCCCAAACGTGAGTTATACAACCCACTAGCTGCAGTCCTCGCTGACTGCTGCGTACGCTCAGAGCACAAGCTCACAACCAAAACAACTATCTGCTGGACCTGACTGAACGTTTCCAACTTCTGTTGTACCTCCACGCATAGGAGATACAAGACGTAACACACACAGAAGTTGCCAGCGCATATTAAGAGATGAAATAATCAGAGATAGGAGATCGCAAGTATGTTTGAGCCTGTTTCCTTTTGTTCATCACAAACGATCATCCGTAACACGCGCTTGATTCTGTAATTAGCCATTTCACAAAACAAGTATGTTTATTGTTTGCCCACTGGGGCTGCATTTTCAGGATGCAGCTATGAATGCTGCGCTTGAAGTTTTCCAGGAATAGGATTTGTCCTCACACACTTGGCATTATGATTTTGCGAAAAGTAAGGATATCTTTCTGAAAGTCCCACACTCAAAGATATGCTGCTGAACTGTGGCTCTCCTCCCCCCCGAACATGCTGCCGTTTTCTCAGGAGTACTATGGTAATGAGGGCTTGTTTCCAAAATGGCATCCATCTAGGTTTTTTTTGGCTCACAGACATTTTTAAAAAACAAACAAAAACCCCAGCATAACAGCACTCGGCGTTTGGATTACGGTGGCTTGCCAACTGCTCAGGGTAGGAAACGCAGTATGTTTGCATAGCACCTCACAAGTGGGGCTATAATGTCTTACTGCAGAAAGATAAGCAATAAGCAAATGAAATAACAGAAACTGAGTCCTGGAGAACTTTTAACTGCCTTAGTTATGTTTAACACGGGTACAAAATTGGTTATTTTCTATGAGTGATTTCAGTGGAATTCTCAGTACGACTGGTCGGACCGTGCACACGCACACACTCGTGTATTTATACATACACCCGCACACGCTTTTCACGTGGGGGCGATTCGGACCAGAGACAACGAGAAACGCCTGGTAATGCCCACCTGGAATAGCCCCCCATCAGTCATACTCCGCTCCACAAAGTACACCGCAGCACAGCCAAGCGCTGCAGACGCGGCCCCCGGCCGCCCCCGGCCCCCCCCTCCCAGGCCCCAAGGGGCTTCGCCTTCCCGCCGAGCGGGAGCGGATCCCCCCACCCGCGGGGGCTCGGGGCGACTCCTCGCAGCGGGGCAGGGACCGGGGCAGGAGGCCCAGGCGGCAGGGCCTGACGGGCGAGGCCGGCCCTCGGGCAGGGCCCCGCGGTGGCCCCGGGGACTTCGGCCCGGAGCGGAAGAAGGAGCTGCGCCATTACAGAGCCCCGCAGACCAAGGTGAGGGGTGAGGGGCGGGGCACCCCCCCACCCCCCCGGCTCCCGCGGGGCTGAGCAGGAGGGGGGCGGCGGGGCCGGCCTCGCCTCACCGCGCGGCGGGCCCGAGTCGGGGCGGCGGCGGTACCTGGACCGGGTGGGCCTTGCTCAGGTGCATGTTGAGGGCCGGGCTGTTGGGCAGCACCTTGCCGCAGCCGGGCACCGTGCATAGGATGTTGGTCCTCACTTGGGACAGCTCTGTCACCGAGGGCCGCACCAGCTCGCCGGCGGGCGGCAGGTCCCCCACGGGCACAGGCGCCGGCGCCGGGGGCCGCCCCAACCCCCCGCCACGCCGCCCGGCTGCTGCCGCCGCCGCCATGTTGCTGTCAGCTGCTCGGCCCCCCCACTTCCGGGGGCGGCCGCCAATAGTCATCGCCGCTCTTGAATATTCAGCAGGCGCGCGGCCCGGCCCCGCCCCCCGACGTCAGCGTCCCGCTGCGAGCTGCGGCGGCGGCCGGGGCGCTGGGGGGGAGGCGGGGGAAGGAAAGGGTGAACGCTTTCACGGGGGGGGGGGGAAAAAAAGAGAGAGAGAGAGCGAATCGCGGTGTCGCTATCAAACCGCGCATGGAGCTGGAGCGTGTGAAAAAGCGCTTGTGCCAGCCTTCGCCCCGCTGCCCTCCCCGGGGTAGATGGGGCTGGGGCATCCCCCCTACACATCGCCTGTTTTGCATTGATTTACTGATGCAGACTTGCATTTTAAAGAACCAGTGACACAACACACAGCTTTTCCCCCTAGAGCGTGGCTAGTTAAAGGAAAAAAAATAAATATATATATGATAGCGTTCACTGGGGAAGAGCGAGGTGATGCATACAGCTCCCAGGCTGTGCTGGGGCCTCGCGTTCCTTGTCCAGCCCCTCTCCTCTCCTCCGCAGGCAGGGCTGCTCCCCAGTAACAGACACACGCCTGCTCGCCTGGAAGTGCTGCCCAGTTCCTGTAAGGGCCTGGTTACAGGAAGTTAGAGATGAAATGTTGGTCTCTAATTTTCAGATACACTTTTCAGTTGTTAAAAAGAGGATGGAGGCTGCCTTTCCCAGAAATGAGGCAGAAACAGGCATTAGGCCAGGTACTCACAATGTTGTAGAGTATTTTGGAACTTTACAGTAAATCATTATTGGCTCAGGCATTTAAGTTGCTTGGGAGAGAGCATTAGGAAGAAAAAGTTGCACAGAGTGAAGTGCAGACTGCAGTCATAATGGATCTGACTCCTAGAAGGCTCAGTGAGGGTATAAGTGAGAGAGATTATGTCCTCTTAATGTCCATCACACATTCTGTGTATCACACAAAGCCTGGAATTGTTTCAGAATCCTAACATCACCTTAAGTATTTTGTCAAACGGAACATTTAAATCACAAAAGTGGAAGTCCTAAATATGTATCACTAGCAGATGGTCCTAAACTAACTTTTTATGTGCAAGTTACCTAGAGATGCTGAAAAACAAACCAAACCAAAAATCAGTATATGTTAAGTCACGTTTCCAAGTCAGGCCAAACAAGCTTCTAAGACTTAATTTACACATTTATTTACAGTTTAAAAAACAAACATTCCCATATCACCTATCAAAATATTTAGACTGTGCCATGAAGTTACTGTGTCTGTACAGAGACATGCCTGAAGTGAATCTGAAATTCCATATACACAAATTGCATGCACAAAATTTGCAGGTAGCAATTCAAAAAGAAACACTTGTACGCTGTAACTGAAACTTCAGATCAAATCCATCTCAAATTAAAACCGATGCAGCAAAAGTTACATATAAATACCTGTATAATTACCAATTACAATTTACCATGTCTAAAGAACTCCAGTGTGAAGCTGTTGTTTGCATTAGTGAATGTTGCCATCTCGATTCTGCAATCTTTATGCCCCCCAGCACAGAAAAGTGGTAATGTGCAAGGATCGCAGAAGGGTCAAATCTTAATCGAAATATTCTAAACCATGGACTTCCTCAAAAGAAAATGATTGCCTGTTCCACTGTATTCCTCTAAGATAAAATTTTGTAAGCCACTAATACCAATAGGCAGATTTTTCTTTTTTTTAAATTTATTTGTTATTGGCTGTTGCCCTTGGTGAGTAAAAACTCTGGATCTGAATTAATATCCATTAAAAGCTGGATGGAAACTTCTAACATCTATACTCCAAGAGTCCCTTCTTCCCCATGCCCTGTAATGGTCTTTGAATATAATCTTCATCTACTAAGACAAAAACATGTCTGACCTGCAGACAGGTATCCCACTGACTTGAATGAGACTATTCACATGTTCAAACTGGGGCACATATTCTGTTACACTGCTGGACTGGAGCTGAAACAAGGCAGCCACCTAGAATATCTTGGCCATCTACAGCTATGATAGTGAACTGAATAACTACAGCTGTCTCACTGTATCTTTACTAAGCTTTAGCTTCACAAATACTATGAAATATAGAGTTAAGAGCAGTCATCACGTTTAAATTTAAAACCACAGTATCTGTTTAAACTTCGCAAGTAACATTTTTTTTATTATCCAAGGAAAGGGCTAACTCTTCTGTTATAGACAAATGTGGAAAAATAAATGTGGAAAAAGAAGCCATAACCTGGAAAAATCACTTTAAGGGATTATCAAAGAATGAGTTAACTTTTTTCAATCTGTTTTGAAATTCATTATGATTTAGATTAATACCATCAATAAATGAGTCATTATTTCTCAGTGAATCAGTTTTAAATTAAGGGCTTACAAAGCTTCTCGGAGAGACACCTTTTTTCTCTTTAATTTTAAAATAATTCCTAGCTTTATGTGGTATACATGTAAGTAGTGGCGAAAGTGGTGCATCAGCCATACCTGGAGAGAGAGACAGATAATTATAGCTTAACTCAACCAATATTGACTTTTCGTAACTGTTATAAAACTAAAAACACAGCTTGGGTATCTATGTACAAACTAGTAATTCCAAGAACAAACTGGTATGTATTTAGATGTAAGTTTTTGTAGTAGTAACATTATTATTCCACTAAATTTCTATGCATTTCTAAACAAACTGTGAGGGTTATTGCTTATGCAAGATACAAGCAGAATTTAAGATGACAAAAATATTTAACTGTGGATTTTTCCTCCATTTTATAGAGTTGGACACTTACCCAGTGGTGCCAAGGATTTCAGCGATTCTAAGAGATGTGGACTAGAAAACTTGACCAGACATCTGAATGGTTCTTTTTTATTCAAAACATTCATTTGAGGATCACTTTTAAACATTGTCTCAAGCTGTTAATACAAAATTTAACCAGGGAGCATAAGAAATGAATATATTTTATTTATACATTCTCATTTAAACATTGCATTAACAAGGTAATATGTAATAAGACTGTATCTTATTTATCTATTATTTCTAATGTTTACATGATTCCCCCTGGAGAAATATTTTAATAAAATCAGAGGGTGCCACCTTGTGGTAAACAGTTTTCTGCTGAAAGAGGCAGCTTGTTCAGTAATTCTGTAAAACATTAAATATCTCTCAGAATTTCCAATATATCTGTTCACCAGATAAAATCTGTGCATCATCCAAGAAGTTAAATTATGGTGTTATATGTAGCATGAGCTTTGTATGTACTTCAAATAACTCTTCTCATGCTTCAACACACCACTGGTATAAGTCTACCTTTATTACAAAAACAAGTCAAAATGCTTAGTTCAAACATGATCTAGCAGTCTGACCAAATCTCAATGCAAATCTGTTTCTTAAAGATACTTTTAACTAATTTATTTTAAAGTATGTCCTCCCTAAAATTTGAAGAAATACTAGATTTTTCTTAATTTGCAATTTAATGTAGCTACTACTATATTAAAACCATAAAAAAAGAAAATTTGTTGCTTCAACTACCTTATATTGTGCAAATTCGAGTTTTGGTTGGGGACCATCACCAAAAACTTCCGAATTCACTCTCTGTATTCTTTCTTTCTCATTTCTGTTTTCTTGATTTATCCTTGAATCTGATGCAGGGGAAGAGTAGGGAAAAGCAGAGAGGAAAAAAAAAGACAACTTTGTCAGTTGATACAATACTGGTTTTCTGATCAGGTGATTACTCCAGTGAAAATCTGAAAATAATTTAAAAGAATTCATCACAATCTTTTTCTTTCATAAGCTAGTTGTCTTCATCATTTATATTTTCAGTTCTTACTGAGAGAAAAACCCAAGCTAATATGAAAGGAGATACTGAGCACTGGGTATTTTTGATTTCATAACTGTGTCCAGTGACAGTCATGGGAAAATACCTCTCCTAGTGACAGCCAGCATTATGGCACCCCCCCAGGGATGGATAACACAGTGCAAATGTAACAGATGGACATTTCCTGTTATGAATCTCATTTCATAAGCCAGCAGTAATGACATTCAAACTGCCATTTAATTTAAAATATACATACCACTTTCTGGTACTACATTTCTTTCTTGTATAGGTCTTGGATAGTAACTTTGGAAGTTCTAAATAGGGAGAAAAAAGGGAAAAAAAAAAAAGGTTTTAGTTCACTTCCACTTTTAGAGGCTGTAGCTGAAAAGAACTTCCCAGATTTCTTTTTACTTCTCATTCTGAAAGTGAGTATTCTTCCAATTTTTGACAATTACTAGAAGTCAGAAAGCCCAGCTTTGTTTTGAGAAAAGAATGCCTGTCCTATGGTATGTGTGGACATTTCCCTATTTACAAGTTTTACATGGATGAGCAGAGTAAGTGCCCATTCTAATAGACTTCAACTCATTGCTCTAGGAAGCCTAGTGAAACGGTGCTAAAAAAATCCTAGGATTGAATTGTTCATACAATTTTTAGACTGAGTTTAACCATTAGGAGTAACAATAAAGAGCAGGTGGGATACCAAGTAATTATATTGCCAATGCAATGTTACCTTAATGAAAGGCTGTCCACCTAAGTAGTTCAATATTACTTTAAACTTGATGGTCTCTCAGGAGAGACGAATTTTCCCCCTGCTAGGGGGTGAGAACTTGGCCTGAAGCAAAAAGCAAGACTTATCTTCGGATGTACTTGTGAAGGGGCTCACCTGGCTATATCTCTTAAACACAATATCTTTAAGGGAGTTTAAAGAATGACTTCGAAGCTCCATTTCATGGATGTCATGGTAATTGGAAGCAGCAACCAGGGCCTTTAAATAAAAATTGAAATTGTTTTAACATCAGTCTTAATCATCACTGTGTTTATAATATGGAAAAAATACAGTATTTCTAGACATTGTGATGTTTTTGTTTCATGGTAAATGACTGCCTTTTAACCAGAAGGATTCTCATGTCTGAAAAAAATGTTGAGTAGACTGTTATTAAGCTTAGGTGAATATTTAAAAGCATTCACAAGATTAACCAGATAAGCCTGTAGCTTTATCAGCTGAAAAATAAATAAATAAAATATACAGGTTAATAAAATAATTAAATTACTAGTACAGAAGTCTGTTGAATAGATTAAAAAAAATAAAGCCTACTAACACTGGTCACCACAAATTGACAGAAAATGTCTTTTTAAACTAATTAATAGCATTCCCTGATAAGCTCATACATCTAGTTCTTGAAGTTAACTGTGGTGATGTAATACTCTTCAACTTCTATGAGACAATTTAACTGAATATTGCCTAACATTTGATTAAGAAATTAGAACAATTCAAGGTCAGCAAAAATACCAATAAACTTAATTTATTCACCATTCCAAGGGTTAAAGATTGCTTTTCCCCATTTTTATCATGAGTTAAAGGAAAAAAATGACCATGTAAATTAGTAAATTACATTAAGTGATTAATCTTTACCCATCCTCTTAAAAGCTAACACAATTATAGCTGTACAAGACTGTGGTGAAGTCAGGGTCCACATGGTTTTATTCTGTACCTGACATAGCAGAGGCAAGTTGCTCTTAAGAACAGAGACAGAAATGAAGACATAGGGAGTCTGTGAGTGGTATACAACATAGCTGGTTTTGTACTGGTTTGGTTTTGTATATGGTGTTCCCCAAGCAATTCTAATCCAGATTGCATTATCCTCATATTCTCTAAAGTTGATGGTGACCTAAACAGAAAAAGAAAAGCTTTGATATACCAACACATTCAGGCACCCAGAAAGATTTTGTTAGCTATTAACCCTGTGTTCACAAGACCCAAACATAATTTAGTGCACCACTGCTTGAAAAAGAAACAAATCCCACTACTATAGTCAGAATTGTATTTAAATCAAATTTCCACAGAAAAACTATAACCTCACAAACTGAAAAAATAAAAAAATCATCATTCTTTCAAACTCTTCCTGTTGCTTTACATTTTCTTCTGAAGGGTGAAAATAAAAATAGCGTATTAAAACAGCATTGGTTCTCTCTTTTGGGAAAATAACAACACAAAAAGTGGTGTCTATTTAGATGGAGAGCTAGTAGCAATATTTCCAATATGTCCAATTTTTTAGAAAGTACTTTTCATCAACTTGTGATTTTAGACCTGAATATAATCTTTGTCACTGCTCAAGAGTACACAATCAGAAGTTTGAAGAAGATTCCCTTTCCTGTTTTTGTAGATTTGCTCCTTGGTTACTTCTTTTTCCTTGACTCAACCTGGGTGACATAAAAGTCGTAAAACTTCCTTTAAAAAAACAAACCCTCCCTTTGACTGAGGCACATAGTCAAGCTTTTAGTCCAACCAGGTTGTAAACTGTTTAAATTGCTGGACGAACATCACTTCTCAAAGTTTGTGTGGAAATGGAAATAATGTTAAACTGTTATAAGTTATATGAACTGCAGCTGATTATCTGTTAGTCTGATTTGTATTTGTTGCCCTCTACTGTTGTCAGTGGGAATCCTTTGTGAGTCAAGAAGTGACAGCTAAGTAGCCAGAAGCATCTTCGATTATCTTGCTTAAATGAAGCTGGTGAGCTAAAGCAAGAAAAGGCTTCTGCAAATTGTTTACTAAGAGTGAGATGATAGTTATTTCCTCTCCCATTTTCTTCTTACCATGCTTGTTTATGCAGTCTAGAAACTGCTTCTTGCCATTGACGGTGGTCTTTCAGTCATTGTAATGTAATGAAATACCAGGGCCAAGCTCTCACAGCCATCACAAAATATAATTTCAAAACCAAAACTAAAAGGAAATGGATACAATTTTGCTACTAATCTAAGTCGTAACAACTGAACTTCCTTGTCCTGTTTACTCGCTACTTCAAATTCCCCCTATACTCTGATCCCATTTGTTTGTTGTTTTTGTATTGTTATTAGGTAGCAGGACAAAGCAATATCAAGTTACCTAGGCAACATGTACACTCAAACAGGGCAAAGATTTGATAGAAAACATACTGCCTTTCTTGAAGTCAGTCATATTTTAAGGCAAAATTACATTTTATTTCACTCCAGCATAATGATAAAGTTGCTAGAACAGATATACATTTTTCCTATTTCACATGGAGCTCCTACCATTTCCAAATTAACAATTCCATTTAATTTTTGATGCTGACTGTAAGAAAAAAATACCTCTCTAAAGTTATGAAAACAATCTATTGACACCAGAGCTGTGTAACAAATCTAGAATGCATTTATTCTTACATTTGTCAAGGCTGACTGAAGTCGTCTCTTAAATTTTTTTTTGAAATCTGTTAAGTCAAAAAAATCCATTTCTTCTCCTGTTACACAAGAAAAAAAAAAACACAAGAATTGTGTTTACAAGAAGTAGTTCAGAGATGGTTTTAGTTTTGCTGAAACAAAATTAAGTAGAAAAAGCTCAAGTTGCATAGCCTTATACAAAAAGATGTATATTAAATCTGAGACTCATTATTGCTATATAAAAGTTTAATATTTAATTGTTAGTTACTGATTTCTAAAAATTGCTTGAGAAGTTAATCAAAAGTATTCTAAAAACATTAAAGCTATCCCTAGACTATGTGTGTATTTAAAATGTATGATATGAGGTAGCAGGGCAGTAAATTGCTGAGAACTGGGACATTACAGCAAGGAAAGGCATTTTACCTGTTTTGTTCATCTGGTAAACACTCCACACTCTTTTGTTTGAGTAGATGTGGTTGTCTAAGAAAAATAGGAACTGCTCAATAAGAGTATATTATCAAATGGTAATTAAAGGAACAACTAATTTTATGACTAGGTTATTTCTAAAAGATTACTTCTGATAACGGAATATAATTTATTCAGCATTCTTAAACTACCACTCATAGTAAACCTAAAAGCAAAATATTTTTTATTAAAAGAGATATGAAGATTTTTAAAATTCCGTTAAGCAACTAATAAAGGGTATCTCTGAGATTCAATGTTTAAAGAAGGATTTTACTTAAAATGACTGGAACTCAGTCTAAACTCAAACTAGGAAATGTAGACTGTTAAAAGAAACCTTGAGGTTTGAACTATTATATAATCAAGTTGCGATTTAGTGTTGGAATTAGAGTTCCACCTGGAGTATTTGCTAATAATTTTGTCTACATGATATTACTGATTTTAGGGTTTGGTGCACACTGGAGTCAAACATATCTCTCTACATTTATTGCTGGATGTGGCTTACTGCAGTTTACATCTATTTAGACTTCTGAAGAGGAAAACATGCTTTTGTTGATTTTCAGTTTTTGATTTTTTTTTTTAAAGAAAAGGTTGGATCCAGTAAGATTCACCATCTGAAATGTAATCTGTTTACCCCAATTGCATCTGTACCACACTAAGGCAATTACTATGTAATTAAGGGCATTACCAAGTTACTCAGAAAAAATACAAAGATGTTATTTTTATTAATTATTTTACTTACAAATTATGTCTAGGACAGCTGCTTGCTTTATGCCTGCAGAATTTTCCTGGAAAGAAGAGTAACAGTGCATGGTGAACTGCAGGTCCAGAATGCTCTACCACATAGTAAGTGAAACACATCAGTACTGGCAGTTTAAATTACATTGTGCTGAAGTCCACAGCGTGTACTCTGCTCAAATACACCATACCGGGTTTTGAGAAATCAGTAACGAAAGCTATTTCAGCAAGGTTTAAGTGTTCCTGCAGAGGCAGCAAGAAGAATGTTGTCCTTATAGTATGATGTACAAGCAATTAGAAAGTAAAATTCATGGGTATTCATGACATTATGCAACAGTGACTAGTATTTCACTGTCAGGAATTTTAAGATGCTTGGTTCCTCCTTATTTAACCTTTACAGAATGAAAAGATTTTTAAGAAACCTTATGACACTACTTGTTACAGAGAAGGATGTTTCAGAAACAAATGCTATTTTAAAGTATGACATTCGCTATCTTACAAGAATAATTTAAGAGTTATTGCCTGCAATTTGGTCTACACCCCATGTAATTAATCTTCAAGTGTGAAATTAAAAAGAAATTATACAAAAATCTATAGAATGTAAGAGGTACCAGCAATAACTGTATCTATCTGGACGATACTATATATTAAGACTCCTAGTACATATAAAGATTCCTAGTACACCAAAATCAGAGTATGTAAGGACATCAGAAAATTTTTCTTTGCTTACACTACACAGAACAGAAGTAGTTCTGGCCAATTAAATTTTTCCAAGAAATCTGAAAAGTCTAAAAGATATAAACTAGTGCTATCATGACCCATACAAATTAGATCTAAATCATCACTATGTAACAAGTAGACATCCCAATCAATGCCTTTAATTTACAACTTAGAAATACACCCATTTTTTAAGGGTTTAACACACTGAGCTTTTATCTACCTTATGCAACTCAGAGCTCAAAACATGTATTTTCATACTCAGCAAGAGTCAATCCTGCACTCCTGCCAATCAGACAAAATTGATGGTATTACTAGCTCAGCTTTACATTTTCCAGACCACAAACTGCCATTTGATGCTGTGTTAGAGCCAAAGAAGATTCATTTCTTTGTAAGAATGTTTTTTGACAGTGCTTCAGCATGCATCCTGTATGTCACTGACAGGCAATTCCTGAAGGAAAGGATTACCTCACAGAGTTGAACAACGTCTTGAGAAATATTCTCCTTTATCTGACAGAAGTTTATGGTTTGCAGTTGCGCCTCAGAGAGAAAGCCCCATTTCTGTAGCACTGTCTTGATTTCATCTCGTGGGATTTTTAGTACAGTTCTTCGGATATACTCAGCAACAATTTCATCCATGATGAAGCCACCTGAAAAGTTAAAACGTTTAATAAATTAAGACAGCACATAAATAAATTAAGCCTGCACCGGCAGGCTCAGGAGGTTTGCTCCCTTAGTAAGGTACAGAAAGCTACACCTAGGCACTAGCAGAACACTGGCATCAGCCCTAGCGTGGCACTGCCACAGATTTCGGCGGATATCAAAGACAGCGAGTTAAAACACTTTCTGCAACAATGTTTCCTCACTGACGGAGATCGAGTTAAAACGCTTTCTACAACAATTTTTCCTCACTGACGGAGGTCTGGTGCGACCTTCTGGAAAGGGAGGGGCACTGGCCCTCACTCAGGGCTGTTACCGCCTGTCCGGTCCGATGGGAGTCCAGAGGGCCCCAGACAGCGGACACGGACGCAAAGAGAACCGCGTAACCGAGAGGAACGGAGCACCGCGACCCTACCTACCATCCACACACCGTCACGGCGGCGGCGGTGGCAATTACCGCCTCTGGAGCCGCCCGCACGCCCCGCCAACCGCCAAGTCCCGCCCTCCTTTCGAAGCGCCCAATCAGGCCCCGCACGGTGCCCGAGCTGCCCAATCATAAGGCGCCCCGCCTCCCGCCTCGCCGCGCGTTGGTGCCGGTGCCGTGACGGCTCTTCCCGCGGCTGCCGGGGGCGCTGAGGCAGCTTCCGGTGGGGCCTGCCCGGGTCTCCCGCGCCTCCTCTTGGCGCTGTTTGGCGAGTGTGTTGCTCGGTGCCTGTCTCGCCTGCCCGGGCTCGTCCTCTGGGGACTGGAGTAAGTGCGAGGATGGCGGAGAGGGAAGGCTTCGGCCGGACCTGAGTGGGCGGTGTTGTGCCTTTCCAGCTCTAAAGGAAAAGAGGGGCACGTCGGGAAGGGTCCCGCTCCCGGCGCCTCTTTCCTCCCCGCCGCCTGGCCTTGGGGGAGCCGTGCTGTGCCGTGCCTGAGCTCAGGGCCGGCTTCTGAGACTCGCTGCTCACCTCGCGTCCTCCTTCGGGGCTCAAGAAGGGCTTTCAGAAGGGCTGTTCGGAGGGGGAGCACGGGGCTCTCCGTTGCGGCTGTCGTAAGCTTGCTCTTCCCTGTGTCTCTGTATCCCGTCACTATTTTACAGATTCCTGGGAGCACTGAGAAACTACAGACTGAAAACAAGTTAGTTCAGTGGGCCTCTTCTGCCATAACTGTTGATAACAGTGTACCCACCCCTGTCACCTGACAGCAAAGCTGTGTTACACTAACAGTATTTACTTTCTGCCCAGTGCTATGTGCCTTTCTTGAGCGGGTCTTGCTGCTCAAGGGGTGAGCACTGTCTTTTCCGTCGGGGACTATGATCGTCTTAATCCCTTTCTCTCAGAAGGGGAAAGTGGTTCTACAGTTGGCAAGAAAATTCTTCTAGCGGTACTAAATTTATAGTGTTCTTATCTGTTAGATCGGGAAATGAATGCAATAGTAATGAAGTGAAGTCTGGTCTGGTGGATGCAGCTGAAGTACATGAGCAGCTTGCAAAACAGGAATTTGGTGACAGCACCTCATTTTCAGCATACTTTGCTTTTATACCGGCTGGGTGTTGTCATCCTTGACTGTACATTCTTGTCTTCATAGATGTAGCAGGAAGAGGAAGAGATTGCTTCAGTAATCTTTTGTGATATAATGCTGTATTGTGCAGTGTGACTTGCTGCATATTGCAATAAAAATATTCTGCTAATTGTCCTGTAATATGCTGATGTCGGTTGTATGAATACAACCTTAAATAATTGCCAGGAGGTGAAAATGCCTTATTGTGCTTTACTTGATCAATTATTTTAGCCAGAAATAAAACTGTAGAAATCACTTAATATTCAACTTGCTTTATTTATTAGGACTAACACCTTCTTAACTTGCTTTACTAAGTATGAAATGAGGTATGATGTAGTTTTATCAGATACTTACTCCTGAAAGTAGTGGATGAGTGCTCATTCTGCTGACGTGAGAGATGTTGCGTTGTTGGCAGAAAGTGTTCATGTAAATAGACAACTAAAATCAGTATGAATCTTACTTATCAAAGTTTTTTTTTTAATTATTATTTTGGTTCATGGAAAGTAAATGCAATCTACTTAATATAAAAACATTTTAAAAGCATACATAATCTCCACCCACCTCCCCTCTGCCTGCTGCGTTTCCTTACTCTTTGCATGTCTTCATAGATATGTAGCTAAATTATTTCTCCCTCTCCCCATTCTCATATGTAATACTGGAAAGCTAGTGCATAGTTTTGAAGACTGAAATTCAAGATGTGACTAATTTTTATAAGATTTAGCTGATCTTGGTTTATTAAAGTGAAGGTGTCCAGCTAAATTTTAGCTGTTGTTCTCACTGTGCCTAATCACAACCTTAAGGATAGCAGCACAGAATGATACTTTAATACCCTGATCTGGAAGATGTTAACCATCTTACTGAAAGCTAGAAACAGACTCCTTAGTTCAGGATTCCCTAGGTTTTGAATGGTGTTCATCAGCTGTGATTTCTCATTTCACTGAATGACTGATCTGAGTATTGTAAGCTGTTATCATCAAAAATCTTTATAAGCTGTGTATGAAAGATAGTAATGTAGAAGTTCTGCTGAAGTGACACGAATGACATCTGCAGGTAACACCAGCCAGTTAGGTGTGGAGCTGAATCCTTTTTTGCGCTAAAACTTTATATAATCCTACAGAAAACATCCATGATTTGGTGTTAAAGAAAGCAAAGAGCTGGCTGGTTTGTAAGTATTTTTCTCCGAAGCCAAACAGAACAGTACTGTGTAATTTAAGCCCAAGATGTCTGCACTTACTCAGATTAGACGGTGAAATGAAGTGCAAAAGTAAATGTTACGCATGGTGAGTGATACAGTGGCTTTATAGGAATCTGCGGATCTGTTCGCCCTTTTCTCTGTTAGTACATGCTCTCGTTCGCATGGTCATGCTGCCGCCTCGTGGGTGTTACCGGAGTGTTTGCAGCGAGCGTGTGTGTCTGTAGTCCTGTAGAAAGCTCGGTGTTTCTGTTAAGTAGTTTAATGATTAGCAACGTAGATGCTCAGATGCAATTCAGGGTTGGTAAACGAGAATTTGCATTTTGCTGTAAAAATAATTTTTCTGGGAAATACTTGAATTCAAGTTTTTTGGTTTTTTTGTTTGGTGGTTTTTTTTTTTTTTTACTATTGACCTTAGAAACTTGAAAAAAAGATTACTTCTGTGTGCAACTTTTTAAATGGAGAAATTAGCAACACTTGGTTTAAAAATTAGTCTTCTCGCATGTTTTAATGAAATATAGAAAAAACATCTTAGGAAAGCAATTATCTAGATTTAAACCTTTTTGTTGTTGTTGTCCCCCAAACATGTAAATATTAAGCATTCAGCTAATCAGTGAGACTAAAAACAACCTACTTTAGTTTTCCTTCTGCATCAGGGAACTGGTTAGTTCATATTTTTGGGAGATTCTGAGAAAAGAAGGAAGGAACTTCCCTGAATTCCTGACATGCTGATCTCATGCTTCATTTGGGAAAGGAGCGGGACAAACTAGCATGTGGAGAAACAAGCACTGTATCCTAGATTTTCGTGTCTAACAGGAGTGGGAATGAAATGCATACAGTGTTCTTGCCTGCTCTTTTGGGACAGCCTTTTGGTTTCTGCCTACTTGCTAGGTATCTGCAGTTTTATTATGAATTCCATGATATGTGTAGGTTCCTTTTGCACATTCATATTAAATATTTAATGTATTGAACATGTGTATAGGTCAGCTTTTAGATTAGGGATGGGTATCACTTCTTGATAATTTATATGTTGATTCCTGTTAGGAAGTCTTTAGCAATTTGATATGCTTAGTGTCCAGAATTGCTTATACAATATCAGAAATAGCGTGGCCAGCAGGGACAGGGAAGTGATCTTACCCCTGTATTCGGCACTGGTGAGGCCGCACCTCAATTACTGTGTTCAGTTTTGAGCCCCTCACTACAAAAAGGACATTGAATTACTGGAGCGTGTCCAGAGAAGGGCAACGAAGCTGGTGAAGGGTCTGGAGCACAGGTCTGATGGGGAGCGGCTGAGGGAACTGGGGGTGTTTAGTCTGAAGAAGAGGAGGCTGAGGGGAGACCTCATGGCCCTCTACAACTCCCTGAAAGGAGGTTGCAGAGAGCTGGGGATGAGTCTCTTCAACCAAGTAATAAGCGATAGGACAAGAGGCAATGGCCACAAGTTGCGCCAGGGAAGGTTTAGGCTGGATAGTAGGAAGCATTTCTTTACAGAACGGGTTGTTAAGTGTTGGAATGGGCTTCCCAGGGAGGTGGTGGACTCCCCATCCCTGGAGGTGTTCAAGAGTAGGGTCGACTTAGCGCTGAGAGATATGGTGTAGTTGGGAACTGTCAGTTTTAGGTCAATGGTTGGACTGGGTGATCTTCAAGGTCTTTTCCAACCTAGATGATTCTGTGATTCTGTGATATTAGCATTGGAAATTCAGTACCATTGTCAGAGAATTTCTAAGTTTAGGCTTTAGATTTTTTTTTAAAAAATCTGGTTTATGTTGGAAACAAAGCTAGAATATCCCCTATTTTCCCCACTTCAAGATAAACTACACAGAATATTATACTGTAATGAGACAATTTCTTAATGCTTTTTTTCTGAAGGATAGTGTAGATTTAGAAAGTGGTTAAAGAAGCTGAAAGGTCAATCATCTTCATCCATGTCTTCTACTTTCAGAGGCTAATAGTTTATAGAAATAAAGACATTTCAATTAAATAATTTAGATACATATGTAGTGTAATTTTTAACAAGGAAGGAAAAACTGCGCTGAATTCGAAATCTTGTCTAAAACATGTTGAAGAACAGACTGTTTTTGTGCAACCCAGTGAAATATGTCAGTGCCTTTATGGAAAGAGTTCATCTAAATACTTCTCTCCAAATACTCGCTTCAGTTATGAATGTTTGCTTAGCATTTTGTAGTCCATTTTTCTTCTAAAGCAATTCCTTAATATTGTTCTTCTGCTTTACTGCTAGTATTTCATCTGCAGCAAATGCATGTTTACCTTGACGTTATTTATCTAGCATTTCTGTTAGTAGTTTTCTCAGAGCAATTTGTACTGCTCATTACCAGATTTTTTCTGTGCCTTTTTTTTTTTTTCCTCCCCCAGTATTTTTACATACTTAGATTACTTACGAGCCACCACCTATATAAAATTCTGTCCATGTGGATTTATATTCTGGTAAAATGGCAACTTGCAATCCTTATTTTAGTCTCTTTGTAATAATGTTCTAATATAAGAAAATCAATAGCTCATCCTGTCCTTTTTTATACTTGTTTTTGTTACTCTTGAAACTCTTTTGTCTGTCAGTCATTCCCCTCCAGCAAAAATATTTCAGCCTTCTGTGATCATTTATAGATCTCTGTCTAATCTGACACTCCTAAACCTAATTACAATATCGAGCACTGATAACACTGTTCATTCATGAACTTCAAACATACTTAAAGGCTCCAGTTAAGCCTTCCATGACCACTGTAAGATGTTCTGTTACTTTAATCCATTGTAGCCTACATGAACTGAGTACCATATCTGGTAATTGAACTTGAAAGATTTTAATATTAAATGTTATTTGAAAATTAATTTCAGGAGTACTGATCTATGAACTGATGTGACAGTTAAGACCTCTGATTTGTAGCATCTGTCCTGCAAGAGGTGCCATTGGAAAATGTATTTGAGTTGTTAGAAGGCTTTTATTGATGAAACACGCTGTCACTTATCTGTTTGTGGCATTGATAGCTTTCATCCACTTTATCCAAGAATAATTTTGTAAACAATAGCAATGATTACTAATCTTAGATTAGAAATAATGAATCTTTCCTGGAAATGCTCCCTTTGACTTTCTGGCCTGTGCTGATGTGCGTGCTACGTATTTCACTAGGGCACTTGTCTTGGTCTTCTGAGACAACCAGCTCAGATGACAGTTTTAGGAAGAGCAGTTGGAGGCTGAATGATGAAGAGATTTAATAATCAGCTGGGTTCACACATGTTAAAGTAATGTGCAGTCATTGAGCAGGTCACACTCTCAAGGGAATGCTAACTCTAGTGCTATCAAAAAAAAAATCTACTGATAAATTTAAAACATATTGACTTTGTGTGGCATGCAATCAAAAGCCGGTGGCAATAACACAGCAGGGTTCTTAATCACTTTGCTGTTACAGTCGTGTTCCTGCTGTCATATTTCCAAAGGTTCATTTGTTAATTTGTTGAATAGAATGCTTAAGCAACTTGTACAGTTTCCAACTTCTTCTGTGCTGTGAGTATATATAGCACAATATTAGACTTCCAGATAGCATGGGGGAAGATTTTTGAAAGAAACTACTACATGTGTATTTTGCAACACTATGTGGAACATATTCTCATGGGTCTCAACGGGCTTTTAAATCTGTTTGGATTTTTAAAATTTAGCTTCCTTGTGGGAATGTAACTCTTGTTAAGCTGAACACATGATGGGGAATATTGGGTAAACTAGTATACATACCTCTTCAAGCCGAATATATTACTTGAGTATAGATTACTTGAGTGTAGATTATAGCTGCCAGCGCTGCAGCTGAAGCTTGGGATTTTGCAATTGTAAGATCTGACCACTGGCTACTAGTACTTAACTTGTCTATTTAGCTGGAGTGTTAAAACAGTGATGGCTGTTTAGTACAAGTTATGGTGGTGTTTGCCTGATCCATTGCAGCTAGAAAGGTGATCTCTTTGGGAGGAGGGGGCACAACAAAATACTAAGTAAGCAAACAAAAAAGGCATCTATTTAACTCAGTGGCAGTATAGGTCATACAAATAGAATTTGGTCAAGATGAGCCCCTTTGTCCTGGTATGAACTGGACTTTTCTTCTTCCCTGGTGAAATGATCTTCCACAACAAAGATGTCATCTTGTTTCAGCCGCTGTTATATGATGCTTTCATCCTTTTCAACAAAAGATCTTGAAAATTACTTCTGGGAATATATATATATTTTTAAATGGGAGGTAATTAAAACATTTATTTCTAGAATGAAGTTTGCTCCTGCCCCACAGCACCCTGCAGAAAAGGCCCTGGGGGTCCTGGTTGACATGAAGTTGAAACATGGTTTAGCAGTGCACCCTTGCGGCAACAAAGGCTACCAGCATACTGGGCTGTGTTACAAGGGTAGCTAGCAAGGCAAGGGAAGTCATTATTATTCCCCTCTTCTTGGCAGTCTTGAGGCCACATCTGAAATCCCGTGTTCATTTTAGGGTCCCACAGTCTAACAGAGATGATAAAAAAAACCCCGAGTCTAGCAAAGGGGAAACTAAGAGGCTCAGGAGGGTGGAACAGCTGGCACATGCGGCAAGGTTAAGGGGATAGGCTGCTTTGGCATTCAAAAGAGAAGACTCGAGGGGAAACTTAAATGCTGTCTTCCACTATCTGAAGGAGTGGGGGATTTATGTAGAAGACAGATCCAGATGCTTTTCAGAGGAGCACAGTGAAAGGGCAAGAGGCAACAATATGAAGTTGCAAGAAGGGACATTCCAATTGGGCATAATTAAGAACACCTATTATTGTTTTGATTAAGTACTGGATCTTAAAGCAGCATCAATGCTTTGGATAAGGATTTTTCAAAAAGCACGTAGATAACTAAAAAAGATGCCAGTTCTCAGAGTGCTGTAATGAAATATCATTGTGCTTCCTGTTCTGATCCATCTTTGTAGAAGATAGAAAGAAAATTACATATACTTAGCTTTTTTAAAGCTAGAAAGAATAAAACTGAAGTAGGAAAGTGAAAAGATAATCCACAGTTCAAGAAAGATTAATGCTACTAGGGAGTCCCTGGAAATTAAAATCCCAAATGCATGCTTATGTCCATGACAGCAAAGAATATAAACTTCTAGATAACTTTTAACATTTGGGCTCTGTAGAAGAACAGACATGTGCTGGTTTAAATTACTTAATATGTATAATTTATATTACACAGTTAAAGTTGCATTTTGATCTAAAATGTTTTTTGTTAAAGTAATACTGTGTGATAATATCTTCAGTGGTTAACTCAAACTTTCTAGTTATAGTTTCATATTTTAATGTTGGCAGGTGGAAGTTTTCTCAGATTCTTGTCCTCGTACTACTAAAATTATCCCTAACTAAAGATGCATCCAGACCTGTCTCCTCATCTGCACACTGAAGAATGTAACCTAGTTATCAGTCTGCTCAAGAAGTGTCACAAGGAGGTAAGGAGTTTTGAGCGGAGAAAAGAGTGGGTGGGTTGGGAAAATGAGTGTCAGATAAATTAGTGAGAATATTATATGATCATAAAGAGAAAAACCTCCTCTAGGCAGAACACCCATGAAACGTAGCTAGTACGTTTTCACTGAAGAGGTATCTGATGACTGTGTAAATCTTGCCACTGATTTCTTTAGGAAATAAAACATGGCTTAAAATTTACTGTGCTACAGCTTGACAAGTATGGACCTATTTTAAGAACTGAAAGAACTTCTACACCTTCTAGTACTGTGTGCCCCTCAAAAAACAATAATAAAAAGCAACTTCAAATGCTCTCTTTTTGTACGCTCACAGGATTTCCATCTTCCAGCTGTCCACTGGGCAGATGCTTCAGGCTATTTATAAGCAGATGTGTTGACGAGGATCCGGACACACAGCATGCCTTGCATTCAGTGCTTGGAGAGCTAAACACAAATTACTGTTTGATTTCCATCCTCTTAATAGGCACCTACCCAAGGATGTAAAATGCCAGATCATCTTCAGGCTTCTCAAGGCTCTTCATTGCTTCAAGAAGATAGAATCTTCATCTTGCTCATTTAAAAGCCTTTTTTTTTTTTTTTAATTTGCTCTGTAGCAAACCTGTAGATGTAGAAGAGTCAGCCACTGCAATGAAAGCTAGCTGCAGCATTGTTGCAATATTGTTAATTATTTTCCCAGTTCTCTCGTATACTCTAAATAGATGTTCTATACAGATATATTTCTGTATTAGTGCATAAAAAGTTGAATTTCATAGCTTCCACTGAGGCAAAAATATATTTAAATGTTGAATATGAGTGTGAAAAACAATGGTTTACACCCTTACATGGAATCTACAATATTTTCACCTCCACGTTCAGATGTGATGTTTATACTTTTTTGTGATGCAGTTATCCATAAATTCTAAGACAATGCATATGTTAGCTTTACTGTTCTGAGCAGAATTCTAAATTTTTCTTTGCAAAAGTCATTACAGAAAGAACAAGGCTGATAATACACAAAATGTGAGAGATGTTTTGCATGAAAGAGGGATAAGATTTTTGCAGATTTTAAAGTAGCTATGCTAACATATAAAAACATTTGCAGTACCACACTTTCTTATGACTTCTAAATTACAACAATGAAGGCAGCAGAGTTCTAATACTAAAGTTCACTTGCAATGAGTATACTGTGCTGGGTTTGTTAGCAATATTTAATCATTTTTTGGTGGCACTCATAGTGCAGTATCTTGAAACGTAAGCATGGAATCTGTTCTGCCATCTCAAAGGTAGTACTTCCTGCACCATCACCTGTCTGTTCCTATGCACTGTGTACATTTTTTTTAAACGTAAGATACAAATTTCTTGTACAGAACATCCCCAAGCTTTAAAACTAAAAGTTATCTTAAGTGTAAGAATTATGTTTTTCTTCTGAGTTCTAAAACTTTAATTTGCCTGAAAATGCTTTAGGTAATTTGAGAGATTGCAGAGACTTTCTTTTTTTCTTTTTTTAGTTAACTTTTTTTTGGTAACAACTTTAATGTTGTAATGTAGCTAAAAGTGTTCATTACCTAGAATTAAGTAAGAAGACTTATCCTTGTACATTAACGACTATAGTATCAAAAGGATTGCTAAATAAAATGACGCTCAGTTAAGAGGAGAATAAAACTTCTATAGGCAATACAAAATTAAAATGTTGTCATTAATTTTCATAATTGTGAAAACAGATCCAATCAGGAAAGAAAATACCCAGATTTGACCTGCTTTTTGGTACTTACATAGTTGGGCTTTCTACGTTTTGACTAGAGAATCCAGAAATACTCATTTACTACTTGAAAGTAATTGTTGACTCGTGTTTTGTTTTGTTTTTATAAAAATGAATGTTAATATACAAGTATCATGGGCTTTTTGTATAATGTAGCTTATTAGACTGCCTTGAGTTTAAGAGGGAACTGGAACTAGAAGATGTACTTGAATTCCTTGGCAGCAAGTGATTCAAAGGAATTTATTGCCAGTTTGATTTATGAAGGAACTAGGAACAGCAATAATACAGTCATGCACAGGATTATATTCTCTTGGTTTTGTCTGAAGTTGATCTTTACATAAAGAGGAATTATGTTTGTCAGTCTTGTGCTCAACTATGAGAAGGTATTTGCGCTAACAGTCTCAGAACAGAAGGGGTGAAGATGGCTTCTTTCACACTCAGTTAAGGGAGCAATACTTGTTTGCTTAAAATTCAAGGCGAATGTACTGAAATATTCTTTTAAGATTGAAGTCACTGAAATCTGAAAAGTCAGTGATCTTAATCATTTATCAGTGACTAACTGCTGTTTTGTTATAATGCCAATATGTCCTAAGAACCTTCATCTACATTTCAAATTAATAGTCCTGAGGGATGAAAAGCATTATTTTTTAATTGGGTGTCCTGTGTGTGCATTTTCATAAAAGTCAGTTTGATTTACTTTATTCCTAATCTAGGACCTGCCCATTATATCAAGTTTTGCATCTACTGAGGAGAGGTTAATGGGATTCCTATTTGATGTCATTATTTTGATATTTTTTTTTAACAGCTCCAGTCTGGTGCCAAGTGTGTGCTTTAAAGAGACTTATTTTTACAGGTGCCAGCTGAAAGAAATGCATATTGTCTTGCATTCGTATCACTGCAATAGACATAATAACTATTTTTGAGAAATGGATTCTTTTTTCTTCATAATCTGAGCCAAAAAGTTGACAGCTTAGGAATCTAACTAAATAAACGTAGGTGAAACTCACTGTATGTGTTAGTAAGAGTGGAGTTATCTTGAAACGTGAGTGCTCACCTTGAAATTTAACATGCAGATATGGGAATAGAATACAAAAAGAAATCTGTATTAGCTAAAATGAAAATGTTGTAAAATCAAGATCAGCTCGCAGTAAAGTGTCCATTTATTACATGCAACTGCTTCAGAGTGTCATCTGATGCCCTTTATAAAGCAGAGAGGTATAAACAAGCTAATTATAGCACTGCTACAGTTTGTCATAATCTCTATAAACCCACTTCTACTTTCAATCATGTTCTGTTGGTTAAAATCTTGTCCACTGTTTGAATTCTTACAAGTGTTCCTGTATTACTTGTATAAATCCATCTAGCTGCTCATCAACTACAGAAATGCACATGGGTTTCCCTCTGAAACGTGGAAGTGACTTCATTCTTATGTCTTGTTCTTCATGGTCTTTTTTGATAAAATTCATTAGTTCTCTAAAAGATTGGTCAAATGGTCTCTATTGATTGTATAGCTGCTAAAACCTCCACTCCTCCAGGTCTTCTGAATTGCTTGGGTGCTCTGCTACCAGATTCTGTGGCATGGTATCAAGCATCGCTCTGAAAAAGTAGTCCTTGTAGAATTACGTATTCTGATAGTGATTGATTGGCTGATAATATGAAATCGCTTTAGGAAATCCTGGCTAAGAGGACAGATTTTTACGGTGAATCTCATCAGGTTAGCTGGGGAATGCCCTCACGAGGACAATGCCTACAGTTTTTCAGAAACTAAGTATGCATAAGGCCCGCAGTTGGCCTGTGTTATAAAGATGGTAAATGCATCTTATTTATTAACCTCAAGATTTGGAGAAACTTAATACCAAGTTTTTTATACTGTTTCTAACACTTCAGTCATTTAAACCTGGTGCCCGCATCTTCTGGACCAACAACACATTCTTCATGTGGTTGGGATGATGGAACATCAAGTCCTTTACCTCTCTAGGCCATGAAGAAATAGTGAAAACTAATGCATAAAGGATATTGCCTCCAGGGTGCCTGTAGATCTCCCTAAGTCTTTCTATATCACAAACTGGAGTTCAGAATATTTATTTTTTGTACGTTATTCAAGCTAGTGTGACTGAAAGTTGTAAGACTGATTCCTAGATCAATAAAATGTATGTTCTACATTTAGACTTCATAGCTTCAGCTTAGGTATCCTATTTTAGTCTGGTTATACAACATGATGAGTACCTTCAACTTTCAGCAAGGTGGGTGGTGGTTCAAATGAGGTTCAGGAGTAGCTCTAACTTCTAGCTACTCAGTAAAAAAGTTACAAAGCATAATTTTTCACAAAAAGAGAAAGGGGAAAGAAGACCAGGATATGTTGCAGAAGCCAAGTGACTTCTAAGAAATGTAGAGCTTCAGAGGAATAAACTTTTGAATTGAACATTTTCTTTTCTCTCCCTAACTGATAGCACAACATTTTGAAATTTTTTGGCCGTTGCAATGATATTGACCGTGAGATGCGGAAGTGTTTAAAGAAAGAGGTAAGGAACAAATTTACTATGAGTGAAATGCTTAACAAAAAAAGAAGTCCATGGGATAGAAATAGAGTTGCTTTTTACTAAGTAGTACAAATCAATAAACAGGCCTTGAAATGTAAGCATGTTCTGGAGTGGGCATTTGAGACCACGTTTAAACTTTTTTTGATAAATTTGTCAGGTAAAATCTGGCTTTAACAAATGGCATGGTCTCTTTTTGGATATCCAAAAATAGGCAAACACACATTTTAACCAAACAAATATTACAAATAGGAACTGACCACAGATTGCTTCTGTTTCTTCTTGATTTTGTTGTTGTTGTTGTTGTAGTGGTATTCACACAGAATTGAATATAAAGCAGTAATGGTCACTTCTGCTTGAGTAACACTTATACTGAGGTCAGTTATACTGACTGAAACTACTTGAAGAGTTGCTGAGTTAGGCCTTACTGAATGAAAATATTGCTGCTTAGGACCTACTCATTGCTGTACTACATCTGCAGATAGGAAGGAATGGAAGACTCTAGGAGTTTAAGTAGATTTACTAGCTAATGGGCACATTTTCAGAAGAGTATCAGTGATCTTTATATTTGTGGTTGTCATGCCTACATGACAGAACACATAAATGAACTTTTCACACACCTTTTAACTTGAGATTGTACTTACTAATTTTGACATAAATTTCACAATCCTTTATTATATATAATATATATCATATAATAAATCCCTAAAAAGGGAAACTTCGGGTGCAGGATAGCCAGAAGAGTTTGGGCCCTCTCTCTTCCCTCTGTCAGTCTGTGGTAATTAATTTCATCTGCTTGTGTCAAATACTTTTTTTTCTCTTCCTGAAAAACTGTAGCACAGGTCAGGAAAATAATGAAGTAAAGTTACTTTCCATGTAATCTTATTTTTCTTTGTTCCATTGAAGTTGAAGCCTTTACATTAAAAGGAGTTCTTGATGGCTATATTTGTCTGCCTTCTTAAAATATGGCTACATTGATATGCCATTACTAGGAAGTCCCTGAAAGGCTGTTCACAAGTATAGCATAGGTACTGATGTAGCTTTTAAACATCCATTGTTCTCATTCTACATAAAAACCTGGATGGGTTATTGAAAAATTAAATATTGGCATGGGAAAAAGTTAAGCATTCTGTAAATGTTAAGTAATGTTTTGGGCCATTATTTCAGTTATAAACCAATCAGTATAATGAGTGAAAAACTGCAAATCCTTTCCAAAATCAATCTCCTTAGTAGTTTATTACATTATATAGAGAACTGAGTATTTGTGGGTTACTTGGGTTTTATTCTTGATATCAATTATTAAAAAATTGAACAAATACACACTCTAACTTAAGGCCAAGAATAATTTGCTTCTCACGAAATACATGTCAAATCATGCATTGATTTTTAATTTTTCATTTCTTTTAGCCATGAAAAGGTTTCCTTTTTGGCTGCAATGAAAGAAAGTTAGCCTCTTCAGGCTTTTGCTAGTGCAGGGGCATGCTTGAAAGCATGGTCGTCTTATGTGTGCATCTAAACTGTGAAAGCTTTCTTGGATCCATTTTACACTGGAGTCCTGTCTCTGTTGGGTTTCTTTTTTAAACCATAAAACCACCCAAAACACCTTAACCTCATTCAACCCAAATTTGCCTTTGTTCCTTTCATCCTGGTGTACTACTTTATCTGTGCACATAATTAATGACCAGGATCAAAAATAGACCAAGTCTGTGATGACAAATTCATGTTTTGGAAGGCAGACACACTTATATTAATCAGTATCTTTTAAAAGGAAAAGAGCCTGACCTGTGCTCTAGAATAGCACCAGTGCAACTTTTTTCCTAGTTCATATGTGAAGTGTGGCTGTCGTATATCCGATGGCTGTATAATTAAGTTCCTCCATAAGATTAACTGAATCTTCTTTATTAGAATGTTCTAATGCTCTTTAGCTTAATAACCTCAAACTTCGAAACATGTATTTTAATCAAATAAATGTTGATTTCAAAGTAAAAATGAACTGATACATAGATATTAACAAGAACTGCATTTCTAATGCATCAGTCAAAGATATTGTTTCTGTTCCTGAGTAATAAATGCTCTCCACACTTTTAAATTTGATTTATCTGTTTAATGATAATAGCTGATCTATTAATTTCCTTATCTGTCTTCCAGTATGAAGAAAACAGGGCCAGGAACCAGGCGATGCGACAGAAGCTAATTAATGCTCACAAAAACTCAGAGAAGTGAGCTGTACTGTAGTTGGACGGCTGCATCTCAATAGGGACACTCAGCTGAAAGTTGACAGAACACTTCCTTCCCATCACCACTGTTCAGCCTGTGGTTTGTGAAATGGTGAAAAAATAAATGCACCTAATACATACTCATTCCTAACAAGGCAAACAATGGGGGAAAAAATAAATATAATAAATGATCACTCACAACTTAACTTAGTTTTTGACCTTTAAAAGAAAACTATTGTGGCAAGTCTTTGTTCTGGCATAGCTTTGTTATGATTAAGTAATGAGGAATGAGTGTGTGTGGAGTTTTGTGTAGTTATGGCTGCTATATTCCCTACCTTGTGTTGAGCTGTATTTCTTTCTTTGTGTTTAGCAGTTTCTCTTTCATATCTTTTTGCTTTTTTTCTCTGCAAAACACTGAATGACTTTTTCCATTGCTCTTCATAGTGTTGTGATAACACTGCTTAAGTGAATTAGCAAAAATAAATTTTAAACAGGTGTGGCTTGAAATTGGAAATTGCCTATCAAGTAATAACTGGAGTTCTAGTATTTTTATTGGAGGTAAAATGATGAAACTACCATCCTCCACTGAGAAGATAAAAATCCTTCCTGCCAACTGTATGTACAGCGTAGACTGTTGTAAGACAATTTGTTCATCTTACTCAAAGCAAGTGGCTTTAGAAATTCAGAATGGAACATTTCCAGGGATTTACAAAGCTTTGCCTTGATTTTTGTTGAGTACAATCAATGCGTGCTGAGTGATTTTTTGAAGAGGAGTGCTGCCAAAAATACAAGCTAAATAGTTCTTCCATGTACTATGGTACAAAGGTGAAGTCAAGTTACGACTATTGCTGTTGAAGGAAAACTCACATTGAAGTGAAAGAAAATGTAACTTGCCTTTTGATTAGGCAAATTGACTAGTATTGTGTTAACCCAAGCTTCCTCCTTAGCCTACAGGAGCTGTTTATTTGCTGCCAAACTGCGGAAAGTCCTCAACAAGTCTCTGAATTAAGAAGATTTGATATTAAAATGTGTTGGTTTGTGCAGTGATGGAGCTGCTTCTCTGGGTGTCTGCTGGATTCACCTTAATTTTAAATGACTTTTCTGTTCTGCCTAGCAACAAAAGATTACTTAAAAAAATTAAAAATCTTATTGAGCCAAATAGATTAAGCGTCTTGAAACCTTTTGAAAAAAGGGTGCCTATTCTGCAATGAATTCTATGGTTTGTTGTAAGAACCATTGTTGACACTCAATCTTGAAATCAGTACATGCATCTGTTTTTGGAAGAAAGCTGTATTTTGTGATCTATTTTGAAAGAATCATTAGATAGAATAATTTTACTTATTTTTCAATACCTTGATGGACCCAGTTAAATTGGTAAAACTTAACCACAAATGTTTTCAGTGAAAGTTCCAAGAAAAACTGAACCAGTTGTTTCTGCATCTTTTGACATGCCGTCTGCTTTCTTAGAACAAGTGAGTGATGCATTATTTGAGTTAAATACTTGAGTGGTTGGAAGTGGTGCAGTCTTTTTATTGGTACTCTTCAGAATACTCTTGATGAGTATAGTGAAGTTCCCTAACTGGGAACACTGCGTCCTTGATCCTTCTTCCATTTGTGATGACAAAATCTACTTCAGGCAGGCTCTTAAAGAGGATTTCGTGATGCTTGTAATTTTTAAGTAAATAAAGAGATTAAGAATTGTCCTAGAAATTAGGTTGAGAAGCTGATATCTGAGTGCAGAAGCACTGAAGCTTTTATTTCTTTCATCAGCTTCTGTGAGTCCAGATCCTCCACTAGAACAGCAACAAAATAAGAATCCAAGAGCCACTTAACACAGCTCATTAGTCAGAGTCGTGTTTTTAAAGATCAGTGTGCTTAATGAATGGAAGACCAAATGGCACACACAATTTTTATTGATACTTTGGACTACATTTAGCAATAAGTCTATTTTACAGATAAACTTTGTTTACCTAGTGAAAGTATCATCATGTTCATCCTTCTGTTTCTCTTTGCTAATTGCCCACTAGTAGTGTGATACGAGATTGCCCATTGATTCCTGTGGTTTTGTTCCTTTTTTTTCTGAGGGGTTATGTTGCTAATTTGATCTTGAAGCTGAGACACAGTAGTGTAATAAAATAATACTTACAATTTATCTGACAGGGTAAGGGTGAAATGGTAAATGTTTGGTGGTTTTTTTTTTTTTGTTCCCTAAAGTGAGCTGAGTGGCAAGTAGGAAAAATGTTGAGTGAAATAAACTTTATCTATAAGGACTTTGAAGACACCTTATTGTAATGTCATTTGTGTATAGAAGCATTTTTCCCCATTGTTCTTTCTGCAGGAGCAAGCCTGAGAGAGAAATAAAAAAGAAATTTGATGGAATTTTGTGTGATGTCACGTGTGAGAAGCTCTTGGGCACTTCACGTGGGAAAGTGAAGAAGGTAGAAATATAAACAGAAAGGGCAAATGGCAGCTATAATAGACCTGGCCATAGCAGTGAGGTTTTTCCATATTCAAGTGCAGCAAAAGTCTAGAATACACGGATGGGAGGAGTATGAAGCAAGAGAGTGATAACTACACAGCAGAATCCCTCCAGCTCTACAGAAATACCTGGTAACAGTATTCGTAGTGCATTTTCTCTTGCTGGAAAATGAAATGCTGACATCTTGTTTTCATCTTGTTTTTTTTAAATAGAAGGAAAGATACTCTGCTGAGTAGCAGCAGCATAATGTAAGTACAGCAGGTCTAGTTCTTGCTCTGGTGTTAAGCTCTGCCCGCAAAGATCACTGTACTGGTGCTCAATTCTACTAGGAATAGTTTGAAACATTAGTTGTCTGTCAGGGGAAATTAATGTGAGAGACATGCCAGTGAGTGCTCAGTGGCTAGCTTGCCATAAATTAGGACACCCTGAACCTGCAGTGAGTGCTCTGGCACAGCACAGCTTTGCCTCACAAGCACAATACCAGAGCATAAGCAGCACCTATTGCGTGTGTGTTTGTGGGCACCATGCTGACAGGGAGATAAGAATTTATTTCTCATTATCCTACTCTGATTTGATTAGTAATAAATTAAGCTAATTTCCCCAAGTCCGGTCTGTTTTGCCTGTGATGGTACTTGCTGAGTGATCTTCCTGTCCTTATCTTGACTCACAAGCCTTTTGTTATGTTTTCTCTCCCCTGCCCAGCTGAGGAGGGGAGTGACAGAGTGGCTTTGGTGGGACCTGGCATCCAGCCAGTGTGAACCCACCACATTCACCCTAGGATTATAGCAGAGGTGTTTGTTGCAGGTTAAAGTCTACATGTAGTTTCTAGACCTTGCAGCAAAACCTTGATTCAGCTGAGCTGACTGTTTGTACAATTTGGGTGAGGGCTGTAGTCCCATGAGTGTTCTAGCCGCTTGCTTTTTCCTATCAGATTTCCAGCTGATACACTGGTTATTCAAACAGTTGGGGTAATTGCTCACAGACATAGGGATGAGCTGATGGTAAATTTTATAGGTGTGCATAACTTCTTGAATATTGGGGTGTACTCAGAAAAACCCTGTAAGAAAAGTAGTCTTGGTACGTACTCCACAGGAGTGATTAATATGAATAGCTATTACTAAAATACACAGCTGAAAAGTTAGTTATGCCTACTCTAATTGTGAATCATTGTAATTAACATTTCTGATGTATCTTTGCTAAAACTCTACACCTGTCCTGGTTTTGGCTGGGGTGGTTAATTTTCTTCCTAGTAGCTGGTATAGTGGATTTAGGATGAGAATACTGTTGATAATAGTATTCTGTTATCAGGATGAGAATACTGTTGATGTTTTAGCTGGTGCTGAGCAGTGCCTACATTAGGACAAGGACTTTTCAGCTTCTTGTACGGCCCTGCCAGCGAGGAGGCTGGGGGTGCACAGGGAGCTGGGAGGGGACACAGGCGGGACAGCCGGCCCCAACTGCCCAGAGGGATGTCCCACACCACGCGGTGTCGTGCTGAACAATGGAACCGAGGGGAGTTGGTGGGGGGGTACCAGCCTGCTGCCGAGGGACTGGCTGGGTGTTGGTCAGTGGGTGGTGAGCAACTGCGTTGTACATCAGTTGTTTTCTATATTCTTTTATCATTATTATTATTTTCCCTTCATTTTCTGTCCTGTTAAACTGTCTTTATCTCAACCCATGAGTGTTAACCTTTTTTTCCGATTCTCTCCCACGTCCCACTGCGGGGGAGTGAGCGAATGGCTGGGTGGTGTTTTGCTGCCTGCTGGGTTAAAGTACATCACCACCACCACACCAATCGAGTGTCCTCAGCACTTCTTAACGTTGGCACTGCCTGTGCCTTAAATGAATCCATGACATATAATAGAAAATCTTTCTGATAGAAATGAAAGCACATTTCTGTGGAATACCTAAAATGACATGAACAACAGGAAAACTATTGATATCAGAATCTGACAGTTTAATTAAAAATGAATTATTAACACTTGTGCTTAAGCAAAGGGGATTCTCTACCTGAACAACATGATGGATTTCAGGGCTGTAGACTTAAGTTACATATTCAATTTTATTAACATTCACTAAAATGGAGTATAGTAGCAAATCTTAGTGGTCCCATTAGAATTCTCTGTTTATTTAACAGAGCCTTTCACTTGTAATTTGCTAGTTCTAACTCTGCTTGGCATAACAGGAGGAACCTGATGAAGTTAATAGTCTGTCCCCTTTTGTAGAGGTGTTTGCATCACTCAAGGTAAAGAGGTATTTGGTATAACTGAGGCTCACTGGTAACCATGCTGCCAATCAACAGAACCCGCTTTGCAGTAAGTGAAGGTCTACCAATAAAAACTTTTAAGTGAATACCACATTCGCATCAGGTTCCCCAAACCAATTAAAACTGCTGTGTACCAAAAAATGTCTTAGTGGGAACAAAATATATATTTAGCCTAAAAATGGTTTTTGTGAACTATCATGCTTTAAAATTATTCCTTTGAACTATTTAGTGACATTTTAAAGGCTGGAAACTTTGATACGGAGCTATCACTTTTACCAGTGAGACTTATTATTTTTTATGTAGACCCCTAGATAAAACAAGCTACATTTCAAAAAGGTAACTGTACAGAAAGATCTTTTGGGGCATTCATTACCTGGAAAAGATCTTATGGATGGCTTGACAAAACTCATCCCCTGTACAGACAGCCATCCAGAATCTGGTGATTTGTTTTGGCTTGGGAAAAACGTCAAATGCCTTAAATACAGATGTGTGTAACTAAGTTACATTACAGCAACCCAGATACGACCATCTCATCCCCAACATTAAGGTGTTGAAAGAACAAGTTACAAAACATGCATTTTGTTGGCATGAAATCAGTGGTCTAATGGCAATACTGTATTTTTACAAAATCTTTGATTAAAAACTGTTCTTGACCTTTGCTGCCAGCAACCCTGGGCTAGACTATTTTGACTCTAAGTAAATATATGAAACATTAAGCTAATTTCTCCTCCAGCACTAGGCTGAAATGGTTATTCCCCACAGTTGTATCACTGCGTTCTTTTTTTTAAGTTACACACTTATTTCCAAAGTGATGTTTTGCACTTCGAACCCAAGCAATGATTGCCGTTCCTTCCAGGCGGTCCGCTGCATACGGCGACGCCACTGGGAAAACCTTCGCTTACAGTTCCAAGGAAGAAAATTGGGAGTTTTTAGGTATTTTCCCCGAGCCCTCGCAGAGCTGCTGGCTGCCACGCAAACAGCCACCGGCCGTGTCCCCGGCGGCTGCCGCTCCCCGAGCGGCCCCGGCGGCCGGTGCTGAGGGCCACGGGGCGGCCTCCGCTGCCTCCTGGGGCCGCCTCAGGGCGAGCCGCCAGTGCTCGGCGCTGCTCGCTCACCGCGGCCGCGTCGGCCGGCAGCGCCGTCTCCCTTCGCCTCTCGCCACCCGGGAACGTCCCCAGGCTCCGCGGCCCGGCCCGGCCTGGCTCGGCTGGGCTCCGATCGGCCTCGGCCCGGCCTCCTGCAGCGGCCCCGCGGCCCCCGCCAGCGCCGCCCAGCGGCCTCCCCGCCGCGCGCGGGCGGGGCTCCGTGTGGAGGGGCCGCCATCTTGGAGGGCCCCTGGTGGGTGCTGAGCCCCTGCCGCCTTTCCTGGCCGTTGGCCACCGTCGCAGCATGGCCGTGCCCAGGTGCTGGGTGCTGTGCTGAGGAATGGCCGCAGCCCTCGGAAGAGCTGGGTGCTGGCGTGGTTGCCATCGCCCCTGGAGGCTGTGCGGTCCAGCTATGGTTTCTGCCTCAGGTAAAGTAACACTGACCCTCTTCCCTCAGTGGGTCCTTCGGGCAAAAAGTTGTCGCAGACGGCCCCCATGTCCTGAAATACTCTAGGGATGCTATCGATCACTTGTTGATGCCAAATTCTCTTGCACAATCCTACGTTATTTATCACCCACATGTTTTTTTTTTTTTTAATTTAAATTAAGTCAATGTACTCAGAACAGCACTGTTGAAATAAGTGAACTTGGCTGGACTTTGCTGTGGTCAGTTTTGAGCAGGGCCCTAGCACTGGGTCTTGCATGTGCTCACAAATCACAGCAGGGAACGGTGCTAATATTGTCAATAATCCTCTCTGTGGTGGTTGGTAGGATTAGAAGACTACACCTCACTGTTTTCCACTCATCTGGATTTGTAGTTATAGCTATAATAGCTATTTTAGAAACAGCAGTGATGTGCCCTAATACAGGCATACCTGTTTTCCAAAGTTCAGCAGGATATTTGAACTGGCTGATGCACCTGGCTGTGGAAGCAGCCAGAAATATAAGGTCATCCTCAAAAACAACTGGCATTGTTGCACTTTATTTTGTCAGTGATTCATTTTGGGTAGCATAGTGGTTGGTTTGTCAGTTGCTTTGTATATTCTATAATACTGTAATTATTTATCCAGTGGCACCCTAGGCTTTAGGTGAGATTCATGAAACAATCCACCTGAACTGTCTTTGTGAAATGAAAATTCCAGCTTTTACTTCTTACACTTTTCTGTAGCTTTCAGAGCTAAATATTTGTGTGGATTATTTTGCTGTATTTTGGCTTGCTTCATATTCTAACATTGCTAGTAATGAATGTATGAAGTACTTTGTGTATAAGTGCTGTTAGTTAGACAGCTGCAGTTACAAGCAGCCCACATAATCATATTAAATCAATATTAAATGTGTGCTACTGAATAGTTGTCTTTGGGATGCTGATGGTCCCAATTTAATTTAAACTTCATCCCACTAGTACTTCCAAAAAACCTCAGAGGAAAACAAATCAAAAAGTCAGATCCCCAAATGAATAACTCCAAATGGAATAATAGATCTTTCATAATTGGTCCACAGTGGCTTCATTTAGGTGGATATACAAGTGTGTGGTATGCGACAGCAAACAGTCCAAAACCTGGTCACTGTTCACTGTCACACAGCTAGCAGACGGCAACTAGGGAGAATGGGGTTTGAGATACTTTTTTGTGATAAGAGAGTTTGTTTACTTTAACGAGGAAAATAGAAGAGGCTGGTTGGAGTTACTATTGTATATTTGGTGTGAGGAAAAGATTTAAACACTAGAAGTTTCTTCAGAAAGCCAGTTAGCCCTTACTCTGACGCAGCTGTGCTGCCGTTGGTTCTGTTTTGCAGGATGGCCGAGAATAGATAGCATGAAGGCTAAAGAGGGGTAGCAACAAGGAAACCTGAAACTTTCCTCTGGAGCTTCTTGGTATTCAAAATGGAAACTCTTAAATCATCTTCTAGTTATAACAAGAGCGAAACATTCTCCCTTGAATTTTTCTGCGCTGGGCTTGTGTTCAAGGGCTTTTGTTTTATGCTTGGGGCTGTGTTCAAGGTGAGGGGAAAAATGACATAGTTGAACTAAATCTCCTAGTTGAGAAGTTGCATATTATTGCAGGGAGTGGTGCATCAAGTGGAAACCAATTCCGGTGTCCAATACTCACTGGAGATGTTGTAATGTTTATTAGGTCTTGCCGTGTGTTAGAAGATACTGCAAACAGAAGGTGTGTACTATAGGTTATCCTGGGGAAGCAGAAAGGCTGTACCTGCACGTGAAGTAAGAATTTTCCCTTTGAGCAGAATGGCAGGCAGGGAACCTTGTCTGTATGAAAATATCTCTGTTTAAATAGGTTGAATATCTGGGGAGGAACTTGGACATTATTCATAGGGATTTTTATTTGTGGCTTGATGGGGCTTGCATTGTTTGTAGTTATAGATCAACAGGCCGGTTTTAGTGTATCATGGTGTTGCTAAGTTGAAGTTTCCTCACGTTCTTACACCAAAAATGGTGCTTAAGAGTTGTAGGTCATGCCTGGCAAGCGCAGGTCACGTGAACCTTGGTCTCTGGTGCGTCCTTTCCTTAGTTGTGTTGCCTTCCTTTAGCAGCCAAGAGGGTTCCAGAGGTTGCATAGCAATTCTTGTCTGTTTTATGTGACGACTTAGGGAAGGGGAAGAGGGAAAAGTGAAGGCAGCAACGTAGGTTTGTTGAAATTATTAGTAGCATTTAAAGCTACATTTGAAGCGGTGTTGTGTATGTGTATATATATATGTATGTATAAACATAGAAAAACTACTACAACAGTGAAAGAAAGGAAATGGCAAATTTAGACAAATTTTCAAATATGGAAGGTGTATGGCTCTTGTTAGCCTCTGAAGCTGCCTGCTGTATTGAAACGTAGCAGTAATACAACAGTGCAGCCTTAGTGATGGCGTTTACTTTTATTTTGGGGTTTTGATTCAGCATATGAAAAGGGAAAAAATATTACCTAAAATCAAGAGAGAAAACAAAATGCATTAGTCTTTCTGTTGTCTTTTGAGATACTGCAAATAGGCTTTTTAATTTAGACGTGTTTGACTTGGCTTTGACAGTGAGAGAAGCTAAAATAGCTTAGCAGCATCAAGAAGTTTTGAATTATCATCTGCTTCTGTGATAACCTGCATTTTAGAATTATTTAAGCTAAGTGCAGAATTATGTTCTGAGTCTTGCCATTCCCAAACAAATCATATTGCTAATACTAATGAAGGATGCAAATGGTGTACAAATACAGCAAGTAAGGAATTTACCATTTTTCAGCCCAAGAGAAAGCGTGGCTAGTAGATTTTCATACAGATGCTAAGTATTTTTCTTTAAAATAGTGATGATAATTCCTTACAATAAATACCTTTATTTCAACTTGACCAGCAATGAAAGTAATGCAAGTTATTTTTGTTGTTGCCATAAACTCTTTTAAGTAATTATGGCCTACTCTCCAAAGTTAAATCACCATATTCTTATCTTCATTTCAGCTTCCTGTGAAAGTGGTGATGAATAAATGCTTCAACACAGCTCCTCGGGGTCTATGGTACATTACAAAGATCCAGTATTTAGCAGATATAGCCAAAAATAGCCTGGGGAAACCTCAAGTCTACCGAGACACTTAGATTTTAGCTAGTGATGGGCCCAAAAACATCTGTGAACTTAAGGTCAGATTCAAATCTGTTTTTATTTTAAGATTCCTCATCTTTGTAAGCAGAACCAAAACCATGGTTTCAAGTCTCTTTTGTCCTGAGGATTAGATGTGTCGGCTTGAAACTAAACCGAAGTTTGGTGGCTTAGGCTTGTGGTAGTTCAATCTTTTTTTATTTTTTTTTTTATTTTTTTTTAAATGAAACAAAGTATGAATGCCACCTTAGCAGCTGGCCGTATAAGATGCCATTTTACCATAGCTAAATTAGGATTCTCAGTTTAAGTGTAAAACGGTCCTTAGGAAAGGGAAGAACACAAGATACTGCCCCGAGACAGTTGGCAGGTGACAGGTTGACATAGCATTTTCCTCCAAACCAGTGCTGGGCCCCTCAATCTTGACTTGAAACCAAGTACTGGAATGATAATATATTATTACTGTTGAGCAGAGACTGCTTACAGCATAGGACAACAGTTGCATACATATAAAGTGCGAGAAGGAATCAGATTAGATACACTAGTGATTTTCTGTTATAAGCAAGTATGTAGACAGGGAATTTGTAATTGCAGTTGGTTTTCTGCAGAAATTGTATTCTATTACATTCTTTTCACAGCAACATTAGGGAGTTCTGTCAATTAGACATCTTTTGAAATTGGTTTTAAAAATGGTATTCTTCTTAGTTTACAAATAGGCACTGGAGCCAGGCTAGTGGTTTTGTTTTGCATGGTTGTGGGGAATTGTTTTATTCTCCTTTTTGAGTCCTCTTTCTCTAGGTCAGCAGCCAGCAGTGAGGAACATTAAGTAAAAATAAAACTCCTATTTTTAGTTCAGCTAGATAATGTCCTATTTATAATACTGAAATTTCAGCTACTACCTGGCCCCTTTCAGTTCAATGAACCATCTCTCCTCTGTTAGCCCTCATTGCTCTTTTTTCACACCTGCCCCATTTGATTCGTTTGCAGTTATTTTTATAGGTTTGGGGATGCTTTTCCAAGAGGGCTTTTAATTCTGCACAGTGCTGACAGCTATCAGTTCAAGTAATTTGACTAGAAGTAAGGGCAAGTAACAGCTAGCAGGGGATACTCAAAACTTGGCATAATTCATCCTCAAAATTTTAACACCATGGAAAAAAAAAAAAAGCTGCAATCATAATGATGTATCAGTTTCTGCAACATCCAGATAAATGTTTGCTTCTGGCTTCAATCCCTCACGACTACTGAAAATAAGATACTTTAACTTAATTTTCCTCAGGATGATACATGACAGTCATTTTCTTTTTTTCCCCTTTTGTTTTGTATAAATGTTAACACAGCTCACCACACTAGCAATAGGCCAGTGAGAGGGAGACAAAGAAAAGCGTATACATAAACATCGCATGGCTAGCCAATAAGCTGCTTACTATTTGGAAGTGAAATTGTTAAAAATGTGTGGAAAACCTCAGAGTCTAGCTGAAGTCTGGGGTTTTGGCAAGTAAAAGATTACCCTCAGCACAGGACCTTCGGAAAAATGCATTTGTGCAAAGGCAGTTTTTACCCTGCCCTCAGTCTTGGAGATAAGGCAGTAATTGTAACAACAGGAATAGTTCCAAAATACATCTGTCAGCTTAAAGAGTTAGAAGGAAATGCTGACGTGCTACTGGGCATGGTTCTGCCACCATCGTAGAGCGGACTTCGAAATGGGTATATCACTCTGGTTAAGCCAAAACTAAGGCAGAAAAATTCCCAGTTAGAAGCAGCTTATGAGGTTTATTCAGTGCCTATTATCCACCAGGGACCAGGCACTGAAAATAACTTTTGTAAAGCATTTTATTTATTTCCTCCATATGATGTATCTCGCTTGAAAGAAATGAAATGACTTGTAAACCTACTGCTTTTCAACTGGGTTGAGTCATGCTAGAGACTGATGAGGAGTTGGATGGGGGTGGAGGAGGAGGGAATGTAATTCTGGTAATGTGGAGACCTTGTCATTGTGTGGCAGAGTTTGAGTTTTAAGAGCCATGATTATGCTTGAGAGAAATTTTTGCACAATATGTATGATACATGATGCCAGATACAGTGTGCTGGGCTGGGCTGTGTTGGGAACTGAATAAATAGATTGAGCAAGTAGTTAGCCAGGCGTGATTGGTTTGTTACAACAGAGGTAGCAAGGTGTGATGGCTGGAAACAGCCATTCTTTAGGAAAATGGGGAGCTGCTTTAAAAGAGGCAAAAAATAATGTAAAAACACGATTTTAAAAAAACCAAGCCACAAACCCTGTAACCCATGCTGCTTCACAAAATTCGGTGGCAGAGGTACAGAACATTTCATGTAATTAGATTCCATATATAAATAACTCCGTATTTCAGGAAATTTCAGGTATCTTCTAAACAACAACAAAAAAGCTATTGTTTCTTCATATCCTTAATTTGAATACAAATCCAAAAGAGAGTTTCTCCTTCTCAGAGAGCTCTTTTTTCCCCTTTCTTTAATACCCATTTTCTAATACCAGAATAAATGATAAAAAAAGAAAAATAAGTGAGGTATAAATAAAGGAAAAAATATATATCTTATGGCTGCTCTGTCTCAAAACCTTCATCTCTAGTTGGGTGAAAGATTCCTTTTGGAGAGAAGGGCAATGGTTGGAATGTGGTTAGGTGGGGTAAACATGTAATTCTATTGTTACATTTGGTATTGCAGGATCTGTGAGAGAAAGGTTGCAGGGTAAGGATATGCAAAAGAGGAATATTTGAGGGTGGTCAGTCCCTGCTTGAGGAGAGACCACATGAGTGAATGAGGTCAATGGAAGGGTAAAAATAGAAAATGTGAAAAGTGGTCGGGTGAGAAGAGCTCATTCAAAAATGTCCGCAGTGTATGAAGGGAGGAGGAGGGAGAGGACACCACTGAAGGTAGCTCTGAGAAGGGCCAGGAAGAAGCCCACTGAGTATACACCTGTGTACCAAACTGAAGTTCTAGTGAGACGTGGGTAATCTGTGATATCAAAGATATTGATGGGGTTTGTAAGAGATGATAAGGAGAAGACAGTGTTAGGTCTTGAATTTAAAAAGGCCATCAATGATGGCTGTGATGGCTGTTTTAGCAGAAGCTAGAAAACGCATTTCTGTAGACCTGAGGTGGAGACTGTTCTGCACTCACATCAGGTTTCTGAATGAAGAAATTCCCATTTCTAACCTTCTTTGCCTTTAACAAATTATGATCGTTTCATGTCTTGTAACAGACATCCTCCAGCTATTCATTAAATGACTAATATTCTTGCACTTTATACAGCCATAAATAATGTGTGTTAGATGTGACCATTCCTGGCAGTGCTCCAAACTGTTTCTGCAAAGAAGCATTTGTTTGCCTTCTACTTAATAACAATCAAGGGAATGAAGATACTGCTGTAGTACTTTTCCAAATATTTGGAGTGTTCACTGCGACATAATACATTCACTACTCATTGCATTCTCCCAAATTGTTTTTTTCAATGACAAACACCCGCCTCCTTCCTGATCTCCCTTCCTCCTTCACCTTTCACTTTGAGCAGAATCCTTTCCAAAGCAATCAGCTGGATCTGACCCAACTACAAATATGCTAAATTATGCCATTGTTCTTCTGTTTTTCCTGAAGTTCCACCACCCCCACCCCCACCCCGCCTTATTTAATGCAAACCCATTTGATACTGTCTTCTTGAATTTGTGGTACACGGTGCATACATTTAGTGTAGCCTTTCAATTATTTCTGTGTATTTAATTTCAGTATATCTTTTGGACCTGCTTTTCATAAACTTTGCACACAGTTCCAAACTGGTAAAATTTTAAAACCTGGTGCTTTGCTTGTTTCTAGAGCCTTAAATGTCAGCTTAGTATAGCTACATCTGCATTTGCAGTTAAACATCTTCACTTAGAGACTGGTTTAAGACAGGAGAAAAGTAATATGGAAAGCATGGAATTCAGAGACAGCATGATAATTCCCTTCACTTATGTTAGAGAAGGCAGTGTTAGATGGAGGCAGTGATGGATTCAAATATTTTATTCGAATTAAATGAAAAACTACTATTGCTCTAGAGCATAAAATGTGACAATAAAATGGAATACACTGCCTGCTTTTGTACACGTGCATTCTGCCTGCTGTGGTTGAAAGGTCATGACCGATCATGAAAAAAGTGTGTGAAAACAGTTTGCATCCCTGTATCTTTGATTCATTAAGTTAGCTAGTGCACTGAATGGGATTGAAAATATTTGTCCATAAGCACAGAGAGTATTCCTAAAGACAGATGATGAATAATTTCTTATGGTGGTATAACTGTTCCAAGCTTGTCTGTTTCTTGGACACTAACAGAATACTTTGGTTTAGTTCCTTGTGAAAGGGGGCCAGTGCCTATCTGTTGGGTTGTATTAACCATCATTATCAAATTAAACTCTAGCTGAAATTCCACCAGAAAGGCAGCTGATCCACCATTTCTGGTATATGTGAGGAATATGACTGCAACACTGCTTCGGTTTCACTTTAAAAGTCTTGATTTTTTTATTAGTATCCAAAAATTAATAAGATAAAGGAGAAATACAAATTCCATTTGATATTTGAATATGGATGAGAAAGAGAAGCCTATCTTAGGAGACAGCTGCAAATAAGAGAGAGTCTTATTCACAGGAAATTGGGAGCATAGTTCAAAGAACATGTTTAAGAAAGTCAGCAGCATTGAAGCAGCTAGAAAAGAATGTGTGGTGAGAGAATGCTATGCTAATAATAAATAGAAATACAATGCCACTGCAACCAGTAATAACACAGAAAACAGTATGTAACTGTCTTCCACTGAGATGGAGATAATGAAGCAGAGATGAAGTAGAATTTAAGCCTGAGATACAAACTGTGTCTTCAGAATCCAGAGGTTGTTCATTAAGTATCTTGGAAACTGAGAGCCTTCAAGATACTGCCTCTTCCTTGAATGGTTTTGTAAAAATTAAAATGCCATATTAATTGCAGAGAAAACTGTTCTTTATATTTTGTCTTAAAATTAAGAATCTCAAAAATTATTTCCCATCCTAGCCAGAAAATGTCTAACTTTTATTCAATGAAACTAATAGGTCAAGAAGCATGAGCTTATCTTGAAATTAGGTAACTTGGCAATATTATGTCTATGATAAGTTACTATCATTCCAATCATTTCAATAGTGTATTAACAAACAGCTTAGTAGCCAACTGTAAGATGATCCCAGAACACATTAAATTCACAGATTCAGTTCATAGATAACGCAGTCCTAAAATCCTTGCTCTGTTGAAACACAGTGTGGGTAACTGAATGAATCTACCAGAGAAAGACTTACTGGCAGTGATAGCAACTTAATTCAATTTAATAGAGAATAAACAATAAATACCGAGGCCTTTATGATCAAATACAAGTTGTCCTTTGTCTTTGCTATATGCTGAGACTAAATGATGAAAAATATTGCTAGAATTTTACGGTTTGCTACCAACTATGTTTAGAATTTAAGGTACTGCTTTATTGTGTATCTTCCAGGTTTTCAATTCTAAATCTGTTTTTCTTGAATAGACTTGGGTTCTGGAAATTTGAATGATTGCTGTAATTTTTTTGCTGCTAATTCATGTTTTGCATGTGCGTAAGTAGGACTTGTCTGTTCCACTGTTGGATGTCCCAGGGTCTACAGGTTCTCACTTCAGTTGGGTAAGCAGAGAAAAGCAATAAAATTAACAGGCATATGTCTCCTTTAATTCAGCTGTGGAAAAATCCAGTTGCTCCTTCAGTTTGAGTGACAGTTTTGGACAAGAAATTATCATGTTTATTTCCCCCCAGTCATCTTCCTCATTGTTAAAGGCAAGTAGATACTGTTTCTCTGCTGGTAATGTTCACAGCAGTATAGAAAATTAGCTTTAAGTAGGTGTATTTCTGAAACGTATGTTTTTCAGTCCCTGTCAGGGATTGGAATATATTGGCTGTTATGGTTTTAGTTGCTAGTTAACTTATTTTTTGTGTTTTATTCTTGGGCCCCGTGTCACAGATGCCTGTGGCTCATCAACAGGTGCTCTGGGCGTGTTTTGCATGGTAAAATTTGGTACAAAAATTAGGCTTGTACAGAAACTTCTATTTGTCATGCTTTTTTGGTTTGATATGAGAACTGAGCCAAGATTCTAAAAGTTGTTGTACTATTTGAAAATGGTTAAACTGAATTGTTCAATTTATTCTGCACAGAAATAAAATTAAAGAAGATAAAGATCCTCTTCAGTTACTGCTCCTGTCAAGTTCTCCATTAATGAGGGCACAATAAGAAGAGGAGGAACATGCTATTCATTGTTTCTTTACTGTTGACGTAAAGCAGTTACTCTTGATTGGAATTTGGAAAAGGCAGTGATGTTTCTAGGGAATTATTCCTGACTTCATACTTAGTGCCCCTGCAACTCTATAATTTTAATGCATTCTCCTGAATTTTATCCTTTTCTAACCTCTCTTAGTTTTGGCCCTTTCCCCTTTTTCTGTATCTCCATTACTGTATGTAAACATAGATAAACACAAATTAAGATATTAAGTAGCTTTTGATGAGTATGCGCAATAGGAAACTTATCTGTTGCCTGACCCTTTAAGAATTATATACCACATCGCAACGTTGCCATTATGACTTTCTAGACTAACATGAAGCATTTTGTTTTTCAAGCAGAATGCAACAATCTTTGAGTTTCCTCTTTTTAGACAATCACCACAGTTCCCTGTGAAGGAGAGTTTTTGCATTCCCCTCAAATGTATGCCTCTTTTACAGGCTTATTAACCTTTAAGATAGATGGAACTTTTCTTGTGCAATGGTGTGTAAGGTGCGTAACGACAGAGGGCAACTGTTATAACCTTTCTGCTCTTACTAGATATCAAACTCTAGTGGTAGGTCTTTTGTGTCTTGGCTGTTTGTCTTAGTGCTGTTCTCTTTCCCATTGGATCTGTAATATTGATTATTGCAGCTGTCGAGGCATGTTGAAATGATCAGTGTAAACTACTATTACTACTGAAGGAGCAATGTGTGTGTCTGTGTTTTGCCTCAATGACAGTCTCTCCCCTAACACGTTTGCTGCTTCCAGACACGTGGGCTACCAAGCCAGGTAAGCTCTTTTCCTTGGGTAGTTGTGCATCATGCCTAATTTTTTCCCTACTTCTCCCCAAGCTGGCAGTGATTCCAGAGGCAACAAAGCAGTTCATTGACAATCATCCAGGAAGAATTGCTTTGTTTTCTTTATTAAACTATGAGTTTATAAGACAGAGACTGGAAGGGCTTAGTTCTAGTAAGTTAGAACAGCCTAGAGGGTTTTCTGTGCTATACCAGCAATCTCCTGTGTACCAATGGTAACATCCCTACTGCAGAGTAAATCACTGGGTAGCTCAACATACCTTTTATTTAGCTGAATATAAATAAACAGCAGGATACTTGAAAGAAGTAACACTCTAGAGAAAACACAATCCGAGTGCAATTAGAGCATTTCTATTTAGATAATTGCTCACTGAAATTATAAGCTTGGATCTAATCCTCAAAGGATACAGAAAATTGGCAGTTCCAGGATGATCTGCTTCTTTCATTCTTCCCCCCCACCCCCCAATACATGAATATCTTTGTTTCTCAAACCCTAAACGATGATGATTTTTTATTTTTTTGGCCTTTTTTCCTGCTATAGTGAGAGTGGTACTGAAAATGACAAAATAGCAAAGGATGCCCTGGAGATAATCTAATTTTTGAGGGAATCTGTGTAGAGTGATAACAAGCATGGTAATTTACTGCTGCTTGAAAGAAAAACATGACCTCATGCAGTTACAGAGGGGCTTGCCCTAATTATGGGTGCAGACAAGGTGGTCACTGGGGTATTGATGAGACAGGCAGTAATCTCCACAAACAAGTATTTACCTCAATGTGACTGTTCTCTCCTACCCTCTCTTCTATCGGACTAAGCTTTCTGTGAATATTTTTTTTCCATTTCTAAGAACTGTAGCTTGGTGCTTAGCCTAGGAGGTAGAAGGGCTGTTCCTGACTGTCCTATTGACTTTGGATGTGAGTTTAGGCAGGCTAATTCCATTTCTTTGCATCTTTTCCCATATCTAAAAAGTGGGGATTACCAGCCATGGGTAGAGCACTTTGAGTTAGTTCACATGCTTTAATTTGGTTTCTTTCCTTGCTTCTGTGTTTGTCGATTTTTTTTTTTTTTAAATCCTTAAATTTTCTGTTAAACTGAGACTCATAAAAGCCAGAAAATTGGGAGTACAAAGAGACTTCCCTGTTACACTACTCAGCAGAGTGCTCTGAAAAGATAGTGTTTGGGCCAGAAAGAAACTGTTTTTAAATACTGATGCGTAAAACAAATCTCTCAGGTAATCCATGTCACTGCTTTGTTCAGTTGTGTTTTCTTAAATGTCTCCTCAAGTCTCTGTTTGCAATGCATTTTATGAGACATATTTGCACTTGCAGTTTATAGAAACACTTGCTGCCTTGAACACCTGCCAAAACGTAGATCTTTTAAGGATGGAACTAGAATAAAGATCTTAGGCTATGTTGCAGTTCATAAGATTAAATTTAGAAGTTTTAAAAGATAACATTTCAACAAATAAATTACTGAAAAATGATTGAATTCATTGATGAAGCAAGTTGTGAAGCCAGTAAAGATGTGTATGAAGTACCCTTATTGGTATTGAAAACTGGCTCCGTGTTTATGTAAGATTGCAGATCAGAAAAATCAGATGTTGCCCCATGCATGACTTAGAAATACTTACTGGCTAGAGGAAGAAAATATGGCTTGAAGTAATTTTTTCTGTGTGCAGTTTTTTTCTGCATATTCCAGAGCTCATGTTTTTTTTCACAAATACATGAAAAAATGGGTATGTATCCATATGCGGTTTCTGTGCACTAGGCCTCTTCCCCAGCTCTTTAACATTTAAGGGAAGGGAAAAAGTGTGGGTGTGAAAGTATGGGGGCAGTTTGAGAAGGCGCTCTTTAAATGGTATGGGATTGTGTCATTCTGTCTCATAAATTACATCCTCAAACCGTCATTTACTTCTTAATCCTACTTTTGAATAATGAATATTCATCTAATCTGTTCTTGGTTCTCCATGTAACTCCCATCACTGAAGAACATCTTTCCACAGCCACAGAAAAGCACTCTGAATTTCACTCAGGACCACTGTGACTTAAATTCTCAGGGGCTTGCTCTACAGTTTTTGAACAAGCCTGGAAGATCTGTGTGCAGGAGGGAGAGATGAAACTGCTTATTTTCCTTTCCACCCTAGAGTGTGATGGCATGTATCAGTTCTAGTCCCTAGCATAAAGTAAAACTGATACAGACTCAGTCTCTGCCTCAGAGGACTGTTTTTATTGATTTGGAATTGGTAAAACATAGCAACAGTCTTCTCAGTATCCTCCCATTTGTGGTCTGTTTGACACTCACAAATGGGTGCAGAGTAAAAGCCACAACAATTGAGGATTCTTCTGAGCCGAGGAAACGCTTGCTGACAAATTTCCTTGATTTTACTTTTGAATCATGCTGTTAGATCAGGGCACAGCAGACTCAATGGCTGATGAAGTCATCCACGTTTTCCTTTGTTGCTTGTGGTCTGCTGAATGTTCACTTGTATTACTGCAGGACACAAGTTTATGAAGTTGATGTGTTGTTATCAAAGCCTTTTAGTGTGGCCATTATACACCTCTTTTTTTTTTTTTTTCCTCCTCTTTAGCAGTCAGCCATCTGCAAGAACTGTTTATTGTATCCAAATTATTGTGATAGCATTCAGTTAGGGTATAAACAATAGCAGAGCTGGTTTCATTAGCAAAGGGCATGCAGAATCAATGTCTAGGTCTGATTCCTTCGTTCTTAAACTTGTATCAGTATAATTCATGTTTAAGTGGTTAACTTCTAATTTACTTGAGCTCAAGTGAAAACAGATAGAAGTTCACGGACTGACACTATTCATGTTGATGGAAACCGTTTATATTACTGCCAAATTGTTGGGTTTTTTTATTACAGTGGCAGTGAATAAAAGCCTGAGTAAATCATAAATTTTGCTACCTATAATACGTGAGAAACTGAGACATCTTATAGTAGCAGTCCTAAACTAATTCACAGCAGTAACTTATTTTATTTTCATTGTTTTCTACAGAGATTGGCTGAATGTTTTTAATACACATAGCTTTATATGGGCACTGATTATAAAATATTGTTACATTTCTTACTGTTAAAACACTCTTCACTGATTATATAGTCTGTCCCAGAGAGGAAAACGGTAGAAGGCTCCCATATAAAATTTTTATTCCTGTAGCTTTTCAAAGAATATTTAAAAAAAAAAATAAATCTCATGAATCTGAACTTAGGCTGCTACATTTCTGCAGGGAGTATATCACAGATGAAGCAGGCTTTCTCAAGGGGGATTATACCTCATTACTTGGAAAAGTTAATTGGTAGTGCAAACCCCACAGAAGCATCCACTTCATCTGCAGACACAAGATACCTGAGCTGTTCACAATAACCTCATTTTCTAGTCTTAAAACGGAAAGAGGAGAGAGGCTTGTACACTTAAATAGTATGAATTTAACTAGGATGAGTCTATAAGCAGTTGAAGCGAATGATTCCATTTGGTGTGTTACTGAATGCTGGCAGGAATCACCTTTACTGTCTCACCTCATGCTACACTACGGTTCTGCCATGAAGCTTTTAGACTGAATGCTTCTTGGGGGAGAGTCACTGCACAGCATTGAGGAACATGTGCATGGAGCATTCTATGTGGACGTTCAAGGAGGGGGTTCACCACCAAAACCAACTGCAAACTTCTCTGTGTCATCAGATTCCTGTGAATTCATGTGGCAGACGGTGGTTTACCTGTATGGAGCATATACAAAAGATGGGAGTCAGAGGGACTTGAACACACCAGCAACTTCTGTCATATCTTATAAAAGGCTGCCTGATACTTATAACAATGTACCTGATTTTCCATTTGCATAGACTTTTCTGAAACACAGCTTAGTTTTTCTTTGAATCTCCTTCAGTGCGTATGTTGGTATTGTTACTGGAGCAAACAGAGGCCTTTTATTTCTGTATGTCTGTGGGGAAGGTCCCCTGCTCTGTTCAACATCCAAGCTGAATGGATATTAAAACTGGTGCTGACAATATCATGTCATCACCAGTTCTTTGGAATAGAGCTTGTGCTCATCACAATGTTGAGTGTTTCTTACAGTACTGCATTCTAGAGGGCATAAAATTACCGGTGCAGGGAAGAGGCTGGATTATGCATGAAAATAAAAGCAAGACTGTATTAAAATAAGACAGTATTTGAAACGACAGCAGAGGCTTCTTGGAATTCCCTGCTGTAGCTGTTGTTGCCTCTTAGAGACAACAGGATATTACATGCCTGGAAAGTCTGTACCATTCTTCAAGATTTTGATGATTTTTCTTACTGCCAGTGGTTAGCACATATCCATACCTGAAACTGTTCTGAAAATACCCTTTCTCATTATAACTCATCCAATCAGAAGAATAACTGCTGATTCAGGTACTTTAGGCAGGTGTTGGGACACAGGGACTGCTTTTGTGACCAGGCAGTTTCAAGAAAAGGCAGAGAATGGCACTGAGTCATGGCACCAGCAGCACTTGCTCAGCTGCAGTTAAAGGCCTTCATTAATTAGTTGTCCAGCAGTTTGTACCTGTGCAAAGTACAGGTAGAATGTCACTAAATCAAAAAGGTTGTTTTCACAGGGACAGATTTACTGAGATGGGATGAAGGGCCAAGAGGGTTGCTTCTTGCCTCAGCCTCTACTTTGCATAGCCTGGTATGCTGTCCTACATCCTGGTCACATAAGCAAGAGCAGCTGTGTAATTCCTCTATCCACACTACAGCTGTTTCTGGTTTTATATCATCTCAGGTACTTCAGCGGTTCCTGGGCCATAAATGGAAGCTCATTTTTCTGGGCTTAGTGGGAGAGTTTGCTAACCCCAGAAACTTACCTCTGCCAGAGGTTTCTGTATTACAACAGAAGCTGTGTGAATGCTCCCTAAGCAATTCTACCTAATGGTGTTAATCTGCCTTTGCTGGAGGGTCCTGGCCTGGTGGATAATGATGAGAAGGTAGAGATGGGTGCATACTTCAGCTGAATCTGGCAAAGATGTCTGCCTGTGGTTTCCAGTAGGTTGTGGACAGGTGGCCATCTTTAGCCCTGCCAGTGCAGCTATTTCTATTTCTGTCAAATTAGAGAACTCTTCTACAGCTGTTTCTTGTAGCATGTCAGATGTGGCTGAAACGTTTGGGGCAGCGCTCACACAGCGTGTCTGAGGAGATGATGGCAATAACATCATGTTAGAGGATGCAGATTCCTTCTAGGGACATGTTACGAGGTTTTTACACGGTGTTTACGAGGTTTGTGATGCCACCCCTGTGTAAGCAGATGTAGCCTGTATTGGTTCACACCAACAAAAAATGTGGCCCATAAACATGGAGAAGCAGGAAAAGCAGATCAGAATGAGGATACAGGTGCGCTCAGTGTTTTTTCTCCTTTGTACAATTTAGCCCAGGCTCATTCTTCTCTGCTGTTCTCTATAGTTGCCTGTTCGTTGGGACAGTAGCACAGAATTTGAGAGATTTGGTGTTAAAAAACAAGGTCAGGACCAGCTAGGATATGGAGATAATGTTGTTACATCCCAGGAATAATAAAGGGCCTGGGAGAGCTAAAGAAATGAAGAAATGCCTTGCCACCTTACCATCTCACATCTTTGCTCCTCTTAGCTTGCTCTGACTCTCACAGCTGTAGTATAAAGGCTCCTGTGCAGTTATCCATTGGTAAATGTAAGAAACTGGCTGTGGGAGTAAAGAGAAAGGGAATATTGTGCACTGTGGTCTTAGTTATGAGGCTTCAGTGTTTTGTTTGCCCCAGGACCTAAAACAGCTTGTGGTCTGTGAGCTGAGGTTGAGCTGGAGTTCTGTGCTTTGGGGGGGCACAGATCAATAAGTGCATGTTGGTAACAAAGGAAGATCTGACCCTTGGCTGTCACTTCCATCTGGCAGCTGGAGGCCAGGGAGGGATTTCTTGCAGTGGGGGAAGGGACTGATTCGTTCTGTAGAACTACAGCACAACTCTCGTTGCTGGCAGGGGCCAGCGACCAAGAATGGCTGATGCTGATTTGAACCACTGAACTGGTACCGTTTCACAGCCAGTCTAAGTCAGATTTTTCTTGTTTCCTTTATTGCTTTTGTGTGTTGATCATGAGCACTGTACTTGCTCTGGTGTAAACACCAGTGGCTTTGAAGAGCTCAAGAGTAGAGGAGGAAATGCGCACATGCACACGAAAGCATGCACACACAGAGAAGGAAATCAGGAGGAGTCAGCGACGCAAGGAAGAGTCAGTGACAGAAAGTGATAGAAGTGTAGGAAAGAGTAGCATCTTGAGGAAGTCTTATTAGGGGTCCTCTTTTCATCAAATACATGTTTTAGTGATGAACCCAGTGAAAGGTTTAGTAATCTTCAGCAAAGCAGCAGAAAAGGAGATTCTAGACAGCACATTTTTTCTTGACCAAGCAAGCAATGTTTGGATGAAGCAGACCTTTATTGTTTTGAAAATAAAGTAGTGCTCAAAGGCATATTTGGTTTAGTACTTTTCATTGCAGCATTAAAAAGCCTAGCTTCTGCCCTGAAGAGCTTACAGTAAAGTAGGCAAGGCAGAGGAATAAGGAAGCATGTGAAATGATGAATATTTATTATCATTTTTCAAACAGATGGAATAGGATCAATAATTTGTGAGACTGTCTACAGTTGGGATTTTGGGGGGGATTGAATGTTGTCCATCAAGGCCAAAGAGTATGTTGTTCCAGGGCACTATATTTGTGAAGTGCCTAGACTGCCAGGGATATGTGTTGTAGCTAGTCTTTGTTGATTGTCAGTTAGCTCAAGCAGACTAACCCTCAGGGCTCTGTTCTCCTATTGTCCTCTGGACGTTATTGATCCTGCTGTACTGCTACTTGTACATGGTCTTTCAAGGAATTGTTAGGCTGGCTGGATAATGTATTTCTGTCTTAATAATAATATTTTGGCACTTATTAGCCATCTTTCAAAGAGTGGGAATGAAGTAATGTTTCTGGGATGGTATACTAGGAGTTAGGACACAGAATTAAGCCTTCAGTGTATGTGGTCCCAAAGGAAAAGATTGATGTTCATGCTGGAATGAGAGGAGCTTGGACTCCAGGTACAGAGGGAGGGAAAGGACTGTCTTGCGCTGCATGACAGCCCTCATACAATGCTTTCTTTGCTAGTCTAAATCGCCGTGGCTGTACAAGGGGCTGACAGGGTTGGACTGTATGGAGGATTCACCTCCTCATACCATCTCAGCATTGAAGTGATCAGCCACCTCTTCCTGGTTCACATCAGTACTAGTTACGTCACACCTGATATTTTTGCCATCATGGACTATTACAAAAATGATTGCTTAAGCTTTATCTTCCGTAAGAAGAGATAATCTTGGAGTGTTGTGCGCAGAGAAGTTTTGGCGAATGGGTTAAATTCATCATTGTAAGATTTACCCAGAATGCATTAAAACATGTTAGTTTTTTGAAAAAAGATCAACACCACTTGGTGAGATTGTTATCTAAGCAGTGGGCAGGAGGAAATTGAAATGCTCTGAAAGTTTTGGTCTGAGCTTGTTGCCACTGTGTTGCAGAAACGCAGTTGCCATAGCTAAGGTGTAATTAGCTTTTAGGTTAATACTATAGTGCTTTGGAATTACCTTCTCTAAAATATGCAGCAGTTCTACTTTTTTTTTGTTGCTTTGATTCCACAAATTAGACACTGCATGTTAAAAAAATGCTCTTACATACATGAACACACATGCACTCTCACACCGTTTTTTCTTTTTTTTTTAACCAAGCAAACACTGAAACACAGACATAAGATTAAATGCAGGACAAATGTTGTAGTTATTATATGCATTAGCAATATGTATAATTTTGAACATGACAGTATTATCTGTTGTACTCCAAAGCAGAGAAACTACATCTTTTCTACACTGACAGAAGCAATAGTAAAAGTTAAAACGTCATTTCTCAGGTTCTATAAACCAAACTGACTGATGTGCTGTCTGCTGAAATATACATTGCTTCAAAATTGATGCTGCTGTTATTTTTTATATGTCTAAACTTTTAGTGATTTGTCTCCTTCAAAGATAGAAAAAAGAGGTGGGGGGGGAGAGATTCCTAGCATCTGCCCATAATGAAGGATTCTTTTTGTTCTGTATTTCAAATCTTTCTTGATCAAACCCATGCTATTCTCTGAACTGCTTCTCGAGAAGGAAAAATAGTTTTTAGCCTTGAAGAGAAGGATTAAACAGCTTGCCCTAGAGGGCTCTAAAACTAATAGCAAGGGTGAACACTCTTGTAATTATTCATTCTGGTGTTTCAGGTTTGGAAAATGTAAAGTAAAACAATCTGAATAGTCTTTCTAAATGGTTGCATGGTAAAAGATTTTCTTGTCATGAGAAGGATAGGAGATCTTGATCCTAAAGGAGAAGAAGATGGTTTAAAACTGTCTTGCACTATAGTTAGTTTACTCTTTTCTGTGCCATTTCTTCTATATTTTATCTGTTGAAGAGGAAACATAATATTTCTCATCAGGTGAACTAAATCAACCTTCCGACTCTCCCCCATTTATATTCTGAAGATGAAGCCATGGCTTCCTGGCTACTTTAATCCAGGATACACCAAGATTGCAGCTGAAGAGGGCCTTCCTGCTTTCCCCCTCTCCCCAGTTTTTCCCCTGTTCAATAAAAAATAATTATTTGTCTATTTAGCATCCTGTGATGCCTAAAGGGATCAGTTAAGTGCTATTGCTTGCATGAGGGAGAGGATGAGTGGATTGGAGGGGGAAGGGCAGGGGATGCATTGCCAGCTTTCATCAGTCCAAATTTTCCTAACAGTATTAAGAGGCAGGTCTATGCTAATCTGGTTTGTTTTGGCTAAAGTGGTTTTGGTACCAGTTAAAGAGAACAGCTGGCAGCTGCTCTGAAGGGGCAGTAACCTCTGCAGCTGAGTTGGTGATGGACATCTGGGGATAAACCTTTTCCACGAACACAGCTATTTGCAAGGAGGGTGTTTGTCCACTCCCTTAATTTCTTCGCTCTTCAGAGTTGAACTAAGAATCTAGTAAAATAGATAACTGCATGCAAAAGCCTTAGATATCCACTTGGTGCTGAAAGCTCTGCATGTTCATTTCTTATTATGTCTTATTATTCCTTATCTGTTCCTATTTGGCAGGTACAGTATTTTAGTTTATTGGAATACAGAGCACAAGGAAGTTTTGCTATGACGTGTCTCAGGAAAATATACTTGAACATACTGTCAGTTAAAGGATTGGCAGAGATCTTGTTTCATAGTTGTAAGAGAATTTTGAGAATATTCCCATTAGTTGAATGACTGATTTCTTCAGGAATTAATAGCCTCTTCTTCCTTCTTTTGATCAGGACCACTGAGGATCTGCAGTAAGATAAAGCAGAGAAGAGCTGGTGGCAGAAGTTGTGTTTTGTGGTATTGCCGATCCAGTGTCCTTAGTGCTTAATTGGACATTAAGAACCTGTGGCATTGTTTTAAAAGAAAAGATGAATTCAAATTATAACAAAGTGTGAGCTCTTATTTCTTTTCTCCTCTCCTGACACCCAAAGTTTTGGAGGAAACCTGGATAGGAATGAGTGCTAATCTCTCCACAGTGCTGAACCATTCAACCAGAAGGTAAGTAAAGCTACCGTTTGCCTCTGCTCTGGACTGCAGTTGTTGGACAACTGTCTGGGTATCCCCGTCAGCCCTGTGACACCTTCATGCATAGCAAACTTCTTCCATTTTTAAGGATTGGGAGCAATGTCCTTAAACAGCAATAAATGAAGCACGTTCCTTTATGTTTTGCTTGGCCTGTGGGTGTATAGCGTACTTCTTAAGCTCTGAATTCTTGATCCTGTTAAAAGGCAAATCAGTAGCCAATCTGTTATCAAAATTTTTCTTAGGAAAACTGTCATTACAAGAGTTCAGTACACACAACATAAAACACACTTAAGGCAGCTAAAAAAATTGACATATTTTCTTAGGTCTTCATCTTCAACATCCTCTTTGTTGTCATTGTTCTTGATTTTCTTTTTCAGAAAATACTGTGAAATGGCAACAGCACAGAGCTTGAAAATTAAAACTTGGATAAATGATTATGTAGTACAGCAGAAACTGATGTATTAAAAATTATGGAAGCAAGTATCTTTTACTAAAGCAGAGTCTTTTGTGCAGATCTCAGCAGCTGAAGTTGGTTATTTAGCCTTTCAGAGAGCTGGTTTATATTTTATGATGGGAGATTAGAAGCATTATTGAAATGTGATAAAAATCAGCTGCATGTTCTGAAATTAGCGACACTATTTCATCTGGCTGCTTTGTTTTTTGTAGGGTTCAGTACCTTCTGCTATGTAGTGCACACTAGAGGACCTTCAAAATGAACGCATCCTCTATTTGATATTTGTATCATGACCAAGGGAAAAAATACTTCAGTACAAGTATATAATGAGCAAGATTCTCCATGGATGTAAATTATTGCAGCTCCATTGATTTTAGTAGATCACAGTATATAATGTACAACTTGGGGGGGGGATCTTGTTCTGAATAATATTCCTTAGAATATTTGATGCTGTGAATATTTATGTCTGTCTTTCTTGCAGCCATGATAAACTAAACAACTTGCAAATACCTACATTAAAAAACCCCATCCAACATGAAAAATGTTATTTGAGCAGTTTGTGAGAGGAGAAATAGCCAATCCAAGTACTGTATTTGAGCTTCATGCTTTGCTCCTGCCATGAAAATGACAGAAGTCTGAGCTGGGATCATGTATTGGTTTTAAAACTGAGAAACATAGTTTGAGAAATTGATGTGATCTCAGCTTCCTGCTGTGTTCACTCGCACCTGTAAGAGGATATTGAGTGTCAATGTGCTTGGAAAGATTAGTGTTGGTTTTGGCAGATGATATAGACTGGTAAAAATCTACAGATCAGTAAGAAACAAGAAATTGGATTAGCAATTTTTTTTTTTTTTGGTATATGATGTGCTTTGGCTTTTGTTGTATAAAAATGTTATGACAAAGTACTGTAGATACTCAAATAAGCTATCTTCTGTAGTGTCATTCTTATCTACCCCACTCTTAAACTCTGAAGTAGATAGTAAAGAACAAAATAAGTGAAATATGTAAACTGAGTGGCATTTGTGAACTTGTGAATGCTACAAACAGCTCAGATTCTTCTCACTATATCTGTTTGAATATTGGTGCCTCCTAGTAGATCTGATGAAGTGCAACTGACTGTAACAAGGTACTGCTGAAAAGACCACGAGATCAGAATACAGGAACCTTTAGGACATGTCAGAAAGAGAAAGTAAAAATCTTACACTACATGAGGACTATGGAGGCTGAAAAAAAATATCAGTTCAATTGTATCTGTGGTTATAGGCTTTGCTACAGTAATCCTTGCACACGAATGAATGCATTCACAGCTGTGTTTTAATGTAATAAGCAGTGCACATACTTCTGTTCTACATTGTGCTTCTTCCTCCTCCTTTCAGCAGTAGTGAAAACTGTTCCTGCAGATGCTGGTAATACCCACGTACGAAGACTGTAGTAAGGAAGCTAGGGCTTTCAGTAATACATACATGCTTATCCGGTAGTGTGTGTGTTTTCTAAAGTACTTATAGTCAGAGTTCAAAAAGAGCAAGTTATTTCTGTGTTCCTTCATGGTTAATTTCTTCTTTGTAACAGCAAGAATTCATCTGTAGTTCTTGCTCCACATGTAGCAGAGAGAGAGGAATAGTAAAATAAGCTCTGTTCAGAAAAGTGGTGTCATTGAGGAAGATCTGCTATGTAAAATACTCTGCAGCCTATTTTGCCGTGCTCAGAAAATAAGTGAATTTCAGTATGTGTGTGTCTCTATCAAAAAGCTGAAACTTTGATTGCTGGTTTCCAGTTTATTGTAGGTTTATGTGTCAGCTGAGTTTAATGTTGAGCATGGTATCCCTTCCATAAATGTTTTATGCAAATTGCTGAAAGCACATTGTCAGATTTGCTAGAAAGGTAGCAATTTTAAGAGTGAAATTTGTGAATGAACTTCCTATACATTAAAATGGCCAGCAGCTTGGTATTTTGTTCTTTTTTGATTTTTTTCAGGTGACGTATGCACAACATTCACACTCAGCCATGTAGACAAGAAGATTAATTCCTTCAGAGGCTTTCTTGTATAATATGTTTGTTCTGTAATCATCAGTTTTTTTCAAAACAGTCTGAGAGATGTGAGTATTATGCCCATTTTACACGTAATAAACTGTAGCAAATGGAAATGAATGACAGTTTATGCTAATGCTGGTTGCCTAAATTGAGACACCTAGAACCTAAGTTACCTTTTGTCACCCACCATGTGGTACATACGCTCTATGATCAGGGAACAGCTTCCATTGCAGCTAGTCAGTGTTCAGAACTGTCGTACCCAAGGATCTCCAGTCAGAAGCTCTGAAATTGTGGAGCAAGTTTGATTCTAAAGATTTTCCAGCTATGAGAAAGTAAAGCAGAGATGGGGATGAAATCCCATTCTACTATGCAATTTTTGGGTGTCCTACCTTCAGACTGACTTCTTCTTGCTTGCCTTTCTTTTCCTGCTGCATGCCATTTTGTTTCAAATGTGCTTGTGAACTTCAGCGGTATCATAGGAGCCTTTTTCTTTAAACAAACCAAGCGCAGCATGTATCCATCCTGAGCAATAGGGAGTGTGGAAAAGAATAATATGGAATTACATAATCTAGGGCCATATGATACTACATAATGTATGGGATGTTTCCTCAAATACTAGTTCTGCTGGCACCTTACGTAGCACCTCCCAAGTTCTTTCCTTTCCCTTCCCCCTGCAAAGTCTTACCCTGCCAAGTGTGTTTTAGTTCTCTTCCCTATGTATCTGCTGTTCCCCTCCATCTAGACAGACTACTGGCATGAATGTTTATAAAGTCTGGCAGAAGACGTTATCAGCTGAATGCAGAGTTGCTGTGCTAGGCTTTACCTTGGTGGGGCTGCAAGGCCAGGAGGATTTCTGCAGCATAGCTATACCTTACGGAGCTGCTGCCATGCAATACCCAAGCATGTTTTTGTGAGAGAGGCTTTGTTAGGCTTCATGTGTAATGATTTGTTGACTTAAAGTATAAAGCAAATAATCAGGCTGAGTACTGTTCCTAAATGGAACCCGAGTAACCTTGTGTAAGCTCTTCCTACTTTTTGTGATAAAACCTCACTAATAGACAGGCTTGCTCTGTGAGATCATACCTTGTTCTAGTGGCTGGCCCTGGAACAAGAACATTTCACTGCTTAAACAAAGGTGCTCTTAGCTTAGAGTGTGGAAGAAAAGTTTGATTTTTGTTTCAAGATGTGAAAAATCCAGTCGTCACTGCCAAGTCCGTGTGGTTATATGTTGTTGTACATAGTCTCATACATAAAGCATGCTGCCATGTTGACTCTGCATATGTGTATAAAATAAGACAGTTTAGGTTAAGCTTTGCCTATACTTACATCCTTCTACTTTCTTCAGTGCATAATAGGCAGGCATCCTATCATTTTATTATTCAATGGCAAGTTCTCTATGCCTTAAGAGGTTTTACTGTAGGTGTGACTGTAGAAAAAAATAGTGTATCAGTGGCCACTGTATAGCATCAATGGAAGAGCTGTATTGAAGCCTTACTCATTGACACAGAGGAGAGAATTTTTCTATACAAATGTCCTTTGGCAATTATTGTTGACAGATGTAACAATAGAAAATAATGATATTTTAACGGAAGTTAATATTTCAAATATATTGAGTATATTGTGGCACTAGTGACTTTCTGCAGTTGTCCACAGAGCATCCCAAAGGCCTGTTTAAGATGCATTAAGCAAGAACTGTTCAGTGTTTATTTTAAAACACTTATGAAAGGTAGAGCACAATAGAAGAGAACCTTGTCCATGATCTATGGTTTCGTTTGCAGTATATTCAACAGACAGTCTGTAGTTTGTGTTTCCCTTTTCTGGAACAAATTGCCTTTACTTGTGCAGTTGCAAATTGTGCAAGTACAGTTGAGCATCTGTAGTCCTTATGGTTTAATTTGTGGACATTTCTGCTTGTGTGTATAAGCTGGGAGCTGCAAACTAAAACTTGGAGATTCATGTGCTCAGTTTTGAAGACTTGCATGCTGTTTTGATGGTATGAACACCTGACCCTTTTAAAGGTAACAGAGAGAAGGGAGATGATTTGAAGTTGTTGAAATATGTTATTGGAAGGGTAGAAATGTTGAAGGCTGTTAATAGCATTACTTTCTTTCCCCCATGTGAATTATGTATATTGTAATAAAAGACCAAGTGTATGTTGGGATGAGTGAGTAATTGAATGAACTGTCATATCTCTCTCCCACTCACCAGCTTGTGGAATCCACAGTTAGGGGACCGTTAGCAGTGATCTCAGCTGCAGGGCAGTAGATGTGAAGTTCACAGCTGATCTAGCACACTCACAGTTAAAAATGTTTGCTTATTGCTTCAAAGGCATCACTGTGAACTCTCACACTGGGATTCCAGTAGACCTCATAAAAAGTTACTGTTTGTGAATGTGCAAACACAAAAGGGAAGACGCTCGGTAAATAAAATGGCACTTCAGTTTTGCGAGTAATTCTCGAGCTATTCAGTGTTTGGTTTATGCAGTTGGTATTTTCAGGTGTATTCTTCTCAAGTGTAACTTCCCTTATAGGTCACACCAAAAAGCCTGAGGCTCTTCAAATTCAAAAGTTAAAATAGCTTGATGCAGCAAAGAGGCAAAGTTTGGAGGTTTAGAATGACAGTCTAGATAGAGTAAGTATTTTCTTCTAAAAGTAACCTTCCCTGGGTGTGATGTATTTTAAACTGTGTTTGGTAATGAATGCTATAGTTAAATTGAGACTTGCACAGTAAGCTGTTTTATAAACTCATTTCTTTTCAGCAGATTTTTTTCTCATCTTAGAAGATGATTTTGTATGATTTTAGACTTTGAGAAAGACTGCAAAATCTTTCTTTTCCTCTCCTCTGTCCATGCTTCTTATCTACATTCAGACCATATAATAATTTCTGAGTGCTATTAATATTCATCAGGGTCACAAGCCAAACCGCATTACTGATCTCTTTGGACATTTTATTCCCCAAAACTTCACCCCCTTTCACTCTTGTGGCCTCCCTCCTTGTCCCTGCTTTTGTTGCTCTTTCCCCAGGGAGGCCTCTCTCTGTCTTGGATACATTTCTTTTAAACTGGGAACTGTTTTTACCCTCTGCAAAAGAAAAACTGTAGAGAGCTTAGAAATTCCTTAACTGTGTAAAAATGCAAGCCAATGTCTAGAATGCCTTCAGTGATGTAACTGATGTCATTTGATTCTCTGAAGTTTCCTGATGAGGACAGGGAAATGCAGACTTGGTATGCCAATAATAAAGTGTTTTAGAAAATCTCTGCTTCCCCATATGCTTTTTTTTTTTTATCCTTACTTTTAGAGGCACATCCAATATTGTTAAGAAATACTAAAGAGCAAAAAGAAACTTACTCTGTATGATTCAATCTGAAAAATGATATAATTTTAAAAATTCATAATCCCTGAAGGTAGAAATTGCATTCATTTAGTGTTCATGGAATCACCATTAATAAGAAGAAAATATGTAGCTTTTGTATATCTCAAATGAGCACATAGTTCATATGTTTAGGGTAGTGTTTTTCAATGTACATGTGTATATAAGTTCAAAAAACAAAAAGTAATTTGTCCATTAACAGTATTTCATGAACAGAAGTTTGATTAATTTAATACTAATATTTTCTAATTTCCTGCTCTTCTGAGAATCACTTTTAAACAGGATATTGATTCTGTTTACAAAAAAAAAGCCAGTTTATTAATATAAAATTGGAGTTGTGCCCAGATGGAAATATGTATTCCTTTGCAGCTATCTGCCTTATATTGGAGCTAAATGCTGAAGTTCACCCACCATCCACAAATAGTATCTGACTTTACAGTAAAGGACTTTTGGGACTTCTTTTTACTTTTTTTTTCATATATCCTTGGTAGATTTCCTGTGGAGAATACATGTCTGATATCAGCTGAGTGTCTGATCCAGTGCAAGTTAAGATATCTTAGTTCTCAGTAGGAGGTCCAAGGCTCTAATCCTGACCTGTGGAAATTAGCCTGTGTTTTATCACTGGTCTCAGTCCATATAGAATTATGCCTTTTCCAAAGAGAGATTTGTTGATACCATTCAAGCCATATGTACTATTTATTTACAAATATACTTGTTCAGTGACAAATATCTTAGTCACTTTATTTTGCATTTACTTGACTGTGGAGCTGGAAATTTGAGTTTATCTATCTCATGTGTGGATGAATCGTTAGTCTTTGTGATGTTTATTTTTCAGAGGAACCTTAGTATCTCAGAAAAAGACACTGAACACAGCTATAGAGTGGTGCGCATGGACAGAACAAAAATACGTCTCCATTCCCCTCTGATATCTGAGCTTTTAAAAAAGCTTATATTTTTATTGTCTCTCTTTTGACTTGATTGGTTGAGCACAATTTTGGAGTTTAGTGTGGTAATTTAGATGGAAGGGGAAACTGATGGTGGAGTAGGGTGCTTCATTGATACAATCTGGTTTAGGGGATTTCTTTGCAGACGGAGACCAAAAGAAGTTCATATGTCACACTGCATGTTTTGCTGGAGCAGAGAATTTAACCTGGATTTTGTATAGCTAAACTTACCACCTTAACCTACGTACTTGTTTTCTCTCTGTAAGCTGGCTGATCCATTTGAATTCATTTGAACTTCATCTGAAGTACGAACTGATTCATTTGAATGATTTGAATGTTCTGATTTGTTTAGAAATGCACATACAACCAGGAGAAAAGTAAATAGTAGATTGCAACAAACTTACATTGCAAAGAAAGGAGAGCACATTCTGTGTGTGATGTGTCTGAGTGCAGCTGTATTGGCTGGAGTTTAATTTGGGGAAAAAATAAATTTCTTGTAAATATGATTAAATAATGCAATAGAGCATCTGATGTTTTTGTGGTAAATGACTGGTCATGTATGAAAACCTCTCAGTCTTCCACCCTCACGAATCATTTAAATTCCATCATTCCTTGGGGTTTTAAAATTACTTCCAGTATTTTTAAAAGTGTCTGTTGGCCAGAGATGAGTAGGCATCCCTTTTCTTGAGGTAAAATAGACTCTTTGGCTTGCAATCCCTAATTCATTTGTCTTGCTATCGGTCACAGTGGAAGTATCTTCATATTTTTTTGAATCAAATGTTGTACATAACAATGAACTTGAAAATCAATCATGTGATACCCACTAACTGCTCGTTTGCTTGATAATGCCATTGCGCACTCTCAGAACACTAAGTTCTCACTATCCTTACATTTCTGTGGTTATTTTAACAATTGTTGTTTATGGACTTCAAAATACTATGTAAATTATTCAGTGCATTACGCCATTCCCTCATGTTTAGGCTAGATCCTACTTCCCTTCAAATCCCTAGAAGCTCTCTTATCTAATACCTTTCGCTATGTGGGCTGACAACAAATCCATACATGCATTGAGTAATTCAAGTCTCAATTTTGAGAGAAACATTTTATTTCCCCTAATTACCTTTATGAAAAAGTGCACTCAGCCATCCTTTTTACTTGTAGTAAAGCCCCTTTTTCAACCTCTCCGTTTTTTGTGCTTACCCTGTTAGTTTCTAAAACCTGTGTTCATGAAGTTGTTTCACAGTTCTCTTGGAGTTGTAACGATTTGTATCAGCTGCTGACCTGTTCTTCCTGTTTGTCTTTTGTCTCATTGTCTCTTGATTCTCATCCTCAAAACCCATTTTTAAATCTCACAAACTTACTGTGTCTCTTTCTGCTCCATATTGATCCTGAAGACCTCCCTCTAATGTGATGATTGTAATAAATGAGATTGTGCAAAGGCTAGGTAGAGTCTGATGAGCAAAGCTGGCATATCTCCCGTCTCTGGGCTTGATCCTATTTCCATTCAAGTTGGTGAAAAATCTCTCATTGATTTTACTACAGTAAGGTCAATATTAAATTTCCATGTATCTGTATTTATAACTCTGCATTTCTGATGGTGAATATTCCTCGTTCTGAGGCAGGAGCTATGTCTTTGTCCGTGTTACCACAGCATTTTGGCAACTAAGGCAAATCTGAGTTTAGGATCTTATCTCTATTATAATACTGACACCAAAGACTGGGAAAGAAAAGGAGAAGGGAAGAGGATTTGGGTGTTACTGATCACCTTGCTGCCACATTGGAGTCAGTGAATTTACCCACTCTGTGTTCAGTTTTATGAATTCTTTTTGCTTGGCTATATTATATATATGTGAGCACTGTGTCTGATCTCCGACTGTGTGTATACATATTATCCTGATCCTTTTGTCAGTATGTAGTGACATGCAGTATCATAATGCTCCTACTGTTTTTGGTTTTGTTTTAATTACATGACTTAGTGTTATTTACTAATCAGTCTGGGAAGGTTCCTTGAATTTGACTTACACTGCTGCATGACATGTAACACCCTGCTTTGTAGCTAAGCAGTGGGTATATAATACCATATGAAATAAAGGAAGACATAATTCTCCTAAAAAGATAAATATATAAAATTTAAAATTAAAACATTCTAATAAGAATATAGAATTCTGCAGAAAATGAACTTCTGGATTCTGGGGGCCTGTCTTGCGAATATCTCTCAAATCAAAGCTTTCTTCTGTAAAACTTGAAGACCTGAGTCTGTGAACTAAATGTACACATAGTTAATTTAGATCTTATGTTGGCTGGCATTGTAATGCCTGAATCTAAAGCAAGTTAGGTGCCGAGGTATCTAACGGGTTATAGCAGAGGATCCATAATCAAGTTGGAAAACTCAGGAAAAACATAAGAAGGCTGATGAAGAGATACTATCTACTTCCATCCCATATCGTAGCTTTTTTTTCAGAATATGGAATGTGGGAGGTATAGCTGTAATGCCCTCATCTACTTCATGGATTTGAACGTACCTCCTGCAACATCCAAAAGTATATTCCAAGCGCTGAACAGGATACTTAGAATTGAAGGAGGGCTTCCTCAGTGCCTCCCACTGAAACTGTTCTACTTTCAAAGAGTAATTTAATGTTCAGTAGGCCAATGAGAGAGAACAAGCATATTGCTGTGACTTACTGGTCAGGGCACTTGTCTGGGAGGGTGGGAATGGGGTTCCTGTTCTGCTTCAGCAGTGTTGCTTTGTGGATCAGCACAACATCTGGAAAACAAGCTGCTGTGCATATTGTACAAGGGGAGGCCTGAGTAGACTGTGGTGACCAAGTACAAATGGGTTTGAGCAAAAGCAAGGTGCAGAATTGAGCAGCAGCAGATGCAATCTAATCTTTATTTCTTGACTGGTGCTGCTGCTCAGCGGTCTCCTTGATGACTCAGTTACATGGTGAAATGAGCTTTCTGAATCCAAAGTAAAAAAGTGGCTTTTATGACAAGGGAAGGTTATTTCTTGGTAATCTGTTCACAAAGTAGAACATTAACCCGCTGCAAATCATACTCCCATAATGTAAATGTCATCTTCCTTAATGTTCAAAGCACCGGTTTTACACAGTGAAAATTGGAAGGTCTTGCAGAATAGAAATGAGAACATTTTAGAGCATTAATTGACTTACAGGTTGAGAACCTCACCCCAAGCATGTGGGTTTGGCTTTTTGTCCTTGGTTGGTTATAATTCTTTTTATATCAGTTGAAGATGACCTATTTTTCTAGTGGTTAAGTTTTGAAACTCTAAAAAATGTACCATTCTTGTCAAATGAACAAAGCCTTCCTCCTGTTTTAAAAAGATAGTTATTTTCATGCATATAACCTGTGATCAGCTGCTTTAATTAAAAAAACAAACCTGTGATTTAGTGTTTTTGTAGATCATATGCAAGTAATACACAGGCAAACATAATCCAAGCCTCTGCAAATCCAGTATCTCAGCTCACCCCTGTTTTGTAAGGTGATATGAGACTTATTTTCAAGAAAGAATGTTTTTAAACATGTGGTGGTTACACATGCTAAGAATACGACTGTCTGAAAGCTAAATTACTGAGCACATGCTCTGAGTGCTACCTCAGTGGACATACTGGACCCAGTCAGGGCTCACCAAAAGCAGGCTCTTTTGTATTTTAAAAGGCATTATTGGCACAATTCTATGTGAATAAAGACTTTGCCTAAACACTGAGAGAAAGCGTGCCAGCAAAGACACAAAAGACAGGTTCTCAAAAGAACTATGTAAATTTGGTACCTAATTTCCATGGATGCAAATCTTGAAAAAATTGCATGAGGAAGTGCTGTGTTTTCTTTGACTTGGAAGGAACCCTGTTGCTGCCATGATGGAAGGAACCCTGTTGCTGCCATGATGTGTAGTACAGTCATTCCGTGGGTTGTCTTAAAAACAAGTGGAACTATGGCCTCAGAAAATCTGAGGGTTTTAATGGTGCAGAGATGTACCATGTTAGTTTGCAAACCATAAAATACTTCAGGTTGGAAGGGCCTGCCAAGCTTTAGTTTAACATGGAGTAAAAATAAAATTAGTTTTCAAAATTATTATGTATATTTATAAATGATTTCTCATCATAGTAATTATATAAATGTTACTTAGATTTGATTTAAGAACAAACAGTACCTTTTCTGGAACTGGGATCATGTTCAAAGCAGCCTATCATTAATTAGTCTAAAAGACACAAATGGCTATTACCGAGGAATATAAAGATTTATAAAGAATATAAAGATTCTGTGAGCAACTTTGGGACATGTTAGACTGTCAGCTACTTACTGCATTTATACCACAAGTCGAGAACAACTGTCATCAGTAAGAGGAGCTGTTAGAAAATCAAGGTTTCTCTGTACTTGGTGCTATTAGTTATTATCTTTTAAAGATAATAATATAAGTTATAAACATTTTTCTCTCCAGTATATTTTATTTAATTTCTGCTATGATGACAGTTTTGTGGGACTGCATTTCAACTTTATCTTTACGCTTTTATCCCCTGAACCTTTATCTTCATTGACATATTTTTCAGTTTTAAATATTTGCATTTTCTTTTGGTTGGAATTCATCCTGGCTGTGCTGAGTTTCTTTTCCCTACTGCAGTTTTTGCTTACATACACAGAATTATACCTATCTCACCATACCTAGCCACAGCAAGACATTTTGGTGCCTCTTCCATCAAGTTCACTTTTGAACTGAATGCCTAACAATTTGCTCTGTACTGCTGGGGACAGGTTTCTGCTCTGGCACCCATGGTGTGTTCAGCGTGTATTGTGTGCTTCCTGACAGGCTCTTCCTTGTTGTCATGGTGGTTTTTCATTATGACTGTACAGAAGAGCTGATGGCCACACTGCTACTGTGTGTTTACTTGTTTTTGTATGTGTTAGGAATATGAATATTTTTTTTTTCATTTATGAGGTAATTTCAGTCCATTTATGGTGGTATGGTTTTGGACGTGTGGTGGTCTTTTTCCATGCTTTGGATATTTCAAATTAAAAATTTTTTTTTTCTTTTAACTTCTGTAGCTCCTGTTAGAGAAGAAGTGTGCTTTTAAATAAAAGCCCCTCCTCTGTGACTTAGAGCAAAAGTTTCATAGCTTGGCTGTATGCTGGCCACTGCACAGTGGACATTGGAATCCTTTCTGTTTTTAAATGGATTTGCACAGCACATGAAAACTGAATGCAGTCTATTGCAGAATGGTTTTTGCACTCTTTTTTTTAGTAATTACATATCTTTATAATGCTATTTAAATGCAACCTGACTAAACATTTTATTAGTACTTTACTACTTAATTAACAACTATTGCTGAAAACAGTCCCCACACTGAGACTTATTCCACTTAAGCATCCATCCTGATGAAATGTAACTAACTCCGCACTTGAAGTAATATATGACATTCTGTGGAATGTTTTTTCTTGGTTGTTTCTTGAAAGCGAGCCACTTATTTAGTGCTGAGTATCTGAAATTATTTAAAACAGTCTCTGCTTATGCTTTCTGCATAAAAATTGCAGAGACTATATAAATAAAATTCTCAACAATAATTCACATTCTTATCTGGGTGAAGAGCCTTCATACAAGCCACTGAGTTGTAAAGTGTTCAGATTTTTCTGCTGCTAAATCAACAATTGTATTAGTCTTGTGGTGTCACTGCATGTGTCATTTTATTTGGTCTCTTACTCTCCTGATTTGTTCAATATGTTGGAAGCAGTGTAAACTGGTATAACCTGTAGATGTTAGCATTTCCTGGGTATGTAGACACAGGAGACCAAAAAAGGTGTTTGGGTATGGGAGTGCAAGAATAGGCAAATAATTTTCTATTTGTAACTGGAATTTCTGGGTTTTTTAGACCGTTTTTGATGGAGGAGTGCTGGGTATATGAAATAGTGCTCTAGAGAGTTCTGGAGCTCTGCAGGATTTCTGGGAATTAGTGCTGGGATAATGATGGAAGAATACTTAGAGCTTTCTGCATACAGGAAAGATGTGTCATGATTTCCTTCCATAAACTGCAAGCTTAATACTGCAAGCTGACAATCTTTTACATTCCTTTTTCTTTATGAATTTCAGATGGGGGAATTTAGCAGCATTCATGGGGAATTTCCTTTCAAAACTGCAGTTTGAAAGTTCTGGAGGACTTGTTTCTGTTCTCACACTTGTGTAAGCCAAGTGCGAGCCATGACAGAATCATTCACTGCGAGTGATGTTGGTTTCTCATCAAAGTTATTCTTTGGTCATAGTTCTGTATTTCCAGTCCATAAGATCATGGTGGAGGGGAATGCAGTGTTTGAAGAGATTAATCTCCTTCTTGCTGCTGTGCTCCTCTGTGGGAGGTTGCCATCTTTCAAGTGTCCTAGATTTTTGTCAACCATTTGAGCTCATAGTCGGCTCAAATTTATCTTCTTTGGTGCAGATGTGGCTGTCTAATCTGAAGCCCCCGCTACAGTTGCTAACATCTAACAGAAAGACAGGGATGAAGGTTGGGGTAAAAGTCTTTTCAACCACTCCAGCAGGGTTTGGCAGGGCTTGGCTCTTAATGCCCAAGGTGATGGCTTTGTCTAAACTTTGGGCTTAGACTTTATGAAAGATGTTAGATGGGAGAAAAATTCTTTCATAGATCTGTGCAGGGAAACTATGAGTGTTTCCACCCTGGTCATACATTAGATATCTATACAAACTAATTCTTACCTCTGTAGTTTCATAGCCCAGGCTTAATCCAGAGCAGAACAAACAGTAACATTAAATGGACGTTACTGGCTATGAGTTGAGTTCCTGTAGAAGGTGGCTTAGGCTGTGGCGTTCAGTGAGGCAAGATGTGTAAAAATATTACTCATTTGTGTAGGCGTTTGTAGGATTGAGCAGCGTGAGGTATGGCAGAGCTAGCTGTTCTCAGCCTTTAACTGGAAGCTGTATCTGTTTGTTAATGGGGTAAGCTGTAAGTTCACAGCTGGTCTATAATTACCCTTTAACACTGTGAAAGTAATAACTAGAGTCTGTTTTTTTTTTTTCTTCCCCCTTTCCCCTCCTCCACAAGTGTCCAATGTGGTTATTTACACCTGTGAAGAGTGAGTAAGAAACTAGGTATAAAATGCTGCCATTCTGGTTTGGCAGTGTTTAACCACCTTGTAAATGAGTGTTCAAATTTTCAGGTGGAAGATTGGGTCGTCTTTCAAACCTTTTTAAAAGTTTTTTTAATCCTCGATCTTTTTATCCTTTTTTGCTATCCTGAATAGAATATCTAGGGTGATCATGCAAAGTGATGCTTCAATGGGGAATTTCTTAAGAGGGATTAATTTAAAAATGATTTAGGAAGTCTCATGATTTCATCAAATACTCCACAAGAACACTGTGAAGCAAAGTAGCATGCACAGATACTCCTTTGGGAACATGACAGATCATTTGAACTGTATTTTGATTAGGAAAATGTACTGCTTTTTATATCTGTGCAAGTATTTAATATTATTGACTCTAATGCTCTCGTGAAACCCTTCTGCACTCAGCCTTGCCAGGATTATCAGTGGGATTTTTGTCAGAGTAAGGACTGGACTGATATGTGATCATGAACCTCTTTCTCATCAGTTTGCTGATTGCTATTTTCTTTAGCATGTGTCCTAATTTAAAATTTGAGGGCTTCTGTAAGTTGGAGGAAAATTGAGATAGTGGCCTGTACTAATGGAGAAAAAAATTCCAGTAATTTTTTTCTTTTTATGGAGTGTTTTCATTCTGTTTGTAAGAAAAGTGTTCTCTGGAGTGGGGGTTAAATGCATTCTTGACACTTGATTCCCTACCCTGCCTGCTGACTCACCATTTTGTTGGCACACAGCCATGGTACAGTTGTGGAGTGTGTTTACCAAGTGCTTGAATCGCAAATGGAGTGCTGTTGGATTCTCTCATACTTGAAACGGTTGGGAAAAGTTTTAGCCTTTCAAATCAGCTATGTTGCAGCCTAGTTCTTTAAAGTTCAGTTTAATCTTTCAATAGACTTTTAGAGAAAGTGGATTTATTTAAAAAACATTATTTAGAGAGGGATGGTGTCTTTGTGTTACAGCCATTTATGGAAGATGAATCCTACCAGGTCTAGTGTGTTTTGGGATATTTCTTTCCAACTGGCATCACATTAGCATCCAGGAGAATAAGTCTGTTTTATCCTGTTACATGTACATACATGAAAAATATAATGCCCTGTTTTTCTGGTCTGATTAACCTAGGCACAATGTGGTGCTGGGGATGGTATTGTGATCACCTTGTCCACTGCTTTTTTCAGATGGACCTGGTTACTGGAGTAAGAAACTTGCAGGTTGCTTTATAGTTAATAACTTACATTGCTTCAGATGTCATTCCAGGGAGCAGCCCTGTGCAAAGGAGTGATGAAAGGTCATTATGGCAAGAAAACCCACAGAGGGCTGGACCACTGATATTATTAAGGCTTGCTTTCAGGAATAAAGAGAGGATCAGGGTCAAGCAATTGTCGACTCCAAACCCCACACTCCAACCAGTGGGCATGCTGCTGCCGATCAGCAAAGCTGTGCTCATCTGACCTTTACCCTTGAAACAGCAGGGAATCCCTTGGCAGCTCAGCTGGCAGGAGTTTTGAGCTGTTGCTCATTATGAGCCTAATGGGCAAAAAGTGGACTTGGAGGGAATTGTTTGCCAGAGTCCAAGTCCCTGACAAACAACTCACCGCAGCTGCATACAAAATAAACAAGTGAGAGCCTAAGATAACGCAGATCTTGAATAATGAGGCATGGGAAGAGTTTTCTGTGAATGCCTTTATCCATTTAATGAACCTCTTGTAGAAAGTGAATACCCTAGAGCCTGGTAGGCAGCATATGTAATTGCTAACCAGAAGGCTGGAAGGGCAGCAGTATGAAATTGTTGATCTTTTTGGAGTAATAGAAATGGTAGCACTTATTTACAGACACATCAGAAACACATTTCTGGATGACTAAATAACTTACTTCTAGATGATAGTAATTAACTTAATCCTAACAAGTCAAGATTGCTGCTTAGTGTTTAAATAATTTTTTGTTACAGAAACTCTCATGTTACATGCAGCTTTTTACCTAACATTTTAAGAGGCAGTGGCAGTTCAATAGCCCCTGTTTCCAACATGACTTAGTTGCAAAGAGCATTTTCATTTTTCTCTTTATAGTTGTTCACCAAGATATTTCTGTCTATGACCACAAGCTATTTCTGTCTATGACCAATGTATAAAATAAGTTTCATAGATGTTACATGAATGAGTCCAAGTTGATAAATGTGACTGAAGAGTTGAGGAAGATTAAAAACACAGCAGAGCATGTCTTTCTATTAACAAGAGTCAGTGATAAAATTGAAAATGTTGAATTTGATACAAAATTTCTTAGACACTGCTGTTAAATTTTGAACTAAGTATATGCAACCCTGCCACCTGTAGTAATTATGTCTTTCTGATCAGTGCCACATTATTTTTTGAAGAAGACGGCTACAAGATATTCCCTGTGCTATTATCATGGAGGAGTTTGCTGTGGTATCTGTCAACCACTGGGGTTGATCTAGAACCAACTGAAGTCAGGAGGATCTCCATTGGTGGCTTCTGACTTAGATGCACTGAATTCGTTCAAGTGACACCAGTGCCAGGAAGTGATAAAGGAAAGGTGATACAGTTTAGCTTAGGGTTTTTTAAGTTACTAAACTGTTTCCTTCTCCCAGAATGAAAATTTCCTTTTCTCCCATAGTACTTTTGACAGTTTCAGGTGACAATTATTGTGTCAAGCCAGATGGACTTAATAATTGGAATTCAACAAAGTTTTTAATGGTTCTATTTTCATTATACATCTGTAAGGAGCAAATTTTGTACAACCAAGGAAAGAGTATAAATTAAAGCAAAGTGGTGCTAGAAAAATTCAAATGGTTTGAATTCTAGGGTCAGCTGTTAGTCTGGGTTTCTTAGTAATTTGAAACTATCTCCATGCTATGCCTGTAGATTGGTTTTGAGGATGTCAGACATCAGTCATGAACAGATGCGTTATGTTTTATTAAATTTTATAATCTCTGAGGGAGTTTAATGAAAAACAAGGCACCAGGGAGGGGTGAATTCCAGAAGTTAATAGGCTCAGAATTTCACCCTGTGACTTTTTTCTCCTTAACCAAAGTGCCCCCTAGTCTGACTTCTGAGACCTGATTTGCTTTGAACTCCCACAATATTTAAAATGGTGTCCTCCTGGTTTTCTTACGTGCTTTCATTTGCTGTTTGTTTCAGAACCTCCCCTTGTTCTTTCCATATGCAATATTGTTTCTGTTGTTCAAAACTCAAAATGAGAAATGGCATGTCTCAGTTTATGTAGAGCTTTGACCTGTTTGAGTACTTTTTATATCTTAAGTGGGATTAATACCTGCCTGTTCTTTTATATATGCAATTCATAGACTAGTCTTTTGTCTGCCTGAATTTGTAGACCTTCTTTATATCTACTTAATGCATTCCTCTTCCATGTAGTTTGTTCATGTATTAATTTACAGCAACAAGGACTAACATTTATCTTGTTTTAAAAAACCTTGTCTTGACAAAGTATTTGGGTGGATTTTTTAATTTTAAAGAACTTTTGCATTCCTTTAAAAATGATTTATTTAAAATTTGCATGTTGGCAATCTAAGACCAAAACTTATCAATAAAACTGCTAGACAGGAAAGGTGTCATACTCTGTTCATCATGTGCACATTGCTTACAGTCCAGTGCAAGCTACGATAAGTTAATTCCTGAAAGAGCCACTGTAATAAATAATTGGATTTGTTGATGGTGAAGCAAGACTAAATTGCTCAATCCTCTGCTCTGAATAGCTGACCACAGTTTTTACTAACAGTGTCTGTCAGTTTAAAGCTAACTAATGTAATTGCTAGAACATAATTGTTGTCCTTTGAATCAGGTGTAGGTCATTTTTCCAGACCTTTCTGTATAGGTGGTTTGAGTAACACCGGCTTCCTGTAAAAATATCCATCCTTTTCTGCCTCTGGCAGAAGTAATTTACAGTTACTCTTCTAATCATGGGAGATACATGATTGGAAACAGCATTCATGGATGTTACAGCCAAACGGTCACCTTATATAGAGGAGACCCCATGGAAGGATTGCTGTCTGTAACCAGGTAGGAGGACCACAAGGTGATCCAGCTTCACACTGCACCAGGGGTGTTCTGGGCTGAATCTCGGCCTCCCTGGCAAATACCACTTCAAAATCAAATTCCCTCATGTCGAGCCGAAATACTGTATGCAGTAGTTGATTCTGGGCAGAAATGCTTTAGGTGACGTGCACATATCAAATAGTGGAAGTGATAATGGTGGAGAAGGTATCCTAGAAGTGCATTTATAAGAAAGACAGTTCTCAGTGGTTTTCTTGGATTTGATCATGAAATGATAAATGAGATAGATCATGATGAATGATTTCAGAGAGTTTGTACTGCAATGTCTTTTAGTGCCCTGGGTTTTGCCATTTCAGGAAAAAAAAGTTTTTAGTTTAATTTCTCTTTTAAAAACCCTGCTGAATCCCTGTTTCTTTTAAAAGGCAGGAGTTCTTGAATAGCTTTATCATATACAGTACAAGGGTCTGTGGCTACCACTTATCACATTCATTCTGATCATGTAAAACTGCAAATCACTGCATTGAAATGAAGTTTCAATGTTTTTATTCAAAGCAGCTTCTCACAATGTATAAATACTGCATATTAACACACATGAAAAATACAACTTCTAAGGCACCCAGAAATGTGTCCATACACTAGTTACAGGACCATCAACAAATAAATTGTGTACATTTTGATCTAGACAGTCAATATTTGATATATCAGAAGATACAAGTCCCTCAGTACTGTACCAGTTTCAGAAAATATTTACAACACTGTGATATAGGGGTGCCTGTACCCTTATAATATTATAATATGTACTCATTACAAATATTAGAAACTGTTTTAGTCTGTTCCATGGCGTTCTGACAAAATAACTTAAGGGCCTAATTTGCAAAGTTCTACAATTAATTATTTGTGCAAGTTCTGAAAATAAATTTACATTGACATAATTTGTGAATTTTTGGTTCTTTGCTTCATCTCAGAGGTTTGGTAATAAGCCTTACCAATAGACATGCCATCCTAGCTGAACGTCACTCCTTTCCCAATAGGTCAGTGGATACATCTTTTCCCCTTACACTTGACATGGATGAGAATGCAGTGTTTGTAGCAGAAAGAGACTATTTGATCTTCAGTACAAATGTCAAACTAGTTCACTGGCGAAGGAACTAATGTTTTGTTAGAATAATGCAATTCTTTGGTCCTTTGTTTTTATGGAAGGCATAATATTTTTATTCATTAAAAATTGAAATCCTGTCTGTGAGTAAGCAAGCAGTGAATGACTTTCAGTGTAGTATTTAAAGTAGCAGTAAAGAGATTTAATATGGCTTAAAACATACGGTTAATTGGGCAGACACAGATAACACATCTAGGATACCGAGTACCCAAATGTACTATGATTAAGATTGTCTATAAGTCTCTTATGTAAACTTCTTTAGTGTCTCCTAAAGAGCGCTGGCTTTAGCCAGATTTGACTTTTATAGACCCAGCCACACAAAGCCTGAGATTAAACTACTGTGGTTGGGAGCACAAATGCACAGTTTATATATAACAAAGCCCATGCTGACAAGTCTACCTATGTTGTTCAAAAGAAACAACCCGTATTATCCTTTTCACAAGAAAAACTTAAGGCCCTGTACTCTGATTTGCTAACTTTCTTACAGCAATTATTTGGGGAAGTCCTTAGTACTACATAAGAAATTATGTAGCTTTAAAGATTTCTTGTACCTAATGGTAAGGCTTATTCACAAATGCAATACATTTATAAATTACACTTAAAACTGTAAAGGCTGGCAAAATAATAATTAAAAAAAACCAAAATAAAACAAACCCCAACCAAAATTGTCTGTTTATCCCTAACATTAAAAGAGCATTTTATTCTAATGAAAAACTATTGGCACAAAACCATTATATCATATATTAAAAGAACAGTTAATAGTAGTGAAAAAGATTGCCTAAAACGCATACCCTAACCTACCACAGAAATATAAAAGTTTATATTCTGAAAATATATACTGTATTAAAGTTTGTAAGCTTATTCATTTAAACAGAAATGTACTGAAATAGTAAACTAAGCAACACTTATCTACAGCAAAAATATACATGCAGGACAACACAAAATAAATTGCTTACCTTTAATATCTACAAATTCAAAACTGTAGATTTTTAAAGATTGTACAAAACAATTTACACAAGAATAAAATAACATACTTAACAACAAATTGCATTTATAATCTTAAATACTGTGAATATTAGTAAAGGTACCCAGACTAATATGTACAGTACATCTAGAGATCTGAATACCTAGTAAAGACAGAAACACAAGAGAAAATTGATTCTGATCTTTAAATACTGGAAAAGAAGCTTTTGACATTGTTATTACTCTTTTTTGAAGGGAAAATAGATTCCATGAAAACTAGATTGTAACTGTATAGATATGAATAATTAAAAATGTTAACTATGGTTAGCGCTTGCTTTAATGGAAAAATAATTATAGAAAAATGTATTTCAACCATTCCTTTGTCATAAAAAATGCTAAGATACAGATATCTGAAAATTCAGATGAAATGATGCAGTTTAAAGGTCTAACAACTTATGATTCTTCTCTCTTTGAAAATCTCATATGGAAAGCATACCTTCACATTGCTGAGCAATTTTTCTATATTTATCTACAAAAACCAAGCATAGTATTGAAATAAACTTACTAATATCTTATTAACATATAACTAGGAATTATGGCTCTCTGGACGGGAATAAAGGAAATAAAGGAAATTGAGGAATCATGGTACTTTCCATTGCTTTTTTTTTTTCCTTTTTTTTTTTTTTTTTTTTTTCTGAAGTCATATGCTGGAGGCCTGACTGTGCAAACACGTATGCATGTGAGTGGTTTTCACTTGAGTAATCCCTCTCTTTTGAATGGGATTGCCATACAGGTGACTCACATGCGCACACTGGCATAGTAGGGGGTCCTGTGGCCTTGATCCAACCAAGTCTTTGCGCATGTGCTCTGCGGCATTGCTGGCAGGTTGTGGAAATAAGCAAGTGTTAGTATAAAACAAGTGGTGCATCTATCACTTCAAATAGTTATTGAAAGAGTTCTGTTTCAGACATTTAAAAATAAGTTACTTGTGTTCATAAGTTTTTTTGAAAACATTTAAAACAGGCTAATTAGAAGCCAGACTTCTGTCTTTTTAATGAAGAACTTCCATGAGAACTTCTGCCTTTAGGGTAGTGATTTCTTTAAAATTCAGTGGTACAATTAGGCCATAGAAATAACGCTTCTAATTAATTGTGGAAAAAGAAATGTTATATTAATGTGTTGAAGGCTACTGTTTACTATAATCAACTGTTCGTTAACTTTACAAAGGCTTTGTTGAAAGTCTTCATGGAAATACTGGGAGGGAGAGAACGCAGCAGCCTCATTTGCAGAGGTTTAAACCATAAGCAAGTCACTGAGCTCAAGGATGGAGAGCAAGTGCACAAATTACAAAGCAAACAAATGTGCAAAGCTTCTGCTTCAAGAGGTTTTAATTTGGGCATACTAAAATGGCAGGTGAAGTCACAGAGCATGCTTGTGTTATTTCCATATTAATTGCCTTCTAGCAAGAAAGAACTGAGAGAGATCCAGTGTTCAGGAGTCAGTGTCACTGAAAAGTACTAGGATCACATTCTAAAATAGCAGATTGGATTTTTGTCGTTTACTGTGGACTGCTTTTATGGATAGCCGTAAGTTCTTGTAACAGATGGTGGGGTGGCCAGATGTGGAGAGCTGGGAAAAGCAAAACAAAACCTCTCCCTCCACTTAATTCAATACCTAGCACCTTGTATAAACTGTTGGCCCACACCCAAAGGCCTCCAGAGCAGAAATTATCTCACACCTGAGGAATCAGGCAACTAGACTAAGGCTCATAAGGATTTGCTTTTAGACTTCAGACCAAAAGGGGATGTTTAAACCTGAAAAACAGTATGATGCCACATAATGGCACCACTCACCCTGTTACTGATATCCGACTAACAGGAATATAGTAAACTCACTTAAATAAAGCATCTTGTTGGCAAGCCCTTCAATGCTCCTCAAGAAGGCAGAAAGTGAAAAGAGATTTAAGGGGGACTCACTGTTTCATCCACTTTTTTTCTCTTAACCCTGGCAAATTAATCTATTTTAATATATTTTTTGTACAATTTTACACATAGAGGAGCATGCACATGGCTGTTTCTTTTACTGCCCACAGCATTCTGTGTTTTCTATATATTCTTTGTCTGCACAGTTTGCTGCTAAAAATGTGTTCTCATTCTCATGTGATGCCATTAATTCAGTTGAGGGAACTATGAAAATAAGATCTGTGATCAATAAACAGCTGAATATGAACACAAAATAAATAAGTTAAATAAATTCAACAAAGAAAAAAATCCTAGTAGTTTTTGTAAAACTAACTTTACATATTATACATATAAATTATCAGATTTTTTCCATTACACTGTTAGAACTTAGAAAAAAATAATTAAAATATTTCTAAAGTATGGTGTTTGGGTCTACAAAATATTGTGCTGACCCAGTTCTTAGATTGAGCCCTCTGTGTCAGCCCAGATGTGTTGCAACAGCAAGAATAAGTTAAGAAGGACAGACAAAATAAATCATTACAGATGGTGTGCCTTATTGGGCCTCAGTGGTGCTTCTCAGCACATGGAATGTATACTTTTATCTGGATGAGCAATGTGAAAGATGCAGCCCTCTGTAGAGATTATGTGCACTGAACAAGCCTGCCTATGTCTCGGTTACACGAAATCAAACCAGCTACAAGCAGCTGTGTAGCTCACAAGGAAATCGACACAACCATATGTATTAGGATACACTGTCACAAATTCCTCACTGATGCATTGCCTCTGCTTTTCAAACACAGGTAATGTTTGACTCTGTTCACAAGTGGAGCATTTTCTCTTTAAGTTAGGCCAAGACATCAGACTTCATAAATTTTGTCTTGCAAGTAGCTGAATAATGAATCCAGTCCTTTGGAAGAACTCCACAGCTGTTTTAACATCTGACACTCTTTCTCATTCACATCTTCAAGTCCGGATTTCAGGAAGCTCCGCACAAGACATTTGGACTCTTCCAATACCTAAAACCAAAATATCACTCAGTATTTTATTTTGAATCTGAAAAAAATTATGGGGAATGGCGTGAACAGCTTTTTTACACTACTGCGTCTGTTTTACAATCTAAGTAATTCCTTTGGGCACAGAAATTAGATTTGATTTACAGCCATAACTCTACTTGCTGATAGTCAGCATCTTTAAGAATTAAGGACTTCTGAGGTTTATGCGTTAGTGCCAACATTTTTAAAAGGAATGAGGGATTCCGAAGTACCGTGGTGTATTGAAGGTCTGCCATGAAGCACTAGAAGGAGCTGAACTCCCTCCTGTTGAAAATGTGATCCCTTGAAATGAAAACGTGTGAGGCGTGATGTCTTGGCTACCTGTTTTCTGGAAGGTAGTCTTTAAGGTTACAGAGGTTGGAAACCCAAATGTGGATGTCCACCATCTTTAACAGTTTTCCCTCATGCATCATTTCCTTATCAAAACAGAAATTAATAGGAAAGGGCCTTTACTGCAAATTCCCTTTTAAGTTCATTTACTTACATTTTTATAAAAGTGAAATATTTTATAAGAGAAGGGTGTTAATTAAAACAAGCACCCTCTGACTGTGTTCTGGAGTTAGATTTGCTTAGCACATGCAGGTAGTCATAACAAATCACATAAGGTTTTTGCAATGGGAAGCCCAATCTCAAGCCCTCAGTAATTGCTGCAAGTTCTTAAAGGCATGAACAGCAGGTCCATGGTTGCTCCCATAGATCAGCTTGTTTTTCCCAGAACCATTTTTAAACCCACTGAGACTGCATCCTTAAAAATTCTTTTTGAAATACCACCATACACCAGTATGTATCTCACAAGGAACCCAACTAGTCAAACAAAACCAGTAGTAATTCATTTTTTGAGGGCAGAAAATTTAATGTCAATTAATATAGTGTTTATGTTAAGGGAGATGCACAGTCTCCACTCAGCTATGTCAACACCTCCATGTTAAGCCCAGATCCTATCCGTTTTAGGTTACAACACTGCTATTACAAAGTAGTATTTCTCTTTAACTCAAGTAACTGGTGTTAATTGCGAATTGCGGGGCTTGTGTATTTTTTTTGGTCTGTTTCAAAAAGTATCCACTTGGATTCATTGTTTTTTTGCATTTAGGATCTCAAGAGAGTAAATCTAGTCTTTGCAAGTTTTAACTCTCATCTTTGTCCACAAGTTCGCACCAGTCTTTCTAACAGGTCACAAGAGAAAATTTCATTGACAGCCAATAACTGAAGGAAGGAAGAAATCGCAGTAAGGCCCAGAGGTTTTTCCAACTCATATAACACACCTTATATCAGCATGATTAAATAAGCTTATGCTACATTTTCAGAGAGTTTAATTCTGAATGTCTTTTGTGAGATCTAATCTACATTTCATTTAATTAAAAATCTCCTGTGTCTCTACCTTCTCTTTGACAAAGGATCTTTGAGACTGAGGGATGTTAAGACAGTTTCAGGCATAGGAAATGTAGCAAGAAACTGCAACAATTTGCACTTTAGTTAGTGCAGTTTTATTGCAGCCAGTATCACTTTTTTCACTGCATTTTTTTTAAACAAGGATGTGCCCAGAATAGGAGTATATCTGCCTGAAGGAAAAAACCTTAGGAAGTAGAAATAGGAAAGGATTTTCTTTCAACTTTTATGTCCACAAAAGGAGAGTTATAATATACTGTGACCAGACTGTGTTCAAATCCCTATGTGTCTGGATCTCTTCTCTCCTTCACAGCAGAGGTTAGCTGGCACTATCCTACCCTTCTGGTGCACTGTGTAGAACATTTTGCAGAATCAGGAACTATGCAGGTGCAGAAAAGAAGGAAGACTCAGCTGAAACATAGTAGGCCAGGACAACATGAAAGGCAAATACATTTTTTTACTAGCCCTACAGAGATTTCCCAGTACAGTTGTACAATTTCAGACTCTTCCACTTTCATGAAGGAAACCTATGCTAAAATCCCCTTTCAAAATCTGAGGAAAGGAGGTTCCACTCATACTGAATAAATGTGGAGATGGGGAAAGGAAACACCCCCCCCCCGCCACTGAAAAATGGGAGCTCACTGATCCCTACCCAGATTTTGTGTTGTTAGCCCTCTTCCACAGGTATGGTTGTGGAAACTGAGGACCCACAACCTGGTGAGCCTTGGGAGCACACTTTGCCTCTGTGAAATGTAGTTTAATTACAAAGAAGTTTGATTTCTTACCACTGCACTGCAGGATGCCATTTCTTTCACTCGTAGCATCACTTCTTGGCTAAATGTTGTTGGCCAAAATACTTGTGACACTAGTCCTCTGCTGCAGGCTTCCTGTGCTGTCAGCTTTCTCCCACAGAACAACATTTCATTTGCCTGTGAAACCAAAAGATTGTTTGTGATCTTGGGCTATAATTCCCTTAAAAAATTTTCCATACTTGCCCACTATTTTCAAGATTAAATTTATAAATGGTCTCCTCTATCTTTCCATACTGCAAAATACTTAAAAAGGAGTTTCGGTAGCTATTTAAGGATTGTGCAGGTGGCCAGAGCACCAGCATGCGTTTCGTGTAAGAGAAATGTGCTGGCACACATGATGAATCTGTATTGCTGATTTTACAAGAGTAACTGTCAGTGATACTGTACCAAGAGTCATGGAACCTAGTATGAAGTACTTTGTGGGGCAAATTCTTCTTTGTTATACTGGTAAAAACTAAGTAACCTCACTGGAATTATTATGAATTGTCTTTAGAGAACAGAGCAGTATCCTGCTCTGTTACTGCACAGTCCTGACACATTACAGACAAGTCTCTGCAACATATTCTGCTAATGCATTTCTTCCCTTCTCTACCATGCTTTTTCAACCTGTGTTCAATCTTACTTATGTACAGCATGTGTAATATATTGAATTCTGAGGTCATTTTGTGATAAGAAATTGGTAGAGATTAGATGAACTTTCCACAGATTTCATTTCTGTTCATGACAACTGAGAGAAATAGTGGTTTTCTGTTGTACTTTTTAAAGACGGAAAGAAGAGCATGAGTTCAAGAAAGGTTCTTCAGCAATTTGAGGTGGAAAACCTTACCAGTGCAACACCCAGAATTTGCGGGAATGTGTATGATGAGCAGCCAGCTGGAGTGAGTCGGATTGTTGCATATGGTGTCTGAAACCATGCCTTCTCACTTGCCCAAACGATATCACATAGTGGTAAAATAGAGGCTCCTAAACCAAGAGCAGGGCCGTTGATAGCAACCACAATTGGCTTCTTAAATTGAATAAAAGCTTTTACAAAATCCCTAAAATAAAAAATAAAAGATCTTGAATACAGAAGTAACAGATAATACCCAAGCTTAAAGTACTTAATCTGAAAACAAATTAGAACAACAGATGAACACAATAAATGCCATGGCCCCGTTTTATGAGGTCAGAATTGCAAGATACTTTCTAGTTTGCACATGGAAAATTTTGCTAATGTTTAGGTACTTAATCTTTCTGAATACCTGGGATATTAAACAGTTTTCTATATATTGTATATGAACTGATTAATTAGAATGCACTGACTGTTGTACTTTTTGCAGAATGGTTTGGTTACGTTTAACTTTACTTCTGGACCAGTAACTCATGAATTTGTACACATAGTGCTTCTCAGTTTGCTCCACAATGGCTAGTATGGATTCTGACAATCTGGTTTGGCTAACTTTATGAACATATGATAATGTGAAGGACAGGAAACTCATAGGTAGATTGCTGAGTATTTATTTTTTAAAAAACTTCTCTTAAGATCCTATGTCAAAGGTTACTGCAAGTCCCATCGATGCATTGAGAGATAGTTTATGGCACACCAGCAGAAAGAACAAGACCCAGAAAGGGGAGATAGATAGAGAGAGAAATGTTTGAACAGGGAAATAATTAGGCACGTGATCTGTTGGGTTTTCATTGCAAATGTCTTCATCAAAGACATAACAAAGTAGATGCCCTTGCCTGCCTACAACAGTAAATGTGAAGCGGTGGGAAATAATGGAGAAGTAAATGTGATCAGATTCATCTGGATGAATGAACTAGAACGTGTTAAATTCTGTGCAATGAGGAGATACTTTAAATAAGTTACCTACCAGCAACTGTGGAAAGACATCTGTTGAATGGAACAGCCTATACACCAATTAGGAAAAAGCATGAGTGTAATTGTGGGCAAATTACAGACTCCAGCAGCTCAATGCACAACATGTATATGGAGGCAAACGAGATGCTCAATTACTTTAGAAAAGAGACATGTATAAATCAAATTCAAAACCAGAGAGGGGATTCTGTTCCTGTACTGGGTATTTATTAGGTCCACAGTGCATCTTTGCTGACAGATTTTAGGAAAGAACATTATGTCAAATGTGCCCTCTGATGAGTTGCAGCTCTCCCACTGAGGTCAAAAAGACCTGGACTTCTGTATCTGAGAACAGGAGGCGTGCCTTGCAGGTCAGAGTGCCGTCTGGCAAAAAATGGAAAACATACTGAAGATAAGTATTTTATTGGACTGAAGTGCAAGGGCACTGGCTATATTTTAAATGAAAATGAAGAGTCTGAGGTGACCCAGCATTAAATGTTAAATGAATGAGTTCTGTTTTTCAGGCTCTCTAGTGAGGAGATGATTTTTGACCATGGGAAAATAGGGACTCATGGGAATTAATGCAGCTCTGTTCCCACAGGGAGTAATAAAACAGAAGATCAGCGGCAAGACAAAGAGAGTGAAATAAGGAACATCCCATTTGCTTGTTCAAGACTGTTTCTTTCTAGAGGATAGCAGGGTTAACCCCTATCTAAGGAGAGTTGTGGTTCATTTTTGTTTGCAGAAGCAATGCTGTTCCCCTATCTCATTATTTCTTCAGTTTTTTATGGTTGAGTAATGACTGTGGATCACTGCACCTGATTAATTCCAGAATTTTGAGAACCTTAGTAGTTAAGCAAGTAAGCCTTCCAAGTAGGACTACAGATGGGAACACAGATGTGATGAATGATAGGTAAAAAGAACAAACTATGGATAAATGGTGGCAGCAGATCTGAGGGCCACGTGCAGGCAGAGTAAAAGTGTTGTGGAGAAAAGCAGGAAGTACATGGTGATAAATGGGACTGGAAGTGAATGGAAAAGCAATTAGGGATGTGGAGAGGAAACAGTTAGATGACGGGGAGGAAGAACAAAGCAGAACATATTAATGGAGGGGAAGGGTTGAAGGAAATGTGAAATCTTCATATGAGTAAGCAAGGAAAGGAGGAGTTGGAGATGGGAGGGGAGTGGAACAGAACATTGAGAAGATACAATGAGCCTCTGTCATGAGGGAAGGATGGGGAGCACAGAGGATGGTACAGTGGATGGGTATGGGACGTGCCACCTACAGGAAGGAGTGGAAGACTAAAATATTGGGAGCTTGCGAGGGGAACAAATGCCTGCATTTGGTCTACAGAAGCTGCAGTGCCCAGCACTCCACTTATCTGTTTCCTGTTTGGTATGTTATTGTTTCAGTGAGTTGTCTTTGTACCCAGAACCTGGTATGTCTCTATGCCTCTGAACTGTAAGTTACACATGTAGTTTCTGGGCTAGAAGATCCTTATATCAATTCAAGGCAGTCTTTGAAAAGGATTTAAAATTGTAACTGTTGTTGCACAGTAGAGCCAGAAGCTCAAAGACAGGAAAAAGTGTCACATGCAGAAGGCTTTTGGTTTTGCTAGAGGATATCTGGGAAGTTGACCATCAAATACTCTTTGGGATGCTCAGATACCTCTGTGTTGTTGCACAGGTCTTGCTGCAGGTCAGGGCTCATAAGTACATCAAAAGCTATAAAGAAGTTGAGCAAGTAAAGTTGTCCTTCTTTGTTTTCTTCTGAGCATACCCAGAATTTTATGTATCAGATCACATAACGATGCCTGACTGATGATGTGGGACTGCTGCTGAGAATGCCTTCCAGGGAGTCTTTCGACTGCAGGGCTCTGTAGGCCGCATACGCACAGCTGCAGTGCAGTCTGTCTGTCTGCCTGCTCCAGGAGTGCAACGCCAGACACACGTCTGGATGGTGGCAGCTCCGGCTGAGGATCTATGCCCAGCACCTGGAGAGAGCCTGCGGTGCCACACATCTGTGAGTTGCCAGCCCCAAAGGCAGTGGATGAGCACAGAGGCCAAGTGAATATATCATTCATATGAGATGAGACTTGATGGGTATTTAAACTTCAGTTTTAACTTGTGACCAGTATATGAGATCCATACTTCAGAAAGCGGAAACAGCTGGTAATCAAGATTTTAATTTAATTTTGATACAATTCTAACTTGATGTAAAGCAGTGGAGGCAGAGATCCCTTAATGTGTTTTAGGACATCCTAGCCACTGAAAAAGCGAAGTGTACATTTTTGTCTACCCTTATTACAGTACATTTTCCATGAGTTGAGTCCTTTGTTCACAGAAAGCACAGAGGGTGCTAAATGGAAAACGTAGTGTATTGTTTCCAGAAGTACAATAAAAATCTATTTCCAGTGGGCCTGAAGCCGACATTCTTGACAAGGAGCAGTACATTGTACCAGTATTTCAAGAGTGTTCTGTGAGTCCAAGGATGGAAAAACTGAGTATCACAGTCTGGCTTATACTCATTTAAATGTTGAATTGATAAGTATACCTGTATATTAAATGTGTGTAGATAAATGCATACATATATAACAATACCTGTCTACACATTATTTACATGAATAATATTAAATTTGTATCTTTTAATGGAGTGTGAGTGTGCCTGTGTTTTCAAACAAGAATAGTGATTTTCTTCCCTCACATTTTCTTGGTTCCACATTATTAAAAATCCCTCACATAAAAAAAATAATAAATTAGGCTGTGTCCTTGTAAATATTACTACATGATATTCAAACATAGCTTAAAAACACATCATAATTTATTATATTTAAGAAGTAGATTTTAAATTCTTTCAAAATAATTACTAGTTTGAGAATTTCAAGTTTTAAACTGAGAATCTAAACTGATCTGCAGTAGTTGAAACCAAGGTAATTGGTGGTTAATACATGCCATGTAATAACTAAACCTGATCTTACGTTATACTAATATATCCAAAATATAGATCTGTTGTAAAACAAATTCTTTAATATTCCTTCATAGAATTGTTGCATAAAGTTTTAAAGCTCTCAGAAGAATATTTATTTATAGAAAGTGGGGGGGAAAAAGGGATCAAACCCTCTCCTGGTACAGACTGGTGAAATACCATTGGCTTTAGTGGAGTAATGTTGATTTATACTGGAAGATCTGCTAAATATGTATAAAGTATAGCTTGTGGATAATGGAAATATTTGGTGATGTATTGTGCAGATTGATTTGTAGACTGCATGTCATAAACCCTGGATTTCTATTAAGGTAATGTGATATATATAAGGAAAGTCACATTTTAGTTATGAAAATAAAACTACATTTACATATATATTAAGTAATTTAAATTTAAGAAAAAGAGTGGAGACCCTTCTAATAAGGTTCTGAAATACAGTGGCAGACTGTCATTCCAATAGAAGTATGAGTAAGCCATGGATTCCCATTTGTACTGAAATTCATTAAAATGATGAACATTAAAACAAGTAAAATATCTGCCTTTCAGGAACCAGTTTAGAACATGAAGCAATAGCGAATTTGGAAAAACAGCAACAAAGTTGTATTTGAATTTGGAGGAATGATTTGAAATATTAAATACAGAGAACTGGAGTAAAATAAATCCCTACGGATATCAGCACTGGAATAAATGTGCTTTCTTTTCTAATAAGGAAAGGTCCAAGGTTCTTCTTACTAAACAAATTTGTAGGACTATAATTAGAATGCAATCAACACTTAAATATACAACATTTTTGGACCTGATAAATATCTTTATAATCACACACTGCATTTCATAATTTAGAGATCATAGGTAAGCTTGGGTCACCTTATAGCTTCTGCAATCCTAGTGCTTTCCTTTCTTCTGTCATTGGATAACCTGCCAATTAAATATGAGTAATCTAGGCCACTACAGAATACACTTCCCACTGCGCTGAGAAGTAAGAGTTTACTGTCATCAGCTGATGCATTGCACAATGCTCTCCGAACTTCCTTCATGATCTGTGGATAAAGAAAAGTAAACAATTCGACATGCATGCCGTTGCAATACCATTTCCCTAGTTTTACAAACCTTATTGACTTTGAGAGACTTAAATTTTGGGCACTATTAATACATCAATTATAAATAATTATATAATTTTAATATACTTAGAATGATAACACTGAGAGTTTACAAAATATTTTATATTTGGAAGTGCTTTGTTGATGCTTACTAATTCAAAGACTTTTTAGGACTTGGCTGTTCTGTGCTTATTCTACGGGAAATTCTAGCTAGCTTATGCTATTTGATTGCATTTTAATAATTTCAAATATCACTTCTTTATTTTCATCGTGTATATTCAGTGTATATCACTGTATCCTCAGTAACCCAGTTATCACAATAATAGTCTATTAACCTCAACAGGTTGTAAGCAAAATCTATAAACCCCAGTTTTCAGTTCTTCAACTACTTTGGTTTATATGATTTCAACCAGAGCAAAGCAGGACAAGAGGACATCATATACATCAACATGACAAATATATTATTCATTTTTCTGTGGTCAGTGATACTGTTAAGGTCCACGAAAGTTAGAGCAAAAAAGTCGCTTGAAAGAGACATATTTTGACTCTGATTTACAACTGAATCAAGCTATTAATTGCACCATAAATCAAACCTTATCAAAATCTGTATAGAATTGAGCTGCTGGTATTGTAAGAAAATGGCCTTTCCTCTGAGCAGAGAGTTGTTTTTCTAATGATTTTTAAAAGGAAATATTATTTCATAAACTTCTGATGGGTAACTTCTTGTTTGGTCACAATTCAGCATAGTTTGTAAGCTGTAATTGATTTCAGCCATTTCAGCTTCCCCTCTTTTTAGTGATTTGCTTCTCACTTTAAGGGCCATGACTTCATCTAGTGTGACTCCTCCTATGCTTAGACATACTCATATGTCATATAGACAGGGTCCTGTTGAGTCAAATTTTTCTCTTTTGTACTGAAAGATTTGCTGTTAGTGTAAATTTAGGTAAAAGATAGCAAAATGTGGTTGGGGGATTACATATGGTTTCTATGTGAGAGAAACCCAAGATTTTTTATCTTGTGATTATTTTTGTTCACTACTTTCCATTTCCAAAAATTCTTTAGATCTCTGAAGTGCCTTATTTAAGAAATGTCCCTAAACACAGAAGTTTTGTTTATAGCATTGCAGGTAGCCTTTTATTAGAAATCCTGTGGCTTGTGAGACCAAGCTTGAACTGGTATATTCAAAGCACACAGTGCAATGCTACCTGTCTGCTTTCCATACGTGTTTGCATAAAAATGATTGTTAGTGGCTGCTGAGACCGGAACATGAGAAAGCAGGTGGTGAACTTTTAGATGCTTCACTTTAACAAGTGCACTTCAGAGCGCCTGTAATACCGAGTATGTGACAGTGGGTGGAAGTGAAGTAATTAAAAGCAGCAGAATTTGGAAGCGTATGTGAAATTCTTGTGCAGGTACAAAAATGTCATCAGTGATTTTACAAGTACTGTTTAGTCTCAGAGTCTCAGAGGCTGTCTCAGCCCTCAGTTGGTAAAAACATAGCAAAACTGCACATTTTGTAAAGGGGACACAAAAAAAGATCCCGAAAGTTAAAAAAGAAACTTCAGAGTATGGTAGATATTAGAATGAAAAAAATATGTATTTTGATTTTCCTAGTTCCATGTGAATGCAAGATCCTCCTCTTAGTTTATTTTAAATGTTCTCAAAATCTGCTCTTTCTTAGGGTGCATGTATAAATAATATCAGGGAATACCAGTCAAACATTTTTATATACAATGAGGAGTGTTGCTTTAAATATGATGTCACGATATGATACTCCATTCAGCAAGTTTCTTTACTATTCCCCTTCCTCCAGTGATATTTGCATAAGTACCATCTCTTTGATGTTACCACTGCTATCCTTCAAACACATCATTACCATTACAAACCTGTCTCTCTTTTATCTTACCCCTCATTGATTTGGATGGCTAAAGCTATCTAAAAGCATACCAAACTTCTGAGCAGAGGTTATACTGCTTGTAGGAAAAAACAATATTCTGCTGTCACTGTTTTTTCAATGTGTTAGAGAGGGCGATATTCAAAGTCCATTATTAGGAACTGATTTCTCAGATATAGTTGAAAATGGGAAGGCTTTGACAGTCTTTTGGATGGTATTTTTGAGCAGGAGTGGAAATTTAGTTCCATTGCTCCATTAGTTTCTAGCAAAAGAAAAGAGTATCAGAAACCAGGAAACCATAATGTGTCGGTGTTTTCAGGCTCCGAAAAGTATTTTTTTTAACTATCTATAAGTTTGTCATTAATTTTATCATCAAAAGGTGCTCGGAGGCGCACTGGAATACACCAATGCCAGCAAAGTCAATTCTTATTCCCCTTGTTCTGTGCCATGACTCCTTTGCTGGTGCAGTCCAAAATTCACCTGGTCACCTTGTGACTCAGCCTGGTTATAGCCAACCTCTGTCCACTGTGGCTTCCGAATGCTTGGCATCATGGCTTTCCTCATTGATTACCTGGGTATGGGTATTTCTCACAGGTATTTATATAATTATAGGAAAGCCACTAACAATAAAGATAAAAAAGATGGTTTGTCTGTCGGGTTGCAGAACAGTATATTAAACTGCTGTACTGTGAAGTAAATATAATTTTAGTTCAGAACTGCTATCTGCTTTTAAGCACAAATTTCCATTTAATGTGGTAGTGAATTCAGTTTGCAAATACGGAGATACTATGTGTCTTTAGTTACATTTCTTTGTCAGATTCCATATTCTTTTTCTCTCTTCCTTAGTCCTTAAACCTTCCCTCATTTTGGTAAAACTATGGCATTTGTCTAATAAAATTTTACTTTCTCTAGCAGACCAGATCTAATATTACTATTTGCAGGGCTCCACAGCAGTATTCTCCAGTTGCATGTTTTTTTTAAAGTAGCTTATTTATGGCCTTATAGTTAATTTTCAGTTGTGGGGACAATATTTCTATTTAAATGCATTTGATTAAAATTTCTGAGGAAGTATTTACAAAACAGTATGGGCCAGTTATTTAGCTTATGATAACTGATCAAGTTATAAATTTAAACTGGGCCTAATGCTTCACTTACTGTTTTATTGAAACCGAAATATATAATAAAATTATCACTTTCTCAAAAGTTGCTTATTTTTTTGATCCTGTCAAGAAAACAAGCTAGTTAGTTCTTTAACAGGACACCTTATACTGCAAAATAAACATAAAATGTTTAAAAAACTTCATTAAACTTCTAAGAGCTTGTTTTAATGCCTTTCACGGGATGTAGGAAATTTTAAAAGGCATTTGGTGCCCTTTGCTTTCAATATTGTTTACATTCTGGGGAAATCAGAGAGCTGGGAATTTATCACCGTAATTACACAAAGTATCTTGAACAGAAGCCTTCTGTTCACATAAATAGAAATACTAGTTTAAAAGGTTAACTCCTCTGAATCTCTAAGGATTCACTGTTGATATTCTTAAAGGTAAATATTCTGTCAATATTGCAGTAAAACTAAATTTTAAAGCCATTCAGTTTTTCTTAGAACCTCTTCCACACTTGTACATTTTTACATAAATACACTTTTTGTTACTGACTGTGCAAACAGGTTCTGAGTCCTTTCTGTTTGATAAATAAAGGACTTAGGAACCTATAAGGCTAGCTTCAGGCAGAAGTTCTGGCCAAACCCCACAATTTGTCTCTGTATGAGATCAAAAATACAGATAACAGTAAACTTGTACCTGCTTTTTTTTTTTTTTAAAGTTGGGAAAAGTTGTAAGTGAAGAGAAACCAGTGCTCCAAAATGCACCTGGTAGAACTTCAAACCATGTAATTCTCATGGCTAGAAATCTGAAACCTGACTCTTTGAGAAGTGTACTTGAGGTAGTTTTATCAGTCTTCAATGGAAACATTAGCTGTTTAGGGTATGTTTTTCTTTTAATTCAGGGGAATATTAATTCCTAGCTCTATTAATAGTGTAAAGTAAAAACAGCAGATGGATCCATTTAATCTTAAGTTTGAAACAGAATTTGGATCCTTGAAATGTGCTGAGTTAAAACAGCAACATCATGATTGGAGAAAGAGCTTCAGAAGCAGCAAAAGACCTATGAGAGAAAATGCCCTAATGGAATTTATAATGATGACATATTTTACATACCCATTTTAAATATTAATTTTAAAAATAGCAAGCCTAAACCACTGAAATAAAAACAAGCTGTGCTGTTTCATGACACTGGCTTGGAAGTTTTATAAAGTCTTGTAAAACATAAGAAAGAATTTCTGTAGTGCCCTGAACATTTTTGTAGAAAAAACTCAATTACTAGCGTGGCACTGAGCCAACTGCAATCAGTGCAAATGCTGCTGGAAGGATCATGGGCACATTTCATGCTAAAATCACCTACACAAACCCACAGGTGTGATGTGGTTACCGAAAAGATAGGGCAAAGGGATGAAGATTCAGGTAGACTTCTCTAAGCTTGTGGGGTTTTTTTGTGTGTGTGTGTCTAAGTTAGTTCTTCATTATTTTAATTAAATTGGCATAAATAGCAGAAGCCAGTGGTTGAACAAAACTATTAAATTTCATCCGAAGATAAAGCACAAAGGGAAGCAGGGCTGTTTAGGGGTGAGAATGATTCTGTATAAGCTTAATTTTATAGTGATTGTGGGCAATGCACACCTTTTTCTCCTAACATAGATGGCCATGAATAACCAGACCACTATTTTAACTATACTAAGTAGACCTCTCTTAGTAAATTAATCATTTACTATTTGGCAAACATAATTTACTGAATGTCTAATAAAGCTTGAAGTTAGTGTTTCTTTTGACAAAATGAAACACGCTTTCTTAATTTTGTAAGAATTTTGTGTTTGTATTTTCTATTCATTGGTGATAAAAGGCATCAAAACTGGAAATGTTGTAAACGTCCTTAAAATACTCTGTCAGTTTGTCTCACCTGTGGCTATGGGTGACAAACTGCAGGGACAAAGCATTCAACACATTCCTCCTTTCAGTTCCTTGGATTTTTGCTGTAATTGCCAGCAAGGATGTGGAATTGCCAATATTGGAGGTGCTGGATTTTGTGGTGTGAATGATCACGGGCTGCAGCCTGGACTGAGGCCAGAGAAATCGTTTCATGTTTGCTAGCAAGCAACCTTCAGAGAGCAAGAGCTTTCAATTGCTCTCAGCCTGGATGAGTTTTAAACAGACAATCTCAGTGTGGAGAACTCATTACCTTGATTAATTCCTGGCCATCCAGATCCTGGTCAGTAATGCAGTTTTCTAAAATGTATTTCCTCGTTTTCAAGTGAGCTTCAATAAATGTTCTAGAAATAGTCTATGCCGGTGATGCAAGAAGAGGACTATTACATGCTTATCATTTATTCTTCCACAGAGGTGGGTTCCCGGCATATTGAAAATTTTTAAAGAATAAAACGGATTGGTTTGGCAGACCTGAAGAGCCTGAATTAATTCACTGGTTAGAGCATCTGAACACTGCTGATGTGGAACAGCACAGCCAGCAATGTAAAGGTATGTCTGTTCAGCCTGAACATAGTAAGTCCTTGATTTCATACTTTTTCAGGCCCTTAAGCTCATCATTTAAATCACCTGCAGTGTCAATTAGTGCTAATTAATACATGGATGGAATGATGGATTTGATACAATCTAATGCGTTTTAAGGAATTAGTGTTAAAAGAAGGTGTTTGGTGTTATGTGTTAATAATTAAGACGGTCCTTTTAAATATTACATAGTTTAAAAACTAGGAGTGATAAATCTATGTACTATCAGTTTTAACTATTTAGTATTGTTCTGTGTATTAATGTCCATGTGCAGGTGTGCATTTGGGAAGGGGAGTCAAATTTAGGGCCCATCATACCTGCCAGTGGTTTTATTTGAAGCTCGTTGTAAGTAATTATTTTCAAAGTTATTCAGTTTCTTACTGAATAAAATAATTCCTCAAAGCTAAAATCTATTTTTCTCTCAGATGGTGCTCAAACTGGTATTTCATATACTCTTATCTTGAAGTTACTGTGTAAGACAGAGCTGCACTGGTGTGACTGGAGGGTAGAGATCTGCCACACTGCAGGCAGCTTGTGGAGGAACTCTGCCTGCAGAATGCTCAGACAGGCAAAATTGGTGCTGGGAGGCAGCTCCTGTTGTTTCCTCTCTGATCTATGGTAACCCCTCTCCATCAGGCTGTTACTGCCCACATGGAACACAGCTCAAGAATCTTCTCTGCTCTCCAGGACATGCATCCTGATGCAGGCATTTATTGACACCCCTTTTGATCTGACGTAGGAAAGGTATACCAGGACATCGCCACCCACTATGCTGGGATCACAGGGAGTGGAAGGAAAAGCTTCTCAGCCCTTCCAGTGACCGATATATGTACTGGAGTATTGCAAGCTACAAGCCCAAGTCTGACCTTCAGTGTATAATGTTTGGAACAAGGGAATTCATTAATATCATTTATATGTTGTATGACTTTATGCAATCCAGCTGAGAATAGAGCCCCTAATTGGTTCAGATTTCATAAATAAGGACTCCTAAAGTGATTCAGAGAAAAAGCAATTAGGGATCAAGATACACTTTTAGAATTACTGTCTCAGGATATAGCCTGAAATTCTCTGTATGCAACAACAGGAGCACTATTTAAATTAATAAAATGAAAGAGACCAGATTTCTCCCAAGGACAGTAAATATCAGTAACTTCAACATGTGAAAAACTGCTTCACACAACTCCATGCTGGAAATATTGATTCTGCCATTCCTTTCTTTACTTCTAATTTTCAGTTTCGGACATATAAATTAAAAATTAATTTCCATTGCATTCTTTTTGATAGGAATCCCAAGTGTGAAAAAGTTAGATATATCTGAACTCCATATTTCTTTTCTAAGATAATAAATTAGGAAAAAAATACTTAAAATCCAGTTCAGGTGCAGTGTTTCCAAGATAACCCACATATTGGGATGGCTTTCTTTGGCTTTTATCGTTACATGCTTACCTCTGGGGTCAGTGCATTGTTATCTGAAGTCTGACTCGACAGCAAAATATGTGTGAAACCATCTTCTTTCCGGACTACAATGTCCCTGAACCGGCAGTTACTTTCGTTTTGACGCACGCTGTATCTTAGCCTCTTATCGAAGACATAATCTTTCTCTCCATCTAGTTTCCTTTTCACAGTGCTGTGTAGATTCAAGCTTCCATTGGCCAGAGAAGTACCTTTCAGATGGAAAGAATCAAAGCATAATTAGGTCTATACCTTCAAAGAAATGGAGAGATATTTTCTATTAGCTTAAACATAGCTCAGTATTTACAATAGCCTCTACATGATAAATTTGATAAATCAAAAAAATATGCCTGGCTAGTCAATTGTGGCTTCAAGCCATACTTATTATTCTGTATTCCAACATGCAGTTTTTTGTTCTCTGATCAGACAACCTCTAGATACAATGGACTGTAGCATGTAGGACTGGTACTCTTACTGGGATTCAGTTCTGCTTTGAAGATGAAAGCAATTGTATCATGGTCTTTCATATGAATTTGGGTTGATCCCTGAATTAACAGAAAGATTCTAACTCAACTTTGGAAGAACTTGATATGACAGATTTAGTCCAAATCCCATCTTTCAAAGTTACATTTTCTTCCTTTTGTGGTGAACAAAAGTCATTACCAATTTCAAGTGACAATCTGAATACGCACTTGTTGCAGATCTCTGTGTGACAGTGTTAGCTAAGCAGACCCAACCAGCATTCTCTTCCATCTACCCTTGTGGTTAGCATCAGAAGTAGCAGTTAGCCATCCTCTTTGCTCTGATCATAAGCTTCTACTCATTACATTTTACAGTAACAATAATTACTGACTTTTGACTAATATTGGACTTTGTACATAGGAAATATTAATACTGATGCCATTTTGGGGGGTACCCAGCAGCAATGAAAGAAGGGAACTATGACAAGAAAGATACAGTTCCTTCTTAAAAACAAATGAGAGAATAGTATGTCAATTTTAAATGACAGTTTATTCTGACTTACACTGTGTATGAACTGTAAACTATTACTTTGCTCATGTTTACAGTTCCTCTGTAATAGGCAATGTGTTATGATTGGTAACAATGCTAAGCTGGAATGTTGAAAATATCTTTACAAGATTTTTATGCAATACTCCTAATTACAGATGTTTCACACTATTGCCATTAAAAGTAAAGCAGAGACAGGAACAGAGATTGAAGTCACTCTGTTCATTCAGATAGTTTCCAAATCTGTTTTTTGTTTAAATATGCCATATTTAAGGAAGGCCAAGAAAGAACTGAATGAAAACACCTTTGTTTGTTCTGTTCTTTACTTCTGCCAAAGCTGACTTGTTCCAGCTTCTGGTATCAAATAGCCAGGAATTTTTAAAGGGCAGATGACATAAATATTAGAACATAGATTCAAATTTATAGTTTAAATGACCAATATCCAATTAAAAATGCTCTGTTGGAATAGAATTGAATGGTGAATTCATAACAGATTACTCTCTAAACCAAAGTCACTTACCCTCATTTTGGATTAGCTACGTTTCAACTTGATGTTTATGTAGGTAACTGAACTGTCTGACAGCTCTCAGCTGGCAATGGCCTGTGGAATTGTTCACAGTGTGTGTAATGCCTGTATATACACTGCAGTTACGATATGGGATGTTAATATAGAGTGCTTAATAGTGTTTAACTGGTGCATCGTTTGGCCTCATCATGTAATGTGTGTGTGTGTGTACACATATATCTATCTACAGAAATGCACGGTTGTTAAAATGTCCGCTATTTCCATCAATCATAAAACTCTTTTTCATTGTTAAAAGATACCATCTAAAGCATTGCCTACATTATACTGGATAGAGGATTTAACTGGTGCAATGCAAACACTGACAAATTACATTAGATCATCTATTTGAAAAAAATCATTTGAAACCAGCAGAATTTGAAATTTGTTTTCTTGACAAAAATTATCTGCAAGTGTAGAAATCACCATGTGCTTGAATTTTAAAAATGATGAATACTTTCTTATGGCATGTTTCTTCTTTTTCAAAAGGTTTTGCTACTGCATATAGTTTGACATGTATTCTTACAAACAAAAATCAACTAATGGAAAACTAGTATCACTGGGAATAATATTACTGAATAGTAATATTGGTAATAATAGTAATATAGTAATATTCATTACAGTAAAATACTGAAACAAACTGATTATTTGACTGAGGCAGACTTAAAATACTGCATTTTTATCTATTCAATCCTTACTGTGTTGCTTGACCCAGCAATAAGCTACTAAGATGTGAAGAGTTAAATCTCCCAAAAAACTGTAAAGAACTTATAAAATCAGAGGCACAAATGAACACTGAATGGAAGATGTGTCAGACTAACTGTATTGATTATCTACCTAATGTTGAAGATTATGCTACATCTATTTTAAATACAGATGGTAAGAGAATAGTAGAAGATTAATTCACACAGATAATCCAGCTCAACAAAAAGCCTCACAGTAATAATTTTATTTTAATTTATTGTATTCTTCTTTGAGTAATGTATTCCGTTTGTAAATTAAATATATGATGTAAAAAACTATAAATCTTATCACAATATTCTAACTATCTGCATGCCAGATGACAGAAATTTAACCAGAGGAAAACAAGTTCTAAATTAAATATAGGAGAAACATAAATGGAAGAGTGTCATTTCCAAGAGTGGATGATTAACAGAACAATATATAGCGAGTAAATTGTTTCAGTGTATACAGTGCATCCCAGTAATCTTGTTTAATCTGATAAACTGGAGAAAATGATCAGCAAAATCTAAAGACAATAGTCATGTGAAATCAGGCCAGTTTAGCAATGTCATAGCATGGATGTGATGGAGCTAAGGAAGGTTTGCTCTGGAGCTACTAAAGCATCCAGCTTGTCTCTGCGTGAGGGTTAATAGCACCTGCTTAATGCACACAAGGGTAACAGTACCTGAACATGTCAAGATGAAAGATGACTGTGACATAGGAAAAAGGAGACATCCTCAAAGCAATCTATACTGCACGTGAAACAAATTAAGGATGTCATAAATTAACTAAGGAAGCTTAAGGTACCTCTGAGTGTGGTTTACTGGCTTAGAGTGAGTGTTTGACACTTAGTCGAAGTACAAAAAGAAAACAGAATGGGAGAAAACTGTCCTTCCTTTAGTGGGAGTTTAATCTTGTTTTTAATCAGCAGTAGAACTTGTGGAATACCTAAAACCAAACTGGTATTCAGAAATTTCAAGATTTTTTAAGGGAACTTAAGATATTCCCAGACCACTAGTATCTAGTTGCATCTAGTAATCCTTCTCCAAGAATGGCAGTAGAGGATGCTATTTAAGGAGGAAATGCAAGCTTGGCCAATTTCTGCAGTCCTTTCCACTAGTATCATCCCCAAGTGTTGTACAAGAATATGAGAGAATTCATCCTTCCCGCTTCCTTCAGCATTTGCTCATGGACCTTTTCATGGATTTCTCTAATCACCTTTAGAGCCTGTTGATGCTGTCTGTCTCCACAGCTTCCTGTGGTAGGAGTTTGAGAAGTTGTGTAGCTACTACACAGAGAAGAATTTTCTTTCATCTGTGTTTTTATCTGATGTTCTACCAGTTTCAGTGAGTGGTCCCCAGTTCTGCGATTGAAGGATTTAGCGAACAACAGTTTTGCATTCCTCAGTCTTCCCAGTAGCCTTTCTCTGTCTCCTTTCTGTCTTTCTTGTGGGTAATGGTTAATACTGTACATACTTAAAAGCAGTGTTCTGTTGATAATTTACTAATAATTTCAGACTTCTCCAGCTAAAGGAGCATCTGTAAGATATCTAAAAGCAATGAGTTTTTATCCAAACTGAGAAAGCAAGCATATTTGGTTGTCTTTTACTGCCAGTATTGCTCCAGAATAAATAAAACAGAACAAGCTAAAATACCAAGAGGAAGCAGTGACTAAGTTCATAGAGAGTATTTAAATTAAGGGCACCATGAGACTACAAAGATTTTCGTAATGGAGAAAAACAGTGGTTAGTGATACATGACAAGCAAAAATTCTTCAGCAGATGGTACAGAAATAGAGTGATGTAGAAACAGGAAAGAGAAAATTAAAAGGGGATGTTTTTTGATGCTGTCAAGAAACTTGACAAAACAATCACTCTCAATTACAATATCTGGAGAGAAACAGAAATGTGATAACAGAAGACAACAAATATCATCAGGAAGAACAGTACTGTTAGCTCCTGGGAGCATCAGTGGATGTTCTCCCACAGAGTTTTTCAACATTTTCCAATTTGCAGACCCTTAAATAATTGTCAGTAAAGACAACTCTACTCTCCTTATGATGGGATGTGTAGAAGGTAGAAGAGAGGTTTTGGTAAGACAGGTCTGTCCCAACTTCAGCAAGGTTCCAGGCCTCCACTAGGGTGCATATATGATTTTGTGCAAATATCTGTAGTATACAGTCCCCTTTCTGGGGTAAACAGTTTACTGGTGAGAGTTTTATCAATAGGTTGGGCAGGAAACACTTGTGCCCAAGTGGATGTATACACAAAACCAAATACAGACTGGTGGAAGTCCATTCAAGGAGTCATCAAAAACTAGTTTGCAAACAGCTATTATTTGTTTCAACAGGACTCGCATACCACAGACAAAAAAATAAGGTATTTTTTTATTAGCTATAGTTTATAAATTACTAATTATATTGCTTGGTTCAATACACTGGTAGTTTAACATTATTATAATATGAAAGAATACTGGTTCAAGTTGATGGGTTTTGGAGGCCCTCAACCACAGGCCAACATCGGTAGCAGAGCTGGGCCTACAGCTGGGTTTTCAAATTATGGGGATTTTTTCAGTTTTCCAAATCTAGGCTTCATCTCAAGACCAGCTTGAAATTTTTATATACATTTTCTGTGCACTCTTGCACTCAGCTGTGAGATGAGTCTGACATTCGTTTGGGCTCCATATAGGCAATCTCAAAGCTGACACAAATGTCTACTTCATCGGATTCTACCCCAGGCTGCCTGGGAGCCACAGCTTCTGGGAGCCAAACCCAGGTCCTCCAGGCTCCCTCTTTGTTCTACATACAGTGCCTGGAGCCCTGCGAGCGTTGATGGGGCATGCCGGGCTTTCGACTTCCAGACTCTGTGGCAGACTGCCTGAAACCTCTGGCATAGCTGGCTGCCTCAAAGCTAAACGTGGGAGTCCTGCCAAGCAGACTGCCACATTGCTCCCGGTCTCAAGGGACAAAGCCTTGGGACCTTGGCTCAGATTTGGAGAAAGTTTTGAAACCCAAAATGTTTGGAACAAAACTTCTGTTATTCAACAAATTGGTATTTTTCTCTGAAACTTTTTTCATTTGTAATTTGTAAAATTTCAGACCAGTTTTATTGTGACATCTATCCCGATTAAAATGAGTTTGTGTGATACTAACAGGACACATGGCAGAATCACACTGGCATCTTCTGTGCTACTTCCCTGGGAATGTGAATACGGAGGGAGTTCAGTAAATTGTTGGACTTGTTAAAGAGTAGTGCAAGTTTCTTCGATTTGACATTTCAAATGATGCAAAATCCTGTATCAGGAGATGTGACTTCTCTCAAGCTTGTAGGGCAGTATTAGGAAAAAAGCTCGTATTTTTTTTTTTTGACCCTTCTTCACCAGTTTCAGTCTGCTCTTACTTTGGTAGTCTCATCTCTCCTCTTTGTAGTTTTCCCCACTATGCGTGTGCTGGCTATCACAAAGCAAGACTGGAGGGATTTCTGACCTTGGGAGTGCTGCTGAGTATGGGTTTTTCAGATGAGAACCAGGTAGAGATTTAAAGATCTCTTGCTTTTGCCTACAGGGAAGTCAGACTGCAAGGGAGAAAGGAGAGCAAAATACAGAACAGAAGTGATGGATTTGGAGAATGCAAAAACCATCATAAAGAAATGTTTTAAAGGAGCTGCATACATCAGCTGTTAGGACAGGAGCCCTCTGTACATGGCAGAACACCTGGCTGCTTAGGCAAAGCAGCTTTCTACTGAAATAGAGCTCTCTTACAGGGATTATTCAAACAGGAGCTGGTGGATGCCATTCATTAGCTCTTGTGGGGACAAATTAAAGGCTTGTTTGACCTTACAGTTCTCTGTGGCCCTTTAGTTCCTCATTAAAAAGAGGAGGGTTCTGAAATATGGGAATTAATGCATTTTAAAGATGCATTTTGTATCAGAACATCCCCAATGAATAACATAAACCAAATTATTAAAAAAACTTCATTAGAAACAGTAAGAAAGCGAAGAAAAATAACTTTATATGCACCTGTAATTAGATATGCAAGCCTTTTTAAAGAAGCAGGCAACTTTTTAAGCAGTCTTGTATGAGCTCATACTCGTCAAAATCAAAAGCCTGCACTCTCAATTTTAAGTGTCACTGACATCATTTGGGCTACTTATGCATTTAAAGCTGACCATACATTTTGCTGGTTTGGGAGTCTTAAACAAAATATTTGATGCCTAGATTGAAAGATCACAGTAGTCATAGGATGTAACCAGTAAGACTAGGCAAGGTCAGTTCTACTTTCCAAATCAAGTAGTATTTGCTAGGTTGCCAGTAGGGTGGAAAATGGAAAGCGAGGTGATATAATTTATGTTGATTTTTGAAAAGTTTTTGGCAGGGCAATTCACAAGAAGCTGTTAAGGAAATGAGTGCTATCATGGGCTATAGAAAGTGGCTAATAAAAATAAATAATTGGAACAAATGGTTACTTTTCATCATGTCAAATGATTAGTAGTTGGCTGCCCCAAGGACCTGCAGAAAGATTAGTTTATTTAATGTATGTATTAATGAACTGGGAAGAGAAGTATGAGAGGAAAATTTGAAGAGAATACAAAGTAAGTAGAGTAAAAAGTAGGAAAGATTTTGAAGAGCTTCACTGAGTCATAAGAAAAAGGTGAATTGGCAACAGTAAAGCAGATTAAATGCATAATGAAAAGAATCATACATATAGCTGTGTTCTAAATTAACTGTAACCAGCAAGGAAAAAAAAAACCTAAGAGCAACCGTGTATCACTCAATGAAAACCTTTATGCAGTGTGTAACAGCAGAAAAAATAATTCTCAAAAGGTTGTATCACCACTATATCAGTAAGCAGTGGGAAATAATTTGGAACAGCTCCTGCTGTTTTTAAAAGGTATTAAAAAAACCTCCACACACCAAAGGCACAAGAGGATACTGAAAACGACCAGGAATCTGGAAAGACTTCCATGTGGTAGGAAGGCTAAAAAGGCTGGGGCTGCATGCTGATTGACAGAACGTCTTCCACTTTATCCCTTCATATAAGGACAAGAGCTTATTCAATGAAAGTAAAGGTCAAAAAAGCCCAAACAAAGCCCCAAACCCAAAACCCTGATCAAATAAAACATGCATCTCATTGTTAACTCCTGGAAATTACTGCCACAAAGCACCGTCAAGGCTTTAAATTTGGTAGGATTTAAAAAAAATAAAATTGGATACATAGATAATGAGAAGCTACTTAGATGCATTAAGCTGAATAGTATTTATAGAGAACATAAACCTTTATTCTCTGAGAACTAAGCCAGTCAGTAACTATGAGGATTAGAAATAAATTCCTATTTGTTCTTGTTCCCTTCAAGGATGTTTGTACCTTCCCGTAAAGTACGTCCTGAGAGTTCTGATGTATTCAGTCACTGTCAGAGACAAGGGCCTGGCAGTTCTGAGTACTCCTGAATATGATGAGCATTAATACTGAGGAACTTGAATGTTATTCAGCCATACTTACCAGGACACTTTAGCAAGAGTGGTATTAATTCTGTTTCTAAAATAATCCTGATTGGGTCTGAGCACACATAACTGAGAAGTGATTTGTTATTTGGTGATACACAGACCTGCAGTTGCAGTATTATACATACCTCAGTTGTCATTCCTACTGTCATCATTTCCCCACAAGGACTTTATACTGCAAAGTCATGTAACAAAGCCCTCATTACTTCATGTCACTCTGTGGGAAACGGAAGGGGAGAAGCCAACTGATAAAAAAATGGTATGATATATGGGGAAAGAGCGTGAATCTTGTTTACGTTCTTCTCGCCATATCACTAGTGTAGCATGACGATGATTTTTCCACTAGTGGACTCTATTTGCAGCTGCTGCAATTAACACCACCCCCACCCCCCTGCCAAAGACAGTAGTTGTTTAAATCACATACCAATTCCATTCACAACAGGTGAATCATTACTAACTTCCAACACACTGGGCAAATTTTGTTCTCCTTCATGATCATTTAAATCCATATTTTGCTGTTGTGAGCCATTCCCAAAATGTCTAGAATCTTTTTCATGACTGCCATCTCCATTCTGCAGACCATTATGTGGCTTTTTCAGTGGCATGATCTGTAAACCGCTGGGAGTAGTTCGGTAAGTCACAGTTTTAGCAGCCCTGTCATTAGCGGATGCTGGCTTTGCTGCGTATCCTCTTTTCTGTTTTTGAAGAGATGGATTAATTCTCTTCCTTTTGTGTGTTGACCCTTTAGACTTCCCAGATTCAGAAGGTCTATGTGATATTTTCTCAACAGAAGACCCTCGGCTTTCTCGTAAAAATTTTGGAGCGGTGGCCTGTTTCCCATGTCTTGATCGCTTTTCTCTAGTAACATGTAGTCCATTGAACTCATCAATAAATTCCTCACAATGTAGTAGATGATGTTCAGGTTCCCAGGTGTCTTCATTGCTTCCATACCCTTTCCACCTGATGAGATATTCCCATTTGCCCTTCTTGTTCTTCCTTTTGTCTACAATCCTCTCTACCTAAAAGAAAAAACAAAAATATCATACTAGAAAGAAAAATAGTTTGGTCATGAAAAGGATGTTCTTCATTTACAGCTAGGGAGGCCTCCCTGACACTGACTGTAAAGGTGCCTAGTATTCATGAGATTCTCCTAAAATATAGTGCCTAAAATATGAACTGACTGACATGAAAAGCCTACCCAGGCTAGCCAAAATGCAGCAACCTTTAAATTTACCTTATTTTCACAGGATGCAGTCCAACACTATATTCCCATTGGATCCTATACAGACCGTGCGGACTGCTGAGGAGAACCTACCTGGTGTGTGTATAAACCACTTGACATAACATTTAGGAATCAGTGTTAACATGTTTCTGTTCGACTAACAATTCCCATGAACAGACCTGGCAATACAGGAGAGGAATGCAGTAGCCCCAGCAGTATTTTGACAGCAAGGCCATTTCTCTTTCTGAAAACATTAAGAAGAGACATACACACATGAGCAAATCTGATCTGAGAACCTGCAACAGCCACAATGTGAAGAAACAAGAGAGAGCCTGAAGATCATTAACAAAAGCATGATTTTTTGAAAATCCGATTGTAAAATGAGTCTATTACTGTTACATTCCTCAGCTACTTCTTGTCTGAAAGAGCTAAATAAAGCCTCTTTTGCTATATTGTCAGTTACTGATCACTCTCCTGAATCCACACATGCATTATGTCCCTATAAACATCCCCATTCTACTCCCTGTCTTGAAACTATCTTGAACAGAGAACTGATTATAACAAATTACAATATTTTGCACCAAAGATCTTATTTGAAATAGTGTACATCCACTTTGCTACTTCCAACTTGTAAAAATGTTTATTTTTTATCAATGCAATATTTGAGTAAATACACAAAATTTGTGAGTGCACCAATTTAAAAAAAAAAAACAACAAACAAATGAAAGGCATAAAGGCAGGATTATGTAGAAGTACTGAATTTCATGAATCTATGCTAGAGAATGTCAGTTTAAGGACCAATTCTGCACCAAGGGATAAGGGACTATATTGGGACTCCAAGCTGAATGTGAATTAACAGTATCATGCTGTTGTGGAAAACAGCCCGTACAACTGCAGAAATCTTTGTGCTACCTCAGCACTGGCAAGATCTCAACTAGTGGGAGAGTGCATATGGAAACCCAAGCACAATCAGTGGACAGCAAGTCACGGGATTAAATTGCATCAAGTGAAATTTAGATCAAGTCATTAGGAAAAATGGAACGGTAGTCAGAATGAAGCATTAGACTAGGTAAGGTGGGGAAGGTATGGAAAAGTTTTTAGAACAAACATTTTTTGTTAGACAAACACCTGCCATGAAAAGTCACTGTTGGAAAATCAGGTTATGATGAGAAAACTTTTTGAAGTCTCTCCCAAGTTTTAATTTCCAATTCTTTTAAATTTTTTAATTTTTTAAAATGTGGCTTATGAAGGATAATGATGCCACTAATGAATAAAAAAATCATTATCATTAACCAAAAGCACTATTGTTAATTTAGAAAAATAAATAAGTGGATAGCTAATGTAATAGCTTTCATTGCTCTTCAAAGAAAAATCATCTCATGTGAAGAACAACAGTGCAATCTGTATGGAGAATTTAACCTTGAAGAAGGGCAATCACAGCAGTGTAAGTAATTGTTCTTTTTAGGTCCCCTGTTAGAGCAAACCAATGGATTAATTCTGTCTGTTCACTGGCTGGAACTGTACATTCATAGAAATCTTGGTGGGTTCCCCAAAGGAGTCTAAATGTAATTAGCAACTAAACATTATACTGCTATCTCAATTCATTTACATGGGAACTGTGCTAAGATATCTGTGTCTGAGTCATAGTGGACAGCTTTCCTCCCTCTCCAGGGCACTCAACTGCAGCATCCCAAACAGCTCGTTCCTGTGCTCTGTCTTATCAAGTATCTGCATAGAACCACCGCAGAAGCAAAGCAAGCCATCCTTTTTACTCTGAATTTAGCACAGTCCCCTTCAGGATTGCGCAGGGTGGCAAAACAATTAACTGAAGTTCAGGCTAGGGAAGTTTGAGATCATTTGAAAAGAGGGAAAAGTCTTCCCAAAAAAGATGAACTGGCATTTTTTTTGGTCCTCATTTGGGATGCGTGGCTTTCAATTATCAAGCTAATAGACTTATGATCTTGTGGACTTTATACAGAGAAGCTGTTCAAATTATCCCTGGTTTTAAAATACTTTTCATCCTCCTATCTGGGACTAGCCAGAAAGACTATACATCGAACCAGGGAACTCTGCAGTGGCCTGTGGTTGTCTGAGGATTTGTTAATTACTGGAGCTCACCATAGCAAGGAACAAAACATACGTGTATATATGTATGTCCTGGGGAAAAATCAAATTGCTGCTGAACTCAGTAGACCACATCTATCATCGCAGTAGAGAAGCTGGTTTAGTGCTATTCTGCCTGTACTAGCTAAACAATACACGCATTCTCCTCTCTGTTTAATTCAGGAGCTTGGACTTGGAACACAAACCCTGTGTCAGGTTGATGCTACCTCGGTGTAACTTCTTTCTTTCAAGGGATTACACCAGTTGCATTCCCCCACTTGCTCACTGAAGGAAGAACCTCAGAAAGGATGGACAAATACTTTGCCATTTTCAGTATCGCATACAAAAAACACGCCTTCAACCTCATCTTTTTTTCACTCATGCACCTATCTTTAACTATACTGATTTCTCATTTTCACACTGTTGCTCTACTACAAGGAGGAAGAGTGAAGGGAAGAGCTTTCATGGAGAGCATTTTTTAATATGGAAAGAGTATTTTGGTGATGAGGCATTATGCATTTCAATTAAGAGGATAAAAGGAGTAAACATGAGTGGTCTTTGTTCCTGGGAAACAAAATACTGGCAATAAGAGAATGTGATTAACCAGTTCAACACATCATGAAGGGAGAATGAAAGTATTTATGAAATTGGGTCAAATTTAATAAACGGTTTCCATAAAAAACATTCAGAACATATATTTGGGAAAGACTAAGCGTTTCATTACAGCATTTTCAGAACAAAACTATCAATGTTTCACTTCCAATTTAACTAACAAAACTAAAATAAAGAGGGACTAAATAAACTGAAGACAAAATGTTTGTTTCTGGTTAACCCCCTTCTCAGTTCATTGTTTTGCTGGGGAGAAAATTAAAAAAATGTGGGTTGATCCAAAATTACTTGTTTTCCTTGAGTTTTTTGGTTCAGCCATCATACCCACTGGCTTGACTAATGATGCATAAAAAGTCTGAGTAGATATTTGCCTCATCCTCATTACTGCCTCACTGTTCATTACTGAATGCGTTTGAGGGTAGCACTGAACATACTTGACCTCTCAACATGGTCCCTTTTCTTCCTCAGGGCTTTAAATTCTTCACTGATATTTATCCCTTTCAGAGTGCCACTGTGTTCCTTCGCTGCAGACAGTGAACTGCTTCAGTGTAGGCATAAATATCAGGTTTTTACCCACACCTGGTACTGTCTGTCCCATTTTCCTTCTATTCACAGTCCACAGTAATAACAAAATCACTATTTTGTTTTTTTAATGATGTATATTTGTTTTAACAGGTAGTATATAAAGTAATAATCTTTCTGCATTTACTTAAGGTTACACAAATTCATATGAGTTTTCTTAATGAGAAATAATTCTGTGACAGCTAGTGGTTAATAAAAATAATACTTTAATTCCTTCCCTAGAATAAGCAATACACAGTTCTGAGAATATGCAGAAAATATTTATGGCTTCGATGTCTGATTTTCCATTTCCCAGCTCAGTTCTATCTTTAATGGGAACTGAATAACATCTTCCCAAAAGTAACCTTTGTAGTTACAGTTTGCCAAATCCTTGAATTCACTATATTTTGTTTGGAAACTCAAGTAGTTAAATTTGATAAAAGTGAAATGACTGCAAACAAAGTTTGAAGGGGCACCACAGTTAAGAGAGTGCTAGAATTGACATATACCATTACCTGCCTGGATTCTCTCTCTCCCTGCCCCTCCTGGCTAACTCTGGATGAATTGAGGCGCTGATATGTTACCATATAGATGTGTTTAAAGAGAACAAACAGAATGAGACCATGGCATCTGTGCAAATGCATTTGCAACACGCGTTTCAGCTTCCAACTAGCCTTAAACCTAGCTCTATACACAGCTGCATAAACTAGGATTAAAGTCATAAATAAAAGCCTTTTAAAAAAATATTTTGTATTCTAAACTTAATGTGAAATAAAAAAAACCCCTAGTCAATTATAGTCAAAGTATGTAGAGCTTCATAAACTTAGTGTTATGATCTGATGATCAAGTGTTTATATATGCGGAGTACAACACATACACATCTTCCTTCACAGAAGATTCAGGGTCAAAATCATTCATTTATCAACACAGTGTCATTGTCCATTTAACAAAAAGAAATCTAGGCTAAGTTAAAAAAGGGTAATTCCTATTGTATTATTTCTATAGATATAACTGTAAAATCAGAGCACAGTAGACTCATCTCACAGTTCACAGGAGCTCTACAGAGCATTAATAAAAATCCTTATGCTGCCAGAAAACACCTTCCAGGAGATCAGTAAACTTCCAGAAAGGTTTGGAAGATTGCGTATATACTTAGTGATTTCCAAAATAAGTACATGTCATCTCCTCTTCTCGCCATGCATATCTATGTAAACAATTTAAACTCTAATCTGTGATGCTCAGATGGTTTCTGTTAGTGTACTGTACAGAGCAGCACACCGGTTTCATGACATACACTAGAAAAAATGCTTTTCATTACTATAAATTACAGGACTTGTATGGTTTTATGTGGTTTTTTGATTGGAGGTCTTTGTCCCATGTGCCTCAGGGTGTTGGAAGGGTATTTGAAGAAAGTGCCATGGAAAGAAAGGCAGTAAGATTTCTGAGAGAGATAAAGGCCATCTGATTCAACATGTTTGTCTTTTAAAAATTCATTCTTGCCCTGACTTCCTCCGTTTTGTTACCTTCGCTTTAAGAAATAATGTATTTCATTAGTTGTAAATCTCTTACTTGCCTGCATTTGTAACTTATTTGTGTTTCCCTTGTATTTGTATTTAACTTCTCAAAATCTGGAAATTGGAGCATTTGTTCCAGATGTACAACAAATATGGCACCGTATCTTCTGAAGCGGTCAGTATTCATGATAGAAAAATAATAGTGGAATGGATGCTGGGTCTCCTGAATCTGACACAGTTTAAAAACAAGAGTAGATACAATCAATGTGCAAGCTATGAAACCCCCCCAGTAGTAAATGTGTGTAGTTACCCAGAAGGTCAAAATGAAAGCGAAAGCGAAAGGGCTAGATAGTCATAAAAATGAAAGGGAAGACATTCCCCATCTGAATTATACACAGGCAAAACATCAAATGACATCTTCCCAGGAAGTTCAGTGAACATCCTGTTAATGTCAAGAAGACATTGCTTTTTATTCAGTTACTTTTTTCTCTTTTTAAGCAAGGATTTTTAATTTTCTACAATCTTCTTAGAATCAGGTGTTAAACTTGCTAGGGAAATTCTGAAAGTGCTGCATTTTCACTGGAAAAGCCTGTCAGCCTCACATTACACATGGTTGCAAACCCCTGCGTTAGATATATGTGTCCTCCAACACATATATATGAAGACTTAGAACAGAACAGATAAATGCTGTAAAAACTCGGGCTGCTTCCGGTATGTAAGCCTCCATCTTTGATCTTCCTCTCCTGATAGCCAGTAACAGGCTTCCTGCCATGTGATTCGATGGTCCAGGTTTATATAGAAAACCAGAAGTGAGTTAGTTGTATTTTACAGTAGTGATGTGGCAATTAAAAATTACTGCTAAAAATGGCATTTTCACATTCTTAAGACTTTTCTAGACCCAGCATTTTGCCTGCAAAAGTACATTCTGTTAGTACCTTCCCTGGCATCCAGGTATTTTAAAGAAACTGAAAGCTAAGCCTCACTCCGTGCTTACGCAAGCAACACGATTTCCTCTTTGTGTAAGGGGTCTTCTGGCAGAAGGAGCTCACCTTTTTTACCAGTTGAGGTCAAATGAAGCCCTGCCTGATAGCCTGCAGAAAAACAGCCAACCACAGGTTCCATGTAGACTCATATCTCTAGTGACCTTACACCATTTTTCTTGGAAGCCCCACCTTTCTCTGAAATTCAGTCTCACCGAAACTGAAATTCTGGTCTGGTCTCTGTTATCCTTTTGTGGCTCTTTTGAAAATTTCCCTGGTGCCCCACCTCCAGTTCCACACAAGGGCTGTGTTTCCCCCCTTGATGCCATCTGTTCCTGTTGCTGACTCTACTAACAGAACCCATTTTTGTGCCCTTCTCTCATTTTATTTATGGCAGTTTTCTCCTGGTCAGAACCTAAGAGTGCTCAAATCTCCCAGTCTGTTAAAGCCACTTCCTTCTTCCACTATAAATTTAAGGATGTAATCTAAACCACTTTCTTTTATTAGGATATTTAAGTGTATGTGTGTAAACAATACCTGTGGTGTAAGTGCCACAATCATTTTGGTTTTTTGGAGCCAACAGGAATAGTAGTATACACAAGAACCTTGCACTGGAAGAAGGGCATTTTAGTATAGACTGACACTGTCCCTTGGGAAAGGACCGGAAAAGGCAAATTGCCAGATGACACAGGGATGAGGAAGGGACTTCTTGGTCAACATGTGTACTCCCTGTCATTGTAGGCAACTACATCATATAAACCCTTTCATATTGGGTATGTTCATGATACAGAACATACTTCTGCCTGGGTTTATTGTTGATAGGTTGCACAGCAAACAGCTGTTCATTTTTAAAAGTAATCGTGTTGTAAAAAATATTTAGGTTTCATTTGGAAAGCAAGATGGTTTTCAAAGGTGCAAGAATAGTGCACTAAAAAATAAAGATATTCTTTAGCAGTAGGTTAAGGCAATCTTGACAAAGTTCTTTATATGGAAGAAGAGCAGGATTTTTTCCTCTGCAGTGCAGGTGTGCACCCATGTCATCAAAATAACTGTTACGCAATGTGGGGGAGACCTCTTTAGGTCTGTTCCCCGTAAATGGTTTAAATCCCTTTCACTTAAAAACATTAATCAACACATACAACATATATGGAAATCCAAAGAACATGGGGGTTTCTATTTCTTCTAAAGCATAATGATGCATTTCATGTATCAATTCCCTGTCTTCTTCTGTACAATAAATCATTCATTATTGTATTTCAGTGTTCATATTTCTTAAGGAAAGGAAAGCAAGAAGCAAGGCATACCAAATTCTTGATGTCCTTTATGTTATAAAGTGGTTAGTTCTGAACACACTCTCTACAAACTTGCTAGCACCATTTATTTCAGAATGAATCTGTTAGAATGCTATCTAGAACATTTGAATTTGATGATAAATGCTTACTTTTATTTCAGTACTAAAGTACAGCTGGTAATTTTTACTATACTGCTAAAGCTGTTTTGTACATTATAGTGCACACTTTAAATTTAGAAACAACAGATATTTTCCTGGTTTGTAGACCAACAAAGTAAAAAATAAATGCTGTTCCTATTTACTACCATAAGTGAGATTTAAAAACACAGTTAGTGTACACTGCTAATCTAAGAGAATTGAGACATGGATGAGGTTTGCTTGAAGCAGAACTGTTTTGTACAGTCTATTTCTGTGACAAGCACAGATGACTAAAAGATGAATGAGAAATCTAAATTCAAGGAGACAAAATATTTTGCTAAGCTCTACAAAGAGCTGGCTGTTTTGGACACATGTATGGCTCTCAGCTTTCTAATACTGTGGACTACTTCCTCAAATGTTTCTCTGCCAAATTCAATGGGATTCTCCAGTTTTATACCACGTGAGAGTATATGTATGGGGAATGTGTGTTTATCAGAAAAGGAGAGTTCAGCACAACCTAGTATGGACCTGATTCTGCCTATGCTTCCTTTACAGTACTACAAGTCAGCAGTTATTCCCAATTTACTTAGATGCAAGTAAAATTCAAGTAGGAATCCCTGAGATTTAAGAGATGAGGTTTTTTACTTTTATTTTAAAAGCAGTTTATAGGAACAGGAGCAGGACTTGAAGAGACTTCTAAGCAAACCAATGTTTATGTGAACATATCACAGTTCTTTCAGTAAAACTGCCTGGAATTTGTTTAAAAATACTCATGTTTCCAAACAGTTGTGGAAATGTGTGAGCAGTAGTTAAAAAATAGAAATATGCCTATCACTAAAGGTACTTTTCACCAACATAAAAGCAAGTCCAGAAATGCAGGAAGGAATTATTAATTTACATAAAAGTTGCACCTGAAATCATTAGAAAAAAATGAATGCTGTTTTCTTTTATGTTCATTTGCAGTTTGTTCTCCCTTACCTTGTTTAGTTCTAGCTTATTTTAGTGTTCTGTTGTACAGTCACTCAGTCTTTTTCTCCACCATATGGGCTTCATTCAGATTCAACTCAAGGCCAGGACTTCAGTTCAATACTTTTACATCCATCCCAAAGCTTAGTCAGAAGTGAAGATTCCACATTAAAAAAATACAAAGGTTCAGCTATAATACAGTATAAATAAATATTTGAACTACTCTGCTGTACTACCACTCAGTGACTCATTGCTTTACAAATGCTACTGGTACAACTGTCATAAAATAAACCACATGTTCATGTATGGTAGGTAGAAAAATATTTTCTTAGCCCTTTTACAGCAAAGTGGTAAAGTTGAGCACAAAGAAGTGAAAGCCTATGTTTTGGGGAGCTGTTTGTCATTCGGTGGTTTCCATAGGTGCTGAGGACTTATGATTTCAACGTGAACATGAACTTCAGCTGTTCAGAGAGACTTTACCAACTTCATGTGACAACTGAGGAGAACTGTCCAAGGGCAGCTTGCTGGCTGCAAAGCCTACACGCCAGGGAGAAGATGAGACAACGGGAGGGTACAGTGTATTGAGGGGGCTACAAGGTGACACTGGTCAGTCTAAGTGGCCATTGTACAACACACCGTCCTTACCAAAGGTTTTGAAGTGAATTTTACAGGGATCTTAGAAAGAGGACAACGTAATAGCTTTGAAGATATTTTCAAGGAACATGCCCCGTATTGAAATGATAGCTTGGTAAAAATTAAGCCTCTGTGTTGGAAAACAGGACAAATGGACAATTAGAGCATGTATTAGGTAGTTACTCCAAGATACAGGATGTGGAATAGCAATTCTTGGGTATGTTGTGTAAAGAATCTCCAGTGACAGTATGTTTTCTAGCTACTGTACACAGGGAGATGCAAGTATTTTTGAAATGATCAATACATATTTGACAGAGCAGCAAGGCAAAAAGAATTCCCAGTTTACAGGGCTGAACGTGAAGGAGGATGGTAATCTCTCCCCCATCACTGAGACAGGAGGGAGAAGAAAATGAAGAACTCTGTCCGTGTTATATTAATGGCTGGACAGGGATAAGGAGATGTCAGAAAGATAAATGATTTGTCTGTTTCATGCTTTCTATCCAAACTAGAATAGGAGGCAACTGGTTGGAGCATCTATATAGCAAAGGTAGTAACAGTCAAATTTGTGAATAATACCATGCAGGGATAGGTTTTAGAAGAAAAGGCTAAAAATAGATAACTTTGTACAATATAGAAGGTTGAGGGACAATCCTTTGAGTGAAAAGCTGAAGTAGCAGTTTGTAAAGTAGTGGGATAATAAGAGAAGAAAAGTCATGAAACACAAAGGTTTCTTTCAGAATTCAGTAGAATTCTTCATTTTCTTGGTTACACAAATGAAGCTAATGTGATGGCAGAATATAGGAATGAGCCAAAAAGAAAGGTAGAGCAGAAAAAAAGAATAAAGAAACATGCTTTAGGCAACTATAATGGCATGATAGGAGCACAGAACTTTACAAGTAAGTATCCAGGATACCAGTGCAACATCACAGAAAAATGGCACATAAAATTTCAAAAATTATCTGTGAAGGAGTAATTGTTAAAAAGGAAGAATAATACATCGTTATCCCCTCAGAAATAGCATTCAGATGAGCAGGGTCAGTAGGCCAAGTTCTGGCCTCAATTATGACATTGGTTTTCGCTGCAGATTTAATTTGTGTTCAAGATCTGAATTCTGTCCCATGTAAAATCAACTTACTACTGGTGCCTGGAAGGAACAAACTATCTTGTGGACAGTAGTAAAGGCAGTTATGAAAGCTGTCAGTGTTCATCAGATGGATGCATTTTAAATCATCTGAGAGTGCAGCTAGTTGCAAATCTGCATTTAAAAAGTGGGGACAGTGCTCCAAACATGGAGATGCAAAGGCATAAAAGCATATTCATTGATTTAACGTAAGAGTGTGTTTTGGAGCAATTAGATGGACTCTGTGTGAGGAGGACGTTTGTACAGTGTGCATGAAAGGCACTGACACATCTGTGCTTGTACAAATGTCTGCAGTGAGTCAGACTGACTACACCCCACTGCGTGGCAGGCTCCGGCCACATGCTGATGTGCATCTCCTCCGGCAACGGCAGAGTCCCCCCGGGAGCTGCTATCGGAGTGGCGTGCCGCGGAGGAGACAATCACAGGTTACCCTTCTGCTGTCCTCAGGCCCTAGATCCTCTCAAAAGCTGACTTTGGCAACAGATGGTCACCATTCCTTGACCTCAATGAGTCCTGTTTCAGCCTTGGTAATTCACACAAGCTAAGGAAGTGTTAATTGATGAGTTCTTCTAGATCATCATTATTCCTGATGATAGGGTTTCAGCCAAGTGTTGGCAGCACTTCTAGCCGTAGGGGTTGCTATAGACTGGAATCCATTACTCCTTTCAGGGAGGTCCCAAGGAACACCACCGGGGTTTTTGTGGTGGAGAGGTACAGATCTTGCCATCCTGCTCAAAATGCCTGCCAGATCACTCCAAGGGTTACTGTGGAGGCATGTGCCACATCTCCATGCTGATGGCTATCTTCTCTTTCTGTTGACAGATGATGCAGACATTATCAAGCATCTGGGTGAGACTGGAACTCTGATGAAGCTGAGGAACCATTTAGAAATGTCTGTGCTCGAAGCAGTATTGAATATGTAAGTAGTGAATATATTACTGAGGAAATTTTCCATGTATTTGTTAGTCAGATTCCTAACTTGGCGGTCGTGTTAATACCTCAGCTGCTCCTAGACACATTTACAGCAATGATGTGGCAAAGGGCTTTGTTCCATGTGCCTCCAGAGAATGGGGCACTATATTTTTATAAATGTAGGGTTTCTGAGATTTATTCCCTACATTTGTCTCACTGGGATTAGGCTAGTGTATGTTCTCTCCATGGCACTATGCCAGTCACAAACTGAAGCTGTGGAAGGCTGCAGCTGTCTGCTTGTTATTAATTGGGGGTTAGTGCAGAGACCAACACACATTGGTGCTCCAACACCCATACTACTTTCCAGATACTTTATGAATGGAAGCTTAAACTCACACTTCAGTGTAAGAAACCTCTGAGTCACATTTAATACTAAGATCCCACTTGCAAATGCTTTATGAAATTACAAAAAGGAATTTTAACAAATGGCTAATAAGTTCTTAGAGACTCTTATGAATCTTGGACCTAATTAGTCTTCTAATTCTAATGAGTCCATGATAATCTTCTGATGTTCTCGCTGTCGTCCCTAGCACAAACTATACGTGTAGTCAAATGCTGGAACAGATGTCCAGGGAGGCTGTGGAATATCCATCCTCGGAGATACTCAGAACTTGACTGAACAAGACCCTGAGTAACCTAATTAAGTTGGTACTGCTTTAAGCAAGGGGTTGGAGCAGATGATCCCCAAAAGCCCCTTCCAACCTACATTATTCTATGTTTCTACGATACATAAATTTTGCCTAAAATATTTACTAATTCTTTATTAATTCTTTTTCCACTTGAAAAACTGAGCTCTACGCAACCTGTGGAAGTGGGTGTATGAACTGACTCCATTAAGCCAAGTCTGGATTTACCAGGCTGGAAGGGAGTTTCCCACAAGCAGCTCTGAACTTCCTTCTTTCCTTGACTTGATACCATCAGGGTTTGTTGACTTTCAGGTCATACAGCAAGAGCAATCTACTCTCTGAGATGTACAGGGAGAGATGGGTTGGAGGACCAAGGTCAGCTGATCATAAGGTTAAAAAGATTTTCTTAGTCATTAAATGGACATTTTAAAATACTGAGATACATTGTGAAGTTATTATTCAGTGTATTTTCAGTGTTTGTATAATGGTATAAGCAGAAGAAGGAATGTGCTAACTTGGGGTCTAAACATACAACATGCTCCATGATAGCAGCTACATATTTGCTCTTCATCCAATATGAAGGAATTAAAGACAGGGATAAAAGGGAGAAGTTACCATACATTTACCACAAAGATAAGAGGAAACATACTAATTAAAATGCACTTGTAGTTCTTGTTCCTATCCTTGAGGTTTGCGCACAGATAGTAACAGAATGCTCCACGGGACAAGATACTTAGATGGGGCTTGAAAGTCTGAGTTTCTGTTTCCAGTCCTCCTCACCACCTCAGCTGTTCTCTTTATTTTTATGTGCCTTATCTGAAAGGAACATCCTCTCTGTAAAGTGATTTCAGACCTGGTGTTGAAAATGGGAAAGGTGCATTGAAGTAATTTTTATGTACAGCAGTCTCCAAAATGAAAATTTTGATAAAGCAAATCTGGTTTGAAGCCCAGTGAGCAATATAAAACCAGGAAAAAACCCCAAGATTGACTTGTGCTGAATATCTGCATTTAGGATTTGTGCTAGCTGCTGCTTGTATTTAGCAGTTTTGTAGCAGATTATGCAGTGTAATGTCCTGACAAGACCAAGAAGGTCCTAGCATATTCGGGAGTGGTAAGAGACTCGTAAGATGAATACACATTTCCTTTTCTTGGGAAAAAGAATACACCTGGATTAGACAGCTCTGGAATTACATAAGGAATTTCTGATCAAATGTCAACCTTTCTTTTTCTCCAAAGAGCAGTTACGTACAAAGGCATACGTAGAACAATACCATACAAATAAACAGTAACACGCATGATGGAGGAGTGTTATATTCTTACTACTTCAACAGAAATACTGACAAATATTGGAGAAAGTATTGCTTTTATTATGCTTGCCAGCTGTAGCCTAGTGAAGGAAGATAAACCTCATCCTTTTGGAATATTTTTAGGGATATTAACTAAACTTGATAAGGTATCTAGAATGCAACTAAGCTTGTCTTCTAGATAAGAAGAAGAAACTATTTCATGTTTTGATGTTTTGAGGATTTCAAGATGATATGCATAGTTAAAGTTTTTAGTTTAATTCCAAGGAAACAAGAAACTTCAGGTGGTCATGGAAGAAAGATTTAAACAAACTGACAGTTTGTCTTTAAATCATCATAGAATTTCCCTAAAGAGTATGTATTTCCCCAATTACTACTCTGAAATGTTATTTTCATAGTTACAAAGCACCATGCAAATCTATCCTACTAAATGGATACTAATGATCATTACTATTATTTAACAGCATCACAGGTGGAGCTCGGAGCAGTGAGCACTTTCCTTTAATATGTAGTGGGCCATAATGTTCTTAAAATTAAATGGTCAGAATATGTTAATCACAAAATCTAGTATAGACTGTCTGTCAGATCAGTGCTAATGATTGCTTAGTATGCCCCAAAGACAAAGATGTTAGTTTTGCAGTATAAAAATTCGGTGTTATTCTGGAAAAGACCTTGCCCTTGGCTGTTGAATGTCACATGCAGTATTCAGAATACGCACTGTGCAGTGCAGGGCAAATACAACACATGCAGTACCGTATGCTACATTATCTTTACAATTTCTGCCTTGTTGATTCTGTTAATGCACACAATTACAAATAGTCAGTGCAGATTTTAAAAGGCAAGTTTGCACCAGTGAATTACTTTTAAAGGGAATCTGAGATATTTTGCAACACATGTAAGGATATATGCTAGTTAGATGACAGCCACTGGGGGAAAATGAATGGAACATTCTTCAGTTTCTCTCTAAATGGCTAGAGAGAGTCTTCTGAAGGTGACAGTAAGGGACAAGAAGGTGTATGAATCACCTGTACATCTCTTACATTTTGTTGGAAATTTTTCTTACTCTGATGGGCACTCTGAGGTGTTTAGTTGCTTCCTCTGATGGCCATATCATATGAAATAATTTTTAGTCAAGATAATCAAAATGTATGAAATCTTTCCACTTTCAACTGTTTGGTGATGTACTTTCTTATTTATTTTTAAACCGTTCATAATACTATATATATTAACAGCAGAGAGTCCAGTCCAAGTTAATCAATCAGCCACACAGTTTTGTGTAAGCAGCATAATTGCATTTTTTGTTCAACATAAAAATCTATTTGGCTTTAGGTTTTTTTATAGTAGATATTTAGAGAACAAAGAGATTTTTCAAGCTCCCTTCTACCCCACGGTTTGTATTTTAGGATCTAGGTTCTCTTCCCTGTCTAATGCCTGTCTAGTTACAGGACTCATAAGTCACCAATATGAAATCTAATTATGTAAGTAATTGTAGGCATTGTACAATGAATGGCATCCTGTGATAATCTAAATATGCTGCATGTACAGTGAGAAAATTTATAATTCTAAAGACTTAAGAGTCTGAAATAGCTTGTTAGTTGTAACAATATAAAGTACTGAAAATTTCTGCTACATGAGAGTGATATGCACTTATTTTATTCACACACTAGAACTCATTCTGGAACAGTTGGTCACCATGTCTTTCTTAAAACTATAGGTTTTTAACCACTGTTTAAAATAAAAGGCTAATAATAGTCTGTTCATCAGATGTTCTAATAATAATGGTGAAAGAGACTCTGCATGTTTGAGCTTGACCTTTTTAGCATTTCAGGTGTTTATTGTGTAGTATAGTCTAAAAATGAAAAACTGTTAAAATAATAGTGACCTTCCAGAATGAATGACATATGATACCACAAAATTTCTTTCAATATGACCAGTTTTCTTTTTTTGACAAACTATTAGTCGGTGGTTATAAAACTTTTGGGAATGGAGTGTCTTGATAACATTTTGAAAAAAACTCTAGAATACAGATCTAGAATAAGTTTCATATACTGTGGCACTGAAGAAGTACCAGTGCCACTTCCACTTAAGAGGATGTTCCTTTTCAGTATGATGGCCCAGACTTGATTAGTTAACTGTCATGACATCATTAATTACAGGCCCACAGATTCACAGATTTGAAGGCCAGAAGGGACAATTACATCCATCTAGCCTGTCTTGGGCTACACAGGAATGTTTCATTCAGCAGTTTCACACTAGGTCGCAAATTCTGACTTAGTTAAACATCTATTAGAAAATCATCGCATCTTAATTTGAAGTGATTCACAGAAAGTACACCACTGCTGTTAGTGAATCTTTCTAAGTGCTATAAATAAAATGCTATGTTAATGTTAAAAAGTACTCATTTCTAATTTATGAAGGGTAAACTTCCAGCCACTGGCACCTTTTGTATCTCTGTTAGCTAATTTCGTTTTCCAGACCTTAAATCCTGCAAAGTGGTTTGCAGCTAACTGAACAGATGGTCTCCATATTTCTTTAAGTTTTGTAAAATTTGGGTGCTAATGTGATGGCTCTGTCTAAAATTTTGTAGCTGCTCCAGAAGCCATATTCCAAAATTTCATCATAACTGTTAGGGATCACCACTTGTGTCTGAAGTTCAAATTCACCTTATTTCATATAATTTTGAGGGGGAATATTTTTATGAAGTGCAGGACTATAATAACTGCATTCACCAAATCAATATAAGTCACTTACTTTGGTTTTATTGCTTAGAAAAATAATGCATCTCTTAGAGAGATGGCACAATTTTGACCAAAGAAAAAGGAAAATTTAAATGTAAGGATGATGTGCAGTGTTCAGTTCTGTGTCCCAGTTTTATTCCTGCTATGCAAAAAGTTTACTACTTACTGTCTTAATTCTGTACCCATGTGTTCAGTCATATGGACAAAGAGAACAGTTTTCCCCTGTGCTATACTGGATCATTGCATACAACTATATAATTACCCACATCTGTCTACAAACTGCTCTACATCCGCATAAATCTGTGCCCTTTCTGAAACAGGACAACAATATCCTCATTCGTTTGTGAAAAAATCAAATGCTAAATGTTTATTTGAATTTGAGTCATAATACTACATAAGTGCAAAACCTTAAAAAGAAGCAACACATGAAAGTTACACATGCTACAAAAATTTAATAATCTACCCTTAAAAAAATTACTTTTTCAGTGTTTGGGTTTTTTAAAACCACACGCTATGAATTCAAAAATACTAATTAAACAAATTAGAACACTTTAGGAATGTTCTGAAAGCAGCCATATAAAGCACTAATCAAATGTAAGGAAAGAGTTTAAATACTTTGAGTTCACTGGTTTGTATATTTTTTACCATAGTAAAGTACATTCAAGTCTTTTTATCCAAAGGATTAGTATCCTTTGGATACACGTGCCCCAAAATAAGAAAGGAGTTGGTTTTTCTGACCTGAGAAACCATTCACTAGGCACAAGTGCTTCACCATAAACTGTGTTGTGGGAAATGAAGAAGTAACAGCATTTTCTTCTCAACCTCAAACTTACTAAATAGTTTGTTGAGACTGTTGGGGTATGTAAAAGAACTGCTGTCACTTCAGAGCAGACAGCGAACCAAAATTACATTAGTTTCTCAAACGAAATTCATGACTAGTGAATCAATTTCTACTAAAATAACCCAGTTCTGCATTTCAGAGATCAGGAAACTCCATGGGGTAAATTCAGGCAGTAGTTTGCATTAGTGGTACATGAGCTCAGTGGTCCAGGGCAGCCGAGTATGAATGAGATTTTCATTCACTGATGAAAGTACATAATCTACACTTCCCTGTCCTTATAATACTGTTGTAGCCTACATGAAAGCTGTACATATTGAGCTTAATTTTGAAGCCAAGTTTTCTGTGGACTCAGCTGTGGAAAACCTGTCTTACTTTGCAGGCTTTCCTATGCGTGGAGGCAGCCGAGAGAGGCAGTGGGGTGCCAGAGAGCCGGAGATGGGCAGCGGGGGCTGCAGGGCTGCCGGATGACTTCCCAAAGACAAGGGTAGCAACATCCGGGGAAATTCCACTAACAGCACAAAGGGATGGGATGAGTTGGGATGGGAAAAGCACAGAAAAGGGCCGAGCGCTGAGGACGTGCCTTAGACTTCAGAGTGGAACAAGCGGTTTGGGATTAGGAATGATCTTGAAATCACTGTACCTATTGCCTAAATTACATGTCCCCACTGGTGAAGAAAGTGACTGCCTTAGCCGTATGTTACATGGGAGATTTACTACTTTCTCGAGCTACACACACACAAAAATGAGCACCACAGATCTATCATAAGGAAAGGTACAGCAATCCTGTTGTGCTCTAGGATGCCTTCATTTTCCTGAAAGAAAGCCACAGTCTTTTGCACCATGAGCATTCTGGAAAGTTGTGAATATTTTCACGTAAGGGCCAGACCCTCAGGAATGTTTTGGTTTTAGATACCTGAAAACCTTTTCAAAAGGTGTCATAAAAAAGGAAGGGAAAGATAGCTTAACCAAATAGTAGGATAGCATTAATTTTTTTTAATATACATATATTACCTTCCTGTAAGTGACAGTAGAACCTAGCATATCAGACATTTCCCTAATCATCTGAGTCAAAAACTATAGATTATGTCTTAGTAGAAGTCACAAAGCATTACACCACTGGTAGATTCTGATATGTTATTTAAACAGTGCTATACTCATAATCTCTCCAGCACTGCAACAAGCAAGGTCAACTTGGTTTGTTCAAGTTCTGTTTTTTAAATTACTTTTATAAAAATATTTAGCCCTAGGGCTTTTAATTTTCTTTGTATATCTACCATATTTCTCAGCTTTTGGTATTAAAGCACACTGGAATAATTTTATAAAAGTAATTTTTTTAGTTTTTGAGTGTTCCAAAGTAGCCTGTCCAAGCACATATAATTTACAATACATGTCCATTAATAAAACTGTACCGTAGCCAGAAAATAGGTGTGATAGTACTTTTCTTTTAAAATTATACCAGTTCATCACCCTGAGTCATTTTGAGGTTTCTATGGTGAATGTTTTTACTGCAGAGGAGGCCTGAGAGTTTGCTGGCTGACTGAGTCCTTCCTCCAGTGCATTTTCAGCCCTAACCACTATGGGAGATAGGTGTTAGAAATCCCTTCCAGAAGCAACCTTTAACTTTAGGAGGAGAGGGTGAGAACCCTGCTCATTGTAAGATAGAGTCTGATCGAGATATCCATTTCTTTTGATGACAGTGATTACATGACATGGCTGACCGTGATGAGGAGTTGATAGCCATGACTGTAGAATGACTAACTTAGAGGAGATCTCCTTCCATCCTGCTTTGCTAAAAGTGAGATAAATGGTGCTGCAATGAATTTTGCCCTTTGAAGGTCAGTGTCCACAGTGCACATGAAACGAATCCTTGCCATTCATGTTTTACAAGAACAGTATTAACATTCATGAACGTTTTGGCTTTAACCATGTGATGAGTTTGGTTAACAAAAATGCCAACTCCTTATCTTCTGTGGGTACTTACTTCACAAAGCAAATCAGTTTGTTTCTACATGAGTACGGAGCTCCTGGACTTCAGTAAATGTCTGTGAACATGGTGACCTGGGGCAGTGGAAGTCATTTGCAGTACAGTGTCATTTAAGCTCTGTTCAGAGAAGTCTGATCAACTTGATGCTGAAAAGAGCTGCTAAAGCGGGTGAGCTACTTACACTAGGGCTGCTGATGTTGCTGAAATTGGTGCAGCATACAACGGGTGCAGTTTTTTAGAGCTCCATAGTGTACAAGGCTCAAAGGTCAGACTGAGAGCACTGCTTTGCAGGACTGAGAACTCCAAAGAAACTCCCAGTCCTATATAGAATTTATTAAGCTCATTAAAATAGCACCCAGTCCTAAATGAGCCACAGCTTTACTTCCTCTCTGTTGTGGCTCTTGAAACTCAGGGAGTGTGATTCCCTCACACAATAGCAGTGAGAAGCCACAGATCGAAAGCAGCTGCCACCATGTTTGCAAAGGGAAACGTGCTCCTAACAGTCTGCAGTTTCTGTCCCAGAAGTGTTGCAGCTACTGGTTTACCCCGATCAGAGATGTCTCTGTTTGAGTCAGAGGTTCAAGTAACCTTCTCAGAAATGGAGCTAAAGACTAGTCACTTCAAAAGAAAAAAAACAACAAAATTGACTGTAAAACAGCCCCAGTTCATCCTGTCTCTCTGTTACACACTATCTGTCACTGCAAAGCCCTATTACACTACTGTATAATCAGAGGGGGAATGAAAAGGTAGGTCTTGCTATCAGTTCTTCTTGAGATCTAAGGTTTATCACGCAGTTCCTCTGCTAACCCTGAGGCTTACTACTAAAGTACTTTCCAAATCTTGAATAAGTGATGTATCAAATACTAAATATCTGTAGGCAATCCCCAGATATCCCTTCAATGCCTGTAAAAGTGTATGCATTTAAATACACATCCAAAACATACCTTTGCGATTCTCAGTGCTAAACAACATCCTCAGTGTGTAACTCTGCACTCTGAAAGATCAACTGCCACTAGACTGCAACTTTTGATTACCAGGGATGCTTGTGATCTTGGAATGGCTGCCTTTTGGTAGTCATAGGACCAACAGCTGCTGGACATGAAGAAAGAAAGATGTTCAGGGAAGGTTCTGCTAGAGCTGTTCTGAGCTGCACAAAACCCTAGAATTAATAGGAAATCTAGACATTTTACAGAAGTGTTATGTTAAGGCACTAATTACTTCAGTTACCTAAGGAATTCTGCCATGTGGCTTGGGGATAAAACAGCATTAAAGAATGTTGTCCTTGGTTTGTGAACTGTACTTGATCTTGAAATGGACTGTAGAAAAATCAAGGGGTGTATACTCTAAGATATAACAGCAATGCAGATTGCATATCCAAAATAAAAAAGTAGTTACACACCTTAATTGATCAGTAAGCAAGACTTTTTTCCTGTATACTAAATAAGCTACAAGAGCAGCAGTTAATAGCAGGGCAGGAAAACGGCATCATTCATGGTACACACAGAAGATCCAGTTCACATTAAAAGAAGATCTGTCTTTGTCTTCTAAACACAGCAGGTTGTCAGTGGTATTTGATATGAGTGGATGAAGCACAAAAAATAACAGCAGCACAGTTGCAGAACAATTCAAATCACAGCCCACAGTAGCTTGTCAATAAGAGGTAACCATGCACACACTGCAATACTTGATACCACTTCTAAGAGTGAGAAATGTGGTATCACTGGCACTCTCTAGAAATACTGTAAGTAATGTCATGTCAGAAAGCAAAAGCGTAGGACGGTCAAACAATGCAGGAAAAAGATCCGGCATCCTTTGTAGTGCTCATGACAAAGCCAGGGGACATGTTATTCAATTGGGAGAAACAGCAGCCTTCCATCAATTCTTCTAGCAATTCCTTGAAGCTTTCTGAGGCAGCAAGAACAACAGTTCATACAAGATTACGAACCAGAACAGGCAGTCCACGTGTTGAGCCATGCTGTTCTTCGATGAAAGCGCATTCTATCAGTGTGATGAAAGATTGATGAGAATAATAATCCAAAGCTTGTGATGTGTGCAACGAAAGAAAAAAAGGGTGTCTTCCTTGGAGCCTGGAGTTTTTGTTATCTTCGTCCACTTGATAAATGCCATATAACGTACTGTTTGCATAGGCCTTAGTCAGCAGGGAGAGATGGCAAGGCCACCTTGGCACTCCTGCTTTAATCTGTCATCTGATGCAAGTGCATGCCAGTGCATGGGAAAGGCACTGGAAGTCATTTGCTGCTGGTGAGAAGGCAGCGGGGAGGACGGTAGGAGGGCAGTGGAAGAGTCTCCTTCCAATGGCCTCCAAATGGTCTTTGCTGAGGGAGGACACGGAGGAGCAGAGCACTCTCATACTCCTTAGCTGCTGTCAGGTCACACAGGTGGCCTGCCCACCCCAGAGTCTGATGGTGTATTTATACTTCAGCTTCTCTGAAAGTACTAACACCTCAGTATTATGTGCAAAATGCTACAGCAGGTCCTAAACCAAAGGAAAGTCAGAGGAAGGAGCTGATCCAAATCGCCTGGGCTCTGAAGGCGTTGCTCAGCCCTGTGAAGCCACACAATGCTTCTGAGAGACCTACGACTCCCAGTTAATTGAGGACTGTCATTCCTGACACCGAGGGGCAAATAAAATGCAGCAGTGAGAAGGCCATAAAAGCTGGCCAAGGGCCTCACTCTTTTTATTTTATTAAGAAACACGAGTGTTTCTGCGGGTGTAAAGTAAAAGAGCCGCTATTTCCCTGGTATATGTGAAGATACATTAACATGCACAGCTTTCCCCAGGGTTTCTGTTGCATCTTTTGTGTATCATCAGTGCACAGATGATTAGGGCTTCTATTGTGCATAGACATTATCAGGCCATAAAGGTAAGTAACGGGAACATTCAGTGTTACTAAGTTTTGCAGCCTGAATTGTCTATTTTTTATTTAATTGCTTGTCTCACACTTTATACATAAAGACAGAAAAGCAGTCATTTTGCATTTCCACTGTAAAAACTAAATAAAAACCCCGAACACATTTATGTCTGCTGCTGCCAAAGAGCCAAAGCTGATACCTATTGCTTTTTTCAGTTTCCTGTTACTTTTATCACTCTTTCCATACTATGGTGTATTTTGCTGACTATACAAATACTGCATACTATGATGTGTTAATCTGCAGCATATAGTAGTATTAGGTATAGAAGAGTGACTACTTGGATAAAACATTGTCAAGTTCCTCATCATCTCTACCATCTCCATTCCTGACTGTTAACGTACATCGGTTCTGACATTTCAGCACAGAAGAAAATTATGAACCAGTGGTAGTGTCTCATTACACAAGAGTGGAAGCTGCTTTTCAACTTTTCTCATTTTTGGACTGGGAAAAACTTGAGTTTGTGCACCCAGACTCTATTACAGTCTCGCTTCCAGTTACTGCAGTCGCATGGCAAAGTTTTAATTGCTCCTTATGAGCCAGTATTTATTCCTTCAAGAACTTCCAGGTTACTTCCTCTGAAGTCATGTGAATGCATTTTAGTACGTAAATGTAGTTTCCCCTGTAATTTCTAGTGCTTAATTTGGGATCCAGAAAGCCTCCATCCTCCTCCCTGTATGGATTTTGATACTTGAGTCATATTTCTATTTAATTTGAAGCTATCCTGTTATATCATACCATTGCTGAACCTAAAAGGTTGCTACTCCCTCTGTTTAGGTAAAGATAAGTTCAATCACTTCTCAGTAATGAAGGTCTTCTCATGCTGTGTCATCCTAAATTCATGCATTCATGTTTGCACCAGAGTCTGCTATTCCTCCCTTACGTTAATCACCAAAAATCTTTGTGATTAACATCTTTCCAGTCTGTGGGTCTCAGAATTCATTTACGAGCCCAGTAAGCATTACTGTTCATTTTCTTTCCTTGTGAACCATATTTAGCAGGAATTCCCCAGCACCCTTCCTGTCAGATTTCCTGCACTAAAACACCTAAAACCTACTGCAAAACGATTTCTGAAAGACAAGTTCATCAGGTGTATTAATGTGATAATGTGATTTTATATTTTGCAAAACAGTCCCTTCTCCAAAAAGGGAAATGATTTAACAGTTTCAAAAATATTATTAGAGCAAATTTCAACTGCATAACATTTAAAGGAGAGTCCATCAGCACAGTCAAACAAATTTTACAAAGTAGTCTTCTAAAAAACTGTGTAATGTCACACTTTATTTTGTAATATCTCTCTTAGTAATAAGACTAGTAAGATACATAAGCAAAGTTCTCTCCTTCGTAGTTAGCCTGACATCTGAGAACAGTTTACAATACCACTGCTCATTGCAGTGACTGCAAAGTGATGTCAAAAAAAAGTTAATTTTTTATGTGTAAAAGAATTTGACAAGTTGAGCTGGTCAGCGAGAAATTAGGGTGTTTATATTTCAGTATGTTAGTAATCGCCATTTCTGGAAAAAAACCAACACAATAGCAACTTGATGGGTTTGTTAAAAGTTAGTGTCTTTTTAATGTATATTCAGCTAAGGCCTTTAGAGATTGATAAATGTGTATTAACAACTCTGTACAGCATTAAGGAAGCCTATGAAGACCATCCAAAAATGTAAATGCAGAGAAGTTGTGGATAAACCCTTTTAAATGCTGAAATGCTTTTCTCACAGAAGTAGGAGAAAGCTGGCTTTGTTCACTGGAAACATTTTATTACATTAATATAACCTTCTAATAATACTGACTTGATCATTTGCCTCATTCCATGCATTTACTGAAATGTTTTCTAGTTTATCTGTATCCCTTTTACCCCAGTTACTATCCAGAGCTACGGCAATGAGCCAAAACGTCATTTTTATTATTCATGTTTGATTCAGTATTACTTCATCATCACCTCCTCCCTTCTTCTACTCTTTTGTTTGCTTCTACCACCTGTTGCATCTTGTTAGAAGTCTAGACTGTGAGGTCTCTGAAAGAGAAATGGACTTTTTCTGTGTTGGAAACTGAACCCACTATTCTGATTTGTCCTTAGTTTGCAGGGATACTAACTGACAATGATTAGCAATTAGAATACCAGAATACAACTTGTAAGGCAAGTATGTGATCTCTGCAGACCGTATCAACATCTTAGTCAATACCTATGTTTGTTTAATGACTGTAGTAAGTACAAAACTAAGAACTGCCATACGAGGTCAGACTAAAGGTCCATTTAGCTCAACATGTTTTATATTCTAATAGAAATTAGTACTGGATGCTTAGGAAGCAGCATCTGTAGAGTAAGCGCTGTCCTTGCTCTACCCTCCAAGCTTCTGGAGATTAGCAGTTTAAAGATTTTTTTTTTGTGCTGAAAGGTATAAAGTGATCTATCCTCCAAGAAGCTGTTTTACCATTCTTTGAAACCATTTACAGTTCTGACTTCCACAACATCCCATAGCAATGAGTTCCAAGATTTAAACACTGTGAAGAACTGCTTCCTTTGTCTCAGTCATTTGCCTAATCATTTGATTTGCTGCATGCCTTTTCTTGTGCTATGAGAAATAGCATTCATCACTGAATTAACTAATCATCCTCCATCTGTCTTTTCCATACCATTCATATCTTCCTCAATCCCTTCTTCTGCCAGCCAGAAATTTGTCATAAGGTGTCTTTTCATTGACAACCATTCCATACTGTGCAACACCCTGTCGGCCCTTCTCTGCATTATTTCGAGTTCTGTGTCTTCTTGAAGTGGGTACAGTACTGCAGATGTGAAAGCACAATGGTATTGCCCAGTGGCATGACGGTGGTCATCTTCCATCTCATTCTCAACTACTTTTTTAATAACACCCAAAATTCTCTTTGCCTGAGGTTTACCTCCAATTAACAGTAGTCTGGTCCCATGGACCAGACACTCATTAGGAGCTGGAACACATTTTCTGGTTTAGTTGCATCTGAAGGGAGTGTGGTCACTGCTCTCCAAGACAGTTCTGTGATGCAAACGGAGGTGTGGTAAATGGGGATCACAAGGAGATTCACTTCAAAAGCATGCACCTGATCCAAATTAAAATACTAGTGTAGACACACCCAAAAACTTTCCACAATGATTCCAAGATCTCTCCTGAATAGTAACAGCTTCTTCAGGGCTCATTGTTATGCATGTATAGTCAGGATTATCTTCCCTTTGATCATTAGCTTGCATTTATAAACACTGTATTTCAGCTGCTCTCATCCAGCTCTGCACTGTCAACCTTTCTCTTGACAATGCTAATAATAATCTATAAGTTATCAGCAGTAAATGCAATTCTTTTCAATACAGGTCCCAGTACTGATGTCTGGACACTCTATCTAAGTGCCCTTCATTGCTTCCTCTCTGTGAACCAGGTAGTCTAAGAGATGACCAACTGTTCTGAGCCACAGCTCTGTTTCATTAGCAGCTGCTCCTGTGGGAGCTTACCAGAAGGTTTTTTGAAAATCCATTTACACCAGCCGGATATTGACTAAGTTGTGTGAAATGTGGACCTTCCTCTAAAAATTCACGTTAACTCTTCTTCAAACTAAGACATGTTCACATATATCTGCTGATTATTTCTTTTTATAGGTGCTACTAATTTGCGTGCAATGGAGCTCAGACTTAGTGGTGTGTAGTCTCTTGTATCCCTTCTTAATCCATTGGGTGCTGAGCACATGTAAGTGATTACATTATTGTAAGATGATTTCAAATAAACCCCACAAAATCTAAATAAATGCAGTGAAGTGCCCTATGGAAGAAAATATTCTCACTGTTCCTGTTTTGCCCCTCTGAAGGAAGGGGTTGTGAGGTTTGTGGGTGGTCTGTGAGAAAGCTAGCAAAGCCCAAGTGGGGCAACTGCTATTTTCAAAGAAAAGTATCTTTCTGACAGATGTTTTCAATATTGTTTTTGCTTTAGTGTTTTGTTGTAGTCTACTGATCGTGCTGCTACCGTTTACAATTCTGCAAGTCAACCTCTTTCCCCTTCTTTGGTAAGCCTCAAGAAGAGTAATTTTTTCCCTACACAGGTCAATCATATCAACTTATTGTGAAAGTTTTTAGAGACCTAATAGGTTTGCAACAATATTTTAATTATGACTGATAATGAGACAGTATTGAAATAGTATTGGAAGCTACATTTTCTCGGTGTAATAGAATAAAACAGATTGAAGTGTATTTCCCTTCAGCTTTGCAATATTACCAGTCTAAAGTTTTGTTAATAAACAAAGAGTGTGACATTGTTATTCAGCGGGCCAAAAAAGATGATTTTCCTTCTGTTGAAAATGGAGTATCTTATTTGCATGAATGTAAAGCAAGCCAGCATTCACATTCTCCATTACTAGTTGCCCTACATTGCAAATATTTCACTTTAAATAATTTGATACATTGTATTGTTCTAATAGTTTAAACACAAGGAACAGTAACTATTTAATCAATCTTTTTTGCCAGTGTCGGCATGCCAGTGTCATAAAAAGTGCTACAGAAATTGCCTGAAAAATATATGGGTAAAGAGAAACAACAAAGAGGGATTGCACTGATGAAAATGTGCAGCCAAGAAACTGTAATACTGCTAAAAGTCAAATGAATGGACAAAGAAATGCTATTTACAGCATAGCTCGCCATCACAATTACTCCATTGAGTTAAAAAAATAATTAGCCAATTTCTTTCAATATTAGACCACATTTAAATTTTGCCATTATTTGAACTGTCTCTCTCTAAATATTTTAACTTTAAGAAAGAATTACTAAACAGTGAGTTTATTGCTGGATTTTAATTTTGAATCAAAGACCAACCCAAAGTAAAGCACTGTATTTGTCATTCAGAAAGCGTTACAAGAATTTATGTCATTTTAATCTTCAGATAGGTATGAACACTGAACCTGGACAACAAAGGAAGCATGTTGAATTCAGTGTCTGGTGGTGGGAGAATCTTCACTGCATGTGTTTAGGCTTTAGAGAGTGATACAGAGTGTATTTTCAGTAGCACTTCCAAGCAGGAGTACGCTTATGACGTGCTATCCCAATAAACTACACTCCATCCAGATAAAGCACGTCATCAAGATTGTAACAAAATGGTAACATGCATAAGAAATCAATTGGTTTTCAGTATCCCAAAATATGTCAAGCAGTTTACAATGTAATGAGGAAGTTGGAATCGTGGTAACAGAGTGACGTTGTAGGTAAACAAGACAGTCATTATGTGCATTGTAATGTTCCATATGCGGCTCGACACTGGAATTTCTTAGTAAGATAATGAATATTGCCAGAGTTATCCAGTTACACGTTTGAAACTCACTCAGTATCTTTAATTTAGAGAACTACAAGAAGGACCTCGGGTTAACTCTTTGTTATTGGCTTTATACCTCAGTTTAATCTATTGTCCAGACGATCGCCCGCTTTAGGATTGAAGAATACTGTCTGCACTGCAAATCACACCTAATTAAGAATAGAGTGCTGAAAACTTTCATCAGGCAGCAAGATTTCTAGATTTCTACTGACTGAGGGTAATACTGCTCACAGGTTACCTTATTTTGAGGACAGTTGTCTTCTAAAAACTGATTTTGGTAATAGATCGATGACACTGTATTGAGAAATAGCTGATTCTTCAAAATAGCTCTTAGTAAAGCTTTTCCACTAAAAAAAAAAATAAAATAATAAGGTGTTACCTACAGATGATCAGATGCTTAGCTGGTGGGAACAAGCCCAGTATTGCTGAAGTCAGCATTGCACCCAGAGCTTGCCATTCTACAGAAGGAGTAGGTGCTTATCTCTGTTCTGTATTGCCCAGATCCTACTTAAAGTCACTGTTTTCCGCTTGTGAAATCAGTCTTGTTCCTTCAACAAGGAACTGTTATACCAATAAAGAAGTTGATTTGAGAAATAATATTTACTTAAATTTACCATCTTCTTGCAAGTCACCTCTGCCTTAGAAGATACACGTGTGAATACTTTAAAAATAGATTTCTGTCTTCCAGTTCAATAAGCAGGTTTAAGTATGTGTCTCTCCTAAAAAGTTACTCCATTGAAAGAGATGCAAGATGGAAAGCCGCAGTGCTCAGAAACTTGCGTTTCTGCACTTTGTAAAAAAGATTATTTTCTAAAATCTGCATGTGCAGACCAAACCCAGAATCCCAAAGTTCAGCTGTATTCTCTCCAATCTGCATGTCTCCACATGTAATAAAGATTCAGCAGGCCAAACACTGCCATTATTATCTTCAAGTTTTGATGTTCCTGGTACCTGAGTGCAGGTATAAATGGGAGATACTATCTTTCTGGTGGATCACATGAGCTAAAATAAACTGCAGCTCATTCTTACACAGCTGCATAAACAGACTAAGACTTAATTGAAACCTGTCACTGTGGTGGACAAGTCTCCTATCCAGGGGCACTGTATCATTTCAGGGAGAAGATGCCATTTTTAAAAATGTCTCTTTTCCATGAAGACCAACACTTTAATGCAAAAACTGCTGAGTTTTAAAGACTCATTTTATTATTGTGATCCAGAAATATATACATGTGACAGTCCTCTTCAGAGATTTAGCTATAATATTTAGATCACTTACCTAAGGTGTAATATAATCTGACAGAGTGTTAAAATAAGACTTTAGATTTCATCATCCCTGAATGTCTAATTGTGTTCATTGTATATAAACCCCCAAAATATTAAATTAGAAAGCATCACAGTCAGCTTCATGGGCATCTCTATGATACTGATAATTGATTCATACATTCATCAATAAAGTGGAATTTTATTGCAGTAAACGGGATGCTCTGTGCTAGGAAAAATAAAGTTTTTTCCCCTCTAAAGCCATCTCATACACTTTTAATATCAGTGTCTTTGTGAGAGAACTATTTGGGTTCAGGTAACGTGAGAACTAAATTGTACATGGAAAATACAAAATGTTACTTCAAATTACTGACAACAACTTTAATATGAATCAACAGACTTGGTATTTAAGAGTAAATACATTACCCTTTCTGTTTGTTACCAAAATTAATGAGGATTTCCTATCAACACATCCAACAGTGTATTTGAATTTTGCTTTAGCAAAATAGGGCTGCCTTACTGGGAATACCCTTTTGTCAGTCCTTTATTTTCATTTTGTTATTTCTAAGGAATGTGCACTATAGTTCTTTAATATTTAACAGGTTACCTCTTATGAGGAAAAAAAAAAAAAAAAAAAGGAGTATTTTGTGACTCTTTCATCCACTCAGAAAAGCTTGAAGTCATAAGCACATGGAAGTCAAGCAAAGCCAAACTAGTATTTTATATAGCCTGAGAATTACACTAAAATATATACAGCATTCCTTACTGTTAAAGGGAAAACAATTATTTAAAAATAAAACTTCAAAACTAACACCTGCCTTCTATCATATAATGGAAGTAACTCTCTTTTGATGTAAAGTGTCTTGGTTCTAATACACAAATCTAGAACTGACTACCAGTAAACACAGAATGGGTGTTCTTTTGCTTCTAGAATAAATCCGTACCTGTTTCACAGTCTTAAAAGAAATATAATAGGAGGTATTTCAGGTGATTAGATTTCTAACTAGAAAAAGGCATCTAGTTAACCAAACACTGAGGTTGTTTTGTCTGTCATCTTATTTTGCTTCAATATAAAGATATTAATTGAATTTAAGTTTAAAATGTTGAAAAGCCTTTTAAAATAACACAACAGTAGAAAATGAATGAACTGACAGGATAAATATGCACATCTATTTCCAAAACTTAAAATTCTATACTTAAGTTTCTTGAGTGCCACCAAAATACAAGAAGTTAGTATAGGTAATACACACTGTAATGTGCTTTATCATGGCTCCTAGATCATGATTGGCTTTAACAAAAATAATTTTGCAGCCAGTATTAAATACTCTCAAGTGCAGAGGTAATTATTGTCTTATTTGCTGAAGTTCAGTAAGAATCCTTGAAGGACTCAGATATTACTAATGGAGTCAAAGGGGAATCAGGAGTGGAATACCTTTGGAATGTCACCATAAGCCCCAAATTACTTATTTACACCAATAGCCCCAGCATATTTCAAGCTAAAATCCTGAAACTGTTTAATGGTCATCCTTCCATCCACATAACGTTTTACTTGTTCAGGAGGACAGAAAAGAATGATTTATCCAAGCAAGAAGAGAGGTGTCAGCTCTGAAGGCACAAAGCACTCCATCTCATGTGCTAATGGGTGTGGGACATCACAGCTGTAAGAGGTTTTTTCTAATGAGCCCCTTTGATGCGGTTGGTTTTCCAGGATGGGAAGGTGCAGGGGAGGCAAAGCCAAGTTGTTTTTTAAATGAAGCTACTACCATCTACACACTTGCTACCTACTAGCCATACAAACTCTTCAGCCTTCTAGACATTTCTTCTGACCTCCATCATGGAGGACTTCACAGTGGAGATGCAAAATGCAGATGGATTGATAATCAAATTCCTGCATGTACTTCTTCCCACATATTGGACATGTAGATAAAGATTTTACACCACGACCAGCTGAGAAGGTCGTATTCCAAACACCTCACACAACAAGGAGTACTTCCACTTACCTGTTCTGGTGGATACAATTCTTCCATATGATAGAACGATAAGCAAAAGTAGTTCAAATGGAGTAACAAAGAAGTGATTCAGAGGCTCTGAACCACACCACTACCAATTCACATTCATCCTTGCAAATGCCTGCAAAATGACTGGGCCTAAAATTGACTGCAAACCGGGTTGTAAGTCCATTTTCTCACAGAACACCTCCATGCCAGGTTACTACTTGAGCAGCATCACTCATATGCTGTGCAGTAGCACTCAAGGCACAGCCCACATCCAACTGCCAAACGTCATCGTCTTACAGTAACACAAAGATCATAAAAAAGGAAAAATTTTTAATGATGAGGAGCTAAACCAGCATGGCTACCTTAGAGGTACCAGTTTTATTTCTGTCCAGAAATAATCCAGACATCTGAAGAAAACTTAGACAAGACCAGGCAAAGATCCTCTACGCATCTCAGAAGTTACCAATACAAAATCTTATCACTAACTTTTTCGGGTCAGTGTTGTTCTTCACAGAACTCCCACTGGCTATGCCAGAGTCACAACAGCAATACAGTTGACATGCAGTAGCCTTAAAATTGCAAAGTAATATGACAGATACCGCAAAATGGTGGAGAAAAAGGTCAACGATACTATTCAAATCATCAAGTACTTCTGATAATTTAACACCATATAGGAGAGCATAAGTGCCGTTGACTGCAGAGGAGGTCTGTGTCCCACTCAGCAAAGTCCTAATAGAGCAATGTCATCCCTTAACTATGACCTTTGTTAAGACTTTCACAGACTGTGAGAAAGTAAAAACTGTCTACGTGAAACCTGCCAGATCCTCCACTTCTTGCACTTAAGACCCTACAGCTGATCATCGAGATCACCAAACGGAGAGTTAAGTCCAACTATGTCCAACGAACCACAGCCGCAATACCACACCCAAGCACACCCTGATGCTTGAACAGCGCCTAATCATCGGCACACAGTTCCAACTGGAAGGTGACTGTTTATGTCCTGGCCCTTAAACTGTGCGCTCCAGACAGCCACAACACAGACCACCATTTCACCGGGAAACGCTGAGCCCGAGGAGGTGCTCCAGACCCAGAACTGGCGTAGGACGTCCAGTCTTGTTTGGGTTTTTTAGATGGTAGACTTCCACTCTGGTCCCACCGACTGGAGCTGGATATTTAAAACACTCAGGTCCAGTCTTTCTTATTTTTAATTTTTGCTTTCTCCCTTCTTCTTCTCTGGCAACGGGAAGAGTGGCTAGACTTGTTCTCAGTTTGGGCATTAGAACTGGGTGCCTGAGGTCAAAATTTGGCTGGGTCTCGCCGACCGCCTGCCAGCCCCTTTCTCTCCCCCCCCTTCCCCCGACCTGGAAACCGGGCTGCCGTCTCCCGATGCCTCGCCGCTCTCCCCGCCGCTGCGGCCGGGGGTGGGGGACACCCCCGACACCCCCCCCCGGTATGCCAGGCTGCGGGGGGCCGGCGGCGCGGCGCCGCCCGCCCCCCCCTCGCCCCCCGGGCCGCCCGGCCCCTCTGGAGCGGGGCCCCCGCCAAACTTTGCAGCCCGCCATGGTGCTAGGGGCGCAGCGCGGCGCGGCCCCCCGCGCCGGCCCGGCCGCCGCCCCCGCCGCCCCCCGGGTGCGAGGTGAAGCAACCTGGCGCCGGCTCCTGCACTTTGCACAGCGGGCGCAGAGCCGCCTCCATCCCTGCGCCTCCCGGCAGCGCTAAGGCGCATTTTTTCGCACTAATCTGCACATTCAGCACGTTCAGAGCGCCTATGACTTTACCTGGACTTTCTCCACTCTCCGGGCTCATCACACTGCGATCGCCTCCCCATCCTACCGCTAACTCTCGCTCTCCTTCACTCCTTCCTCCTTCCCTCTTGCAAGGCCTGCTAAGATCAAGCCCGATGGAAAGTAGAGAGAGAAAGAGAAAGAGAGAGGCAGAGGGAAGGGAGGGGAGCCGCTCCATCCCTCCCTCCCCCCCCCGGCACACACGCCAGCCCTTTTCCCCCCACCCCAGCCCTTCCCTCGGCGATTTCCTCCGCTCTTCGGCAACTACGAGGGCTCCGCGGAGCGGCTCCCAAACGCGCCACCGCTGCCCTCCGCGGCGCCCCGGCCGGCGCCCCCCCCCGCCGCCCTCCCGCCCCGCGGCGCCCCGCGGCCCCCCGCTACCTCGTAAAGGTCCCCTGAAGCCATGCTGGGTTGCGGGACTGGGCTCCTCCGCGCCGTCTCCCTCTCTCCACCTCTCCCGCTCCCCCACTCGCTCTCTCTGTTGAGTAAACTGTGTTTTGCAGAATGACAGGCTTTGGGGCTGGCTGTGCGCAGAATCAGAGGCGAGGAGAGGCAGAGAGGCAGGCGGCGGGGCTGGCGTAACCAGCAGCAGCTCGGGCGCACAGCGCCGGGAGCCGCGTCTCCCCCGCGGCGGCGGGGCCGGCGCCCCCCCCCTCCCCTCTCCCCACCCCGCCCGCCCGCCCGCCGCCACCCTCCCTGGCCCCGGGAGGCGGGGGGGGGGGACGGGGACGGGGACCGGGACGGGTCCCCCCGCTGCCTCCGGCAGGGAAAGTCCCGGGGCCGCTCGGAGGGCGGCCTCCTCCTCCTCTTCTTCTTCCCCCCCCCCCAACCCCCCCCCCGCTCCGAGCCGGGAGCGCTTCAAACTCTTTCCGCGGCCAAAATAAATAAATAAATAAAAATTAAAAAAATTAAAAAAAAGGGGGGGGGGGAAGGAGCGGCCGCGCGGCGGGGAGGGCCGCGGCGCCCGCCCAAGGTCACCGCGGGGAGAGGCGGGCGCGGGGCCGGCTCCCCGCCGCCGGCCTCGGGCGGCCCTGCCGGCCACCTTCCCGCCCCCCCGGCGCCGCATGGCCGCCCCACCCACCCCATGGCCATCGCCGAGGAAATGGAGGTGGCGGGAAGCGTTCCCGAGCCCCCCCGAGGAGGGGCAGCCTGGGCAGGGTGGCAGGTTTTAGGGCCACCTCTCGCCTTTGCTGGCACCCACCCTCCGCCAGGCAAGGAGAGGCCTCTCCCGCTCCCTTGCAGCCATTTTGCAAATTAGCCAGTCCTCTCCAGGAAATGGAAGCCACAGACCTCCCACCACCTGGTCTTCACGTGGAGACACCGGGCGGCAGGCATTTTGAAGCAGCTGTGGGATGTGGGGCGGCACGAAGCCGTCGGCAGTTGCCATGTTAGAGCGTTCTGGGCCTTTCCTCTGAGGAAAAGGGCCGCCCCATTGCCGCTGGCGTCCTCGCAGCCCAGCGCAGCGGCTCACCTCAGTGAGGGATCCCCGTGAAGATGGCACCAAGCAAGCCCAGCGGCATCTTGACCTCCCGCCTGCCTTTATCCGCCATTACCGCCCAACGCTTCCTGCTCGGGGATTCCCAGGTTGAGAAGGTTTTCTCACACCAACTTGGCCATGAGTGAAGATGAACTAACTCGTCATGAGAGGAAGCCCTGCTTTCCACCAAGCATGATGGAGTCTTGAGGAGACGGGAGCTGGTGTGCGACAAAGGGCTCTCAGCGCGATGCCATGGCCACTCTGAAGCAAAGGGCTGTGCTCTGTGGAGGCGGCTTGAGTATCAAGTCATGTCCCTACAGCTTCACTCTGTGAAGGATTTGTTTCTTCAGGTAAAGTGTTAAGCATCCTCTCCCTATTATGTTTCTTGATACAAAAAAGTGTCATTAAGGTTTGCTCTGACCAGTTCTTCACACCTTGGCTTTGTAGCCAGCCTGCTGTAGTTGTTACCAGCTTTTAGACCCCATCTTCTCATAGCTGACCTCAGGTAGTCATCCCCTCTGGCTTTGCTGTGGTCGTGGCTTTTTTTTGCCTTCGTTGTGTTGGCATTTCTCATCTTTTGATTTCTCATCTTTTGATTTCAGTCCTTTGTGTAACGCTGGACTCCATATTAATGTGGGACTTGGCACTGCTCAGACTATTACCTGAGCGGCAGGTAGGAGCCGGCTGTTGACTATAATACACTAAGTCTCAACGTGGCTAATAAATGTCGCTGGTATTGAGTGCTGAATTATTTCTGAAATTTCATTTATGACCAAAAAATCCCAGTGTGGTCCAAGTGGGGTGAAGCCAAAGACTCTTCTGGCTGAGAGGATTCTTATTTGAAATACTGAAATTGGGTATTTTGAACATCGTCACCGGCTATTATGAAAGTAGGAAATAACACATGCACATCCAGCTCTTGATTGACCCCATCTCCTGAACTGTGAATATTACCTCTGGTGATTATGAACTTGCTAGCTAACCAGTTTAGTATTGACTTACAGTTCAATAAAAACTATCTTATGGTAGTTTGGAGCTCAAAGATGTTTATGGTTTGTGTGGTCTGCTGGGTGGTGTGATAATATTGAATTCCTAAGGACAAGCTACTCTGCCTACGTAAAACATAACTGTTTTTTTCTTAACTGAAGTAACTGGAGGGTTGTTCTCTGCTTTCCAATTCGCCAGCGATATTTGGATTGTTGGGATTTGATATTTGAAGAGCAAAATGTTGAAAGGATTAAGAAATACTGTAAACGACCCATGCCTTTAGCAATTCTAGTAATTAGTACAGCAAAATTTTCTTCATTCCCAAGAAAAGCATTACTTAATAATCACACCCCATGGTTTCTTCTTGATAAACCAATTATTTTGTCTTAGTGTAAAGTGACTTTTACTGTTTACGGTAACAAATCAGCTCTTTGGAGTGCTCATTGAGCAGAATATTCCATTGATAAGTAGACATTTTAATACATTTCTCTTCAAAGTCTGCTTTGTTACACCTACTACTTTGCTGCTTTCTACAGCAGTAAACAAAATGGCAGTCAAATCCAGTGAGTCATTTTTCAGATGCATTCTAAAATATTCCTCCTCTGAAACTGTTGGCTTTCTTCATAGTATCAACTCTTTCCAAAGGTGCCTTGAATGAATTAAAAAATGTCCTTTCTCAAGCTGTAGAAGAATAAATGTCTTTTCTTCTGAGACAGGTCTAATAATCAGACTGTTCTTTCTGGTCTTTGCTGTTACTCTGCTCTCAGACAGCTTTAATTAGAACAATCAACCCTGCACCATATTGGAAGAAATCTCCATGACCTGGTCTATATTTTAGAAAATTTCATTTACATTGTACAGTGTTTAGATCACACTAACACTGTCAATATTGTTGCCATAAGATTTACAACCCAAACAAATATTAGTTTGGACGTTTTGAAAGGATGAGTTCTTTAGTGAATACTTTGAAGAGGGGAAACATCTTTTTCCTGATTACTCGTTCCTCGTTTTAGAGTACACAGTCCCTTGGGATGCAATGGTGTGTGAGTCAGTAGTGAGGAGCAGAAAGAGGACTTTTGCAATTGTCAAACCCAGGAAAACTTGATTGTGGTTTCAGTGCATTTCCCTATCACTTAGCAGAAAACAAGGTTTTAAATTTTAAAAAATCCAAGTGACCTTCATTTGCCCTGCAGGTCTCTATTGTAAGTAGTCAAGTCGTGTGGTATACCTCTGAATTTTTTTGAAAAAATGAAAGTATTTAAACTTATTACCATTTAAAAAAAAGTTTCTGATAACAGATTTTCTGGAAATACGTGGTTTTCAATTTTAATTGCCTTTAAATGGGAATATCTTTACTCTGAAATGAAATTACTGAAAAATCCAGATTTTTGTACAAATTACAAACTCTAAACTAAATGTTTTTGCTAAATATGTGATTATTCATTACTCCTATTGTTTCCCCGTCTTCTCTTTCCCATCCCAAGAGAGTGATGCAAGCAAGGGAGGCATTCCAAGTGCGATACGTCACATTTGAACACTTCTTTTGGTTTGGTGGATGCTCTGGTTTCCACTACTTTAATTACAGGAATTATCTCTCAGACTGCATAAACTTAAAAGTGAAACTATTATATTTCAGAAAGCTCAAATGCTGTTGTCATAGCTGTGCCATTGATTTGTTATTGATTGTTTAGTCAGTCTGTCCAGTGCTATGCAAATACTGTAGAAACTGTACAGTCAATAATACAGTTCCCCCAAGGAGTGTACAGTCGAATAGTGCATTTTGGCAGCAAGCTCTATGAAAAGTTGCTGTAAAGGGCTGCATTGTCTCTTGAAGAGGAAGCTGAATGATGGGCAAGAATAATTTGGTAAATGGAGAAATTGAGAATTCCTGCACTAAGGTATGAAAATTAAATGAGAAAAGGGTGAAAACAAGGCATGAGAGGAAGGAATGAAGGACAAGGAACCAAAGGTGAATGCAAGGAGAAAGCTATGCAAAACTGTGGCTGTGTGAACAAATGGGAGGCAAAAGGGGATATTTTAGCAGCAGCAACTGGAAGTGAAAGCAGGGAGCAAGGCAACAAGATAACCGAAGAAGGGAGGATGACCAGAACACAGAAAAAGTCAATGAGAGTGAAACTGAAATGAAGTGTTTTAGAGAGTTCGTAAAGGAAGAGTTGACAGGAAGTGGTGAGTAGCTGCAGTAGGAGGAGGAGAGTCACTTACGACGCCACTGTTCAGGCTGGGTGACAGGCAGGATAATGAATTTCCTAGGGCTTGGTACCATGATGGCTGTATACTCACCTTTTAGGTCTGAGAGCGAGCTAAAATACCCCAGGAAGCTTCTCAGAAAAATTATCCAAGATATGAAGTTGAATAGGAGTTGCAAAACAAGATGAAGATGTCCTTAGCGTACATATAGAATCTAAAAATTAGAGAAGAGATGAATGCGAAAGGAAAATGGGAAGGCACCATTCTTTTTTGAATAATTGACTTACATTATTTTGTGACAAGAAGACGACGACTTGGGAAAAGCCCAATATACTTTGCCCTGTGCCATGCTGTCTTTGAAAGTAAACAAGTAGTTGTGATCATTTTATTGTGATGCTAAATTAATGTCTTCCTCCAAACCCTTCTTTGGATCTTGTAACCTGCAATTACTTATCATCCAGAGGAAGCATTTGAAATAGAATCTGAAATGCCACAGTATAATGAAACAAAAAATAACATGTAGAAAACAAAGTAATGTTTATTTGTTGGTGTACGGCATATGCCATGGAATAGAACTTTTCTAGGGTTGAAAGTGTATTTTAATAGCAGCTGTTCTGAAAACTGTCTTTACTTCTCACAACTTTGTCAGTTTTAGGTTAACGGCTGAACTGGATCTTCAAGGTCTTTTCCAACCTTGATGATTCTGTGATTCTGTGAACTTTATGATTCTGTTCTGTTCTATTCAGTATGGCCCATATAGTTTTACCTTATTTTGGGAAGGGGAAAAATGAAACTTTGACCAAGAATACATGAAAAAATGGATTCCAACTAAGATACATGGAAGAAGATGTTAATACGTTAATAGATCATATGGGAAATCTGTATGATGCAGTTGTATATACTTGTCACTATCCATCCAGACTTAGAAAATAAGTCCCGTTGCCGGGCACATACTTGCTTGTCAGTTACTTCCCATGGGAAATATTTCATATTAAGTATGATTCTGTGAGCTGATTCACGAGATCTGTTGATTTTAACCGATCTCCATGCAAGTGTGAGGATTAACTCGTTGCAGTCATTTTAACAGTCTGACATCACATGAGAGAGATGGAGAAAAAACTGCCTTAAAAATTAAAGCACAGAATGGCGTGTCACAGGAGAAGGAAACAGAGGTCGCGTACACCATTGCAAGAAGAAAAGGCGAGTACAGAAATTACCCTGATAGAAGAGACTTCACTGTCAGACCAATGTTTCCCTAAGCCAATACAAGCAGTGTTCCATAACAGCTGTTACTGAAGAAAACCTGGTAGTGAGTAAGAGTTTGCATCAGAGAGAAGTGGCTCAGAATTGGTTTCTGGTGTGAGACAGCAAAGGGTTGTTTTCCGTGGATTAGTATCACAGCCCCATAACAGCCATTGTAGATGCTTTATCAGAACACATGCTTGTTCTGGAACACAAATGATTATGTCGGGCCTTATTCAAAAACCATGGAAATAAGTGGAAGTATTGTAACCTCTGTGAATTCAGGTGCCTTCCACTCCTATTCATCTCTCCCTTTTCTAGTTCTTGCTGTACAGTTGTGTCATTCACCATCTTATTTTATGAAACTAGAACCATGTCTGGCAGCAAGAATTGAAGCTGATAATTGTTGCGTCTTTTCTTAATTTGAAAATGAAGATAGCTTTGTCTTTGTCTGAACACATTGATTCTTTTGCCAATGACATCAAAAATAACATCTTTCCATATTCTGCTCCCTCTTGTTTGCAAATGCCGTTTTTCCACCTGACATGTTGTCATAGATAATAGGAAGGTGCCAAAACATTCCTGTTGAAAGATTTGCTAGCTTTCTGACTAAGGCAAAAAAAAATGGGAAAGCGTAGATCACGTAGAAGTCAATTTCATATGGGAACTCTTGTGTATACAGAGCTTTCAAAATTGATAGCTCAACAGTTGAATTTTCAACAGATTTAGGAAATCATGATATACGTCAAGCAAGAGCAAACGGCACACATTATTTTCTTCTATTCCTGTATATCCTGAACATCAGGTAAGAGTCCAGTATTAAAGACTCTGGTTTATGGCCTTATTTTTATGTGGGTAGAAATAGAAGTGTGAAGTGGATAACTCAAGTGGTTTCTTGTTAAGCAACAAACGATGGTGTGTAAACACCTGAAAATGCTATAAGTTGTAATGCAACGTGGGATTTGAAACTTGCCAACTTGAAAGTGCCGATTAAAGGAAATCGGGATAAGTTGTATTAGTATTATCTGGACAAGATGTATAATTAATCATTATAAAGAATCCATAAATAGCAAGATGATAGAAAACGCTGTTAGATTTAGCTGACTGAAAGATTCTCTTAAGGGAAGACATCCGACAAATTCAGTATGGTTTACACAGAGAGTATGTGTAATATTCAGAGTGATCACAGTGTATTTCAGCACATTAATAAGCTAAAGGATTTTTTTCCCTGAAACTTTGTTCTGTAAAAGTTGCACTGAGCTAGCGATATCTACTAATACACAAATATGCAGGGTTTTAACATCTGGGTGTATAATTTTATATGTTAAGCAATACTGTGTTTTGTGATTTTTTTTTTTAATCATGGACTCAGCTTGTGTCTTTTTATTTGCCAATCACAAAGCACCCTCTGTATAGCTAGCCTACTCACAAGGGTCGCAAGGGTCGAAAAGGAGTATCACTGCATGATTATAGCAATAACGCTGAAACTATGCAAGGACACATAACATTTCAGAAAACTAAAAGAATCATTCCTTACTAATGAGAGACAATATGGAGCCTGATCCATCTATGAAAAGGATAACATAATGTCAATACTTGTGAGGATGGAGAGCCTGAAGCCAGAAGGTGCCTCTGAGTCTGTTTTTCTGGGCTTACAAGCAAAAACCCTATAATACACCAAAAGTGTCTTAAAAATAGATACAATTATTAGAAAAGCACAGAATGGTGGTGATTGGAGAAGACCTCTGTAGATCATCTATTCCAACCCTACAGCTCAAAGCAGAGTCACATTTGCTCATGACCATCTCCAGTTGGGTTCTGAGTATCTCCAAAGATGGAGATTCCACAACCTCTCTGAGCAACCTGTTCCAGTGTTCAATCAGTAAAAAAAAAAAGTTTTTCTTGTGTTTAAATGGATATTTAAATTAGATTTCATAAAGCTAAATTTAATCAGTTTATTTTTTATTAGATTTTCAAAATACTTAGTAGAAATGTATTAGTATCTTGAACATGATGATCTGAAAACGGAAATGTGTCACAACTTGATGTTTCTCAAGGTCGTGGCAAGTTGCATAGTCAGGGATGAAATCCATATTCCAACTCTTAGGCCCTTGCTCCAGCAATTAATTGGATTATCTGTGGCATTATTCCTGATTACATTCTTTAAGGAGAGACTTCTTTTTGCAGTTATAGGATCCTTGGGCCCTGGGAAATTATGTTAGATTTCACTCAAGAAAATGTATATATATCATACTTGAATATCATAACACAGCTCAAAATATTATGAGCTAGTAAAGGAGTAGCTACTCTTTGCCTGAAATTTTTAAATAAAGAGCTTTTAGATCTTGACAAAATGGGAAAAGCCTATTGTAGTCCAGGGAGAAGTAGCATTTATTTTGTCTGGTGGGCATTCAGAAATTCCTTCTATGCCTAGTTAGCTAGAGTTGCTAATGGCACACTTAGGTAAAGATGTATGTATAGACAGGAGGTTTGTTTAGGAGCACAGAAGCTAAATTTTAAAGGAATATTTATTGCTAAGATGTTTTATGTTTTGAAATAATTTGTGTTTTATGGTGCCTTATCGTACAGTCCGGACTTCAAAAATATGTAAATATATCATGCACCTTAATTATTTGTTATTATAGATGCCTTTAAATACAAGTTAGTGAAACGCTCCATTTATATACAAGGGCTGTTGCTGGGCTTGGTAATGTCTCTAAGAAGAGAATTATACCAGCTGTGAATGAATATACAACAGGCTCTGCATTACAGTACATACTTAACTATGCTAATCCTTAGGACTACTTTTTAGGGTAAGGGCTATAAACTAGGCCTTGCGGGACCTAGTATTTGCATTGCATTTATTTGTGGGAAAAGTGTGCTTCAAAAGCATACTTACACAGTTTTTTACAAAGAACTTGCAAAAATGGTAATATCTTTTTCTTAGAGATTATTCTATTTTTTTATACCCTCACTTTTATTTTTAGACATTAAACATGCTCAGCTTCAGAACTGTCAAGAATTGAACTCTATTTAGTTTTTGCACCAGAGCGACTTTTAAAAATTTTAAATCCATTTGCAATACCAATTTACAAATAATGAACCATTTAACTTTTCTTTAGTGTCTCTGACAGAATGTATCAGTATAGATGAGATGGCAGCCAGCCCACTTGTGGTAGGCATGGACTGGTCCACAGTCTCCATAGTAGGGCTTTCTTAAACCAAAATGAACTGACTTAGAGTGAGAGTTAAAAGAAGTAAATGAAAAAGCCTAGTTTTAATTTGAAAGACTGATTCATTTATCAGTGTGAATTGAGAGTAATTCTTGAGAAATCAGGGAATGTAAAACCTGAGTAGAGATGAGAATTGGGTCTGTACCTTTGCACTGAAACCCAAATTTCCTACACAGGCTGGCTGGAACAAAGCTGGTTGGAGCATATTTAAAGCCACAACCTGAAAGCTGGACTTTCAGTGAATTTAAAGTAATGATTTCAGTATAGCAACAGCAATTCACCTTCCCTGAAATTCTGTCCTGGAGTCTTTAACTGGAGGTAAATCGCATACTGGTAGGAACCAAAGGACTCACTCCCAGCTCACCTCTCACCACTTAGTATTACTCTGTGTTATTTTAGTTCTATAATAATGCATTAATTTTACTTCTTCATCTGCTCTCTTGGCAACATGTTACTTCTGGTTCAGAGTTTCCTGAAAGAAGAAGTTGTGTTTTTATTTCAGCTTGGCATTCTGGTCAGTTGTAGTTCTAATTCTCATTGACTTGTTCTACTGTGTGTTCCCTCTGTTGTTAAACAGTTGGACCAAACCAAATAAGCCTGTCTAAACTGACTGTATGGAAGTAAGAGCTGAGTTTTGTTTATTTGAGAGCTCATGCGACATATTGTTTGTAAGTATATGATGCAGATAATTTTTCATACAAGACATAGTGCAGAATATTGGTACTGATATCATCAGATAACAATCTTGGTTTGGTTTTTGTTATCTTGGGCAGCCTCTCAGTTACACTTTTTTTATGCACAACCAGTCCATTCTCATTCTAATTCTGGGTAATGAAACATATAATTTTCTGTTCTAGTTTTAATAATGTAGCTCAGAGCATGTGTCAACTAAGTATCCCTGTGAAAATGGCAACCCAGTTCCTTATCACTGTTTTTGTTAATTTTTCCTCTCTAACGCAGAAACCTTTGACATGTGTTCTCCACCCTGTCAGCCCCCTGAACTGAATTTTAGTTCTGTTCTGGCAGTAAGAACAGATGTCTTAGGTGAGCACCTGGCCTCACTGAGGCTAGTGCAAATTTTACATTGACTTAGAGACTGGGACCTCACACCTGATGTCATTGTGCTATGCAGGGATAATTTTTAACCCTTTCAGCCTTGCTGATGCAAAGCAGTACAGTGTGTCTACATGCTAAGGGAAATGGTGTGACAGTAGGTGAGCCATTAAGATGATTGGGGAACTGAGAACCTCATGGAAGAAGGGGCTGAGGGACAAAGTTTGTTTACTCCAAAGAAAAGAAGCCTAAGGTGGATCTAATAGTGGTCCTAAGAGGTGGTAATAGGGAGGACATGCCAGACTTTTCTGAAATGCATAGCAAAATGGGGGCCAATGGTCACAGGGTTCAAGAAGGGAAACTGTGGACATAAGGGGGAAAAAAGTCATAACGAGAGAGGTTAAGTGCTGGAACAGATGCCCAGAGAGGTTATGGAGTCTCCATCTTCGGAGATTTTCAAGACTGAACTGGGCAAGGCCCTGGGCTGCCTTAGCTAACTTTGAAATTAGCTCTACTTTGAGAAAGAGGCTGGACTGGATGACCTCCAGAGGTCCTTTTCATGCTCAGCTATTCTGTGATTCTATGAAACCAGAGGGAAGGATCTGAGATTTTTCTGCTTGATCTGTAACTGCAGTTCTAAGGATTTTACTCCCTGAAATTGCAACTGTTAACATCATGTCAGTACATAGTTATACGAAATAAAAGTGTTCAAATTACCTTGTGTGGGTGGAGGTAATCTGTGCAGCCTTGAACTGCAAATAGTAATTAAAAAGGGTGGTAGCAGAATGTATCCTGTGCTAGAGCTCCTGCTATCTGCATTGCTGTCTGCTTTCTTCACTGTTGTGTACAAGTACCAGTGCAGCTTCAGCTGAAGGAAGGCAGGAAGCAAGTAAACTTATGAGACAATCATGGATTGCCCGTGATTGTTAGGATGCTGGTGTACTCAAATGTGATTTTCAGCTAGTAAGACACACCTGCACTTGGGCATTTGTCATTTCTAAGAGGACAGAGTCTGTTTTCTACGTCTTTGCGTTCATTCATATGCCTTTATATTTAGGTTTCAGGCTATTTCAAAGTCTGACTCTTGAACTTTTCCAGAATGTTAGCAATACAAGTCCTTTACAGGGCAGTGTAACCCCATGATCATTTGATGGCTACTTGATGATTTTTGTGTGCACCTGCCAACAATTGACATTCAGAAAGCGGTAGAGTTGGCTAACATGCCTGGTCACTCTCTGCCTTAGCAGTCTTGGCGCTGCTTGGTTGGCAGCAGCTGCAATCTGAACAAGAGTTTCTTGGAGGGTTCAATACTCAGTAGGCCTGTTATGAGTAGTAGTTTCCTTGGTTCCTCAAAGCAGAAGAGATAGTTCTTGAACTGAGAGCTGTACTGTCCCACACAACCTGTACCATGCTGTGTGCCACCTTCCCACGCATCTGCCTAAAGGTTGAGTTTGTATTCAGATGCCAAGAGCCGGGACTGATTCAGCCATACCTATGGCAAAGATGCTGCTTTGCTTCTGGGTCAAGGCCACAGCTGTGCACAGTGTCCAGCAGCAGTGGCCAGAACATGGTTGTCTCTTCATGCCCGTGCCATCTGCCCAAACCCACCTCTTTTCCTGTCCACAGGTATCATCCCCTTGCTGCCCTGTCTGTAAATCCTGCGCTGACCCACCCACTCTGTCTCACCATGGCCAGCCGTGCATGTGGGTGTGGTGCTGGCTGCTGTGATGCACTTCTCAGAGGTCAGGGACAAGCTCGGCCCTGGACTCTGCTTAACTCATGGGATTGCTTCAGTGGCTCTGCTGTCACCGGTGGTGACAGCAGCTGAGACAGAACTGCCCTTGCCTCCTTCTCATACAGCCAGTCATGCTCAGTAGCTGCCTTCTTGCTGACTCTATCCATGCAATCAATCGGAAGACTGAAAAAGCAGTTAATGTGGAGGAAGGCTCATAAAAAGTAATCTGCTCCCAACTAGAAAAGGAAAATATGCCTGTGAAATATGTTTGGAGTCTTGAGTTTCAGGTCTAGATGAACTGTTACCCAAGTCACAAAACCAGCTACTTTTTCCGGCAGTCTCAAAAGACTAATACTAGTGGATATAAAATGAGAACTTCTCTGTCATCTTAAGTGGTGGTCTGCTTAGCCCGAAGGTTATGTGTGTTAACTGTCTACTCCTGAGAAATCCATATATGCTTCAGTTCTTATAGTTGTCACCTTTCTTGGATAGTAAAATTCCTAACAGGGTAAATCTTGCCCCTACTTTCACAGGATTAATAGGATAGAAGTAAGTCAGTTCATGAGCTGGCTTTAACAGAACACTGAGAACACACAACATTTTAACTGTGTTGGAAGGTGGCACCCTTAAAAGCAGTAGTTCCACTTGACAGTTAGAAAACTTATTTCTACAAAAATGTAGTGAGGAAGATTAATTTCAAATGTATTAGATATATTGAGCTATCTCCCTTCAGATCAAAGAATATTATTTTCTCTCAATAGTATCTCATGAGTGAAGGCAGACATGGAGGAAATTTCATATATGGAGAGAGAATATGTAAAGTTACAAAAATAAACTATTTCTTGTCAGAGCACAGAGACTACAGCTATCAGGAGCCACTGAGTAGTCACTGTTGGGTCCTACAGCAAAACTGAGCAATAACAGATAAAGCTTCTAACTCAGGAGGACTTCTACATGAAATGACTAATCAGCTACGTTAACAACTGCTCCTTTGACCTGTGATTGGTCTTGAAAGCTGTGTAATACCTGGTGGCCTTAAAGGCTCTTGTTACATACTCTTGGCTCTCTTTTCAGTAGAAATTACTCTTTTTCTACTTTTTTTATTAAGAGGTAGTTCATTGCTGCAGATTTCAGAAAGAGGGAAGAAAAATGGGTATATGTTGAAGAGATGTACCAACCTTATCCTTCACCTTGTTAGTCTTTGGAATGCAATATTTAAGCAACAAGTCTCTTGCTAGGTAAAATGTATTGCTGTTGTCCTACTGTAGTGTCTTCAGAATGTGTTTTGTGAAGTTAGGCTGAACCACAGCAGTGACACGTTGTACTTGATAAAGCTAGATATAAAGGACTGATTTTCTAGTTTATGTGTCTTTCTTTGTGTGTGTCCATGATAGATGATATGACAAGAGAGTCCCAAGTGCACTCTGAATACTAAATCATTCATAAATACCGTTGATGAGTATTCACCTTTCAGGTTGGCAAATGCACTGATTCCCTTGATCTCACTGTCTTTCCCCAATGCTTCTCAGCAATGGACTTAGATGAGAAATGGTGGAACAGCGCTGAGGCTCCTCTCCCTGCTCCAGGGCATCAGATGTCTTCACTATATGAGAAAGAGATGTGGTGCCTTTCTGATCTATCATCCTGAAATTCCTTTACAGAGAGAAATTCAGGGTGGAATTTGTAACGAAATACAAAAAAAACCCCAACCCTAAGAAATAAAAGATAAAAAAGACATGAAATTAAAATTCCTTCTCTCAAATCAACACTAGTTTGTTCATCCAGTGCTTTGTGTTACTAACTTTCAGACATTCAATGTTTTGCAGTTTCCAGGCTCTAGCAAACAAGAAGCTTTTCCTAATACTCAAGCTAACTTTCCTTGTGTGTTTTTTTGCATCAAAATCAACATTAACTCACCAACTGTGATTGTATACCCTCTGTTTTTTTTCTTTCCCATCATTGATGCAGTATTTTTCCACTTCTTTTCCCAGAGGTATGTTTATTTTATCCATCATGAAGTCCATGGGTGATATAATTACACCAATCTTTGTGTAATATGTTGTTGTATAGACATATATTCTGTTACTTCTGTTGTATAGGCTGTCACAAAACTTTTAAAGCCTACTTCCGCATTGGACTTGATTAAAAACCTTTTGAGAGCTTCTGGAAAATTTGGGCTGATTTCAGTGGCTTTTTATTGGACATTTAAGAACCCTTCTTGATGTTTTCTGGTTTTGTGCTTAGATCAAATACTTCAAGAGATATCAATTCTGAAAGCACCTGAGAAATAAAAAATCTGAGCTTGCACCAGTGCTGTCCTCCTCCTGTTCCCTGGTGGTGGTGAGCTCCACAAACAAGTGCATCTGTAGGACTTTTGCTTTGTCCTTTTCTTAACTGAAATTATCGATGAGTGCTCGATGATTGGGGTTAGGGAAGAGTGGTGGGGCAGCTCTACGTTAGTCATGGGTCCCCAGTAGGTTTCAGGAGTTCCCGGTGTGTCACCTGCCTTTACTTTTGCAGCAATGCAGACCTGGCCCTTTAGGGTGGCCATGGCCAGTTAATTTTTGATGTGCTCCTGAAGCTCATTAGGGGAGTGGAGGACCTCTTTTAGGATAAGGAAATAAAAAAGACTTGGCTTGTTCAGCATAGGAGGAGAAAAACTGAGAGACAATATGAATCCATGAGGGAATAAATACAAGACAGGGAAAAGAGCTATTTAAGCTAAAGGGCAGTATTTGCTTATGAAAAAAATGGATCTAAACTGGCTGTGAATATATGCTGGCTGGAAATCAGAAGAAGGTTTTTTAATTATATGAGGTTCTGGAACAGCTTACAAATGAGGTAGTGGGTTCAGAAAAAGAACAGCTGCTTTTAAGGTGGAGCTCAATACTTTTATGAAAAGGATTATATAACATGGTGCCCACGGACTGCATCTGATGACTCAGGAGATCCCTTCCAGTCCTATGTTCCTAAATTTTCCTGAGCAATTCAAGCAAAAGAAGAAAATGTCAATTTTAAACAATTTGTAACTCGGCTCAGCCTGAGCGCAATTCAATGGGATAAAGAAAAGGCACTTTTTTAGCTTAAGGGCATTCTGCCTTCTGCATTTCAAAGGCCTGTGGCAACCATGGTAGCTTGTCAAAATAGTCATAAGAATCTTTTAAAATACAAGGGTTTAGACATTATAAATCTGGGACCTGCCAATAGCAATAATGTTTAATGTCTTTTTAAAACTTTCTGAATCCTCCCTCCTAACCTAGGGGAGGAGGAAGAACAAGCTCCATTTTCATCATGTGTAGAGGGAAGGACTAGTATAATCCATTTAAAGGAAAATTATTGTGCTGATACAAATTATCTGTGGCCCAAGACTGGTCTGTAGCAATTGCATGTGCAGTACACAAGCACTGTGAAGACACATAACTGGACAAGAAGTTGTAAGAAATATTCTTCTTCATTAATTTGTTGGTAAAATGCTTCATATATTTTACAGAGAAATTTTGTTATGTTTACTAGAGCTGGACCACTGGTTCAGTAACTAAATTCTCCATGCCCATTACGCAAACTTCCTTTATTGACACATACAGCTTGTTACTGATTGGAAATGCTGTAGAACTCTATAGTAAGGCTGAAAAATCTGGGAGACCATAAGGTATGTATTAAACCATGTTCTTGTTTGCAAGCTTTTCTTTCAGTATTTGGGATTTTCTTGTGCACTAGGCTCACTAGAAACTCTTATTTTGGCCTAGATTAATCCCTGCAAGCAGAATACAAATTACTTTGTACTGGTGGATTAAGAATCAGTTAATGAGGACAGTTGGTATTGCCTCTCCAGTTTGGCTGTGTTTCTTACGAGCCAAAAGCCTCTTCAAGTTTGCAGTTCTCACCTGCAATCTTAGCAGCAAAACCTATCTGAGAAATAACTAATCAGTGCATTTTCTTCCTGGCCTAATTGCATTTTTCATGAATCAGCTAAAACCACTCTGGGACTTCAGCAGCTATTTCTGGGTCCCTGAAGGGAGGTGGGGATTGCAGGAAGCTTGCAGCATTGCTCTGCTACTGCTAGCAAATTTATCAGTGTCAATGGTTTCCAGACTCTTAGTCTGAACATTAAAACTAGTAGTTGCAAGTAGGACATTTTTCATCAAAACTTTTTGTTTTTTGCTGCAAAGAAATTGGCTTTTCAATTAGATAGTACTTTTGGGATGGAAGAAGAACTTTTGTTGGTACATTTATTTCTCTACTTAAAATATGAAAATATACAAATGTTCTGAAATCTGATAATCAAAACCATGTTTTATACAGACTTTCTTCCCGAATTTAATAAAATATTCTTGTCTCTGATTAAAATTTTGCATGAAAGAAAAAATATGGATTCCTAGCTGCCTCTGCTCTATACTGTTTGGGTTATCACAGGTAGAGTTTGTCTGAGAGAATTTTGAATCCCTTACAGCTGCAATAAATAGGGTAAAAAATACTTGTAATATTTGCTGAGTGTCTATCCTTGGTCAGTGTTAGCCAACACTTACAAAGTTGCATTTCAAAAAAAGCAATAGAAATTTAATGTTTCTGTTGTTCTGTAGTGTAATACTGGCATTTTCTATAGTGAAAAGGTTACCTTTTTTGTATCTTATGTTTCTATGTGAAGAATATTCCAATTTTCAGCTAAAATGTGCTGAAAGAACTCTGGCTTGTCTTTTAACATCCATTACTAAATATTTGAATTCTCCAAAGTGCAGGAGGATACTTTATGCTGCTAATGACTGACTGACCTTTATATTAACACCACTTCGAAGACAGTTTAGTGGCTTACCTCTTTAGCAAAATTAATAAATTCAGGGGTTCCATTAATAAGTATTTTGATTCATAGTTCTGCTTTAAGACATAATTATATGTTACTCATAATGTTGCTTATACTCCACTGTATTCATTCAAAAGCTGGCCTGTGATGTAGTTGCATTTCCATTCTTTCTTTTATCCCTAAAGCCACATCTTGAAATCAGTGGGGCCACATCATTGCAACAGAAAAGTATTTGGCACTACATCGTCTGAGAGTCTTGTCTCTCCACACATTGTTCTTATTGTAACTGGAAAACATATGTCCTATTACTTCTGTTGTGGAAATATCAAGTAAGATGTAGAACGTCAACTACAGTTTTTGGGGGAGAGCATAATGGCTGGGGAGGCCTCTGGAATAAAGGCTGGAACCTGAAGAACAGCTCTCCACATCGCTTGCTCCAGCTTTCCAAATGGTGGTAAAATTCTGAGACAAAAGCCATGGTAGACATTGGTTGTTTCCTGATACAAAACGGAACACTTTCCTTTCTAAAATTGTGAGATTTATCTCACCTTTTCTGTTTTAGAAGACTGTTGTTTGAGAATATGCTGAGTATCTTTTCTTCTTTTTTTCCTGTTAGTAAGTAAATCTCTCATTGAGCTGTCAGGCAGGCAAGAAGGTAGTTATGCACTTGAATATTGTAATTATTTTTATGTGAGTAGTACCAGGATAGAAAATTTTAATTCAGCTGCAGTTACTTAACCAAAACAATTTCTGTCAGGCCTTTCTTTCATACAACTGAACTGAAATGGTCATGAGTAAGCAATGCATCCTGAATGACTCAGCAGTTTATCTGATTAGGGGTATTCTAGTGTAACTGGTGCAATTAAAAAGAAAAGGCCGCAGAAATGGAAGTATATGACTTCATTATTAGCACTCATTTCCGCAGTGCAGGGAAAAGGTCATCCATAAGTTGTTACATCCTCTGCATTCACAAAATACCGAGAAGAATCAGTTATTTGGCTGTTTCCAGCTCCGATCTCACCACACTGAATCTTTGGTTGCAATCTGCCATGTTGTATCTCTAGCCACGCTTCCTGCAGCACTGATTTCTGTCAAACAGTTCAACCTGGTTTGCATGCACAATTTCTCATGAACAAATATCAGTCATGTTTTTGTGAGCATATCGTTCATTTGTCTGCACAAGATGGGAAGACTCGTGCACTCAACTGCATTTCATGTCTATCAGTTTAATGACTTTCCTGTGTAGTTTCCAGCACTCCTAGCTTGAAGTGATTTGGCTATGAGATGTGTGTATGCTGAAATATATTTCTATGTGGTGTATCAATCTGGGTGTGGCCTAGTTGGAAGTTGAAAACTAATTTCGTGACTGATTTAATGTGTTTTAATCATTGGTTCCAACAAAGATGTACTTTATTTTAGATGTATCCTGGTATATTCTGTTTAGGGTTACTTCTCATTACGCAGGCTAAACCAATGATTCTGATCCATGGTGCCTCTCTTTCCTTTTGCATTTGCTGCCATTATACTGCTTGGCATCCAACATCACAAACACTTGCTCTGGAAGCCATAACAATGTCACAAGAAAGGCCAACTGCGTTAATCTGTTATGGAACAGAGTTTTTGTTTAAGTCTACGCCTTTTCATTTTAAAGGTCACATGATGACATCAAAGATCAATAAATGGTTAATGTGTTATATTTCTGCGGTGAGAAAAGAGCAGATTAAGAACTACTATAAAAAGCAATTGCACTTTTTCAATGGTTACAGCTTTGCATTTTGACTTGGGGTGTTATTTATGCAATTGCCATATTCCCATGACTCCATCATAAACGAGTTGTGAAATTCAATAGTGTATCCTGGCCAGGTAAATAAATGGGGATGAAATATTATAATGGCTTTCACATTTTGTATCCTATGTGTTTTATCTCAGATAAATAGACTCAATAAATGTTACAGTATATGCACTTGTGCCACAAATATTACATTTGATTCCTAATGGGTCATAAAGTGCCTTTTGCAAACCTTCAAAGAAATGTCAGCCTGTTCTATGGAAAATGTATTTCAGTACTAAATTTACTTTATACTATTTTGCCCTACTGAACTTATTCCTGTCTTACGCTTCTAAACTATGTAGATAGTAAAATTTATGTTTTGGGTTTGATCTGCCTCTTGGTTACAAAGATCTTAATTCCACTGAAGTGAAGTGGTACAAGCTGGATTCTTTGCATCCTGTTGCGTTTTAATGTGTTCAATATTGTATTAATGTAAGAATAATAATATCAAACCCTATTATAAGCTACATGAATTTTATTATTTGAACATATAAACCAAAAGTAATTTACAGTATTGCATCAGAGTAAGTCTAAATTATGTTACAGAGGTCTGTATTACATAGAATGGATCCTCCCTTGTGTTTAACACAGTTTGTACTTAAGTGATGTGACTGATGGTATAAACTGAAATGACGATGCTAAAACAGAGGATAGATGCAGCATCAGCTGTAGCCTTGTGACTTTTGATCACTTGAATGATAACTCAAAATTTTGTGTTAGTATTAGAGTAATCTTTAGCTAAAGTAGGTTTAGATCAATTATCTGACCATGGTCATAATTTAATGCATTAATGCTTATGTCAGCTTGGGAAGTTACAGAAAAGCTGAAAATCTAACTCTGTAAAGTAATATTCCATAACTGATAACTTTGAAATAAGTTTGTGTCATCTAAGACCAGAATTTTATAGATGTGGCTCATGAAAACAGAAGAGCTATTTATTGTAAGTAGAATATGACACATATTGATATAGCCAAATGTAGAATTACTTCTAGATGATAGTGTTAGTTCCACATTTATTTTAGTATTTAGGATGATGCAGTCCCAGATGATTCCATTTATGTATAATGGGAAGTTCTTGTATGTTGCAGAGACAAGGCTAATATATAATTTCTCTTAGTTGTTCCATACAGGCTAGTACAAGAATAACTAGTTAATGGTTGCAAGATGTCAGTAAATCTTGGCCGCAGAATATTAAAATTGTAGAATCTAAGTTAATTAGGATTCATCATATTTATATTATTAGATATATGTTACTGAGGATTATGTGTGCGTTATAGCTATGGTCTTTGAATTGTTTCTGATTATCATAAATCTTTGAGCTAAAGAAAACAGATGGCTAAAATGGCAGCATAGTGAAGCTGGAGCTGAAGTCTTCGGCTGCACTCCATCCAGAACACCAGGAAACTCCAAGGAAGTTTTCTTTAACTTGTATTAGTTTGTAGAAAGTTATTTAATGTTCAGGGTTTGTTGACACTGAGGAAGAATATAAACCAGTAGTGGTACTTGGCTAAATATTTGTGGAAAAAAGTGACAGCCAGTCAGCATTACCATGGCTGCCCCTTAGACTTGGTGTTAGTTTGGGGAACCATTAAGAACCTATTCACTTTCAACAAAGTCCTTGAAAGACTTCCCATCAAATGAGATGGGATTGAGCCAGGTCCTTTGGCTGAAATATTTGTGTATTCTTCAAGCAGTAAATTTCAGTAAGTGACAGGAATATTACATAGAAAAAAGGCATGGGAATATACTTGGGCAGATAAATGTATTCACCTTCAAATTAAAATTTTTGATCAGAAAACTAAAGTCTAAATGAGTTCATTATCCTGTTAAATCAGCTCAGGTATCCAGAAGACTCTCAGGTAAAATCTGTTGAGCAATAAAATTAAAACAGTAAAAAAGATCCATAAACAAACATTGACAACTGAGCCTGCCTTGAACCTGTTCACCCATTTTCTATTCTGCAGGAGCTCTCAAAAGAAGGTTTACAAGGTGGCTGCATTGCTATTGCTCCTTAGGCAGAATGGTGATTTACTGGACTGGCTGTTGCTAAATGTGATCTGTTCCACCACACAAGAGTAATTTGTTTAAAGCCTGTCAGAAGTTCACCATTTTAATGAGGGATATTCCTGTAATCTGCAATAATAGTAATTAAAGATTTAAGTGTTACATACTTTTATATGTCTTACATACATATTCTAGAAATAATTTATGTACAAAAAAGTGTCTCAAACTGACTCCCCTGAGGCCAGTGACGTATGTCCCATTCCCTGTCAGGTTAAGACTTGGTAAGAGAGAGTGCTTAAAATCAGAATTAAAATGTGACTTCTAGGGAGACTTGTGTCCTCGCGAGAAATAATGTAGTAACTGTGGCTCTGTGAAAGGAAGAGTAAAATGATCCTTGGAGACATTGATATTTTTCTAAAAAGTGGAAGTAAAAATTTTTTTTCCTGTTTAAAATTAATTTTTTCAGTTGTGAAGTGTTGGAGAGCCTCTGTTGCTTTCTCTTGAGAAAGCAAACAAGTCTCTCACCTTAGTCTACATGCCTCTGCTTGTGACGCTCCACAAGACATCATGTACCTATGTGTCCAAATGGACACTGTGCCTGGGAAGAAGAGGAGGTCTTACGCAAAGCTGTTTGTGAGTAGGCATAAGCCATCTGAATGGAGTGGCAGAGCTTTCATTGCAGCACCAACCCACCGGATGTGCTTTTGTGTTCTTAACAAGTCCTGAAAAAGTCAGTGACTCAATCTTTTGTGTAGAATACTCTGACTGAAAGAGTTTATGAGGTGTTTAATGTCCCATGCTCTGTACGTAACTACCAGATTGACTTTTGCAGCTTAAATAAAAGCTGACATGCTGGGTTTTCTGACACATCAGCAGCTAAACATCTCTCAAGGGCTGAGAGCAATGGGTTTCCAAACTCTGCCCCACCTTTGTATAGCTTAAATGCATAATGAACAAGGAGGTCAGGGAATACAAAGTTTTAAAAAGCAACTTTATAAGCCTGTTCAGTTTGGTTAATTTGATTGCACTTTCTTCTGTTTTAGAAGGCAAAATGCAAGCTGTTGTCTTGAATTTTCTGACCTGATAGACAAGCAATTTGTTGGTATTTCCAGTCATTAATAAGGGACTTTATGTCAGGTAATAAAACAATAGCTGCTTTAGCGCTGTAAACGTTTGTCACATCTCCTTAGGAAGATTTAGCAACTGCAATTTCTAAGTCGTTAATTGCTTTTTCCAAGAGCTGTATTTCTCTGGGCTTGCCTTTCTTTTTCCGTATAGACAGTTCTGAGCGTTTTGAGGTTTTTCCTCATTAAATTGTTAAGAGTTTTATTCAGAGTTGGGGGAAAGCCTATCTTTTACCTGTTGCTATAGCTAATAGTTTCAAACTGCATATATTGCATTTGCGATAGACATGGATGGAGAAATTTCAAAAGGGTCATATTCCATTACAGTATGAAATTCCATGAGAACTAAAGCACATTGAAAAATCACATTGTCTTCCCCATCATTTAGTTCAAGAAAGAAAGAGCTCACAAAAATGTCAAAACTCAGTAAACTCTGTATTAAATATAATGAGCTTTTGGCTTTGGTACTGCCAGAATCACTGGCAGATGGAAATGTTGTTTAAAACCTTCACAGAATCTTTCTCCTATTTTCTAGCTTGAATTTTTTCAAGAATGGTTAATACACATGGACCGTTTGTTGTTAATTCAATGTTGTCATATAGCTTAAATAGACATTCACTGTATTTAGCTCTCTAATGTACTTCAGACATCAATCATAAACCTTTTCAGTCTTCAGTCTGCTAGGCTGAACTTAAGTTCATTTAGTTTTCTTGTGGAAGATAAGCTCTGCCTTTTCCATTCATCTTAGTAATGATTTTCTGTGCTTGATCCAGTTTGTGTTCATTTTTCTTGAATAGGGGTTGCTGGGGCTGTGCATAACACTGGGACAAGAGTGATTCCAGTATCTTGTACAATGGCAAAATAGAAATATTTCACCTGCTGTCCCCTAAGCTTGAATCACAAACTCACTGAATTGTTGAAATTGGAAGAGACATCTGGAGAAATTATACTCCAACCCCCCTTCTCAAAGCAGGGTCAGAATATCAGTCAGTTGAATATCAGTCAGCTCAGTATGTCAGCTTAATACTCACTAGTGTTCCAAAAAAAAAAAAAAGAAAATTGGATATTGAGAAAAATCATGAAAAAATCTAAACAAAAGAGAAGGCATTATAATGTCACTGCATGTTATGCACTTTAATCCATAACACTGTGTATAAAGTTTTGCTTCTGTGCCTCAAGGAAATGCAGTAGAACTCCAGAAGGTGGAAAATCATGGAAACATCATGCCAAGTCAAAAGAATGAAACTACGTCTCTTGGAGAATGAATGAAGAGTAGGGCTTTTTAGCCTGTAAATGAAGGATACGATAGAAATCCATAAAATCAGAGAGGCATGGAAAAAGTGAGGAGGAGATTGCTCACTGTCTCTTCCAAAAAGATGGGCCATGAAATGAAAGTAGCAGCAGGCAGGTTCAGAAAAGCAAAAGATGAAGCTCCTTTAAACCTGTGGGATTCAGCTGTGGAAGTCTGCTACAGGATGCTGTGGATAACAGAAGTTTTCATAAATTCAAAAAGCAACTGGACAAATTTATGAAAGAAAAATCAATTAAGTGCTATTTAATCTCTGGTTTAGGATTCTGAAAGAGTATTCTGGGGAAATGTCATTGCCTACTGGCCTTGGTTTTTGCACTCTGTGTGTGATAGTGTGCACAGCTTTTAAATGCTTTTGTTTTTAATTTAGAATGAAGTTAAATTTCAAAATCTTGAAATCCTGTGTAAATATTATTTCTCCTTAGAGCTGTAATTTCTAGAGACCAGTCACAGTGAAAAGTTCTATTGAAGAATACCATCTGTATGTAATGCAAGAGTATAATGGGCCTACTACTTGTTCTCTTTCACCATTATTATTTTATTGAGTTAATGAGAGTACTTCTAATTTACATCAGGGGAAAAGACAGAAATGACTATTATCTCTTCAGAGGGTGAAATTATAGAGACATCAGTAAGCACAAGAAATGTATATTTCTACCAAAAAATACATGTTTTCTGAGATACTTCAGTTTGCTCAGATTTGGGACATCCATAAGAAATGGGAAAGTTGTACGTGCTGGTAGTGTTCTGAGTTGGCCTGAAAAAAACAGAAAAAAAGCTAATTAAGTTAATGGCTGAGGGCTAAATTCTCCTTCACTTGAGTTATGTCTTCATGGGTGTTACAAAGGCTGAATATTGTAATATTTAATGACCACCCAGAAGTCAGTCTTGCCAAGAGTGAGGACTGACTATTTTTATTAATTGCACAAGCGGTCAGATATACCTCTGGTCACTCAGTCTTTCCAGAGTTCACTTGGAGCATGCTCTGAGACCAGACAGGAGTGCCGACTTCCTCATTCCCATTGCAATAGCTCCTAATTGTAGCCATTTTCCTACCAGTAACTTGATATCTAACCTCACAGAAATGGTATTTTCAGCAAATGTTTATGCCTTATACTTTTGTAAATATAGTGGAGTAATGTCTTCTGCTTTAATCTCTTGATAATCTTGTGGGAGAGAATAACATTTTTTGGACTTAAACCAGTATAAAGCAATCAGATCCTCCTGCTCTTTCTCAAAGAAATGTCCTACTCAACTGTACGTATAATTATCAAGCTAAGTAAATATCTACTTCTGTTTAAAGACAGCTATTCTAAAAGTTTGCCTTTAAAGCTAATGGGAATACTTTTTGATTTTATTTTGTAAAAAAAAAAAAGTAAACAGTGAAAACCCAAAAATGTTCAGTCAAAAGTTTTAGTTTTAAAACCTCAAGTTTTGAATTTGGAAATGCTTCCAGGGTACCTTATTTCTGCTATTGCCTCCTTAGAGTTACGCTTCAGTTTTCCTCTAATGAAAGTACAAGACTGTCAAACTATAACTCTTATCCAGAACAATAATAAAACTTAAAGCCCTCTGTGTATTTCTTGGTGATAAGTTGTTTGGGTTTTTTTTTTAAAAAAATGAATCAGCGTTTTTCCAAGGAAGGCCAACACTTATGGAAAACTTTTTTTTTAGTAGGAAAAAAAGTACTTCTCTTAAAACCACATGCAGCCATCCACTTTATGGTGGGATGGAAGAAAGAAATCTTTTGCTTCCATTCTAGATATTTTAATGTTACCCTTTGACTTAGGCAGATTCATTCTTACCAAGTTAATTTGTTTCTTTGGGTGTAGTGTTTCCTGTAGTTTACCAGATCAGACCACTGTAGTATTACATCTCACAATGAGCAGGGGTCTGTTCCTTAATCCCTGTTTTCACTGTTTTCTGTTAACCTGCATCATCAATGGAAATTGTCCAGAGCCAGTCCAGCAGCTTCTCCCAAGTCATCTTGCTTGTTTCCTGCCGAGGGTCTTATAATAATGGCTTTTCACTGTTTGCCTGTTCCAGCAATTATTTCCTGGTTTCTAGCCAAACAGTGATTCACACAGCATATAAAGGTTTCATTCCACTTCTGTTTTCAGTTTCCAACTTTCTGGTGTTTTCCTGCAATTTCACATCCAGAAGACATGCTACCTTTTTTCTTCCCTTATAATCTCCTACTTCATTCAATTTACTGTCATTTGTCCACTCCACCTCTTCCTTTCATGCTGTTAGAACAGAGCTTTGCTGGAGAGTTTAGAGGCTGCAGCAGCTTGCATTTAATTCTTTGCTCTTGAAGATTTTTCACATTTATCATGGAGTTTCAAGTTTCCCATATTCTTTTCTGTATGGAAAAGAATTTTTTCTTCCAGCAAAAGACATTCTGACATGGGACTGTCTTTTGATGCATGGTCTTAACTGTGCAGAAGAACACAAAGGATAGCTCAGCTTTGCAAGATATCTTTTATGAGGTCTTGTACCCAGCAATGAAGGTTGGAACTGGTGTTCACAAGTAACAATACTACGTACTTTTTTTCTTCTTTCTTTTGTTTAAGAAACAGGACTCCACTCGTATGCAAATAGCAGCAAGGTGTTTGCAAGTAAAAAGCAGTGAATAATGAGGCTGTTCTGTTCAGAAAACAAAATTGTTTTTTAGAATTGGTAATGAATCACAGAAGATATCTTAATAAACACATCTGCTTTAGTGTAAGGCCAGAGCTTTTAAATTGCATGACCTTGCACTCAGAAGCAACATTTGATTGTTAAATATAATTTTTACCATCAGCTAATTTTGTCACACTTCCTTGATGACTCAAAAATGCAATATCAATCTCCCATCCACAACCCGTGAGAAATACAATATAAGTAAACCAATTAGAGGTGCTTATTTATACCAAACCATCTGACATTAAATTGCACAGTCCATGGCAGAATAGCAGAACTTGACTCATTCTGAGTCTGTAAAATATTGAAAGAGATGGGTAGAAAAACAGCATGAAGTCTTTAATCGGCAGTTTATATCCAGGCCGGGGAGAAAAGACATTTAAATAAATTAGTAAATGAAGGAGAAACAGTATTTTACATTGCTTTATTAGTAGGAAAAAAGGTGTTATTATTCATGATACTTGTTGCAATTTTGTGTTTCACCAAACACAGTATTTTTGTATTTTGTATTTTTTTACTGTTGAAATTCCACATACAAATGAAAATGAAAGAGGAAGTAGAGAAAGAAAACTAGAATTTATTTACGAAAAGATTTTCATATTTGTGTATCTGCTGTCCAGCTGTGCACTGATCTGTAGACCAAGCACAAGGACTCAGTTCTAACTGACGTTCTAGACTTCTAGTTGGATTTCCACACTTCCAGAAGCATAAGATTTTTTTAAGAAACCAGATATCTTCCTGGAGACATATAAAAGAGAATTTATTTACTCTCTAAAAGTTTTTGGGTTAACAGTTCTTAAAATCCTCTTCAAAGGATTTTTTTATGTAGACTCCCATATCAGTGTGCATGAATGATTGTGCGTAGTTGTTGCATGCATATTAAACTGGATATTAATCTCTTTGAGCAGTGGTACCCTTAAAGGCTGCATTCCTTTAGCTTTTTTTCACCTCCAGCGTAGTTGTAATATTGATAATTTTTCACCCCCTTGTCTAATAAATATACAATATGCATGTACAAATATATATCCAGTTGTATATATTATAGCTCATGCTCTTCTCTCCAGTCTTAGAGAGACACAATCCATAGCAAAATCCAGATCCCCAGGACCCAGCAGTTACCCATTGCGTGACTGGGCTTTCCTGCTGTTTTGTGTCATTGGGAGAAAGTAAATAACAGAATGTTGCTCTGCCCATCACCATTTCTTGAAACTAGGAATTCTTAAAACCAGACTCTTGGTCTGGAGAAGTACCACATCTCTGATTTCACAGACATCTGGAGTGATTTCTTTCCCCCACATCAGAAATTTTGGTAGTTGTCCTGGCTTTCAGTGGACCCCACTTCATTGCTGCCCAAGTAACTTTTGAGGGGAGGAAGAAGCATCACTACAAGGTGGGTCCAGATGAGCGCTGCCTCTTCTGAGTGAAAGGGTCACAACTTTAATTCTTATTTACTAAAGTTCACAGTATCGAGGCCTGTTCTGGTACTCCAGCATTAATTTAAAAAATGACAACCCCTGGCAGTTGCATCAGTGCCCCTGCGCATGTCCCATCTCACTGTAATGACTCACCTCAATTCTCATCCTTCTAGTCACATTGCATCATGGGATGTGCTAGAATCAGATATTGGAACACATGGGCTGATTGATAACAGCAATTACCCCTATTTTACCTCCAGTAGCTGGATAGTCAATAACAAAACTTATTAGTACCTTTGGTGCTTTTGCAATTACTTATTTCTTTGCAGTAAATATTTTTATTTTCAGCTAAGTTAGAACCTAGTGAAACAACTGATGTTGCTGGGAGACACTTTTGAGGGGCCTTGGTAAGTAGTAGCAGTTCATCAGCCAGAGCAAGTGATAGTGTGAATTCAGTCCCTCACGGAATGGCAGCAAACCAACCACAGGCACCGATCCCTTTGATGCAGGAGCTCTTCTCCCCTTACTGTGAATCCCCTTCCTTTTGTGTACAGGAGTCAGCTGAAAATACAGAATTTAATGAATTTTTAAACAATGCTTTTCTGTTTGGATTGAAAAGAGTTGTAGCAAAAGTGACTTGCATATGATGAAAACCATTGGAATTATTTCTTTCCAAGAGGGATAAAAGCAACGCATGAGTACAGCCTGTGAGTTTACTGGCATTAATTATATGGTAGTGATATTTTGTGTGTGACAGAAGAATGAAGTCATGCTTTTATCAGTGGCATTTATATTAGTATTCTTTTTCATGGGAGATACATGGGTGACAAAATGTTGATGTTCCTTAAGCTATTATTGTTTTATTATGGCATTGATGTTATTAATATGCTGTTGTTATGCTAATGAGTTACTAGGGTTTGTGTCTCAGAGGTTTGTCCACAAAATATTCACTGAATGGAGAACATGTATGAAGTACAAAATTGTTATACTCACTTCTGCATCGTATATATGAGAAATTGCTTTTATTATACATCGAGATATATATAGATATGTAAAAAATTAAGAAGAGTATTGTGAAGTGACTACTCAACCCGTGAACATTTCTTCTGAAATGGAAGGCGGAATCCATGTGGGATTTTTCAGTAACAGAACTTGCTCCAGTTTGCCATTGCTCGTTATTTTGCAGTAAATATGTTTATTTTCAGCTGAGCTTTAGAAGTTAGTGAAAGAAACTGGGGGTCACTAAAAGACTTTCTGTTGATATCAATGAGCAGTTTCTTGAAGTCTCTTCTCATTTTCTGTTGTAAAGGGCCAGACTTTGCAGGAAAGTTTCTACTGCAACATCTCCTACAAAACACTGCTGTTTCATGTTCTGGTAGACTTCTGCAGATGGTCTTATTTGTAGATTGAGAGGCTATGGCCTACCTTAAGTGTAGTAACTTCAGTAAAATATTTACATTGCAGACCACTTCTTGTTTTGATTTCTTACCACCTTTTGAAACTGTGATCCTGATATCTGAGGAAGAGTACCATAAATCAGCATTCAGTTTTATCACATGTTTGTTTAAATGCGTATTGGAAATGTTGAATATATATGTTTAGCATCAAAAACCTGTCATTTATACTACATGTGGTGACATTCCTGGGTTATTTTGCTGAAGGTGGCTGCCTTCTGTGATCACTGCAAAGCAGATTACATGTAAGTTGGGCTTTATCTAGTTACATTCCTTCTCTTGAAGTAGTTCAGAATATAAAACTTGAGTTCACTTTCATAACCTCTTGTATTTTCACGGTAACTTCCCACCTGCCATTTGAGATTCTTTGGGTCAGTCCCCTTATGATGATCATATGCCAAGGGAAAAGAATCCTATAAATGGTCTTAAGGCACGATTGGAGCTGCTTAAATGACAATTAACAACCTGATCAAAGAGCTTGGAAAAGATTTTAAATATTCTCATCAAATACACAGCCATCTACATAAAGGGGAGCAAGCACAGAGGAAATACGACTGTTTTTTTCTGCTACATATTTTTCAGAAAGCTCACAGTCCAATGTAAGCCTGGTGAATTACAATCAGCAGGTAAACTTTTCCCACTCTTTGGATGTTCGTTGTGAAGTTGCCTGAAATGCAAAGCAATGGTGATAGAATAATGCTGTAACGGAAGATCAAACTCATTCTTTCTGCTACATTAGTCTAATTTTTGTAATGCCCTCCCATGAGCATATAAGATCTTTGATGCATGGAGCAATGCCGGCATAAATTATTAGCTCTCTGCCCCAATTTATTTGTTCATCCTGGATAGTCATAAAATGTGTTTGTTTCAGACTAAAGTCTCTGCTTTCCAATTAGATAACAGTAAACTATTTTCTGTCTGCTTGTTTTTTTTCTGTAAGGATATTTGAGGGAAGAAGCTAAATTATTCGGACTTTATGTTTTCAAGAATAACGGTTTAGGACCCATTGCAAATACCTAGCTGTCTGCATCAGCACAAAATTGTTGAGATTGCTTGTTTGTGATAGCAAACCAGTTAGTAAAAGACTTGGAGCATAAGCTTCATGATAGTTATTTCCAAAACTATGGTGATCGGTATTTACTGTTAAGTCTGGCAATGTGTTATAAATTAATGATGACTCAATTTTTCCCTTTAAATTCATTCATCAGCATGTCCAAATTAGATTATACTGACTCCAGGCTCTTGCTTTAACAGACTGTGCGAACCCCTGTGGAAAAATGCTATGAAATTTAATAGGAACAAGAATGGTAGGATTCTACAAGAATTTAATAAAGTCCCATGGAAACTTTAAAAATTACCCTTAGAACTAAATAGTAAGTGATACCTTAGATAGACTTTTGAAATAGCTCATAAAATTGTATAGCAGTGATATAACTTTCTAGAAAATTATGTAGGATTTTGGGGAAAAAACCTCTCAAAGCATCAAAAGACTATCAGTTTTTAATTTCCAAAAGAATGTTTCCATACAGGAATATTTGAGTCTAACCTGTCATTAAGATGTCAGATCTATAATGGAAAAAACCCAGGTAGAATACAGCGTCTTTTACTCTGCGTCAGTTATTTTTACATTCCAAGCATTGCCATCTAGTTTCAAATGGGTGCCACACCTTGTGGCCAGCTTGAAATGTTAAACTAACTTCTGACTTCAGCTGAGCCCTCAGAAAAAAATGTTGATGCTTATCACTTCTGTTTGAGATATTTCCCCGTGTGCAGGAAGATTCCATTACCCAGCCCATCCTTTACATAAGATTGGGAGGACTAATTTAGAAATTGTTCAAGGAGCGAGAAGGTTTCAATAGAAGAAGAAAGAAGGAGCTGCATTGTAAGAAAGTTACTTACCTAGAAAGGGTCAGCTCCAAAGAAAGATGGAAAAATGTTGTACCTTCCTTTGCGGGGCAGCTTACGGTGCAGGCGACACCAGCACAATGATATTTAGTCCTGATGACAAAGTGTTCCACTCCTTGGCTGAAATCTAGTACAATAAAAAATCACTTCTCTCTAGCTGAGCAAATATTGCACATTGTGATATCAGAAGCACTGAAGACATGAAAAAAAAAGCAAAACAAAAAACTTTCTATTGCCTAGTGGAGCTGGGATGAATCACACAGCTGGGTGTGGAAAACTGCCTCTGACCTTACACCCAAGCACAATTTCTGATGAACTGAGAAGCTCTGTGAAGTTGTTTCTAGAAGCGAATTACAGAGTTTGATCACGCAAAACACTTCCAAAACATGAAGAGCTATTTTTGAACTTGACTTCTAAAATCTTGCTCTCAGTGTTTGATGGGAGTCATTGTTAATATGTTTTGCGTTTTGATTTAAGGTGTCTTTTTGGCATTACAGGAATCATAAATGCACTGATTTTTTTAGCTTCATCTCCTGAGTTTTGCATACAAACATTGCTCGTATGAGATGAATTTTGCCATCAGGTTTTTAGCTTGTAAGATGATTACGCTGTGTTCTAGAAAATGAATTTTATTCCCCATTCTGTTCCATATCCCTAGTTTGAAAGGTATTTGAGCAACTGTTCCCGAACTCCTTTTTGTATAAACCTAATCACCTTTTCCTTTCCCTTGGTATGATTTTTGGATTTTTCCACTCTTTCTGTGAACGGTTTGAATTCTGAGGAGGTGTTAGTGCATTTTAATTTGCCTATGTTATTTTTATATTGGAGTACTTCAATAGGGCTGTGGTTTTTTGGTTTTTAAGTAACAGCTACTTCTATTGTTAATATTCAGAGAAGATGGTTTGACCTATAAGCCTGACTTTTGTGATCGTTTCTGGAAACTTGTGAGCCATCTGCTAGGTCTTTTAAAGAAAAGTATATGTCCATAAAACTTAGGGAGGCATCACTGAGGTGTGCAAATCTGTTCCTTAACTTTTCTACCTTAAAGAATAAATGATTCAGTATTTGGTATTTCCTAAAAGAGAAGCTATACCTGCACTTAAAATTTAACTTAAAGCAAATTCAGCAAAAGTTCATGAGGTTCATTATGAAAACAGAAGGTGTTTTGATAAAATCACTGCGTTGCCACTGGCATGTGATTGAGTTACTTTAAGTAAGGTCAGCCTTTGGTACAGTTGGTTTTAAAGGGTAGCTCTTACTTTGCAGACTCTGGTAGCAATAAAAGCTATTCTCATCTGTTTTGCCTAATGCTTTTATACTTTGGAGAACGTTACACCGTAACCACGGTTTATGCAGTAATTGCCTTCCTTGGGATATTCCCAGTATATGAAGCACATTGCTCACAAATAAGGGTTTTCACATGCTGAGAGGAAATTGGCAAATAGTTTGAATACATAATAGGAACTATACTAAGGTTTCCATTAACTACTCCAGTAGAAAAATGTTGCAGTGGTCAAATATTTTGCTATTAAAGAGCTGGCTAACAACAAGGAATGTGATTCTGCTAGATATGATGACTATTTATAACCGATAAAAAAGTGAGATGCCTGCCTAGAACCAAGCATAGGGGATGGCATTTGCCAACAATATTGTTTTTGGTTTATTTTCCCCATCTAAATCAGTGGTAGAATACACAGTGACTTCAGTGTTAGCAGAGTGCATCCAAACACTGAATTCCTTTAAAAAAGTTACCAAGAGAAAACGTTAACTCCCCCAACATATGCAGCCAATCTAAAACTACTTTTAATATTAGACTAACTTTGTGAGGAAAATTGTTCAGCTTAAGAAAAATATCTTATGTAGATAACCTATTATTGATAAAAGGTGAAAGTAAATTTGAATTATTGAAAATATTACTAACAGGTTAGTTTAAGTAAAACACTTTAGAAAAACGGTGAAATAGTCAAGTTCTCATACATACTGAGAATAATATTATTGGCATTTCTAAAAACTTGGTAGAAATTAATATTTAATTATGCATGACCTACTCTTTTATCTTGACTCTGCTGCAGTCCTGCTGCTTGGAACTAGAAAAGCAACCTCAGTGAAGGAAGTAAACTAGGCTCTTTCATACTTATTCTCCAGCAAAGCCCAAAGCCTTCATATAAATGCCATCAGCATTTATAAAATATGTAAAAATGAGTCTCCTTGTTAACTGATATCTGACACAATTCTTGGAATGGATTCTGACATTCTGGTCTGTATGTTCCATTATACAAAGGGCATAGGGTTTGGCCAGAGCCGGCTAGAAGAGAAATCCTTTACTGTAGGAGGACTCCCTGCTGGGGCTTCAAAGCTGGACCTCAGCCCAGGAGCTCTATCCTTACTAATATCTGCTCTGTCTTCTGCACCAAGTAGAGCTCTAATGAAGGAGAGGATCTGTTTCTGTCCAATAGTTTCCTTACTTTGTTTCTAGGTCTCCAATACAATTGCAAAGCTGTAAAAAGGGAAAAGCAGAGTTCAGAACAGTATGTCTCCTGTGATCTTATTTCTTTGTCCAGTCGTGAGTATTAAATATCTTATCCAGAATTCTAATGCCAAGGTTAAAATAATTTCTTCTTGAACTAGTTCACTGTGATGAAGTAGAATTGTTCAGGAGACAGATTGCTCTGAGAGCAGAAGATTATTATGTGCAATTCACTTTGTTAAACTGAGCAATATGCATTGCTAAATTGAGCTTTTCTGAGTGCTGGGTGGTCATTCTTCTAGTTGCATGGTGAAGTGAGGGGATTGGAACCAAATTCTCTGCTTGGATTTGATCGTCATACCAATTCCTGACATCTGAGCTCCTAATTCTGATTTATTAAGAACTTGGCATGAAGCCCAGATCTGTTAAGGAACCAGAATTCACAGTACCTGCTGGAATCATGACAATTCCAATGTCAGACCATGTAGCAGTTGTGGATCCCGGGGTGTCAGTGTTATGTGACAGCAATGCTGAATCACACCGTGACCAACCCTGGCTATGCCAGGTGGCGTGGCAGGGAAGGCCCACACCAACGGCCTAGCGCTGGGACGCGTGGCACCCTGCTTGGGTGCTCTGCCGTGGCCACCGTCCTGCTCCAGAATTCACATACCAAATGTGGCTGATGATAATTAAAAAAGGATCCAGCCATTTGTGGCTGAATTATGGGATCCTGGAGCCGGAAGGGAGCAGTGACATTGACCTGAAAGTGTATGCAATAGTGAGGTGGCAAGAAGGAAGCATGAGGCAAAGCCCCAAAGGTGAACTTTATATTCAGTGCATGAAAATTATGTCTAAAAATATTGTAACAAGACTAGTTTCTGCTGTTTGTACTAGCAATGGAAATGTTTGTCTAAATTTTTCATTTTAGCAGCTTTCTGGAAAAATGAGAGAGCATGCTAAATTGTATTGCATTATCTGGTAATGATATTGATATCCAGTCAACTTCTCATTCTTCTTCTCAGTAAGCTGAAGCAACATGGTATTTTTTGGAGAATTATAAACAGCAAGGTAGGATGGTTCTCAAAATATTCCTCAGGTAGATACCTAGCAGCTCATAGAACTAAAGAGTCATTGTCTCCATTAGTTATTAAATAGTCAGTTACTATATTTCAAAAAGCAGATCAAAATTCCTTCCTTCACTGGCATAATGCTATTCACCTAAGTTCTCTGGAACTTACTTTGTGGACAGCACCATTAATGTGCATCTTCCAACCTGTATTAAGCTATCAGTTTCTCCAGTTAAACATGCTTTAAAATGTCTGACTGCACTATTAACATTTATTTGGAGAGGGAAAGACGCAAAGCCTACCTTAATATCTCTTATTAGAAAGAAATATCAGAGTTCATTTCGGTCTAGTGTTGACAGAATGAGATGACTCCATTTGAAGGAGTGACTCCTTTGAATTCAGTCTCATCATTTATACCAATAGAAAATGTATCCTTTTGCATGGCTATTTGCTGTTGTAAATATTAACCTACAAGAATTTGGCAGGACAATGAGCCTGTTCAGCAGGCTGATGCAGGACTGATATCCTGCACTGAACATATGGAGAATCATCGTGTATTTGAGGTATCTCATGGCTTTTGCCATCATTTAAATTCATCAACCTTTAAAATAATGAAATAATTTTACTTGCCAGAAAATGTCTGTATGGAGAAAGCTTGCTAACATTTCTAAGTGCCTGCCTTCTTTTATGATTATATATTAGTTCTGGAAGACTGTCTATTTGAAGACTGGGCCCTTCAGATTTATAAACTTATGGAATAACTTCAGTATATTCATGTACTAAGTATTTAGAAGGTGAGGAAAAAATCAGATTAAATGTTAGAGGTATTTTCTTTTCCTACCACAGCACCAGTTCTGCCCTTTATGCGAAATGCAGGTGACCTCTATGCAGCTGCAGAGGAATTTGACCTTCAAACAGTATTTTCTCAGCAATGACTAGGCACCTTCTTTTTTTTTTTAATACAGTCATAAAATTATCACCTTAATTAAAAGTAAAACTAAGCACTTGGCCTTCTGCTTAGATTTCAGTATCCTCTTGTTCCTTGGTTTGTTGAATGAAGATACTGTGTTTTCTTTCATACAGCAACATACTCTGTCTAGTAACCCTTCCCATTCCTTCAGATGGGAATTATTCATCACAGTCAGAATTAGGGCTCACTTGTCAGTAAACATGGATTTTATAAATTCATTCCCCTTCCTTCCTCTAGATATGATTGCATATTTCTTTCTTAATGAAGAATTGACTTCAAATTCCATGTATAGAAACTGTTTCAATTGTAATCAGTAACAGACAGCTATACAAAAAGCAACATTTAACATGATTGTAAAAGTCCCAGGATGCCATAAGTCAGGAACAAATAGTCTTGGGAAAGGTGTTGTGGTTTCACCCCAGCTGGCAACTAAGCCCCACACAGCTGCTCGCTCACTCCCCCCTGGTGGGATGGGGGAGAAAATTGGAAGAGTAAAAGTGAGAAAAATCATGGGTTGAGATAAAGACAGTTTAATAGGGAAAGCCAAAGCAGAACAAGGAATTCATTCAGCACTTCCCATTGGTGGGCAGGTGCTCAGCCATCCCCAGGAAAGCAGGGCTCCATCATGTGTAATGGTGACTTGGGAAGACAAACGCCATCACTCTGAACGTCCCCCCCTTCCTCCTTCTTCCCCCAGCTGTATGTGCTGAGCAGGACACCCTGTGGGCTGGGACATCCCTTGGGTCAGCTGGGGTCGGCTGTCCCGGCTGTGTCCCCTCCCAACTTCTTGTGCACCCCCAGCCTCCTCGCTGGTGGGGCGGGGTGAGGAGCAGAAAAGGCCTCAACTCTGTGTAAGCGCTGCTCAGCGATAACAAAAACATCCCTGAATTATCAGCAGTGTTTTCAGCACAAATCCAAACCAGTCCCATAGTAGCTACTATGAAGAAAATTACCCCAGCCAAAATCAGCACAAAAGGTTAGTGATGATGCCTCCAAAAAGCATACCAAAACTGCACAGTACTTTTGCTATCAATAATTACCAGCCTTTTTGTGGAAAATCTATTTAACCAGACCTGTTGCCCTTGTGAGATTAAAACGTGGTAAATGGACTGAAGTTAAAAGATTAGCTAACAGGCGTAGACTAAATTTTTGAAGCTTAGGAAATAAAAAAATGGAAGGTGAATTGTATTGGCACTACTAACAATGACATATTGGGCACTGGCTGCTAAAGAAGTTATATTTTAATATTTCAATTTTCTGCACAAGAAACTTAAGGAGTTTTCTGCATTCTTAAATGCAGGTTTCTGTATTAATTTTCAGAGCCATCCTCCTCTTTTACAAAATGCTGTCCTCCTTCTACACAACTTAGTTGTTTCACAATTGTATTGCATAGCAGACAAATTTCCTGTAAATTGACAAATAATGCAGGTCTTCGGTGTAATTTAGAAAGCAGTCTTGAAGTCTGAACTTTTAGCCCTGTGAAGATTTGACTTTCTGTGGATGAAAATTGTTTGTGGACTTTTCCCTTATTTGGCGAAGAGATGATCAAGTAGATGGTGTTAAAAACCCAGCAACCCTAGAATTAGTTTATTTCACACATTTAATTGCATTTCTTTAAACATATTTGTGGACAAAGTCTGCATTTGGGGCTTTGAATAGGCAAAGATGAAAATAATGCAGAATGATTGTTATACTTCCCATACTTCTTTTCCATTTTTTTTTGGAGCAGGGGTGTATTAGAAATGTCAACATGTGAAATCAGACAGGAGTGTGCCTCCTTTTCTGATCGGGAGTGGAGCCATGGCCTCTGCCAGGTGGAGAGCAGGTATCAGGGGGAGACTTTCCTCCCACTTGCCCGCACTGACTCAGCGGCACGGGCTGGTGTGCTGGAGGAAGCAGGCAGAGCCAGCGGTGTGACCCAGCCTTCTATAATTAGATCCTGATGTAAACGACGCACTTAAGCCGTAACTACTCAACTTTCATAAAACTGCTCTTGTCATTGCTTGATGCGTGCTGGTCTATTGAGCAAGCAGGTATGAGAGCTAATCCTAAAAATGCATCGTTATTTTTACAGTGACCTTTCTAAATAACCTGAAAGTGGTGTCATTTGGATCAAATCAGAGCTGTTGGTAGTTCATTAGGCTCATGTCACTGCGCATTTGCCTCCAAAACATTTAATCAAATATCCCTGGTACTTGTTCAATGCACTTGATCTAACATGAGACTATCTTCTTTCCCACTTAAAATAAAATCATAACGTGCTTTGGCTTTGACATGAAAAAAAAGAAAGGAAAAGCTTTTTGACTTTTTAAGGGTTGAAATGACAAGGTCTGTCTTCATCAGAATGGAAAAATCACTGTTTATTTGTCACTTAAACTTTATCCTTTAAACCTTAAATATCCCAGTGTTACTTTTTCTGATGCTGTAGTTATTTTCAAATTATTTTTGTGGGAGCTGAAAAGCATGTAGTAAAAACATGTATTAGTTACAGAGATAACTTAAAACTAATAGTATTCTGAAAAAACCCCAAGCTATCCTGCAGTTGAAAGCAGTTTGATAATTAAACTGAACAATTTAAAAAGTAAAAAAAAGCAAAGCAATTTGGAAAGGAAGTAATTTGTATAACTAACAAATATTTAAATAGAACAGGACTATTTCCTGCAGTGTAGGATTCTTTGCAGAGTGTTTCAAACAGTTGAACTCACAACAGGAAGTAATTTGCTGTTGAAAATAAGATCACATGAAACTCTCTGCCTATAGTGATAAAAGGGAAGTACTTCACTTGGTAAAGCTGCTAGTTAATGTGAAGGCATCAGAGCAGTTTAATGACACTGTGTGGTTTAAATTACTTTGGAATGTTAGAAACAGGAGTAGAGAAGACATGATGATAACATGTAACAAGCATTAAATGAACACAGGTCCCACCGGACATCAGATGACATGAAATGACTGTTTGAAAACATCAAAATCTTTATCATGGGTACCTGGAAGTGTGAAACCAGTTAAAAAATGATGTTTTAGATCTCTCCACTGTCACACACACAGAAATAATTGATGACATTGAACAAAATTCTTTCTAAATTCCTATGCAGGCCAAGGTGTGAGTATGGACCTGTAAGTAGAAAATTAAGCACCTTGAAAACCAATTTGCATAGTTCCTCTAAAGTCATCATGGGAAGGATGATGCTTGATGATATCTGATTATGCACTTGGAGACAGTAAGCCATGATAGTTTTCATTTTTTGAAGTACTGCCCTTTCAGGTGGCAATGGGGCAATCTTTTTCAGAGGTTGAGGAAAAAAGTCAATTCTTAGTATTAAACAATGCAGAAAGATTAAAAATTTTCTGGAGCTGCTGATACAACTACCACCTGTGTCCAATTTACAAATGACTTTGATAAAACAGTATTTTTATAGGCCTCTTTATATTTGATTTTGTGCCTGTTTTGTGGCTTTTTTACAATGTTGAAGGACCTCTGAGACTTTCAGGCCTGTATCTGCTGCTTGACCCAATGTCCTTATATTCCTAAAATACTTAAAACAGGACTTTTCCAAAGCAACCTCTTTTCTTAGGGCCTAATGACAAAATTAATAGGAATTGTTCAGTTGACTTTGGTAGCCCTTGCATTTAGTTTTAGAAACATTAGGTCTGTTGAGTACATCTTTGTAAGGAATCATTCTTAGAAAATATTTACCCTTACTTACTCATTCTCTGGTACTGTCATGCAGCATTCACTGTTTTGGCCATTCAGTAGCAATATGCTCATCTGCTCTAATCTGTACTTAATTCACAGATATCATGGCATATTCCTGTCACATGTATCTGTGCTAACATACCCTTTATAATTTATAACAAAGGAAATTTAGCTCTATGCTTCAGTGTTAAATTATTATTATAATCTGAGTTTTAATTAAATCTTTGCTATATAAACATGGCATTTTAATGCTCTCAGTAATAAAATAGTATTTTATTTTAAGTAAGTCATTAGAAAGATGTTATAATAGTTAAGATCAAATATATTTGCACTCATTCTAGGGGGAGAAGTTAACTTGTTTTCAGGTACAACACAGTGGCATGATGTGTCACTTCTTCTGTACTATGTCCAAGTATGCCCATGCATATGTTAAAATAATTTGCATTTCTAAATTAGTCACAGGTGCTTTCTCAGTAGAAATGTCGTTGCTTACTGTCATGTGTTTTGTTTTGCCAGGAGTCACACAGTGTCTTCCTTCCTCTCACCAAGATCAATTGGACTTTGGTAATGAAGTCAGTAGGAATTACTTGACCCTTGATTAATTGCTCCCTGGGTTTGTACAGGGTGTTATGACTGGAGGGAGGTTCATCTGCTTTCCTGGGATACTGCAGTGTAACTGTCCCATATACCCAGCGCCGTGCAGGATTGCACTGCTAGGAACTGTGGCTGCTCTAAAACATGAGTAGTCCACAATGTAAGTGGATTGCAGGCCAGATGTGAATAGTTTGTGCAGTTTAAGAAATTTGGCTCTTTTTGTTGCTTTGCCCCAGAATCACAAAGCAACAGGCTTGGATTCCGCTACTGAAATCAGTTCAAAATACGTGTGATGTAATTATTTCATTCCCAAGTTCCTGTACAGTTGGGACACTCATCAAGGTGAAGACTACCACTAGAGTGAAACTAGTTGGAGTTTTATTTCCTACAACACTTGTTAATTTTGCAGTTTCTACTCAAAATCATAGTTTTCCAAATACTCTCCTTTAATCACCACATGCCATGTTGACCCAAGTTATTTACTTAGTAAGCATGTCATACCTCAACATTTATGCATTTCATGAAACACAGAGAAAATGATGGTATAAAAGTTGCTTCGGACCCAATACAATCACATACACACTGATAATTTACATGTGTATTACACAACTATTTATTCAGCCTTTAAAAGGGGAAGAAATCAGTTACCAAAGCAACTGCTATATTGTGTGTTACTAATGCTATTTTTAAGATAAAGAACATTGGTAAGGCACATATATCAGTATCTCTTGGGAACAAGTACACACTTTGCAAAAGGGAAAAACACCAGAGCTATTATAATCATTGAATTCATAAAAAAAGAAGTTCAGACCTGTTTGCTAAGTATTTCCTTATAATTGAGTTTTATCACCATTTTTACGGTGTTGTAAAGTATTCTTACAAGACTTTTAGGTAATATTCAGGAAAAAACCAAAGGGAAATAATAATATGTGACAGCAAGGGCTAAGTGAAATACATTTGCGTCAGGATAAGT